>NW_026914491.1:0-600000 GCF_034315485.1 Pezoporus occidentalis
CCGTCAGTCACTCTTAGACCCGCCTCGGTTCCGGTTTATTTTCCCACCGCCCCCCACAGCGCCGATTGGCTGGAGCGCCCGTCAGTCACTCTTAGACCCGCCTCGGTTCCGGTTTATTTTCCCACCGCCCCCCCACAGCGCCGATTGGCTGGAGCGCCCGTCAGTCACTCTTAGACCCGCCTCGGTTCCGGCAGGTGCTGCTGCAGCCCCCGGACCTCACTGGCACTGTGGGGCGGCTGCTGCTGGGCTGTACCCCGGGGTGCTACCGACCATCATCCACTGAGAGATTTCCTGCGTCTCCAGGATGGATCCAGGATGATGGCAATGATGACAGGAATGCTGGAGGCTCACTGCTGAGCACCACACACCTTGGGGCTGCCCAATTCACATCTGTCTAGGCCACTTTAGCACTTTTAAGCCAAATTTAGCACAGTTTAGCCCAATGCAGCCCAGTCCAGTACACTTCAGCCCACTTTACCCCTTCCCAGCCCAAGGTAGCACACTTTAGGCCAGCTCAGTCCAGCCCAGTTTAGCCCACTCCAGCTCATCCCAGCCCAGTTTAACCCAGTTCAGCCCAGTTTACAGACCAGCCCACTCCAGCTCAGCCCAGACAAGTTGAGCCCCGTTAGGCCCAGTTTAGCACAATTCAGCACGGTTTAGCTCAGCCCAGCCCAGCCAAGACCTGATCAGCAACTTCAAGCCCAGTTTAGCCCGCTTCAGACCAGCTCAGCAAAATTTACTCCAATTCAGCCCAGTCCAGCCCCATTTAGACAAGCTCAGATCTGTCCAACCCAGTGAGGCCCGCTTCAACCACTCCAGCCCAGTTTAGCCCAGGTTGGCCCACTTCAGGAGAGTTTAGACCACTTTGGCCCACTCCAGCCCAGTTCAGCACAGTTTAGCCTTGTCCAGCCCAGTTTAGCCCAGTAGAGCCCAGCCCAGCCTCATTTACCCCAGTAAAGCCTACTTTGGCCCAAGTCAGACCAGTCCAGCCTACTTTAGCTCAGTCCAGTGCAATTAACCCCAGCCAAGAACAGTTTACCCCAGTCCAGCGCATTTTAGACCACTTCAGACCTCTCCAGACGAGTTTAGCCCAGTACAGCCCAACTAAGCCCAGCCAAGAACATTTGAACCCAGGTTAGCCTACTCCAGCCCAGCCCAGCTCACTTTAGCACAGATTAGCCCAGCTCAGCCCAGTCCAGCCCAGCTCTGTCCAGCCCCGTTTAGCCCACTTAAGGACAGTCCATTTAGCCCAGTCCAGACAGGTTTAGCCTAGTTCAGCTCATTTTAGACTTGTCCAGCCAGGCTCAGACAGGTCCAGCCCAGTTCAGACCAATGGAGCCAAGGCCAGCACAGTTTAGCCTAGCCCAGCCCAGTTTAGTCTAGTCCAGCCCAGTTTAATCCAGTACAGCTCAGTTTAGCCCAGTGGAGCCCAGCCCAGTTTACCTTAGCCCAGCCCACTTTAGCCCAGTGCATACCAGCCCAGCCCACTTTATCTCACTTCAGACACTTCACCCCACTTCAGCCCAGCCCACTTTAGCCCTGGCCAGCCCATTCCAGCTCACCCCAGCCCGTTTAGCCCACGTTAGCCCTGCACAGCCAACTTGAGCACAGTCCATTCCAGTTTAGCCCAGCCCAGCCCACTCCAGCCCAGTTCAGCACAGTTTAGCCTTGTCCAGCCCAGTTTAGCCCAGTAGAGCCCAGCCCAGCCTCATTTACCCCAGTAAAGCCTACTTTGGCCCAAGTCAGACCAGTCCAGCCCATTTAAGCTCAGTCCAGTGCAATTAAGCCCAGCCAAGAACAGTTTAGCCCAGTCTAGTGTGTTTTAGACCACTTCAGACTTCTCCAGACCAGTTTAGACTGTTCTGGCCACACTCCCCAAGCGGGGAAAGCAGAGGCACGTTCATGTACACAATGCTGCTCAGTGGACGACCACAGAGCGCTGGGGCTTCCGGCTGTGATCTGAGCGGCATAGGAGCTCTGCATCCCCCGCCTTTCCTGCCAGAGAGCTCAGCGACTGCACTTCGCTGCCGGCATCATGCAGTACGTGGCAGGCGGGATGCGCTCTTCTGCCAGCACAGGGTGTACGCAACTCAGTTCCTCTGGCTTCCCGAGGCGCTTCCTGGAAACAACTACTCCAATATTTCAGAACCTTCTACATACCTTCTAGCCTCCAAGCCAGTTTCAGCAAGCAACACAGCTGAAATACAGTGCTAGTAAAAAGCCAGCTGTCATCTTGATTTGATATCAAAAACTGTTTGTAAGTTGAACCCCTGACTGCTTTGGCATTAAGACTGCAAGGCAAGAAATACGCCAGTGCTTGAACAAGCATGACCCCTGCCGAGTAGCTGTGCACAGGGATACGTGGCTGCTGCCACTGATGCCTTTTTCTGCTAAACCCAGAGCCTTTTAAAGAGCCACTGGCAGTGCAGAATGTACCGCAACTTTACCTGCAGCGGTTCCCCAAAGAACAGCATCTTAGTCCAACTGGAGCATGAGCTCCTTGCCCTTGACAAAGTGGCTGCCTCTAGAGGTAGCAGAACTACTGCTGCTCAAAGAGGAAAGGAATGACTCCATGTAAAAGCTCTACAGGGTGCCCGTCTTCCATGTAGTCAATGACCTCAGCAGCCTATACACAGGTCAAAGCTTTTCTGGAACTTTTTGTTCACATTTTGGCTATAACTATGCATTAACTGAACAGGCAGAGCACAAGTGAGATGATCCACTTTAACACCTGTACAATAATCCCTACACGTTAATATTAGCACTCACTGTGCTACACAGGTGGATGTTACTTTGCTGCCTACTCATTTCCCTGAAATTGGGTACTTCAGGAAGATCTAAGCAGGCTGAATTGCAAGCAGGCTATTGAGGGCAAAAGGTTTGCTCCAACACCAAAGTAATGCAATTCCAATTTTATTGGTACTCACTTTCATGCATTTCTGCTCTGTAACAGTGCCACTTCCATAGTATCAGTGAATAATAAATACTTACAGTAAAAGGCTTTCCTTGTCTCAGGAACTTTAAGGCAGGAGTTTTTACAGCTGCTTATTTAAATTATGGGAAAGCAGCAGCAGCATATTCCTTGTTCCAGCTCCCTTCTAATCCTTTCCAGTAATTTTCATTGTGGTCTGCTGATACCTGCAAGATTACACCTTGCACTGCTGTGAAAAAATAAATTCTCCTAGAGATGCTTTGAATCGGAGTCAAGAAGAAGCAGTGTTTATTCCACATAAAGCTTTAATCTTTCTTCTATCTCTATGTCTTACCATTTACCCTATTACAATTCCTGGGGTAACACTAATTGAGCCTTACTTAAATTGATCTCTCAACTTTATAACTTAGATAGTTTTCCCACTTCCTCTTCTGTAGCCTCGGTCACTTGACAACCATCTACTTAAGATAACAACTTAGTGTCTTGAAGCTTTTAAAAGATAATGCTTCATCACTCACAAATACATGTGTGTGTATCATACTTCATGTTACATATACACACTTTGACATGCTGATAAGCTGTTCTAATCACCAGGAGAAACTTGGTTACTTGTTTGGAGATGGAGGGAGCTTCCAATTGGATCTCTTTGATTTTATTACTTTAGCTTTGTTTTTTTCAAATTCAGCCATGACATTCTAAAAACTAAGTGTGGTACCTTTTTGTTTTGACATATGTATGTAAGATTACTAACAGAACCATCCAAAGCAAAGATAAACAAGATATAATTAGCAATAGCGACAGGGTGCAAGTGGGAGACAGAACAAACAGCTGTTATCAGTAGTTATCTTAGTTAACCAAGCTGGAATGCTTCTGTAGCAGCTTTTGGTGATATCAGGGGTCTGCTAAACCCATTCACAGATCTGCTGTTAGCTTTTAACATTTGCTGTCACTGGCTCTATCACTATAACAAACAAACTTTACATTTCATTTTAACTGAGATGCTGTTAAATTTACGCATGTTCTTTTTTCTTTTTTTTTTTTTCCCAGCGATGTGATGGGGGTTTTTTTCTGTTTTGTTTTGTTTCCCACAAAGGAAAGGTCCTAATAGGTCAAGCACCATAACGCACTACAGGGTTAAAATTTTGGAAACACTAAATACAGCAGTTAAACCTTTGGTTATCAGACAGGTAGGAACATCATCTTATACTCACCTGCAACATCTTCCATAAAAGACTGCTTTTTATTCTGGTTCAGTATTATTCTACCGTTTGGTATTTGTTCTCAAACCCTCATATAAACATGCTTAATCCCTAGTTCTCTCAGCCTTTAATTATCTACAAAATGTATGACATTTAATGACCTTCCAGGAACCCTTCAGGCCATTATTCAACCAAAACCAGATCCATATGTGAAAGACCAGTGCTGACTGTCTCAAACAAAGCTACCAGTACCTAAATTCAGGAACTCCTCTTACAAAGCCTCTATAGTACTGTTATTATTGGGTAACACTCAATGGCACAATATATGAAAGACCACTGATAGGTTTACAGTCATTTCAGAGGGTTCGTCTCACCATTCTCCTTCCAAAAGTGTTCATAGCATTGAGTTTGGTGACTAAAATATCATGCACCTTTCATGCCATAACGAGTGAGTGAGCTGGTTTACACTGATGGACTTTCATTGATAATGAATGTTATTCTGTCAGAATGACCAGCACAGAAGTGCCTCCAAATGTAATCTCAGTGTGACAGGTAGAGTACTTAACCTGGAATCCTCTTTATAGCTTCTCACATGTTTGAGACTCTGTACTTCCCTTGATAGCTCATTTGTGTGATCTAATGTAATTCCGTAATGCAAAGATTTGTAATAGGAATATTAAGGTTGAAATGAACAAATTACAGACAGAAATATATGTATGATAGTACCAGAAGAAATTACAAAAGAATGGCATGACTTGACTTCACCAGCAGATCGCTGAGATCGTGGTCAGAGTCTTGAAACACATAGACTGGGAAAACAAAGGACAATCTAAAACTAAAGATAGACTACTCACAGAACAGGAGACAAGTCAATCAACAACATTGCTTAATGACTGACAGATCTGGGTCCCTGAAGGGTATAAAAGGCACTTTTAAAATGAGCACATGGTCACCCAGCAAAAAGAACCCAGGAAACATGACGATAATTCCAAATCTAGCATCTTTTGTCCTCTCTTTCACTACAAATAATCCTGATTGGATTAGACAGACATACGTGTCTTGGTCTTTGTGGGTATGGAAAACAAATATGATAGACTGAATGAAATCTTCAGGAGAATGACTGTGAGCACCTGAAATCAGTTTTGTTTAAAATAAAATTACCTTCTCCTTCTGTACACATTTAGCTTTGATGTATTAATTTTACATTAGTGGCCACTCCCAGTTGATTATTTAAAAATTTCAATAAAACTTAACAGTGTGTGCTTACAGGAGAACATCAAAAAAGAGCAAGCTATTAAGGGAAGTGAGGACACAGCAAGCATGAAACAGCTTGCCTTTTTGAAGCAATACCTTTTCCCCTCTTTTGCCCAAAGGAAGAGACTTGACACACTTACAATTTCTGCTGTTACATCAACAGCTTCTTATTTCACAGCTCACATAGAAGGAATAACTGTTAAAACAAGCTGATTTCTCAAAACTAGCCCAAGGACGAAATAACAGGAAATGTTCTAAACATTTTTGTGGTGTGACACATGCACAAGTGTGCTAATATGAGCAACCTGAACAGACAGAGGGCTAAGAAAATGAATGTTTCTGTTTACTTGAATATGTGAGGCTTAGAAAACAGATTTCAGATGCAAACCATAAATTGCAGGTTAAAAAGCCCTGCAGATTTCATGGTTCCTCAGAGTGTTACTAAGTATTTTACATTGAATGCAAAGAAAAAAGCCAGAGTCATTTGGAATAATCAGTGTTGTTACTGTTAATACCAACAACAGTAGTTTAAAAATTGGGGGATACATGGTACCAGTGTTCATTTCATTTCCTGTGTAGCCACCGAGTGTGCAAATGATTATTCTTCTAAACACAAAGGATAAATTACTGCAGTGCAATTTATTATGAGGTTATTTGCTCAAAAATAAAATCCAAATGGAAACATTATTCCAGTATTTTTATCATAAAAAATGTGAGTTAATAGGTCAAAAGGGCTGACAGTAATGTACTGGGATGAGACTTAGGATATCAGATCACTTACAGTGTCAAGTCATGGCACCTATCTTACCAGTTTCCTCAGCTATAGAATAGGGACACTACTCACTTCAGGTACTAGCATTAAAAAAAATAAAATTAATAAATAAATGTTAAACAAACAAAAAGTTCAAGGTAAGCTGATAGTGTTATGGATGTTCTTGCTATGAAATTTTTATGCTTCCAGGGACATAAAATAGGTAGTATCAAAGTCATATCTCCAAATAAGAACATCTTACTTACCCATGTCCTTTCCCCTTTTTTGCAGTTAAAAGTGACTTAATTCTTTAAAAAGTAAGTCCTATCCAAAACAGTAAGTTTCTGCTGTTGAACCTGTATCACAGTTACAAATGACAGCAGAGAGCAGTGTTATTCTTTTCTAATGTAAAGCCCTTGCCTTTTTGTACAGCTAGAGAAGTTTAGTCTCATTCATAAAAAGAAGCAAACAAGGCAGCTTCTTTAACGTTTTAATGCTTCTTTAGATCTGCAGTGAGACTCAGGTAACTAAAATACAAACATAGGCTGATCTGTTGCCTTGGAAATAATCCTCAGAAAGTCCCTTTTGATTGCTGTGTTTCTTGCTTGCCAGTCTCTCCCTAAATCTTGTTTGCTCTGTTTACTGCAGTCAGACTCATACATTCAGTCTAGTTTGGGAACTAAATGGTTTATACTGTAGTTTAGTTATAGTCATGCAGTCCAAACTGACCAGATGCTTTCTTGCTGGAGAAACTCAAAACAAGCGCAGGTTGGCCCCAAAGCTAAGTAGATGCCACAGTGGTGGCCAGAAATGTCTACAGTCTGATTTGAAACTAGGAAAAGTTGTGTAGTTGTGAGTGAAGATGAGCTACAGAGACAGCACTTGTATACAGTGCTAGATTCTGCAGAACAGGTTTGGTTAGATTAATGCTATGCTACTGACTGGGGAGAAAACGTTCTCAAAACCCTGACAGTGTTTGTAGCCCTGTGTACTGGGGGCATGACTTGGTCCTTGGCACCCATGGATTCCAAAGAATTCCCATTCAGAGAGAGCGTCAGACACAGTTATCCACTATGGAATATACAATGAACTCCGTAATAGGTTCGAGGCCCTGGATCTTGAAGGAGAGGTAGGTGAGAATGTGGGGCAAGGCCAGCCCACAAGGCCAGGTAGGAAAAGGCTGTTGACTTTGCACCTCAAGACTGCCTCTGATAAGAAAGAAAGAAGGGTCATTGTAGTAGGGGATTCCCTTCTGAGAGGAACAGAGGGCCCGATATGCAGAGTTGACCCTCATCATAGGGAAGTGTGTAGTCTGCCTGGAGCCCGGATCAGGGATATCACTAGGGTGCTCCCCAACCTGGTGCACCCGACAGACTACTACCTGCTGCTGGTCTTCCAGACAGGTGGGGAGGAAGCTGCTTCCCGCAGTCTGAGGGGGATGAAGAAAGACTACAGGGCCTTGGGGCGGATGGTGAAAGAGTCTGGGGCTCAAGTGATCTCCTCACTCCTTCCATCTTCCACTTATGATGCGGGAAGGAATGGGAAGATTCAGTTCATAAATGATTGGCTTCGAGACTGGTGCTACAGGCAGGGCTTTGGATTCTTTGATAACGGCTGGTTTTATAGGGCACCAGTCTGGACAATGACAAGTGAGAAAGGTTTGTCTCACAGAGGCAAAAGGATGCTGGGGCACGAATTAGCAGGGCTCATTTTGAGAGCTTTAAACTAGATTCGAAGGGGGATGGGGTTGTAGCTGGGCTTGCCCCAGTGGGGCAGCACTCCAGAACTGATGAAGACTGGGAGGCCTCCTATAATCCTAGGGTGAAATCGGTGTGCTCAGCTCGCTCCCTGGAATGTCTGTACACCAATGCGCGCAGCATGGGAAATAAGCAGGAGGAGTTGGAAACCTGTGTTAAGTCAGGAGACTATGATCTGGTGGCAATTACAGAGACGTGGTGGGACAGCTCACATGACTGGAATATAGTCATGGAGGGCTATGTCCTTTTCAGGAAAGACAGGCCAGCCAGGCGGGGTGGTGGGGTTGCTCTTTATGTGCGGGAGCAACTACAATGCACCGAGTTCTGTCCAGGGACAGATGACGAGCGAGTTGAGAGTCTGGGGGTGAGAATTAAGGGGCAGGCTGGCAGGGGGGATACTGTTGTAGGTGTCTGTTACAGACCACCAGATCAGGGTGAGGAAGTTGACGAGGCCTTCTACAGGCAGCTGAGAGCGGCCTCACAGTCACAGGCCGTGGTCGTCGTGGGGGATTTTAACTTCCCTGATGTTTGCTGGAAGGACCACTCGGTAACCCAGCCGCAGTCCAGGAGGTTCCTCCAGTGTATGGATGATAACTTCCTCCTGCAAATGGTGGATGAGCCGACCAGGAGAGGAGCGCTGCTGGATCTCATCCTCACTAACAAGGAGGATCTGGTTGAAGCAGTAAGGGTTGAGGGCTGCCTTGGTTGCAGCGACCACGAGATGGTGGAATTCAGGATCTTGTGTGGTAGGACTAGTAGAATACCAAGTAGAATTGCAACCCTGGACTTTAGCAGGGCAAACTTTGGCCTTTTCAAGCAATTGCTAGGGGAAATCCCATGGGCAAGGCTGCTTGAAGGTAAAGGGGCCCAAGATAGTTGGTTGACATTCAAGGACTGCTTTTTCCGTGCTCAAGATCGGAGCATCCCGACACGTAGGAAGTCAAGGAAGAGGGCCAGGAGACCTGCGTGGCTAAATAGAGAATTGCTGGGTATGCTCAAGTGGAAGAGGAGAGTTCACAGGTCATGGAAGGAGGGGCTGGCCACTTGGGAGGAATATAAGGCTGCTGCTAGAGGACGTAGGAAGGCAGCTAGGAGGACTAAGGCTTCCTTAGAATTAAACCTGGCGAGAAGGGTCAAGGACAGCAAAAAGAGCTTTTTCAAATACATGGCAGACAAAACTAACACCAGAGGCAATGTAGTCCCACTGATGAACAGGATGGGTGCCCTGGTGACAGAAGATACAGAGATGGCAGAGTTACTGAATGCCTTCTTTGTCTCTGTCTACTCTGCTGCAGGCAGTCCTGAAGAGCCCTGTACCCCTGAGACCTTAGATGAAGTCAGGTCGACGGAGCGGTTTGCCTTAGTCGATGAGGAATGGGTTAGAGATCAGTTGAGCAATCTGGACATCCATAAATCCATGGGTCCACATGGGATGCACCCGCGGGTGCTGAGGGAACTGGCGGAAGTCATTGCTAGACCACTCTCCATCATCTTTACCAAGTCTTGGGAAACGGGAGAGGTGCCTGAGGACTGGAGGAAGGCAAATGTCACTCCTGTCTTCAAAAAGGGCAAGAAGGAGGACCCGGGTAACTATAGACCGGTCAGCCTCACCTCCATCCCTGGGAAAGTGATGGAACACCTTATCCTTGGTGCCATCTTAAGGCATATCAAGGATAAGACGGTTATGAGGGGCAGTCAACATGGCTTCACCACGGGGAAATCATGTTTGACCAATCTCTTAGCCTTTTATGAGGAAATAACACGGTGGATGGATGATGGCAGAGCGGTGGATGTGGTCTACCTTGACTTCAGCAAAGCATTTGACACAGTCTCCCACAGCATCCTCACAGCTAAATTGAGGAAGTGTGGACTGGATGATCAGGTAGTGAGGTGGACTGCGAACTGGCTGAAGGAGAGAAGCCAGAGAGTTGTAGTCTATGGGGCTGAGTCTAGTTGGAGGCCTGTAACTAGTGGAGTGCCTCAAGGGTCAGTACTGGGACCGGTATTATTTAATATATTCATCAACGATTTAGATGAGGGAATTGAGTGTGCTATCAGCAAGTTTGCTGATGACACTAAGCTGGGAGGAGTGGCTGACACACCAGAAGGCTGTGCTGCCATCCAGCGAGACCTGGACAGGCTGGAGAGTTGGGCAGGGAATAACTGGATGAAATATAACAAGGGAAAGTGTCGAGTCCTGCATCTGGGCAGGAACAACCCCAGGTTCCAGTATAGGTTGGGAAACGACCTGTTAGACAGCAGTGTAGGGGAAAGGGACCTGGGGGTCCTAGTGGACGACAGGATGACCATGAGCCAACACTGTGCCCTTGTGGCTAAGAAGGCCAATGGCATCCTGGGGTGTATTAGAAGGGGGTTGGTTAGTAGGTCAAGAGAGGTCCTCCTTCCCCTCTACTCTGCCCTGGTGAGACCCCATCTGGAATATTGTGTCCAGTTCTGGGCCCCTCAGTTCAAGAAGGACAGGGAGCTGCTGGAGAGAGTCCAGCTCAGGGCAACAAAGATGATTAAGGGAGTGGAGCATCTCCCTTATGAGGAAAGACTGAGGGAGCTGGGTCTCTATAGTTTGGAGAAGAGGAAACTGAGGGGTGACCTTATTAGTGTATATAAATATATAAAGGGGGAGTGTCACGAGGATGGAGCCAGGCTCTACTCAGTGGCAAACAATGATAGGACAAGGGGTAATGGGTACAAACTGGAACACAAGAGGTTCCACTTAAACTTGAGAAGAAACTTCTTCTCAGTGAGGGTGACGAAACACTGGAACAGGCTGCCCAGGGAGGTTGTGGAGTCTCCTTCCCTGGAGACATTCAAAACCCGCCTGGACACATTCCTGTGTAACACTATCTAGGTGTTCCTGCTCCGGCAGGGGGATTGGACTAGATGATCTTTCGAGGTCCCTTCCAATCTCTAGCATACTGTGACACTGTGATCTACTTACAGCTCTTCTAAACCTTTGACTATCTCTGCTGCTAAAAGTTGAATAAGGAAAGGGACGGTAGAGCTGTAGGGATCACTCAGAAGAAAGGGGACTGCTGGTATGACAGGAGGTGTGGGTAGTAACTATGGCTTCTGGGAGAGGCATCTCCTACTCCTGCAGTGGTGGCTACCTGTGACAACAGCATGTATTCCACTTGGCAGCAGTAACAACTGCTGGGAACTTCCGGTACCCTGACACCAAAAAAAGATGGAATCTTGCCAACTCCCCCACAGCCAATGTCTTGGCGATTTCATGTTTTACTGACTGTTACAGGTCCAGCTCTCACCCGCCCACTGCCAAAGGAGCTGGCAAATTGTGGAACAATATAGCACTACATGATTTCCTTCTAAAAGGAGAAAACGTCTAGCTATGAATTAAAGGATTTCTGGACAGAGATCACTTAGATCCAGGTGAAGTACTGTTCTAAATTCTTGGAACAAATTCAGCATTGCCAAAATACCAGTGCTATTCTAGTGGTACTGTTGCTGCAGCTGTAATGGTCCAAAGTTACACAATAAAAAAGAGCTGCAGGGTGGGGTGAAACAGTCACTTGTTAGGCCAGCAGATGCTAATGGAAAACACAGAAAAGCTATGGGTACATGAGATTTCTCGTATTAGGTATTGCCAGTTCTATTTTAGAGAGCATGTTTGATTTCAGTACAGGAATTGAAATGGAGTATTTATATATATATATGCTGATTTTGTACTTCTTATTCACTATCATCTCTTCCCTTTTCTTGCTTGATTTGGTCTCTGGACCAAACTGATTCGCTTAAACCTTCCACTTCCTTTGTCCCAGATCTTTTCTCTGTCTCACACTCATACCCCTGCCAACCATCCCAAATACCTCCTCCTCAGTGACACAAAGCAGAGTGGTACACTTGACACACCTGAGGGACAGGATGCCATCCAGAGGGGCTTGGACAGGCTTGAGGGGTAGGCCCATGTGAACCTCATGAGGTTCAACGGGGCCAAGTGCAGGGTCCTACACGGGTGTCAGGGCAACCCCCAGGGTCAGTACAGGCTGGGGAACGGTGGGATTGAGAGTAGTCCTGAGGAGAAGGACTTGGAGGTACTGGTGGATGAAAGATTGGACATGAGCAGGCAATGGGTGCTTGCAGCCCCGAAGGCCAATCATATTTTCAGCTGCATCCAAAGGAGCGTGGCCAGCAGGTCAAGAGAGGTGATTCTGCCCCTCTGCTCTGACCTGGTGAGACTCCACCTGGAGCACTGCATCCTGCTCTGGAGTCGTCAGTGCAGGAAAGACATGGACCTGTTGGAGAGGGTCCAGAGAAGGGCCACAAATATGATTAGATGGATGAATCGCCTCTGCTATGAGGAAAGGTTGAGAAGGTTTTGGTTGTTCAGCCCAGATAAGAGAAAGTGCTGGGGAAACCTTACTGTAGCCTTTCAGTTCTTAAAAGGGGCCTACAAGAAAGATGGGGAGTGACTTTTTAGCAGGGCCTGTTGTGATAAGATGAAGGGTGATGGTTTTAAACTAAAAGAGGGGTGATTAAGGCTGGATGTGAGGAAGAAATGTTTTACAATGAGGGTGGTAAAATCCTGGCACAGGTTGTACAGAGAGGTGATGGATGCGCTATCCTGGGGGACACTCAAGGCCAGGCTGGATGTGGTTCTGGGCTACCTGATCTAGTTGAAGATGCCTCTGCTCATTGCAGTGGGGTTTCACCATCTAGATGGACTTTGAAGGTCCAACCCAAACTATTCTATGATATTTCCTCAAACTTCATTCTCCTCTTCCTCAGTTATACTCTTCTTGCACTTTAATGAATACCAAACTATCATTCTGGTTCAGTTTGCTACATCTTTGGCTCACCTCTAGTTTCCTTCATTTCTGTGACCTTTTTTCCTCTTGTAGGGGAATTATTTCTTCCATGAAGAAAATATCAGAATGTGTGGTTTTCCTTTTCCCCTTAGTTGAACTCCTGCCTTATTTTCCATTTTTAATTTCTCCATTTCTCTTTTCTCTCAAATGTATGGGTTTTTTTCTTCCTCTCCACTTTCTAGTGTGCTCCATCCCATTTCCTGCTATGTTCCATCCCAATTATTGATCTCCTTATTTATGCTCTAGTCTTTCACACTTCTTTGGTTTCTCTCTAGTAACAATATTCTCATCCATCTCAAACAGTTAATTCCACTTGCCTTTTATCTATTGCAGCATTTTCCTTGCAGTTACCAGCTTTCTGAGCATTCTATTTACAAGTCCCTTGCAAGTTCATTTCACACACTCCAATCCTATCCTTTCTTATTATGGATTCCACCGAAAATTGTTGTGCAGTCTCTCTTTGTAAGATTTCCAGAATGCCTGCTTTTATTCATTTACACTGCTAAACATCTTGCCCAGGCTCTTGTTATTTTACATCTCATTATGACAGCATTCCTTTGTATAGGATGATCAAATACAGTCTTGTATACTCTTGGGCTTAGCTGAGCAAATGCTTAACTAACAAACGAAAACTGTGTTAATAAAAAATAGAACAGGAAAACCTAAATCACTGTCACTATTTTATAGATGGTGTATTCTCCTTGCTGCATCATGTTCAAATATTTTTTCTTTATAGCAAAAAGTATACAGAAGAAACTGAATGAGTTTCAGAAATCCATGACATATGCAAAGACAGCAGCATGAAAAGAGACTGAAAAGTCTGAAATTAAGTCATTTGGAGGATTATTGCATCCTATCGTAAGACATGATATTAGAGATGAATACAAAGCACTGAACAATAAAACGAAGCAAAGCTATGGGTATCTTTTAACCCTGACAGTGTAAGAACTAGAGGATCTTAAATGAAGAAAGGAAATACTTAGAACATTATTTACACTACTCATAATTAGCATGTGAAATTTATAGCTCTAAGGTACAAAAAAATACCCAGTGAACTTCAATAGATTCTAAAAAGGAAACAGCATAAGGAAAAGATGTGCTTATTTTCAGGTCACTTATTGACTGAAGGTAGGACAGATTTTCATTTCTTGAGATGAACTAGAAAGGCTACTGTGGGGCTTCCTGGTGATTCTTGTGAACTGGCTTATTCTGGCAGAAACCAGAATCTCAACTGATGCAATAACAGACAGATACAGTGCTAATATCTCTGTTTCTATGCAAAACATTCTATTACTTCTTTTAAATAAGCAGTTTTTAAGATGAACATGACATATAAGAAATCTGCAGGCTTGTGTGTCATATTAGTCAGGAACTTTGGTAACCCTTCACCATAGGACACAATGCAAAGTTTATTCACTGTGAGTAAACAGTCATAGCAATAAAGCAATAGCAAGGCAAAATGAGACTTAATCAACACTGAATGCAGAATACTCAGTTCCCCTACTGAGGCCTTCTCTACATCATACAGTTCAGCATCAAGCACCAAGAGCAGGCAAGAGGGTGAGAAAGTGTCACTGTCACAGCTTTCATATCAAATTCCCCAAGGCCAGCTCAACTACACATATACATACTATTCTTGACAAATGTGCATACAGTCCATTCTGTTTGTAAATGTAAAATTATTTACAACCTATCTAGAGGGTCTACTTGAACACTTTTCTTCACTCCCAACAGTTTATTCTATGCTTCACTTCAGTGACTTTTCAGAGACTGAAGGTTTTAAGACCATGACTCCCCAGGTGGTGTCCTCGTTCTATAACCACTTTTCATCTTTTTTTACTTTTTGCCCATCATCATCCTATCTCTGCAGCTGCATCTGGTTTAGATGGGTGTAACTCTGTCCTTGTGATTTTTTTACGTTCTCTATTCTTTGTAGTGTTGAAATTATTCAGCTGGGGTTAGCCCAGGGCTAATACAGTACTTCAGCTGAAGCCTTACTAACAGAAAGGGTCAAAGCTCAAAGGCAGGCTTAATGGCACTTCAGTCACTATGCCCTTCCAGTTTTATAGTGATCCACTGAAACAATGCAGCATTTGGGTTTTTTTACAAGGAGTTACGCAATTAACTAAGTCCTGTGTAATTGATATTTTCAAAGTGTGCTTATGAAAATACCGTGGGGGTTCTTGCTGCAAATCAAAGTCAATATGTATGATAGCTGCCAATTCTTACTTCCCTGATCCATCAAAGCAAAAAAATTAGATTGACTGACTTCTTGGCTAGCTATTAATCATCTTCATCTTCTAGACATTAACAACTTTATCTATTTCAGTAGTTTCCAGCAATTTACATCAAACTAGTTGATGTCAACAATAATTTCTCAGCTCTTTCTCATGCCACTTGTCCCACTTTATGCACAGATACTGTGCTTGTCCATTTCTGATTGTAGGAAATTTCTGCCCTTCACATTCTTCAAGGTAAGCACTAACATACCAGAGATTGATTGAGTCTCTTCTCATTGTAGATAAGTGAGATGAAGTAATAATAAAATGAGACAAAATACCTTTTTTGAATTGTGTAAGTGTAAGGAAATGAAGGAAATGGAAGTTCCTGTGTAGGGGTGGGCACAAGGGGAGGAGAGAGAGAGATCCAGATCAAATTGCTAGAGGGCTTCTATGAAAAATTAAGTATTAGCCTGAAAAAAAGAATATTGTGAGGCCATGCCAACACATTAATTTCTATTTATAAAGTGTCCTACATGTGCAGATCAAAGTATTTTCACATTTATTATTGTGTCCTTATAGTCAGAAACTAGATGAGTAACCACCACAGAAGCACAAATTATAGTAGTAATTTGTACCTGCTACAAAATGAGTGTTTTATTTTATGAGGATGGAGTTTCTTTTTGTGCAGGGAGAGTTAGCACCTGAGATCCTCTCCTCAGAGCTACTCAGCATCCAGTGGTTTGTCAAGTTAATAGCAGCTTACATTACATTTGCAGCATTAATACCATTAGTATTATTCACAGAGACTTTAAGGAGGGGCTGGCACAAAGGCATTACTGTGGTGATCCCCAGAAAAGGACTGATGAGGTGAGTGAAACGTTTTGGGTTTTCCTGCAGACTTACAAGTGCACTCATAGGAGAGAACCCTATGACTTTTATTATGAATATATAGTTTTATTACATGAATACTCATCTATGGATCATACTGGGAAAATATATTAATTCGTACTGACTCAAAAAGTATTCCTTCCTGAGTGACACAGCACTGTATGTGAAATTCTGGATTCCAGGTATGCAATTAAATGCTCTACTTTTCTAAGTATCTCTGTCAACCGTCTGGATAAATAGCCTGAATTGCATAAGTGCAATGTATTAAAGCCCATGAGCTAATATATGGTCACTAGGAAGTTTACATGCCCACTGGTATGACTTATGTGCCTCACCCACCTAATGTGAATTATAATTGGTTTGAACATGAGGAGAGGCCTGAAGTTTTCTCTATAAATGCTGCCACACAACCAGAGATTGAAATCTTATCATATAGGCCTACAATTGCTCACAGAAACACTAAGTCCAAGGCACAGGGGAGCAAGGAAGCATGACTGGTAAGTAAAAAAAATAAAAATAAAAATGGAAGAAAGCCTTTTTTGTGCATAAGGAACGGGCAACTGGTAATGTAATGTCAGCTTTCTCTTTGGGGTTGTGTTTTGTAAAGGGCTCTGAATTGTTGGAGTACACTACATTTCGGGATTATGAATAGGTTGTTTCAGTATTTTTCTTTCCTGCATTTTCCAAAAGACACAAACAAGGAAAAGAAGATAATCCATCCACTATCATACTGGAGTTAAACATTATAAAACCACAAATAGAGCAAAAGAAGTTATGTCAAACTGCAGACTGGTTTTTAGCATGAAACTTAATGTAACAGAGAGTAGTTCAGGTATGAATGAATCTTTTGTTTAATGAGAATATATGTGCCAAGAATAAGCTATAGGCTAGATTCCTTCCTGCAGATTCAGAGTCAGCAAACTGCAATGCCATTTTAAATACCTGTTAAAGTCATTGTGAAAGACAAAAGAACTTTAAAATACAGACAAAGCAAGCAGATGTCCAGCAGTAAGGTATTAGAAGGAAAGATATTAAGTCAATCCACTTCAGCAAGGTTGGCTGTGGTTTTGCTTAGGCTTGACTAGCTAGGACCTCTGTAAAAATGTATGGTGAGGCCTGAGTGCAGATGACACCAGTTTATCCCTTCTGTGCATAGAGTTCGTGCTGTGATGGCTTTATGTGACAGGTTTGAAAAGCTCAGGAAATTAATAAAAACAAACCATCTACAGAGCCTAGGCTTGAGTGCAGAAAGGACAGGCACTGTTTTCCTCCCATGGCTGAAATAGGCACAGTTACCCCATTCTCACAGTTTTAGGAGAATTGATTGCACAAACTCTTAGGACACAAGTGTTCATCCATCTAACATAATATAAAATAATTTGTGTTATTCATCTGATCTTGTGGTGCTAGCATCGCTCAACAGTATCTGCTGTTTGCTTGGCCTGATAGTGTGTAATTAATGACTGCCTCAATGCATCTGCCAAGTGTAATGCCATCTAAGTGTTCACCTGTTTAAAAGTGGAACATAGACTGGGAGGGAATGAGGTGCATACAATGGTCACAAGGCTATTGATTCCCTCATAAATGTCCTCCACTGTGCAGAGCGTAAATAAATGGCAAAACACAATTTGACAAGTCAAGCTGAAAGACTGGACTGAGTAGAAAAGTAATTTTTTTGTTTTTTTAACAAAAGAACTATACGGTAAAGTGGACACTAAAAACCATCTACAGCAGTGGCAAAAAAAACCACAAACCAGTTGTTTCTGCATTGTAACACATCCTCTTAAGCAATGATTTGCCAATAATTTAGCCAAGACATTTTAGCAAGGTGATTCCTAAAAACTTCCTCTTTAAGTGTCAAATACCAGTCTCTTCTTAACCACAATTTTCTCATTGTACAAAATGCAAGAAGCAATAGCAGCATTTACTGAACAAACAGGTATTTGCTGATGATGCTCACCACTTGCTTGTGACATACCCACAGCCTAAGAAATATCCAAGCCCAAGTTCAGTTAGACATGTCAAAAATGCCAGGAATGCTCCTCACAGTGCTACACACAATTGTGATGTGAAAAACTATAAAGGTCTGTGTGCAGGTGTGTGTTCACATCATTTTTCACTCTCCCTCTCTCCCCCTCCTTCCACACCCTCCGACACACACATCCTGTAAATATACATGCTTTTTTCCTCAAAACTTTTAATGCATCTGTGGGCCAATCTCTAATGGATCTACTTCAACAGAATCTAGAAGATAGTGCATAAAGAAAAGCATATAAATGCATAAAAGCATCTATAAAGAATCTATAAATTCCATTGTGTTATTTTTTAAGGGTTTTGATAGTCTGCAGGACACTACCGCTACTTAGGATTCAGCAATTTTATCTCAGCTTTTGTCTGTCACTTTTAAGCTTCATTGTCATTATAACTAAGACATGAGTCACACCTGCAAGCATCTTGGTTTTGTATTAGAATTAAGAGTGCTTGACTGCAGAATGGGACAGCGTGTCATATTCTTAGAAGAAATCAGCAGAGTGACATAGTGATGGGAGCCTGCAAAGAGGTATTCTTTGCTGATGAGTGTGCCACAGTAGCTGGAAGTTAGAATTTCCAAATAATGTCTTTACTCCATTCCGACTGATGAGATGTGTGCATAAGCGGGAGAAGTAGGGAAATACATTTAAATGTAATAGGCTATAAATAACAGGTTGTGTGTGACTATGAGGGAGCTATCCAGGGAACCTAGCATAGATCCATCCCAGTCTGTACACTGTCAGTTCGGCTTATTCCTGTGTGAAGTTCACTTAATAGTACATGTCACTACTGTGTCACTGACAGTCTCCCTTCTGGAACAAGCAATCTTATCTGGAATGAATCAAGATCCAAATGAAAGAAATGAGACCAGCTAACAGCGTATCCTACTTTACATAGACAATATGGAAACTAACCGTGTCAAGTTTGGCTGCCTTCAAAGTCTGTTGGAGAACCTTGGGGAGGCTTCGGACTACAGCAGGCTGCAGGCTTCAAAGTTCAAAATGCCCCTGCTATTTGGGGCATTGCAAACGGAAGACGAAGGCAGAAAGTAAGACGTCTTGGACAACATAATAGGGTCCAGAAGAGAGCCAAATGCTTTTTCATATGGACTTGAACAATCTACATTGGAGTACTAGTCCCAAAGGCTGCTGATGCGAGTCAGTCACACCACTGTTCTAGGGGCCCAGGTTTCTCCCTAGTGTGGTTCACAAATGCAGTATAACTGTAAAAAAACAATTCCTGTATCTGGAATGGCAGGAGTGGGCTTTGTTGACAAAATTTCTTGCTTAATTATCTAACAAGGGAATGTGGGGGGAGACAGAATAGCCCAAACTCCTCAGGGTACTGAAGCAGTCCTTAGTGAGTCATGGGCATATGGTTGTAGCATGGTGCTTCATGGGTATGCAAGAAAGAGCTGTGCTCAGAAAGAATAAAGGAGCAAGTGGGCTATTCTAGGGATTTATTTCTTATGCCGAAACAAAGGCACAATTAATAGTATGTAACATTTAATAGAATTCAAGTGTTCCTGTGTATTCATACAGAGTTGGTGGTGAAGAGAACAGCAATACAAAAAAAGGAGAGAATTGTGGGAAATCAGTCTACTGCAAAAGATGTCCTTCACTAGTCAGTTCTGAACTCTTCTACTATATGTTTCTTTAACACAATCACTGCAATGAGGAAAGAAATGTGGGTATCTTTGGAAAAGGATGTTGTGTGTTATATGACAGAACCAGTTTGCAAATATGATCCTGATATAGTTTATTCTGGGCATGTGAAACAAAATCCTAAAATGTCTTAGAGCTTTTGCTTTTTGAGGTCCAAAAGAATCTTCTCTTGCTGTCCACCAGTTTCAAGCACCTAGCTGTGCAATCGTTACATTTACAGCCACCATACAAGCTCTGCAAATACCACTTGTCTTACAGGAAACAATCTGGGTCACATGCATTTTGTTTGACTAGTATTCTGACTAGTGTTAATATTTCTCATATTTCTCATTAATTCAACCCTCATTCGCAAGCTTTGCCCATAATCTTTAATCCCACGGTCCGTTATGTATCATTCATCTGTTTCACAAACGAAGCACAGGAGAGATCTGAAAGGCAACTTAGCCAGAGCTGGTGATAAGCACCAGAAGCTGAAGCAACAGACACAACTTATGCTCCTTGACATATTATCTTCCAGAATAAATGGACTGCATCTGGTTTTTAGAACATACTGTTTATAACTGTACTATCATACCATCAAATACCAAAACCAATTATGCCATTGACCGATAGAGGACAGTGATATCCAGCACACTACTGCCATCACACAAAAAAGGCAAAATATGTGACCAAATCAGCATCAGCAGCTATATGGTGAATAACTGCTGACTTCTCTTTTCTTTCCTTTTTTTTCTTTCTTTCAACAGTAACTAATCTTGACACAAAGAGAAACAGTTTCTATGTATCCAAGGATAGGCTGATATATTAAATAAAATCTATTCTAAAAATTGTTAGTGTGTCATTTAAGAGAATTTAAAAGTATGGGTAGGAGAGTGTAGCTTAACATCTTTTAACCTCTGAAGTTCGGACTTAACATTTTAAAATTAAATTCTAAGAAATTTAAATTTTAGAATTAAAGTATTACAATTTTTAAATCACAGTTGGGCTTTGTGTATGATAAAAATATAGTCCCTCTTAAGACTAAATATTATAATAAACAGAAATTCAAAGCAGTAGTCTGAATCATACCCAGTTAAAAACTGTTTGCTCTAATAACACTCTTTTATGCAAAATATGAATAAAATATGTCTGTATATGAAATGGGCTGACCAAGTTCCAATTCTAGAGTTTCCAAACATAATCCAAACCTGAAAACGGAACAATGTGGGCTGCTGAATACTGAGCACAGCCAATTGAAACTCTGAATTTGGGAAGGCACATAGCTGTGAGCAGTCCAGCATAATGAGTATCACTCAGAGGCATCCTTAAGGCTGTGCATTGAGTACGAGAAATTTTACAGGTTGTTTCATAAAAGTATCAGAATTAGTCTCCCTCTTAACAGAAAGTGGAGCCACCTGCAAAGCATAAGCAAAAATCACTCTCCTTGAAATTAAGGAAAAGATTTTTGTACACAAATTGGCATTGCCAGTTGCATGTTCTGAGATATCCTATGAAAAAAAAATAGTAGTATACCAGCTGAAAACAATGATAGCTATTTTATTACAAGTCACAAATGAACTTACCTATCATCTCTGTAGTGTGTCGTGCAAATATGACATGGAGTGCTTGTCTGTTTGACATTGTTAAAGAGTAATTATGTGATAAGTGAAAAATTGGTTCTTTAGCCTGATTAAATTTGGGGCAGAGGCAACAGCTTGCTCATTGCTTTGTGATTATTACAATGCAGCAGGAAAAAAAATAATCAGCGTGTGGAAAACAATGGATTCAGTGAATTAATTTAAAGAAGTCGCTGTAAATATTGCTCATGAAGTATTACAAATTAAAAACAATGTGGTGCAAGAAGTAATTATGCTGTTCCTGTAAATTTATAATTGTAACAGAAAGAAAAGCAGCTAAATGCCAATATTCTTTTAAGTCTGAATACATTAAGAAACTCTTGAATGGCCAGACTGTTAGGAATAAATGTTGTCCAAGCTTCAGTTGTTAAATTGCAAGGAAATGAGATCAGGATGTAGGGACTAAGAGAGTGAAAAAATGAATGAAAAATGAATCCTCAAGCCTTGTTGGTAAGATAAAGGCTGGGGAGAAAAGAAGGTTATTCAAGCTCCACCCCACAGGAAATATTGCAAACAGGCACCTTTACACCTAGACTTTTAAACAAGTGAAAAGCACCGGCCATTCTGTGAGACAACAGAAGTAAAGGAGGCCATTCAGAGGAAAGCTTCAGAGCTGCTTATACAGGACATATTGATCAGATATGGGCCAAGGTGAGCAAGGAGGAAGCCCCTTCTGTGGTGCTCTTTGTTATTTTCTTACATCCACACCTCATACTCAGCTCTGTAATGGACACTGAAAGATCACAACTTCTCTAAGGAGTGTTGATCCAATTTAGGGAGGGGGTGGTGGGAAAGAAGGAAGAGAAAAATTCTTCCATCAAGAGTTCAGAGAAGGATTTTTCACAGGCATTGCATTTTTTCCCAATTGCATGGGGAAAGCAAGATTATCAGAATGAGATTCTGGAGAGCAAGCGTATTATCTGATGGAAAAATTCTGTACTTTACTTTCCAAATAGGAAAGAAGGGAAAGTCTGTAGATATTTGAAGTTGCCAGGCAAGTGAAAATGAGAGACTGTCAAATGTGACACAAGAGAAAAACAAAGCAGAACTTGAAGGTGTTGTTGCAAAGGCTGAGGGAGGCTACAATACGAAGAGAAGGTTGAAACCTGAAGTTAAAGCAGAGAGGATACAAAAATTTAGAGGATCTTTTTCAGTGGTCTGTTTGTTGCAATAGGCTTTTTTTTTTATTTATTTACATGCAAATATTTGTAAGCATGTAAATTGAAAAGTCTAATAATTATTATAAATGGTCCCAAGTTGCTTTTCCAACCTTGCCAGATAACTCCTGCCTTTCTAAAGAAACATCTTCCCTACCTCTCAGCTTGTTCCAGAATAGATGTGATTCACTGCTAAGGTTCTAAAGATGTGGGTTTTTTTAAAAATAGGTATGTTCCTGAAAAACTGAAGTATGTTCTGCTCACCCTGCTGCTGTAAAAAAAGATGTTCCCCACATTTGAACTGTGACTTCATTGCTGTAGTTATTTCAAGACTTACCTAAACTTGATAAACTTAAGCTCATGTCTTTAAAATCTATTTAAAAATATCTTTACACTAATAAATCTGGTTGAACATGGGATAATGATTTTTTACTGAATAATGGCACAGGATAATTGTGTTCCCCTACTAACGACCACACTCTTACTCTTGCCTAGTCTTGCGTTTTGGGGCTGGGGGGGAAGGATGGAGAAAAATAAAAATATTTTTGAAAAGCACATAGTGCCCTTAGGAAAAAAAAATTAAAAATCGCTTTTTCTTCTGTACTTCTGCACTTCATTTAAAACATTTGAGCTTCTACTAGAGAACTGTCATAGGCTCTAATGATGCCAGAGCCAAACCAATCTCAGATGCTTGTTCTCTGGCCACTGACTGAAGCCACAGTTCACATGCAAAAGCTTTCTGCAACATATTATTTCACATACATTATTTTAGTAGTGTTCTCTCCAATACTGCCATCTCTCCCACTGCCAAATAACAGACCAGCGTCCATCAATATATTCTTGTTGGGCGCTTCCCACAGATAGCAGCTGTCAGTTATATCAGAGGTACATGACACATAAATGGGGCTAAAAACCACGTCATGGTTTAAAACGTGTGTTTCTCAGCTCAATCAGGCGTCTTTATTTTTTATTCAGAAGCAGCAAGGCTATGCTTACGTTAGTACAGCACCATGCTTGGAATTAGCTGAGTTCAGCCAGATTCTTTATCTAAGTAACTCACAAATATTCAATTCTCCTAGGGTTCTCCCCTCTTAGATGCCTTTCGGATTTTCCTTTAGTACCAGATACGCTATTCCTTCTATATTTAATCATGCAGATAATCTCTAACAGAACTACACAAGGTGGAGTCTCACTTGAAAAAATAACAATTAAAAATAACAAAATGATATAAATAAGTTATTTCTATTCTTGGTGGAAGCCTCACATGGGTAGAAGTTACCTGTAGAAAGTAACATGCAATTCTTGAGAGTGTGTCTGTGCTCCTTCCCCCTTGGATGTCCCTCTTCAAGTTTTCTTGCTCTTCTCACTTTTTATAGCTGCAACGCAGCCAAGTACCAACTGGCACCTGAAAGAAAATGCAAGAGATCACCACACAAGTAAATTTTCTAGTGAAGAGTTAATTGTGAGGAGAGGACAGGCCTTCACTGTCACCTTCAATGGAACAGGACAGCCTGAACAAAATCTAACATTCATCGCAGAAACAGGTATGGCTCCCAACTTCTTTCACAGAAAGAGTAATGCTATCTTGTGACACTCTTTTGGCCTGATATGCAGTACAGGGCAGCAAGGTAATTCCTCAGAGCCAACATGCTGGTTCACACCATAATGGAAGTAAGCATTTGAGGTGTTTGTTGTACTGCTCACATCTCAGCTAGCAGTGATAGCTTCCTTCAGTTTCCAACGTATGGCACAAATTCATCAGAGGGGAGGGTTACATCCCTTCTGAGTTTATTGACAACTAAATCAGTATTTCAGCAAGCTGTGGGGAAAAAATATATGTTGTTTATTTTCCTCAAAAGGTCCAAAACCCTCAAAGCTGGCTAAGACCCAGGTCACATTTGGTATCTCCAGCACAATGAGCACAGAGAGCTGGAGTGCAATCCTGCAGTCTACCAGTTCCAGCTCTGTGAGCATCTCCATTTCCAGCCCACCTAATGCTGTCATTGGACGTTACAAACTGAGTGTTCAAACTACTTCAAGTGGCAGCTCCTCTCCAGCAATCCTTGGCACTTTTGTTTTGCTCTTTAACCCTTGGTCTTCAGGTAAGAACATGTTGGATTTCCCCAGAAAGAACTAAATTGCTTGTAGCTTCATTAATATTTGCAGCTTCTCCATTTGATCTATGCTTCTTTAATATGTGGGCTGAAGATACACCACATAATGTATCAGTGAGAATAGGGCTTAACAGTTTGTTAGGACCTTCTGGTACATAAAACCGGCTCTATATCATGTGCTTACTAGAAAGCTTCTTGTCCTAAAAGATTAATCTTTTGGCAGAGCTTTCCTACTTCTGCACAAGTACAGAAGAACACGTCTGGTCTCTGCAGAACCAAGAGTCATATCTACCAGTTGCCATCTTCTCCCAGATTTGAGTGTCATACCTCTGTCTTCACTCAGACACTCCCCACCTACCCTGAGTTTCATTTGTAACATGATCCATTTGTAACAGCAAGAACAGCAAAGGGTGGATATCTGCAAGCGCTCTTACTGATGGAAAATGAGTGGGTTGCACATTGTAATGGAGACTGTGGTTGTAGACTGTTTTGGTTTTTCAGGTGATGATGTGTTCATGCCTAACAAGGCTGAATGTGAGGAATATGTGCTAGAAGAGTTTGGCATCATTTTTGCGGGCAATAAAAATCATATCAACAGCTTTGGATGGAACTTCGGCCAGGTAAATGCGGCACTGAATCACTAGACAGTGTTCTGTGCTCTGGTTTGCACATGAACTGGGTGACAAGGGCTTGTTTGCTTTTTCCAGTTCATCACGTACACCTCTGTAGAGGAGGACACTGTGGTATTGAAATCAGAACTTGTGACAAGCCCTGTTATATTGATTAATATGAGGATTTGTAATTGACTAGTCAGTGACGTTACCTAGGACTCGGAGGAGCAGCCAGCAGAAACCTTAGTGTCTGCTGGGCAGTAAAGTACTGTAGCAATGCTAAGAGTCAAAGACCCAGCCTTAAGTCCACAGATTCCAGTTTTTGAAAAGCTCTTTGAGGTCTAACCTTCACAGTTTGCCCAGGTTGCCTTTTTATATGGCAACTCCTGGCTGAGCTGCAGCATTTCTTTAAGCAAGTAAAAAAAAAAATTAAATGCTCACATGGCTCTATTTATCCTGATTATTAGTAATTCCAGAACACTAACTTACATCTCTATCTAACATAGTTTCAAGGAGATATTCTCAATATTTGCCTTTCCATGCTGGATCGAAGCTTAAACTATCGTCAGGATCCTGCCACAGATGTATCTCACCGAAATGACCCCAAATACCTGGGCCGTGTTCTCAGTGCAATGGTAAGCAACATGTTCAAAAAGTCCAAGCTACCAACTCACTGTTCTTTGTAGCAGAAAACTAAGTGAAAGTAAGTATATATAAGTTCTCAGAAATTTTAGGCCACTGACTGTATGCACCAAAAATGCGGGCCAAAGAAACACCTAGGTGGTCCTTTGATGTAAGCCTGCCAGATTTATGTCATCGGCAGTGTTTCTGACACTTACACTTTGATATCCAGTGGTCAAACTGAAATTATAAGACATGGGGTGGTATGTAAAAGGACGAGACCCTTGGAGGTCTTTAGTCCAACCTTCCATTTGAAGTGGAACTACAGTGGTGCTAGATCAGCTCAGCCACGGATTTCACAGCCTCTCTGGCTGCCTGGTCCAGAGCTGCACTACCCTCTTAGTGAGAAATTTTTCTTTTATGTCAAACATGATTTTCCCAAGCTACAACTTCCTGCCACTGCCCCTTGTAATATAACCTGCCAGCACAGAGAAAAGTTGTAATCTGACAATTTAGTGTGCTCCATTCAAGTACGTGTAAGCTGCTATTCCATTCTCTTTATCCCCTTCTTAACCAGAATGAACTAGCTGAGTGCTCTCAATTTCTCCTTGTAGATTTTGTGCTCCAGGGCCCCTGACTCATGCCCTCCTTCTTCAGTGTCTCAATATCCCCTTGAACTGAGAGACCCTAAAGTGGATAGAGGATTCCTGGCACAGCCTTGCTAGGGATAATGAAAGGGGGCTACGGCTTCCGTCAGTCTCCTGGTCACACTTTTTCTAATGTAGCTGCATGATATGCTTTGATGATGCCATTCAACCAGTGGTGAAGTTGCCAGCCACCTCATGTCAGGAAGGTTCACTGAAAACTGGTGTTTGCCTTCTTGCCTGATGCTACTGTATATTTGAGTAGGAGAAACAGTGATTAAATGCTCTCCATTTCTTGAGAGGACACATACTTAATTTCCCTAAAAAGATAAGCTGCATGAAGCAATGGACTTTTGTCCACTAAAATGTCATTTGAGACTTTTCTCCTTCCTGCTCCCCAAATGCTACCACATTTATTGTAAACTCTTAATTATCTCATCGTAATTTTAGTGACTATTTTTATAGGTGAATGCCAATGATGACCAAGGGGTGCTGCTAGGAAACTGGAGTGGAAATTATGAGGGCGGAAAAAGTCCAAGCAGCTGGACTGGAAGTGGTGAAATCCTGCAAAACTGGAAGAAATCAGGATTCAAACCTGTTAGATATGGACAATGTTGGGTTTTTGCAGCGGTATTGACTACAGGTATGTTTTATACCATGCACATAACTGACACTGAACAGATTCTATTAAAAGAAGCACTGATAATACTTCACGCATGAAAGCCTTTCAAGACATTAGTATGTCATATGAAACTTCATATTCCAGAAATACTGCTTTCTGACTGTCTTTCTATTCACTCTTTAGCGCTTAGATGTCTGGGGATTCCCACTCGTACAATTACAAACTTCAGTTCTGCCCATGATGCAGATGGAAATCTGCGTGTAGATGAGTTTTACGATGCTTCTGGAAATCAACTGGACCGGTCAGCTGACAGCATATGGTAAGGCTTTATGATATTTAATGGTAGGACCTCTCAATGCCTATACAGTCTTCAGGTGCAGAATACAGATTCTAATGACAAATGTTTTGTCACCTTCTTAAATGTTGCCTTAAAAACAACTACAAACACTATGGATCAATTAAAAATACTGCAATATAATACTACAAAATAAGACAATATATGAAAAAATCTTGCAATACTGCAAAAGAATACAAATAATAATAACAAGTAATACAAAATATAATAATTTAATTATAATAAAATAATACAAAATAATTACCAATAATACAAAAAATAATAACAAACCTTGGTGCTCTTTTTTGGTTAAGCAGAATTGTGACTTGAGTTACAACAGCTAACTGAAGCCAGAGCAGGCAAAGTTAACAGTTACGATACCACAGATGACTGAAAATTTGTGATATTACACTGCAAATATCAAGCAGTTGGACTTTACTTAGTTTGGAACTATTCTTCAAAACAAGTTCATGTTAAAACTGTAAAAGTTCAACAGAACCAGCTTCACTGACTTTTTTTTTTCAGTGACATCATTAACAGTGAAAATAATATAATTAATGCCACTACTGAGCATCAATGAAATTCAAACAAGCTTGTACTCAGCAAAGAATGGGTGCAGTCCCAGTCCTTCATTTTTTGCCTTTACTCCTGTGCTTGTTCTGGACCCATTCTAAATATAAGTGCTAACTGCAGCACTGTGCTATAAGTAAACCAGCTAAAACTAAAGAAGTGCATGTGCTCAGAACTTCTAGAGAAAAACTGGCTCAAGACATTTTGTATAATTTTATAAATTTGCTTTCTGCCCTTGAACATTTATGTCTGTTCCACAATATTCAATTAATCCAGTTAAGATCAGAATGGAATCAGTCTCAGACAAGAACCTATGCAAAGTAAGGCATTTAATACATTTAACTGTCTGATTAACAGATGTGAACCATTCCAACAGCAATTTAGACATACATACTAGTAGCTTACTTTGTTCATTTTTGCACATAGGAATTTCCATGTCTGGAATGAAAGCTGGTTTTCCCGCAGTGATTTGGGCCCCTCATACAGTGGATGGCAAGTTCTAGATGCAACTCCCCAAGAAGAAAGTGGAGGTACACAGATTTAATTTCAAGAATAATGGTGAAAAATTATAAAGTCACTCATCTTCAGAGAGAAGGGGGAAGAAAAAAAAAGAAAGTAAAACCACTGTAAAAAGTAATTCCTCATCCTGTTCAAAAAGAAAGTGGCAGAAAAGAATACTTTATCTGTTGCATTAGAAAAGCCTCAGATTACTTGTGGGTGCCAAGAAACAAACTAGACTTCTAGGAGCAGTCTTTTGAAGCAATTCCTACATTTCCAATGTAGGCATCCTCAGTTACTGACAATCAAGGAATAATATTAAATAAATCAAGTGTCACTTCAGCATAAACACAAAATACACTGATGCTTCTTGGCCTGGTATGAGGGTCTGTATGGGTGAAAGGGCTAGAATTGGACAACAGCACTAAGCAATCCAGGAGTCATTGATAGATACCTGTCTAGTAATCTGCTTACTGTCAGAGAGTTGATTAGGTCAGCTTTTTTTTTTGATGCCATAGGAATTTATCAGTGTGGTCCTGCCTCACGGAATGCCATCAAAGAAGGAGATGTGGATCTGGACTATGACTGTCCATTCGTATTTGCAGAAGTGAATGCCGACTGTATGTACTGGAATTATGAGGCCACAACTGGAAAGAAAACATTAATGTTCTCTAAGTCTACTGTAATTGGCCAATTCATCAGCACAAAGGCAGTTGGTAGAGATGACCGTGTGGATGTCACAACTGATTATAAATATGAAGAAGGTAAATAAAAACACTGGTTCTTCTGGTTATATAGCTACTTCATCCCCAAACACATATAAACTTAGGCTAAGAGTCTCTTAAGTGTCAATTTTGGGCAACTATAAAGGTAGGAGCAAAGTTTATACTCAGTTTATTAAGTTCTAACAGAAAAGGGAAGAGAAGAATAAAAAAATACTGCCTTGCCCTTTCTGATATGGAGTTGCTTTGTGGGACCTAAGTAAAGGAAGTGTAAGTATCCCTGAGCAGAACATTCACTGTTCCACCTACCTGCTGCTAATGTTTACTGACTGCCTCTGCTTTGTGAAAATTAGTCTACAGCCCAGTTATTTGACACCAGAATGAGGCCTCTTAAAGAAACCTAAACTAAATCAGCACTTTTAGTCTAGCACTTTTAGTCTCTTTCAAAGGGTCAAACCTTGCTGCTACAGTGAGTAAATAGTGTGAGGGTGGGCAAGAGGCTGGTAGGGGACCCAGCCAGGACAGTGGACCCAAACTGACCAAAGGGATAGCCCATGCCAGTGCTCAGCAACAACAGCTCAGCAAGAGGTGGAGGAAATGGGGAGGGAAGAGTGGGGGCCTTTGTGGTTATGGCATTTGTATTCCCAAGCAACCATCCTATGTGTTGAAGCCCTGCTTTCCAGGAAGTGGCTGAACATCTGCCTTCTGTAGCGTGGAGTGCATGTGTAGTAGTGAACATATTCTTCTTTTTGCTTTGCTCATGTGCAGTTTTTGCTTTCCCTGTTGAATTGTCATTATCTTGATTTATGAGCCTTCTCGCCTTCCTTTGTTTTCTCCCCATCCTGCAGCAATGGGAAGTGAGAGAGAGACTTGGGTTGATGTTTGGCTGCTGGCCACATCAACCCACCACATAGTGCTATCAGCCTTCCCTTATATCAGGGCCTTTTCTCTATTAGCAAATTAAGAGTACATTTCTAATTATTACAACCATATAGAGGGAAAGAAATGAGAAGAGTGAGCAACTTCGGACTTAAGATTTTGTGTTACCGAAAAGAAAAGCTATTAGAGGGGCAGTGACATTACTAATGGCAGTACCAGAAAATCAAGTGTGGCTGTAGAAAACAGAGGCTCTGTTCATCTGCAAGTACAGATGCGACATTCTGCTGGTTTGTCTCTAGCAGTCACGTAAAATAAGAGATGCATGTTAACCACTAAGAATAAATTTCATGGTTGTCTCTGACAGGCTCTACAAAAGAAAGAGATGTTTTTAAAAAAGCCCGTAAGAAGCTGGGACTTGAGGATAAATTTGATCCTACAGCACCAAAGCCACAGGAAATCGATCAAAAGCCTGACATCTCAGGGAGGTTCAAGGTGGCTGGCCCTTTAGAAGTCGGCAAAGACCTCAGTCTAATTCTGGTTCTTGAAAACTTACAGTCCGATGCTAAGACTGTTCATGTAAATATGACTGCTTGGAGCACTGTGTACACTAGAAGACCAGTTCATGAGATCAGGAAGGACTCCATATCTGCCACTCTGTCTCCCAAGGAAGGTAATTTTTCAAAACACTCTTAATCGTAGTTGTAAAATTATTTTATCAGTAAATGGGCATTAGAAGCTGGTCAAATCCAGGGGAAAAAAATTAACAAAATGTAATCTTAAATTTCTGTGCAGAAAATGGCTGAAAAAAAATCGTATCATAGAATCGTTAGGGTTGGAAAGGACCTTAAGATCATCTAGTTCCAACCCCCCTGCCGTGGGCAGGGACACCTTACACTAAATCATATCACCCAAGGCCTCGTCCAACCTGGCCTTGAACACTGCCAGGGTTGGAGTCACACTTATAAACATTGAAAAGGCATGTTTCACACCACCATTTCCTTACGTAGTATTCACATTTTGAAAAACTTATCTAAAAAAAGGGAAGAGAAGATGGTGAGTAAACATGAGGTTTCATTTAACAAAGTTTGCATAAAGAAAATAAGGGCAACATAAGAGCATAGAAATCAACTCCAACTAAATGCGTTCTGGTCAATTATGAAGGGCCCTACTGAAAGGTAACAGGACATGGCAAACAGCAGAAACAAGAATCTTATTCATTAGCACATTAGAGAATGGAATTAAAGTGTGAGGAATAGAAACAGCTGAAACAGCCTGCTAAGATCCACAGAAAAGAAACTTTCTATTGAAAAACTGTTGAGGAGTAAAGGACGTCAGATTTTTATTTAAATTTTTTTTCAGATGCAGTTTGATAACCTTTTGGAAGAAATTTTCTACTTAGATATGAGTATTGTTGAAAGATGACATTAAGTTACTGTTAGGAGCTTGGGATTAATAGATATATATCAGCATCCCTAAAGTGAACTGAAAGATCACAAATTTGGAACTGATAGTATATTGTATTAATATTAGGCTTTGAGTCATTAGTGAGAAGCAGAAATAATATTTCATTTCTTTAATATGTAATTTGATTTCTGAAGTTGGGATCTATCAGCTTCCTCTAAAGTATTAGGAACTGGACTTTCAGTGAAGACAAAGTTTATATGCCTAATGGCACTGACATCATGCAGGCACCTCATAGTATCTTGTACTCACACAGGCTGTGTTAAACCAGTAGCTGAATTTACAGTCAGCAGGGAGGGTTTTCCCCAGATCTGATGGCAGGGACCATTGAAAGAGATTTTTTCCCCTTCTGGAGGTATGCTCTGTTTGCTAGGGTTTGTAGTTAAATCTGTTTGCTACTGCATGAATCTAAGAAATTCACCCTGCCCCCATTTTCTTGCTTACATTTGTGGAGTTTGCATTGGTGATTTGTGATCTTTTCTTTGTTTTTCATTTGCTGTCTACTGCTGGAAAGTACTTTGTGGCTTACAGTGTTTACAAGCAGCACAGCTACTCTACTTTTTTTCTGAACTTGATGTTTATTGCACAAATAGTCAATAATGTGCAAATGGCCTGGATTCAGAGACAGAGGAGACCCCTTCCCATCCAATATTCTTTGATTTGAACTACAGCATGGAAACTACCATAAAAACACATTGTAACAAAAAGTGACTAGGGAAGACAAAAGAAACGGAAAGATGTCATTCACCTCATCTCAGTGTATCACGAGCAAGTAGAACTGATGAGGCCTGTCAGATAATGTCCTATAACAAATGGAGTGCACTGGTAAACTCCTTAAACTTCAGCTTTCCAAGCAGCTAGGAGGAAGACAATACAGTCAATCTGGCAGTAGGGAATGGAGAAGGGATAACATTGCACTGAAAAAAAAACACTCAGTCTCCATAGCAAAACAATAGATTTGCATTAATTGAATTTGGCAGTGATGGCTGAAGGCCCTCCTAGTCCCAGACACATAAAAGAACATACTAATTTCAGGTATGAAACTCTGTGGGCTTATAAAAGTGTGTATGAATTTATTATTTTTTTCTTTTTCTTCCAGAAATACAATTTCCCATTAAGATACTGTACACTGAATATCAACAGCAGTTAACTACAGACAACATGATCCAGGTAACAGCTTTATGTCATGTAGAAGGTGGGATTCAAGTGCTAGTGCAAAGAGACATCACCCTCGACAATCCTGCCATCGACATACAGGTAAATTGCTGTCCCTTTGCTCTAATCGCAGTGTCAGAGAAAGGGGAAAATGAGCTCTTATAAGCACTTTCTTCACCAAAAATATTCTGCTCACATTCTGCCATGGCCCATCATAGCATCTCGTAACACCTCCTCTTCCAATGACTGAGAAGGCTTGAACAGAAAAGAATACTGAGAACCTGGCCTCTCAAGCATTTTATTTGCACAGGTACTTGGTGAAGCAAAAGTGAATAAAGAAGTGGATGTGGAAGTGATATTTACCAATCCTATTGATATGGAATTGATGAACTGTGTGCTGCAGGTAGAAGGCAATGACCTGCTCAGAGGAATCCTTGAGATAGAGTAAGTACAAGAAATGCCTTCTTCCTGCTATTAAAGATACATGAGCAAGAATGTAGACATGGATGACCTGGAAGCGAACAGTGGGATGAGACAGCACTTTCTTCTTCCTAGGAGGCCAGTCAGTGTAACATCTCGTGATGAAGTACACAACTTAGCACCATTATATCCAAGCTAGGCTTTGCCTGCATAGTTTGAGGAGTCAAATAATTGCTGTTGTAATTGGACAGAACTTGTTTTCCTGCCTATCTAGCAGGACTCACAGTTTCAGAAAAAAATACATTCTTACTCATGCAGTAAATTTTGCTTTCTATGCTACTATAGGCCAGGTGGGTTGAACCTTCTTGTTCTGATTATAGGGACAATAATAGGATATGTGACTGTTTCTGTCCATACTATACACAAATTATAGCATATATTAACCACGGAGGTTTTTTTCCCCTTCACTTTATTAAATGGACTGCAAGTGCCAATCTGGTGTTCAGCCTTCTAAACAATTTATGTTACATCAAACAGATAGACCTACACATATAAAGCAGATGCACAAGTGTATAAAAATGAACACGGATAGTTTCAACACAGGTTGCGATCTCAAAGGGTGGTACCTCTAAAAAGTGCAACCCCAGGTATACTTCATGTGTAGCTTATTCCAGAGAGAATAAATCACAAATATAAGGAGGATAGCTTTTAAAGAACAGACTAAACACAACCAGCAGATATCCCTTAGATGATTGAATTTACCTTACTAAAGTATGGCACTTGAGCACAGCTGAAATCCATAAGGCAAGCAGAAAGAGAATAGGGAAAATGGTGAATATTGCAATTAAAGTTTGGGTTGAGTTTTAATAAAGAAATTAAAAAATTAAAAAATCCAAACCAAGAATTAAACTACAGGCACACTGATTTTCAAGCTCTCCTTTCAGAAGTTTACAAAATAATTATGTTAGGTTATTAATAAACAAAGTCAAGAAACTATTAGATGGTGTTGCGATAGTGAATAAGAAGACTGGAATAAAATAGGTTCCTTTTACTATAGATCCCAGGTTCCTATTCTTATGCTTTGAGGATTTAGTATCTTGGTTTTTTTTTCCTTCAGTATTTCACAACTGAAACAGAATTTTTCAGACTGTCCCCCACTTTGTACGTATACAAAATTGCACACACATTTTTACATATGCTAGAAAAGGCAGTTATTTTTAAAAAATACCTGGGATGGACTGACTTTTAACTGAATACACACACATATAAACACAAACGCACAAAGCAACTTAACACTGTCATTTGTGCTTGAGCAACTAGCAATGGTCTACCCCATAAACTGTCCTGAGGGAATTTAGCAACCTCATGTTGCCTTACCACATAGAACTTTATCCTCAGGCGAGACAAGACAATATGACAGTGTAAGGCTGCTTGGAAAAACCATAAACATGAGTTTCCAAGAATTATAAAATATACTGGTTTAAAACATCTTAATTTTCATTCAGAATTTCCTGCCATGTAAGCACTGAGGTTTTCTTGATGCTATAATCTATCCTAATTCAGGAGTCTCTATTAACATTCTTAGTAGTGTAAGATTATTTTTTAGGTTTTTTTTAATAATTCAGTGATGTGTTTTACATCCTCTGTTCTGCATGAAGCTTTATCTTATATGATACTAATATGTCCAACTTTGTGTGCTTATCTTGGTCACCACATCATGTATTCATGAGAGACCTTAATGCATGGGTTTGAGTATTTAAATACATATCAAATAACCAAGTCCTGTATGGCCTTTTCACAGTCATCCTACACTGAACTGACAGGAGTTACTTAAGATGGGAGATAGTTAAGAAAGTCAAGATGATGCACAAGCCTGTTTACAGCTTATATTTTTCCTTATTTTTTTTCTCTTTTTCTCCTACTTTTAGTGTACCACCAGTGAAAGCCAGTGAGAAATCCAGTACAAAGCTTAAACTCATCCCTTTTGAGACAGGTCGCAAACATCTACTTGTTAATTTCTCCTGTGATAAATTTGCAGATATCAAGACCTTTAAGATGGTGAATGTGATTGACTAACATGAAGATATACAATTAATGGTGTGTGTATAAATAGAACAAAATGTCACAAGAAATCTTGTATAAGAAAATAATGAGAAAATTAGCAAAACAAAGTCCTTGCTTCCTGTAATAAGGAGTTATGAACATCGGATCACCAAATTTTTACATTGTAATTTTAAATAAACTGAGGAACAGTTGATTCTTCATTTACCATTCTGAGTGTCCATGTTGATAAGAAGAGCATCTTACCTTCTATTCAGAGACTGTTAGTTTGACATTTGTCTGTTTTTCTTTGGAAATAATTTTCTTGTATCTGCAGAAACATTCGTAAACTCATTTTTACACATTCAAAGCCATATACAGTGGACTTTCAAAGCACTGTTTCACCTTACTGCAACCGTGATACTAGAAGGCAGCCAGGATACATTCCTGGAAAAAAAGGAAATTTTTCCTTTTTTTGGTAAATTACAGTAACCAAATGAAGCGTAGGAAATGTTCAAAAAGAATCTGGGTGGTGCCCAATTTGAGAGCCATTTGACAAACACGGAGATAATGGCTTGGCTCAACACACATGGTATTTTGCACACTGCTATTTTGCACTTGCTGAAAGTCTTCTTTGGGAATCAAAGGGAGGGTAATCTTAAATTTTAACTTGAGAAGAATTAGAAATTCTTCACCATAGCTTGTGCATCAGGAAGTCATCTTTCAGAATTCACGTTTAGTAAAGCTCACTTAAACCCTTTATGGGAGGACAGCATTTAAGGCCAAAAGCTGGGTTCCAAGAACAAGTGAACTAGGTGCAGCCCAGCGAGTGACTTGGTTTATGGCCAATAATTGTACACCACTTAAGTCAATCTCTGACTGAAAATGATCTCTGTAGATGAACTGAATGGAAAGTCAAGCTAATGCTCTATTGCACTTTGGACTGCTGGACCAGAAAGCCAATAAGATCTTAAAAAGTGCCTGGAGGCAGCATTTGCCCCCAACTCTACCACATGGCACAAAGTACCTGTGACATGCCAGAGGGACTCCTCACTATTACTTAAGCAGCCCCAGTTCAGACTGACTATAGACTTTTTGTGTGCCTACTTGGACATACTCCCAGAAGGGACTCCACAACATTTGTGGAAGTTATACCAATCTCTTTCTAGTAAAGAGTAGTAACAATGCAAGTGCCTTGTTACCCTGAGGATATGGTAGTGCAATACTTGAACAATAGACAAAAATTATTCAGGAGATGAATGGAATAAAAGAGTATATTTTTCTCTGAAAGTTAGCAAGCTGCACTGTAATGTCAAGGGAAAAAGGAGGAATAAAACACTTTGAACCATTTTGGATGATAGGTGGGTGGAACTGAGCTAGGAAAAACATCTGCGACAGTGTTAAGTCATTAGTCACTTAGGAACCATGACCACTGCATTCCAAAGGGATTACAAAAGCAGCTGCTGATGCTTTACTGTGGTGAAGGTGTGGACTGGCAGGTGCCAGTTTGGGATGTAGGCCAGTCCAAGAGAGAGGTTCTGGTGGCTTGGTGAGCACCGCTGTGGGTGTGTCACACAGAGGTAAAGGTGGTGATTGCAGCTAAGACAGAAAAAGTGTTTGGAGATTTAATTACTTATGTGAGTAGCAAGGAAGAAGAAAAGAAATCGTCATATTCCAGTGGGAGCAATGTGTAACATCTGAAGCAATCACTGTAAGTACTGAGCACATGAACTTAAGAACTGGTCGATGCGGTTTGTCACTAGGGCTGTGTGTGAAGTTCAGGTAACATCAGAGGCTTGTGGCTCTTATGGTTTCCAAGGAATATGAATTAAGGAAAAGAGAAAAAGACCAACTAAAGTAGCTCTGAACAGCAATCAAATCCATTTGAGGCAGAGTCTGGAACAAGCTTTGACAGCCTGAACATCCCAGAAATTTCCAAGAGGAGGAAGAACCTCTGAATTATAATGTAAGTGGAGACACCAAGTGTGAAAAAGTGGTTTTAGTTTGGTTTTGGTTTTGTTTTTCAGGCTAGGGCTAGCATGAATAAGTACTCTCCTATTCTTTGTGGTATCAAAGAGTGCTCCTCAAAAAGGCGCAAGAAGATTTTTGTTTTTTTTGTTTCTTTTTAAATCAACCTTAGAAACAGCTGTTGGAGCTGAATGGCTGCTGCTCTTCCAGTTTGTGGGGGTTTTGTTTAGTTGTTTTTTCTTTCAAACTTGAAATTCAGACTTATTTAAGTCTTTACTGAGTGCTAAAAAATGATCAGTGCAGCTGCATGATCTTAAACAGCTAAATATTCCTTGTCACAACAATGCTACTTTATTATCTGTATCTTAAGCAAGGGTACAGAAATATGTTCACAGTTGTGAAGCTAGACAGGCTTAGAGTTTGTACTGATTAAAAACTACTCATGGTTAATAGTTTGGGGGTTCTTTTTGAAATAAAACTTCTGCCGAAAGAGTAGTATGGAGCTGACCAGCGTAACAGGTAAACAGACATTTGTTTCTGTTGAGAGTTTATAATTTCACATAAAGCAGGAGGCAGTTGGAGATAATTTGAGACCCAAAAAAACCTTCTAAAACCAACTCACAGCTGCTTAGCAAAACCAGAAGTGACATTAAGCAATCTGGAAGTTAAGTAATCAGGAAATGTTCCTTTTTCCTTCGTATGGCTTTTATGTCCCACCACACTCCCCATTTCCTCATCCTTAAAGATAACTTATTCATGGCACACCTATTATCCTTTGTAGGAAGTTCTTCTTGTCTTGGAATTAATGAGAACGCATTTCCTATGAGTAAATAATTTGGTATCTCCTCCCATAATTACACCCACATTGAGTAGGAACATTGGCATTAGGCATACATATATTATAGGAACTAGTTAATTCATTTGACAAGTCTACAGGTATTAATAACAACTAAGTACCTCTCCCTTCTCTCAAATTTCAGCTGACAGCACAAAAAGATTGCTGGTTGTTGGTCTTTTGGGTTTTTTTATGATTAACGTGACTTGGACATCCTTGAAGAACAAAGTAGAAGTTGTATGCAATTCTCATAAGCTAAGGGAATGGCAGGTGAGTTCTGCATGTCATCTGCTTCCCTTCAGCAGGTACTTTATTCAGGACTGTTTCCAAAAGATACATGCCCTGTAGGTATCTGCTCAGATCTCTTATCTGAAGGATATTTCATAATGTTATTTGTTCTTGTGCTTAATTTTCAATGTTCTATTGTTCTTATAATAGTAAGACCTGTTAGAGAATAATTTTTGAGCTAAGCAGAGGATATTGGGGGGGGGGGGGAAGGAGAGAAAAGAAATTCCCATTACTTCAGAAGGCACCATGCAGAACTCCATCTAAACCCTTTATTTGTTAAATGGTATTTCAGAGATGGGTTATGCTTTGTATTAACAAAATTAGCTCCATCCAAATGGAGCTGTGAGCATGGAGTCAACAGATGGGAATTCAAAGATGCACTAAAACTCTACCAAAGAAAAGTGGTAATAACAGTGTATCTGCTTTTTAAAGTTGAAAATGAAGATGACTATTGAACCGCGCAATTGCCAAGCAGAGTTCTCTCTTGTTTAATGATGAAACAAACATTTTGAAATCAATTTTTAAAATGTTGCTTTGCAGGGAAAGCAGCAGCCTACTGCAGTTCATTCTTCTCCCAAGTGCGTCATGTTAAAGATTCTTTTTTTCAGTCCATCAATGCTTGCTCACATTACTTCTTTGCGTGTCTTAGACTACAAAGGAAAAAAATGATTCTTCCTTGAATTTAATTATGGCACTTTTTTTTCCCATAAGTTAAATGTTACTTTGACTTCTTCCTCAAAGATTATGTATAAATTGTAGTTTAATATGCAGCAATATTGTTTCAGATCTGATGTAGTATTTCACTGCAATGCTATATGGTATGAGACAGACTTAGAACTTGTTTGAGGATCCCTACCATAAAAGTGCATGGTGCCATAGGCCTTAATTCAGCCTTTCTATCCCACTTTTTTGTTTTGTTTTGTTTTGTTGTTACTGTTTTCTTTTAAATTCCTTTTAAAATGGTGGTGGTCATGTCCCCCCATTCTGTCCCCTCTCCTTCCAACCTCACTGCATTTACGATAGTAGCATTAATAAAAGTGACTTGGAAGAATCTTCATCTCTTCTTTTGTTTTATAGATCTGACACCAACACATATCAGCTGGCAGCCATCAGTAAATGCAAGCGCACACCACACTGACAGATATGCCAACACTGAGTTGACTGTGAGGCGAGGACAAGCCTTCACTATTACTCTGTACTTCAACAGACCAAAGCAGAACGGAGAGAGCCTAGCATTTGTCACTGAAATAGGTAATACTCCCCTAGCTTGATCCATATTCTCACAGAACTGTAATCTTTACCCCTTGTACTTCTCCACTTATTCCATTTAGAGATACAATTTTTCCTGATGTATTTTTAATGCTTTCCTCTGGCTAATGTGCTCATTAATATTGAAACTGCACAATGGAATGGAAACCAATTACCCCTTATTTCTGGCAGGACCATCCCCCTCAGAATCTCATCGTACAAAGGCTGTATTTAACCTCTCTGAGGTGGGGGCGAGTGGCTGGAGTGCTGTCCAAGGACCCAGTGAGGCTGGTTATATGAACTTTACAATATCCAGCCCAGCCAATGCTGTCATTGGACGATACAATCTCATCCTCCACGTAACCTCAGGGAACAAGATCTTCTCCAGATTTCTGGGGCAGTTTGTGTTACTCTTCAACCCTTGGTGCCCAGGTAGGTACCAGGGCCCTTGCTCTTGAACACAACTAACCTATTTGCTTTCATATCTGCACAGTGAGCTTGCTGCCTCAAGCTGCCTCTCTTTGGGTCACCAGTGGCAGCAATCTCAGCTATCTGTTCAGAGATCTGGTTTTACTACTTTAAAAAGCTATTGCTGCACCTCTCCTCTCCCTTTTATCATAGAGAGATGTGCTATATGGGGTGATATCAGAGACTCTTACTTCAGGACTAGAGCAGATCACTTTTCTGTAGATGAGGGGTGACAGACTTTTGTAAATTAATGAACTTCTCAGCAACATCCTTGACTTGCACCTAAATCAAAACAAGACTGTTCTTACAGATGTTAACTGCAAAGACAACAGCTGAACTGTAAGAACTGATAGAGGGCTAATGTGAGGAAGATTGACATTTCCCAGGTCTTTCATCATGGGTTGAAAAGGGATATCTCTTGCTGCTGGTTGGTTGGTTGGTTGGGTTTTTTTTTCCTGCAGCCTTAGCATAATACAGAGGAAATGCAAATTCCTAAACACAAATTTTTGCAAACATGCAATCGTCTAGAAACTTAGATTAGCCTTAAAATATACCATGAGTTACAGGAGCTCTTAGACAACCAAGTGACTAAACAGCTTATAAAAGAAATGTAACCACAATCATCCACTGTTTTCTTCCGTGACTCTATGTTCGTCAAGGGCCCCTAACAAATGAGTCAAGAGACAAGATGAAAAAAGCTGCTACTTAGCTCAGCCTGTCTTAAAGATAGAAATAATTATAGAACTATGCTCAGGAAACTCAGACTGTCTCTGCATAGACAGTCTTTTGGGAAAAACCTTCCCAGAACCCCTTGAAAGATCACTTGTGGTGCAACTTCCATGTAACTTCAGATGGAAACCACACTGCAGGCAAGGACTGAAATATTTGACAGCTCCTGAAAAGCTTGTTCAAAGTACTGGCTCTAGAACATTATAATTGAGAGCATATGAACTTCAGAAAAAAAAATATTCTTCAAGTGATTATTGAAGGACATTTAGATTGCTCAGAATCATAAACTCATGGGGCTAGAAGGATCTTACGAAGTTATCCATGCTCTATTTAGCACTTAGGTCATTCCTGACAGATCTTTAATTCCTTCTTAAGGGTCAGCCATTAGGGAAGCTCCAGTACCTCCCCTGGCAATTCATTCCAATTAAACACTAGCCTTTCCACAAGAATTTTTTCCTACTAACCAACCAAATTTTTTTGCTTTGATGTCAGCATAAAACTTGTCATCCTACATATGATAGACAAGAAGAACAGATTTTCTCCCCTTTCTGCCCCATCCTCTTCACAAGAATTTCTGGAATTGATTACCGTGCCCCATTCCTCACCCCCTTCTTTTTTTCTACCTTAATAATTGAGTTAATTTATAAGTTATTTTCTTCATAAGTAGTATTTTCAGGATTGCTGAGCATTCTCAGTGCTCTTCTCTTTCCAACTGATTCACACATTGACATGCAGCACCTGCAACTGCACACAGTTCTCCAGGCCTGTGCTGGCTCAAAAGATTGGGAATAAATAATGACATTATTTAAAAAAAAAAACAACAAAGTGTGGACAGCCACCACAAAAACAGACTTTATATAATGTGACATTTTTAAAATAAATTATACAATCTATATATTTGCAGGAAGGGAAGGTAAAAAAATTGACTCATGAAAAGCTGGTTTTAGTATGCATTTCCTGAAATCCTGAAGCTTTTAGAAAATATTTTTTAACATTATGAAACACTGAGCTAAGTAGGCATTGCTACCTAAAGAGTGATCAAAACCTAAATATCTGCTTTCATAGCAGCTACATGTTGTGCCATAGATTAGGGAACCAACGAGTAACAATAAAAATCAAAGTGAGTGGTGAACAGACTATCCTAATAACATTCTCAATAGCACTTTGGATTAAGCAAGGAGACATTTTCATTTAGGAATCTTAGAACAAGACAAACATGACAGGAAAAGAGAGAGAAATGTCATCTGTGTGATTCTTTTCAAATGTCTATGTTAATTATAACTACCCTGAGAAGGCAGATATATCCAGTGAACTAGCCTGGACTTTTCTTCATCTTCCTCACAAAAATACAACATACAGATAGGAGATATTTAGATAACAAAGACTATAATAGAATTCGGGAAAAAGTTACATTAATTTAATGTGGAATCCCTCTTCCCCCCAGCCATATACAATAGCAGGCCTTTTCACTGAGCTGTACATGTTCAGGGAGCTGTAGCAATGCATTTTCCAAATAGCAGTTTTCCCCCTTGCTAAATCAAGATTCAAATGTTTTTGAAAGGCTGCTAGTATTCTCAGTTTTAAGTGTAAAAGCATGTCCAACTTGGGTTTCAGGTGATGATGTCTACATGGATAATGAAAACGAGAGACAAGAATATGTCCTAAATGAAAATGGAATAATCTTCGTGGGTAATGCAAAGTACATTGAAGCAAGAGGATGGTACTATGGGCAGGTGAGCCATAAGGAATTCATTTAGGCTCCTATTCCATCTCCAATAGCATTTTCTTTTATCATTACTTGCCTCTCTAATTGGCATGCCTATCTATATGGAGACTGAACAAACCTGGCCAGCCTTGCTTATGGTTTGCTCACTGTGTGCCTGACAGGACTTTCATGTGAGTGGTGACTTAACACAGCACTGAAGCTAGGACTGGCTTCTACATGTGCTTGAAGCTCATGGTATAAGCACGGACCTCATCTGGGACCAAAGCACCACAAATGACAACATACCTGTGTGCCTCCAACACACTCACTATTTTTGTAATGCTGTAACAATGGGCTAGAACAGACACTGACATAGAATCATAGAATGATTTGGGTTGGAAAGGACCTTTAAAGATAATTTAGTCTGACCTCTGTGCAATAGGCAGGGACATCTTCAACCAGATCATACTGCTCAAAGCCCCATCCAGCTTGACCTTGAATGTTTCCACGGATGCAACTCAAGAGAATCTAATAACTTCAATGAGAATAAGCTGGGCAGTTTTAGTTTTACTTTAGTGATTTCTTCTGACGGCAGGAGGCATCCTGCCAGATTTTGGCTTTAAATAGTTAGCTATGTCTTTAGCCAGTATCACACTGCAAATTGCACACTGTGCCTCACTGTCTCTTTCACCTTTGGGCTGGAATATCTTAGAAAGGAAGAATCATAGAATGGTTTGGGTTGGAAAGGACCCTAAGATCATCTAGTTCTGACCCCCCTGCCACTGGCAGGGACACCTCACAGTAGACCATGTCACACAACGCCCTGTCCAACCTGGCCCTGAACACTGCATTTAGCACTTCTTTGGCCAAGAACTGCAGTAGAATTTCCTCTAATTCTCTTTGTAAAATATTTTCTTAAAAAAATTATCATATTTGATCACAGTTTCAAGATCATCTTCTGAACATCTGTCTCACCATGCTTGATCTGAGCCTGTACTATCGTCAGGACCCAGCCATTGATGTATCCCGAAGAGGAGATCCTAAATATGTAGGCCGAGTAATCAGTTCTATGGTAAGAAATGGACAACTTAATCTGAATTACACGTTTAAGCAGAAAGCATTAGTTTACCACCGAAACCCAGTCACCCACACCTTAAACAACATAATTAACTACATATGGTGCATTACACACAATTGATTTTGTGCATTCTGTCCATTGGCCTATTTTTAGATCAATGGAAACGATAATGATAATGGAGTTCTCCTGGGAAAGTGGCAAGGAAGTTTCCACTCAGATGAGAATCCATCCAGATGGGATGGTAGTGTGGTAATCCTCCAGAAATGGCGTCAGGACAACTACAAGCCTGTTCAGTATGGCCAGTGCTGGGTTTTTGCAGGTGTCATGTGTACAGGTAAGCTTTAAGAAAAGAGGACTGTGGTGAAATGGAGGCATTTCTGACCTCTGGTTTTATCAACACTACAAAGCAATTAATTCTACAAGAGCAACAGTGCTCTGAAGACTGCAAATGCTGAAGAATCACAAAATATCTAGACACTTAACTTTGTTTCTCAGATATATGCAATCATTAAACTAAAGCTCTGTGTGTGTGTGGTTTGTGTTGCTTGGGAGTTGTTTGTTTGGGTTTTTTTTGTAGTTTTATTTTTTGTATTATTTTTTAATATATTTCAGTTCTAAGGTGCTTGGGGATTCCTACTCGTTTGGTTTCAAATTTTAACTCTGCCCATGATGTGGACAGAAACCTGAGCATTGATAAGTACTACGACAGCTCTGGAAAGAGTCTTAATATCAGCAAGGATTCCACATGGTAAATATGATTATTTTTTTTTATCTCACCAGTAATTAGAGAGAGGATTTAAGGGACTTACAAATATGAACACCAGCAGTACAAAAGCAACTGAGAGGTGCCTGAATAAATTTTTTTTTTAAATTAATACACCCATTTGGAAAGAAAACATTCTTCGTGGTTTTGAGATAACAATTCCAACAACTAGCCCAATTTTTTGCAATCTCTGATCTCCAAAAATTGCAATTTTCTTTAAAAGTATGTTTCCATTGACAATATACCTATTGCCAAGGCTCTTTTAATTACTGGCACCTAACCGGTCTGTTCATAATAATGCAGCTGTGCACCTTTCATGCTCTGAACTGGTTTACTGCTGTCATAACTACCTCTCATCACCACTATAGATAGATTATTTGGACTTTATCTCACTCAGTATAGTTATTTTGAGTTTCTGTTTAAACAGAGCATTTCCCACATTTGAAGGTAACTAAACCAAATCACTAAGTATATAGAATCATAGGATAGTTAGGGTTAGAAAGGACCTCAAGATCATCTAGTTGCAACCCCCCTGCCATGGGCAGGGACACCTCCCACTAAACCATGTCATCCAAGACTCCATCCAACCTGGCCTTGAACACTGCCAGGGCTGCAGCATTCACAGCTTCCTTGGGCAACCCATTCCAGTGCCTCACGACCCTCACAGAGAAGAATTTCTTCCTTATATTTAACCTAAACTTCCCCTGTTTAAGTTTTAACCCGTTACTCCTTGCTGTATCACTACAGTCCCTAAAGAAGAGTCCTTCGCCAGCATCCCTGTAGGCCCTTCAGATATTGGAAGACTGCTCTGAGGTCTCCACGCAGCCTTCTCTTCTCCAAGCTGAACAGCCCCAACTTTCTCAGCCTGTCTTCATACAGCTCCATATATCCACAACTTAAATCTTTCACTTATAGTTCGTATTGCTCCCAAAGCAAGCTGCAAACATCTATATTCTCTCCTTCCCTGTCCTGAGGTCTACACCTCAAAAGCAGCCAGTAAACCTATCCTTTGAAGGCGGCAGTGAGTCGCTGTAACAAGACAGCTTCTGTCAGACCTTAGAGAATTTAAAATAAAAAAATCCTTACTCCTTTCAAACTGGAAATTTGTAGGCCTCTATAGTACTGTGCTTTCTAGACACTGTTCTTTGTCTCCAGGGATTATCATGTCTGGAACGAAAGCTGGTTCATTCGCCCAGACCTGGGAACATCATACAATGGGTGGCAGGTTTTGGATGCAACTCCACAAGAACAAAGTAAAGGTAGCAGGAGAAGTTTTCATCATGACTTAACATTTTGTCTTCAAACTGAGCACGACTAATGAAATTTGAATTTTTTATTTTTTTTCCCCCATGTTTTAGGATTATTTCAGTGTGGTCCTGCATCTGTGAGAGCCATCAAAGAAGGTGATGTAGACTTGGATTATGACACATTATTTGTGTATACGGAGGTGAATGCTGACTGCAACAGATGGATTGTATACAAAGATGGAACTAAGAAAAGAGTTTATTGTGATACTGAAATAATTGGCAGGTTTATCAGCACCAAAGCTGTGGGCAGCAACTCCCGTGTGGATGTCACCTATAGTTACAAATATCCAGAAGGTAAAAGAATTATCACAAGTATCTCCTACTGAATTATTGGTGCTAGGCTAGGATGGGTAACCAGTTTTGTTTGATTATTTCTCCTCTTCCTTCAGAAAATATTCCTGCCCTTGTTTTCAGAGAACTTTCTTAATACAATGGGTATTATATTTCTGGGTTTGTGTATTTAGTAGTGTCCTTATTAAGACACAATACAAAATATAATTTAGTCCCTTACAGAGAAGTATAAAATGTAATATATACACAAAACAGGGCTATAAAATACATTTTACTACCCAAGGCAGACAAACCCTCAAGCTGTCAGATCAAAAAGCCTTAAAGCTGAGTCCATTGTGTATCATGAACCGCAGGTGTGCAGTATGGGAAGTTATAGAACAATAAATACTAGGTTACTGCCATATCTGGCAGATGAAGCAGGGCAACAACCAAGCCACCAACCTAAAACCTTAAACTCCAGTCCTAGACATCCACCTCCCAGTAAACCTCATGCTCAGTCTTTCTCTGCAAGTAACTGTTGATGTGTCTATTCCAATTCCTCATGTTTCCTTCTGAAGACCCCATTACATCCCACTCCCAAAAGAAGCGACCGATCTCCATTTCTGCCTGTATAAATTCACCAAGTTAGGCTCTCTTGTGCTCCTGCTCTGACTTCCAGTCATCACCTTGCCAATCAGTTATGTGTTTGCACTCCTGCTGGACTTGGCCTCCACATTATTGGATTCTGGAAACAAAATACTAGGAGATGGCAAAAGACGAAGTGCCACTCATCTGTACTTCAGAAAAAAATGCAACAAAGTTTAAGAACTGCATAGCCATACGTTTGCAAGAATATTTTTATCTTCCCTCAAAATCTTGTACTTATGTCTTTCCATCTTTTTTTTAAATTCAGGGTTACAGAATTCATATATTAGTCTGCTTAATGTCTGTGGCTCAGTCTTAAAAAAATGGAAAAAAAAAGAAGGAAGATATATTTAACATTTTTTAATATTTGCCGTCCAGAATCAGCGGCCATATTTCAATACTTCACTCCTCAAGGTTTTAGTGCAACCATATTTAATACAGAGACTGATCATCATCAGATTAGCAAAGTAACACCACATTACTGTATGTTCTGACCAAAGAAAAAGGAATCCTGCATCCTAAACAAATACAAATGCATTTATTTTATTTTAGTGACTTACTCACCTTAGTACAGTATGTTTATTATTCTCTTGTGAAAAACCTGAGCAGAGGCCTAATAAAAGCATGGGGAACTTTTAGGTATTGCAATATTTCTGTGTGATGCAGAGCTGACACCATGTATCATTCTGAAAGCCTTTCTACAGAGAAGGAGCAATAGCAACAGAAGTATGAATTTTACTTGGTTCTTTCCTTTGACCAGGTTCTCCTGAGGAAAGACGAATTTATAAAAAGGCCTTGGCCAAGATATTTGGGCCAAACATCACAGAAGGACACAGAGAATCTCCAGATGAAAGGCCCTCAGAGAATATTAGAAACCCTGGGATCTCTGGGAAATTCAAGCTGGCTGAACCTCCAGTATTTGGCAAAGACATTACCCTGATCTTAATTCTCAGTAACCTATCTTTTGACCACAAGACCGTGAAGGTGGACATGAATGCGTCAGCCATCCTGTACACAAGGAGAGCAGTGGCAGAGATCCTGAAGGCAACCACTTCTGTGGATCTTGGTTCTAAACAAGGTAACTTTTAATGTCCCTAAGGAGCCAATAGAGCTCTCTTAGCTACATGAAGTTAACTAGAAGGAAGAAACATCAATATCCATATCAACCTTGTAGTGCATCTGCTTGTTCCATCTCTTAACAGTATTTTTACGAGCACATTTCATAAGACATTTTTTACTCAGAAAACTTTAACTAGTTCAATCAGGAACCGAAGGTCTCATGAAATGTTATATAGAAGGCTACATTTACATTATAGCTAACATATATATTGTATACAAATAACAAATAGGTTATAAGGATGGAATAGATAAAAATGATTATATCTCTAATTTCAAGAAATATGAAGAGATAGGAATCCAGTGAAATGCAGATGAGTAGATCTCCCCGGTTTCAGGATAAAATCCTCCATTCAAAACTGTAGGGGTCAAATGGATTAAGAAAAGGATCACTAGAACAGGGAAATACACCACCAGTCTCACATGGAAGAAATACAGACTCAGCTCTCTTATATTCTGTTCTCTTCAGTAATTTCAAGACCACCACCACCCTCCCAGTAACAATCTTTTCTTTAGCATTCTTTGAGAACGTAATGATTCCTAAATACATGTCCAAATTCCAGGGAAACATATCCGATTAAAGATCCCTTATTCTTATTATGGAAAATATCTGACTACCGACAAAAGGATCCAAGTTACTGCTTTATGTGAAGTTATCCACATGCATGGGGTAAAGCTGCTGGTGGAGAAGACAATCATTTTAGAGGACACAAACATTATCATTAAGGTAAACAATTCTCTTTCTGATGCCCTGAACAGACAGAAAGAACTAAAGAGTGTTTCTGGAGCTCAGATGTTAAGACGAGAATGTGGGGATAAATGCATTATTTTAGGCTGCAATTTCAGATGTTGCTCTAAAATTCTGCCTGCTTAAATTGAGAAAGTAAGCATGCAAGTGAGCAATTTCTTTGGCTGAATCTGCTCCCTGTTCTTCTGAACAGCTCTGTTACCTTCTTTCTTTCCCAGTCACATGTTCACAAAATTTGTTTTCATTTCATCTGTATTCTACTTATTGGCAAGTGCTTGTGTTGCCTTTGAACAACTTTGCCTGCTCACAAAATACAGACTTAAACCCTTAATTCTAATCTATGTTAGGGACAGTTTATATTGTTTTAATGCTTTAACCCTAATCAATGATGTGCGAAAATAAAAAAATAAAAAAAAAAAAGCCACTTAACAACCCAAACAGCAGACAGGTTTAATGAGACGTGTCCACATAGTCAAGACCATTTACTGAACTAGTGCACAAAATATTGCATACAGCTTGACAGCACTGCTTAGCTAACCCAAGTCCAGCTTCAAGTACTGAGAAAGGAGTACCAGTTGTTAGTTAAATTTCAGAGCTCCTACCAATATCTCATTCAGCCTCAAATATGAGAGACGTTCTGCTTGCAGTCTGACTGAAGCCTGACTCCAAAAAAAGTGTGAAACAGTGAATGATTAGAAATGTGTCTTTGCCATTTAGATTCCTCGGCGGGTTGTAGTGAACAAAGCTGTTTCCCTAGAGATCTCATACGCCAATCCCCTTCCTGAACCTGTGAACCGCTGTGTACTGCTAGTGACTTTGATGAATCAACAGGTCAAGATACAGTAAGTGAAAGCTGTAACATTCACTCAGTGCTCTGACCATGACCAACAGCATGTCTAGGTTCCTCAGTCAGAAAAAAAACATAGTTGAATTGTCTTTTTCATATTTTCTATTTATGAAAATAAAAATGCTACCAAATATATATCGAGATACTATGATTCCTCAATCATGTTTTAACTTTTCTAAGTCGGAACTTGTTTAACAACTAAAACTTGCTAGCATTCTTCTTTCATGGGCAAGAAAATGGGCATGTCAAAGTCTTTTCCAAACTAGTTGATTCTACGATTCTGTATGTCAAATTCTTTTGTTTCTCTTTTTTTTTTTCTACAACTTGGCTTTGTGGTTCTATTTTTATATACAGTACCATAGCACTACAAAAATAAGTCTGAGTTAAAGCAAACAAGTAACACACTGCCATAGCTCCCCTTGTTTCAGCCCAAAAAAGAAGTTGCTCTGTTCTCCTTTAAAGTAGGAGAAAAAAACCTAAGAGCAAAATACTCTACTACTTTTTTCTTTTCTTCTGGACTCTCCTGCTTTAAGATTAACTCAGTGCTGAGCAGCTCGTATTTCCTAGGGATTTATTATAAAACAGCCTGACTTGCTGCGACTCTGTAAATATTTGGACATATTCCATAAAAATATACAGAAAACACTATTCCAGAGAAAGACAACCAATTTAGGCCAAGAGGGGACAAAATGAAGAACCCCAGTCATTAGAAAAAATCATATTATTGCCAAAATGGATACAAACCAAGCAGGCACTGGACAGAGTGCTGACCTTTGACATGAGAGTTTTCCTGTTCTCAGTTTGTGTTGACTATCCAAACTCGTACCCAGCCCTAACAAGGCATGACATAGTGCTGCTCATTTCCACCAGGCTATTTAAGAGTAAATGAAGACAGTACTATCTTTTCTCATTTCCTGGTCTGCACAGAGGCTCAAACCCTAAGTAATTCTCAAAACCCAAGGCTGGGAGTCAAGTAACTGTAGGTGCCCCCGTTATCATGCACTTCTGCTTCTTGGGAATCTCACGGTATGGCAATGCAAGCCTGAATTAATTGATTTTTCTTTCTTTTTTTTTCTCCAGTCTGGCACCACTGGCACCAAGAGAGAGATCAAAAATTTATTTTGAATTCACACCTCGCAGGACTGGGCCCTTACAGCTGCAAGTAGACTTCTCCTGTGACAAATTTTCACATGTCAAGGGATTTGTAACCATTGCAGTAGCACCTGCATAATGCATTGGAATCAATCTCCTGTTTCAGCATTAACCTGGCAAGACATCTTCCTCTATACAGGGACAGTAATAACAGCAAGGAACTTACCACAAAAGTTGGTGACCTCTTACACTGCAATAGAATCAAGTCTCCTGCTTTCACAGTGCTTAATTCTGTAGTCTCTAATTGTTTGGGGTTTGTTGGTTTTTTTTTGTCTTCTTGTCTAGAAAATTGAAGTCCCTTTCTATAGAAATAGTTTCACTGTTTTATCAAATGTCATTGTGTTAAGCTCCTTGTTTTGACTTTTCCATCAGATTATTAATACAGTCTCTTTTCAAGCACATTCTAATTGTCAGCAATAAATAAATCTACTCCTAGAACTGTATTCTTTCGTAATGAATTGTACATTCCATGGAAATATTATGAGAAATCACAAGATTGAGGATGATGCTTCTCCCTTCATTTCTCAAGCTTCTTACCTAAAGAAGTAGAAAATCTAATTTCTGTATTTTGTGACACCTATGAACTCTCTGAATGGGGAGAAAAAAAGCCTACAAAGACTGGGAAAAGTAATGTTTGGGGTCCATGACAACAATATTTCTGTAACCTGTGGGCATAGGACTGTCCCAGAGCAGACCACACATATACACATTCAAGTAAGTAACTTAATTCCTGTGTAATGTGGCAGAGTCCCAAGCACCATTAAACACAAGGGGAGACCCTTGCATTAATCTGGAAATTCAGCAACAGAAGGTAACTAACACTTTCTGCCCATCAGCGTAAGGTCACTGAAGAGAAGGAACAAATTTGTCTTCAAACCTTCCCAACGTAACTCATTCCCAGGCAGCCCCTCCTCCATACCTCTGGCACAGTGTTTGCATATAGATGCCTCTTTTGCAAGTTCCTGATCCTACATTGCTGGGTACCAGGTTTCACCTGAAACTCACTTTCAAGTAGCCTTAAAGGATTCTCTATTACTGCAGGCAATATAGCTTCTTGAGGGACTGCTAGGAAAGGTAACGACTGACAGGACACAGTAACCACCTGGCCATGTTGCTTAAGTAGAGCGTGAAGCAGTAATGACGTACAAACAGGTCTGCCAAGCCTGAAGATTTAGATTTGATGTCAGATGTATAAAATGTTTAAAGCAGAATATGGCCAAAATTCTGAACCACAGAGATGTCAGAAGTTCGATACGGACAACTTTTGTCAGACAGCTGATATTTCAGTCTGACACATCCAGACATGATCACAAATTCTTAATGAAGATAATGCACGAGAAACCATAATAAAACTTTAGATTCTTCTTTAAAAATAAATTTAAGCTGCAGGTAGTTAATTTGCCCAGGTTGCCATCAATCATGATACAAATTTGTAACAAAAACAAAACAGCACCAGACAGAAAAAACACAATGTAGAAGTGTAGGGGTGAGGAAAGTAAGTGTTCACCCCTTCCTCCTCAGTACAGTCCAGCGAAAGTTGGGAACAGTGCACAGCCTCCTCTCAGGACCAACTGGCAGGGCATGTTTGTAGATAAATCGTGAAACAGGATGAGGGAGGAAAGAGCATGAGCAAGCTTCAAGAGCGGAGAAGAGAGTGTCTGAAACTAGAGTGGGCAGGGCTCACACAGCACAAGAGCTCCATAGCCTCCTTCAGGGCTCAGCTCAAGACGTCATGCCAAATAGCTACAGAGAAACTACATACCTGTGTTATGAACACCAAGCTATAAAGAAAAATTTTTAAGAGCAGAGGCTGCCATGAAATCCTGGTACACAGGTGACTCCATAGTAATAACAATGTCATCTCAGTGGGATGCATTGCTTTTTACTAAGAAAGGCATATTACAGGTAATCATGTCGGGAACAGATCATCAGAACGTCACACCTGTGTGCTTCCAGGAAAGAATGAATTCTATGCAGTTATGTGAAAGGTCTTCAGTCAGACCTGCCTTTAAAAAAAAAAACCAAAACTGGTTTATGCTATTGCAAACTAATCAGATCACTCTGTGTCCCAAATATCCATGCTCTACGATATGTATATTTGTCTATACCTGCCCTATGTACATACTGTCAAAAACCTAAACCGACATAAACGCAACCATCCAAAATTAAGCTGCTTCTGTCTACTTCAGACTTTATTTCCTCATTAGGTCCAATTTGGGATGTTTTCTTCTCTTAGTAATTAAGACATCAGGATGCTGTTTATCATCTTGCCTCAGCCATTCACCAGTCTTAAATAAGCATAATTAGAATCAAGACTGCAATTAAAGCCATCATAAGTAGATGCTCACGTAGGACATTACTACAAAAACAGTAACCACACTGCAACCACAGGTCACACCCAAGTTGTATAAATTCTAAGTTGTACAGTTGAGTCCTAAACCTTTTGTTACTCGTGCTGGTGGAAGAGGATTCAGAATGTTCTTGCACACTTTTGTATCCATAACCTGAACTACGCACAAGTGTAGAGAAGAAGAAAAAAACATTATGGCAGGTAAGTTAAAAACAGGCTGATTGCTCCAGATATCACTCTTCCAATACAGATGAGTGACATTTGCTGAGGAAACAAGATAAATTACATCTGGCTGTTCTCTTGGCTGTTTAGTTCTTTTTAGGTTAATTGCATTTATGGGTTATTCTACTAGAACTACCAATTTTCCTTTTTTTTTTAGTAATACCAAGAACATTTTTCTTTTTTCCTGTAACACAGAAAAATAGAATAAGAAAGTATTTTTCTACCATATCCATTAACTGGTCTATACAGTGGCTTTTGCAGCCACATACTCAATATTTTTGACTTGTGATTTGGGCAAACTGCCACACAGAAATTTCAGGCTGTAATTCCTCTGTGACATCAAATTGATGTCTGGCCTCAGACAAGTCACTTGATGGCCTCTGGACTCCCAGTTCACCTCCCTGCAGTGTGTCTACAATTAACCTGTGCTATGTATGACATTGCACCTGCTCTGATTCTTACGCTGACTGGAAAGATTTCTAGTTAGAAAGATGCATCATATAACAGACACACATGGAGTCTATCTAGAAGCTGAAAAATTAATGTAATCTCAAATCCCACCATCTCTATTTCTGTAGTAGAACCATATGGATGTCTTCAGATATGAACTTCATTAAGTGATTGAAGGTGGTGGTAAACCAAGCCCATTGGTCTGCAAAGGGTTAACATGCTCTAGTCATGGTAGGAAGTTTTTGTCAAGTGAGATTCCTTTGGAATATCATATTGGGACTCTTCATCAAGGACTTTAGCAATAGGACAAGGGGTGATGGGTTTAAACTTAAACAGGGGAAGTTCAGGTTAGATATAAGGAAATTCTTTACTCTGAGGGTGGTGAGGCGCTGGCACAGGGTGCCCAAAGAACTGGTAAATGCTCCATCCCTGGCAGTGTTGAAGGCCAGGTTGGACAGAGACTTGGGCAACATGGTCTGTTGTGAGGCAGCCTTGCCCATGGCAGAGGGGGGTGGAATGAGATAATCTTAAGGTCCTTTCCAACCCAAACTATTCTATGATTCTATGATTCTGTACTGGGGAAAGGCACTTCTCAAACACATGAATTCATAGAGGGTTCTGTATTTTTTCTGCTTTGTTTCTGTTTGTTGTTTTGTTGTTGTCATTGTTTTTTTTAACTGATCAAGGATCAAGAAAGGTTGAAAGCTTTTGTAACAATCTGTGCTTAAGTGTCCCATTTTCAATAGTGGGCAATCTATCATAGAATGGTTAATGTTGGAAAGGACCTTAAAGCTCATCCAGTTCCAACCCCCTGCCCCAGGCATGGCCACATTTCACTAGAGCAAGTTGTTCCTTGTCCTATCACTACAGTACCTAATGAAGGTCCCTCTCCAGCGTCATTGTAGCCCCCTTCAGACACTGGAAGCTGCTGTGAGGTCTTCATGCAGCTCTTCTTCTCCAGGCTGAACAGCCCCAGTATTCTCAGCCTGTCTTCGTATGGGAGGTCCTACAGCCCCTGATCATCCTTGTGGCCTTCTCTGGACTCACTCCAGCAGCTCCATGTCCTTCTTATGCTGGGGATGCCAGAACTGCACACAGTGCTTCAAGTAGGGTCTCAATACTCCAAGTGGGTTTCATCATGATATAATCGAGCAATCCCTAGCACTGCCTGAAGATATACCAGACCTAATGCTACCATCTGTCCTCCACTGGTTATCTTTCTCCAACAGAGCATGAAAAAACACCTAGCTTCAAGCAACAAAACTGTAAATAACTGAGATACAAGATACAGAAGAAGATAATGTGCAAGTCCAACAATGACGATACCAGCCTTTTCTTCATCAGCTGTCATACAGCATTTCCAGGATTAGGCATACACTTGCTCATGAGTTTTAATACTTCTTTCTGTACATCTTTAAAGCATTCTGGGAACTAGAGAACTCCCCCAGAAAAACGAGCAGGAACATGGCACAGCAGAACAGCCTCTTCAAACTTTTTACAAAGTCTTATCTAAATACAATAGCTTTTTTGATTTATTTTTTAAATGAAAGATGAATTCTCCAAATGGATGTTTTTTTCTGTCTCTGAAAGTTGCCTGCATGAAAGATACGGCAGCTGTTCCTCTAAGTTGTCATTGCTTATTTTACTAGAGCATGTAAATCCAGCCATATAATAAAATTACATTGCACAAGCTGAAAAGATGTACATGCTTGAAGGAACAATGTTTTAATTAAATTGCCTTGTGTCTTTCTAGCCCTGAAAATAGTAAATGTCAACTGGCAATCCAAACTAAATAAAGCTGCACACCACACCTCTGATTACAGCAGCACAGAAGCAATTTTGAGGAGAGGTCAGGACTTCAACATCACTCTGAACCTCCGAACAACAGCGCAATCTGGGGACAACTTCACCTTTATTGCAAGCACAGGTAATTTCCCCACAACACTCTCATCCAAGTCACTGCAGCTCCAAAACACAAGTGCCTTACAGCTATGTGGTCCATTCTGGAATCATTAAACTTTGTCCTGTATAAATTCAGGATTTGTTGTCCTGTTAGGCTTAGGAGCTCCCATTTTAAAGTTCCATCTGTACCTCAAGGCAAAAGACAGTTAAGGTAACAATTAACAGAAAGGTAGGGGCCATTCTCATTCTGTGATCATTCACTTTGTGATCATTCATTTTATGATCCCCAAACATTTTTACAACTCCACCTCTCTCAGACCACAGACCACCCACCCCCACTCCTAACTCTCTGGTTCACCTGCTTAAACAGCCCTTGATTAACTTCATGTATTCCCTACTATGAGAACATCTATATGACTCCATTTGTAAACCGTGCCTTCCCAAAAAAAATTCTCCAAAAAATTCTCCTGGCAGCTATCAACTCTTAATGAAATGTGTATTACAATGTGTGACCATCCTGCCTGCATATTTTCTTTTCAGGACAACAAGCTCATCTAAAATGATTATGGGTGTGCTCACCTTTACTGGGCTGTGCATCTAACAGGTTACAGAGATTCTCTGGATCAGAGCACAGCTAGTTTACGTTGAATAAGCATTTGACCTGACACACCACAATCTCTCAATGTAGTCTTCAAAAAAATACAGAATTAAGATCATCACTGACCCCAAGTTTGTCACCTACAGCTGTCATTCAGAATTGCTGTCCCTCTTCCCTCTGGCAGGACCATCTCCAGCAGAATCGCAGCAGACCAAAGCCATATTTAACCTTTCTGAAAAGGGTGCCAGTGGCTGGAGTGCAACCCAAGAGCCCAGTGAGCCTGGCTGCATGAACTTCATAATATTCAGCCCAGCCAATGCTGTCATTGGACGATACAAACTCAAGCTCCACATTGTTTCTGGGAACAAGAGCTCTTCAACACTCCTGGGCCAATTTGTGCTACTCTTCAATCCCTGGTGTCCAAGTATGTTTTGATGTATCACATCCTTCAAATAACTCATTGTGTCTCAGCCAGGAAATCCGGGTGTCATGGTAAAGCATGCAACTGACAGTCACAGCTACAGAAAGATTTTTTTTTAATTCAACATCAAGGATTAAGTTTTTGCCCCTTCAGTGCTGCAAAGCATCATAGACCCTATCTTTTGCTTGTAGAGTAAGAAATCAGAGGCAGAAAATATTCCAAATATTTATTCTGTATTTTTCCTCCCCTGATACTTGCATTCAGTTATAAACCAAGTGGTATCTACCAGTAAGACACATACTGAGATTAGTGAAGGGACAGGAGCATAGTCAGTTCCCCTTAAAGGAACTTCATGCTTCTATTATTCACTCTGTAAATGATTATGGAGTCCTAAGTGTGAATGCACAGGCAGCCTGACCTGTTTCTGAACTCCCCTTCAAATGAGATTTTCACTTACAGCAAGATAACTTTGCTTTCAGTCAGTATGTCTCATTCTGCTTCTAGATGATGATGTCTATATGGCTAATGAAAAGGAGAGATGGGAGTATGTCCTGAATGAGAGTGGAATCATATTTCAGGGAGTGGAAAAATATATTCAACAAGAAGCTTGGAACTATGGACAGGTAAACAGCATCACCTATTTTAGAATGTTGAAAATAAGAACATTATTAGGCAAATAGGCTCTTGAGAAGGGACAAAAATTATCTCGTAGCATAAGAGTTCAGAATTCCTCTCTCACTTCTGATTTACTTGCAGATATATATCTCATTTATCGACACATTACAGCATCATCAGGATCATCTTCCCTGTCTGGCATGTGCTAATACCAAAATAAAAGAAACAAAGCATAACTTTTGTTTTCTTTTGCCTATTACAGAAAATGGCAAAATTCTACTTGTTTCTTGACCCTTGTAAAGGGCAAGGAAAATTATGACAGTATTAACCTCTAGGTATTGCAAGGCTAGTACATCTAAATATTTACAGAGTTGGTTCAATAATGGGGCAGAAGATACTAAAAGGATATCCCAAATCTACTCAACTGAAGTAACTCAATTTGGGATTTTTGAAAATCAGTTTGGCTTTCTAAGCATAACTGCTACAGTCATAGCTCCAGTCTATATGCAGTCACATTGCCATCCTGCAACTCACTGGGACAGTCAAAACCATTCCTGAGCACTTCATGATTCACTTTTGCACTAGCAGTTGTACACAGTGCTCCTCCTGATCACTGCGACTACTTTTACACTAATAAATGAAACAAGGCCAGACCTGCTTTCTGTCTTAGAGGTCACGCAGCATCCGAGCCTGACTGCATCCATGCAGCACAGCACTTTGGCACCCTGGACTCAACACAGTGTCCCAGTGAATCTAATCCACAATAATTATTTCTGTGGATTTCTTTCCATTCAGATCATCTGATGTAAGGTATAGACAGTCCATCAGCTTTTATAACATAAGGGTACCTGTGGGAGCATGACAGGATGTGCGAGAGTGAGAAGCCTGCTGAGCCAGATCTGGAGTGGTCTTTTGTGTTCCACTAGGCCATGTGAATGCTAGCAATGGCCCCAAACCATGCTCAGAAATATGCTGTCCTTCAAATACTATGGAGGCTCAGCAGTGTAATGCTTGTTTTCTTTGTGGCCCTATTTTCTTTAACAGTATAGAAAATTCCTATATTACCAACATCATGCTATTGCACTAGGAGAAAGAAAGTTGGTGGGGAGTTCACTCTTGGGTTGATTTATGAAGTTAGCCTTTAATTTATTGATTGTTTTGATTTCAGTTTGAAGAGGATATCCTTGATATCTCTCTGGCTATACTGGATCGAAGCCTGAACCACTGCCAAGATCCAGCTGTTGATGTATCCAACCGAAACAATCCTATCTACGTGAGCAGGGTTGTCAGTGCTATGGTAAAGTGATCAATTAGTTACAGCTGTACAATGCACTTACTAACAAAAACCCCAATACTTTATGGTGAATCCCTTGATGTTTTATTGAAGTAGCTAACTTTTCTGCAAAAAGAAAGAAGAGACAAAATGGAGATATATTTTCAAAACCAATAGAATCAAAAATACAATGGTTTGGGGACCTTAAAGCTCATCCAGTTCCATCTCCCTGCCATATGCAAAGAAAGCTGCCACTAGACCAGGCTGCCCCAAGCCCAGTCCAACCTGGCCTTGAACACTGCCAGGGATGGGTCAGCCACAGCTTCTCTGGGTAACCTGGGAACAGATCTTTCACTAATTTGGAAAGCTTGTGTCCATTCTGAAATCATTTGCTAAGTTTTTCAAACACCAAGAGAAGCATGAAATATTTTGGAAAACCAGTGTTGGCATAGCCGCAGTTCATGTATGTATTTAGTATTCTTCACTTAAAGGGTATTTATTAAGGGGGACCTGTATGTATTTCCTTGAACAGTTACATCTTCTCAACACACCCTCACCCTCACAAACATACTGCACAACTACACCACTGAGAAGTTTTCCATTTTATAAAGAATACATGCCTTACTACCACATTCCAACTGTTGCATGTGAGCAGGCAAAATTCTATCTTGGATTCAAATACTATACCCCACCACTCAGCCAATGAGAAAGGTGGCACAAAGAGGGTCATTCCCTCTCTCCCTTCTTCTGTAAATGTTTCAATTCTCTCATGAGAAGGACTCTTTCAGGTTAACAGCAATGATGAAAAAGGAGTAGTGGAAGGGAAATGGAATGGAAAATACTGCTCAGGAACCAACCCCCTGCAGTGGAGTGGAAGTGTGACCATCCTTCGAAAGTGGTACAGGGGGAGATACAAACCTGTCCGGTACGGCCAGTGCTGGGTCTTTGCAGGAGTAATGTGCACAGGTATACATGAAGGGGTGAAAAATACTATCAGAAAGGAAGCGTACTAGAATTTCTGTATCTTTAACTTTCTGATGTTGAAGTTTTGACAGAGAGAGTTAAGAATCTATGCTTTCCATTCATAAAGGGTTATTTTGTTCTATTTTAAACAGCCATAAGTTGTAGTACTGCACCCCAATTTTCTGAATCACCAAACAAAATGCAAAGCAGTTTGCAGGCTGAAAACAGCAAGGTTTCCTGTTTCAAAGCTAGAGGTCAAATTAAAATCAGTGCTCTTCTATGTCCTCGCAATGCCAGTGTTGTGTCTTACCTACTGATGACAAAAAAACAAATCACATTTTGGAGGACCTATAAAAGGAGCTGCAAGTTGGGAAAAGTGTTTCATCTTAGCAGTTTCCATTCAGAGCTGCTCTGAGACAAGAGTCACTTTTGGGAAAACACAAAGGAAAAATAATGTAAATGAGTGGTATGTCTCAGACAGGAAGAAGAAAAAGAAGGCGACACAGAAACAAACACAGGGAGAAAATGGGAAAGAGAACAGGATGAAGCATTAAAGATTAAAATAAGCGGGTGAATCTAACTCTTCAAAAGAACATGGCAGCTAAGAATGTCATGCGAGTGGAACCGTCTTCTAAGCAATTGTGCACAATGACAGTGACTTCCATCATTATCCAAGAGGGAAGTTTCTGAGGGCTTGTTTCCTCACTGAAAACATATACACTAGACTGCTTTTCCAAAAAAAAAAAAAAGACCAGAAAAATACTTTCTAAATGTCTGTATAATGGATTTACATCATTTTCATGCTATTCTATATTGCAGTTCTGCGATCCTTGGGAATACCTACTCGTGTTATTACAAACTTCAACTCTGCTCATGACAGGAATATAAATCTAAGTGTTGATAAGTACGTTGACATTTCTGGAAAGACCCTGCACTTGACCGAAGACAGTGTGTGGTAAATACAATTATTTCTTTCTGTTAGTATTTATTCCATTATATTCTCCTCTAATTAAAAGATCATGCTTCTGAAAAACCACATGCTCCCAGTGCTATAAAACCCTATAACAAATAATCAGCGGAGTGTTCAGAAATGCAGCATGTGGTCAGTTTCAGCATTACAAAAAATTAGCAGAGGAGATACTTTGTACCACTGCTATTGAACATATAATTTGAAAATATAACTGCTAATTTTGTCTCTACTGTATGAAAGTTTAAATAATTAAAAAAAAAAACAACAAATTGAAGTGATTCACCTCTTGCCCAAAACTGGAACCAGCTGGTCTCTCAATTCCCAGAGCAGTGCACTCTCAGAAGCCCCAAAGTTTTAAACCCAGTTCTGTGCTACATGCTGTTGATTGTCTTAAGTCTCTCATGGTTACCATTATGCATCCCTTGCACAGTACTGTGAGGTTACCAAAGTAAAAATGATACATTTAATGCAGCTGAGAAATAAATCCATCCTTTAGGAAGAACATGCCATTTCTTTCTAGACAGAAAATATCATACTGCACATGAGTTGTACTGCATGCGTGTTTCAGTCACTAAGCACACTATACTATGGGGACCAAATGGCTATATGTGACATGAAGTAGAAAGCAGCTGTGAAATAAATACCAGCAGATAGCAATGTGCACAGGAGACCTTTGGCTGTAAAGTATGTTGCTCTGTAATGTCCAGAATTCTTCAACACTTGACTCTGCAATGAATTATTTTCCTTGTAACATTTTTCTCATAACATCCCAACATTTCTCAGAGATCTGAACACAAAAAAAATGGCAAAGAAGGCTAGAGAAGGTACTCAAGAAAGGAGTTGGCAGCTGGTCTCTCCAAAGAGTTTTCAATCACTCAACAAGGGTTATTTCATGCACTCTACCAGAAATGTACCAAATCTTTCAATACAAAATTAATTGTATGAATTAGAGATTCCTTATTCTACCTCCCTTATAGGAATTTCCATGTTTGGAATGAAAGCTGGTTCATTAGAAGAGATCTTGGCTCTTTTTATGATGGATGGCAAGTTCTGGATGCAACGCCCCAGGAAAAGAGCAAAGGTAACACTGCTGTAAATACAAAAAGCTGTAGATACTGTTACTCCTAAGAACTGGTTCTGAAATTTCAGGATAGCTCTCTTCCGTCTGCTCTCTGTAGATGTAGCATTAATTCAGGCGCAGAAGAAAAGTAATACCCACATCAATCTCCAGTAAATGCTTTTCTGTCAGCCTCTGGATTGCCTACCAGCATGCAGTTCTTCTGTTTTATCTTCTGCCTCCAGAAAAGCCAGCCCATCTTAAGTTCACCTATCTCACCCTTGCTTGCCTGAGCTCCTAAGAGATTCATAAAATGACACAGAATAGCTAAGGTAAACCTTCAGAGTTTGTTTACTCCAATCCCCTGCTCAGCACAGGGTCAATCAGTAAAGGTTTCTCAGGACCCTATCCAGTGGGGTTTTGAATATTTCATAGGATGGATATTCTACAAGCTCCCTGGGCAAACTGTTGCAGAGGTTGACCACCCTCATGGTAAAAGTTTTTCCTTCTGTTTAAATGGAATTTCCTGTGTTTCAATTTCTGCCCACTGCTACTTGTCCTTTCACTGGATATTCCTGAGAAGTCTGATTCTGTCCCCTTTATGCCCTCCCACCAGGTATTACACATTGATAAGATTCCCCCAGGCCTTCCCTTCAGGAAGAACAGCCCCAGTTATCATCCCTTAATCTTTTTTGTGGCACTCTGAAGGACTTGCTCACATATGTCCGTATCTTTCCTGTACAAGGAGCGCAGAACTAGACACAGCACTCCAGATGTGGTCTCACCAGTGCTGAGTAGAAGGAAAGGATCATGCCCCTTGACCTGTTGGCAATGGTTTTCCGGATGTGGCCCTGGATGTTGTTGGCCTTCCTTGCTGCAAGGGCACACTGCTGGCATTAGACACATTTGCTGGCTTGGACTGGACAGATATAGCTAAAACACCCTTATCTTACTATATCTTACTAAAATCCCTTTTAGTAAGATGCTAAGTAAAGATTTCAGAGCCTATAGTCACAGGGCTGAACCAAACAGTTTACACCAGAAAACAAAATATGCCCCATGACTATACCCTGTACTTTACAGGACTCTCTGGAATGGGTAGGAATATATGATATCCCTGTGGCATTCAACAACATGGCATATATATACAAAGCCACATGAAAGAAACTCCAAACTGTTCTCTGGTTCTGAAACCAAGTGACATAGAATGGCTTTTGTTCACAGCACTGAACTCTCTGTACCAGACCAAAATAACAGCACAACCTGCGGGGAACAATCCCTGTTCCATTCCCTGAATTCTTCACAGCCACTGTCTGAAAGATGTCTCATTGACAAGGGAAGAAATAACCACACTAGGGAGCTTGCTAGCAAGTAAACAGTGTTGACAACCAATAGCCAGCACTTGGGTTCACACTTTGGCTCTAGCTTCATTTACTAACAAAGACACAACTTATTTGATCTAGGTTGATTACCTCCATCAAAAGAATAATTTATTTGGCCATTTAAAACCCATCAAACTCCAGATAAAGTGCTTCTCATTCCCCACTACTGAGTTTACCAAACTTAGTTTCCTGGTTCTTCTCAATGCACATACAGCATTGATGGCTCGCATCTCATAAGTCTGACTACACTTCAGACTCGGCGCCATCCTTTCCTTTCACAAAACAGCTTAGCATGCAGCTTTGCAAGCTTTGGAGGGTTAGAACATTTCATACAGTACACATCATAAAAAGTGTTAACTTCCTACACCTTAGTAGCCTTACAACCTCCTCTGTGCTCTTTCCCTTTGATAGAAAATGGAAGTGGAATCTCTGGATATCCGTTTCTACACAGATGTAGAAACGCAGCACTTTATCCAAATGCGTCTTTGGAGTGACTACCTCTCCTTCTTGCCGTCAGCACAAGGATTTGTGTTCTTTTGCAGCAGGCAGTCGTTTAACTTCTCCCTCTCTCTAATACAGGCATATATCAGTGTGGTCCTGCCTCCACTAGAGCCATTAAGGAAGGGGACGTGAACCTGGATTATGACGGTTCATTTGTATTTGCAGCAGTGAATGCTGACTGCGTTACTTGGATTCACTATAGCAACAAAAGAAAAGAGAGAATTTATTCCGATACTAGGAAGATTGGAAAATGTATCAGCACCAAAGCAGTGGGCACCAACTCCCGTGCGGATGTCACTGCTAATTACAAATATCCAGAAGGTAAGTTCTTTATTACAGTTGCCTAGCCACTGATGGTCAGAAGTGAAAAGAATTTAGGCCTTCATTGGATTGAGCACTGACTTTTCTTTACTTCTTTCTGACCTTTCTTTACTACTTTCTGACCTTTCTTTACTTCTTCTGGAGCAAAGGAATTGTGAATTTTCAAAGCTCACTGTCAGCTGATCAGCTCTTCCAGGCTCATAACTTCTAACAAGTGCCTATGATCAGCCAGCTGAAGCTGACAGGCAGGTTTTACGTTCCATGTACACTCATTTGCTTTTGTATGACAATTATTCAGGTTAGACCTCACTTTCTCTTTGGGTATATTTTTGCCCTCCTCAGCTTTCCTAAACTGTATTTATTGAGAGCAATCATAGCTGCCTTGCACTATATTGAACATTCACGAGACCTCTGACCATGTTATCTTTCAAAGCAGGATCCCGGAAAGAAAGGCAGGTGTATAAAAAGGCACTGAAGCTGCTTGGGGTAAGACGCACTGGGAAAAGAACCAAAATTAAAAGACACAGAAGACAATCTTCAGTAGCATGGAGACAAAATATGACACAGCCTGCACAAACCCCCAGTATCTCAGGGAAGCTGATCCTTGATGCATCTCCTGTAATTGGCCAAGACATCCTCCTAACCTTGGCACTCAAGAATTTAATCTCAGATTTCAAGATGGTTAAGGTTAAACTGAGGGCTTCAGCCATTCTCTACACAAGAAAACATAAGGCAGAGATTTTGCAGTTGTCTAGGTCTATCAAACTTGGATCTGAAGAAGGTAATTTTAAATTTATTACAGCTTACAACAAGACATAGCTTTGGTTTGTGGCCAAATCACATAGAAATAATGAATGGTTCAAGAAACGCAGGACCTGCAAACGGCTGGAGGTTAAGGCTATTCAGGGGAAGAGAAACATCCGTATTTGCCCTGTCTTAACCATTTGCCTTTGAGCACTGTCAGCAAGGATACTGAGCTGGGTGACCTTTCATCTGACCCAGCACAGTCATTATTAGTTCTACATTAAGACGACCTTTCTTGATAAGATAGAACAACTACAAGACGCACACAGGAGACTACTTGGATATCAGCTCCCCATAAGCAAAATCTAAACGCAGATTTAAGGAGGAAACAGAAGCATACATCTTTTGCAGCAGAACAGGAACTACCTGCAGATAGTAGCCTTTGCCCTTTTATAGGGCCAGTGCTGAAAAATGAGACATGTAGAAGAGATTAACATAGCTACCCTCTGAAGCTAACACACACACGTTGTAAGCCTTTCCACTGTTCCAGCAGTAGATTAACATTTTTTCCAATGTACTGAGATCCGCTGCACACAGGCTGACGTTAAGGCAGAGGCTGGACAGCTGCTTCAGAAAGGGCATTTAAACCAATCCACCTTCTCACTTCTGCCTTCTTTGCAAGGAAGGGGCATTAAATGCTCAGCTTCAGATAGATGAAAAAAAAACCAAACCCACCAGCAGGGGTTGCCATATATATGCATCCTCCAAACTGTCCAGCTACCAAACCGTATCTGGGAATTTAGTGTTTAGTGAATGTAAGTAAAAGTTACCCATGAGCATCATTCCTGTCTATGGGCTGTCACACCCACAAATGGACAGCCCCAGGGTGATAGCATCCTTGCTCCTTAAAATACAGATAGATTACAGATAGCTGGTACTTAGACACAGGAAAAAGAAGAGAGGGAAACCCTGTTTTTATTTACATTCCAGTGAAAAAGATTTCAATCAAGATCTCCTATTCCCAGTATAAAAATGCTCTGATGGATGACAGGAAGATCCTAGTGACTGCTGTGTGTGAAACCAAACAGGGAGCCTCGCTTCTAGTGGAGAAGGATATTGTACTTCAGCATCCTTTTCTCACCATCAAGGTAAAAGCTAGTCCCCTTTGTGTCCCTGTAGAGATGTGCTGAGAAGAACTAGAATCCTTACTCCATTTACTCCTCATGGAAAGGAGTGTGGGAAGTGAAATCATGCCTGAGGGTTATTTGACCTTGTGGCTCTAGTAACAAGCCATACGATACAAGTGAAATGTAATACACTAAAGAAAAGCAAACTATTCCAAGACATAGCTGTGCTATGGCATTCTTGCCAGTGCTTGTTGATAAAAGTTCAGTGTTACAAGGGTTACAAGGTAAGATTATCTCCAAACAGACAGACATTGGGAAACAGAGACACAGAGATTTAGTTCACATCTAGGACTCCACTGTTGTCAGGGAAGTCTAATTATTCTCTTCCAGTTTATTTAGGAATCATGTTTTTTACAAAAGAAATCTACTTAACTGATAATACCTGGGGCTGGGGCTGTGAGGCTTCATATTACCAATCCTCAAAGAAGTTCTTTTACCTTATCAGGAAAAGGGGCACTTTTCACCTTGTAACATCTTCTCAAATGATGAATAATTAGAACCAGAGGCTATTTTTTTTTCTTTACTACCTTAAGACAGACACGTGACAGATGTTGCACAATGGATAAAAAGCAATATTTAGTCTAACTAGCCTAACTTCTTTTGGACAGCTCAGCACATTTCACATGCTGCATCAGACATGGGATTGAATGCTGTCTGTCTACCATACTGCAAACAACATACAGGGAGTATGATAATTTCTGGAGTCTTTCAGAGCTCCAGACTACATTAGCTATCCCAAACCACCGTCAGTAGCGTATGGGAAAAGCAAAGTTACTCAGAGGAACAAAATGCTGGATTTTTATAGGACTGGTGATTTCTGAATACCAAGTTTTAGTGAGACTTTGTAAAAAGACTTCTATGCTGTATCATGCAAATAAGAGTCATCTTATATAAGGCAGGCACCCGAATTAAATTTCTTCAATTCAGTGACTAAGTTTCAAGAAGGGTTTATGTTTCTGTTGACTGAAACTTCTGTATAAACATACACTCAACAATGGAGAAATGCAACTGGGGTGATGGACTTCTCCATTATGTTAATTAACATTAATATTTGTATTCTCATTATGTTCTCAGTCTGGTAAGTATCATACACTGTGTTATATTCAACACCATACACTGACGTAGCTAAAAAGTTAGGACTAGGCTGACTAAATCAGCCAGCCACAATGGGTTCAAACCTGAACTCTGATGCCCAAAAATAAGTACATATATTAATTCTTGGCTCCTTCCTGTCCAGGAGACCCTAGAGAAGGTAAGTAGTTTGCAATGGGAATTAAATGAGAAAAAAAAACATGAGAAAGAAGTGAGACTAATGCCGTGGCTGAGCAGAACATTTCCCCTCTCTAGGTCCTTGGTCCAACAGTGGTACACAAGGCTGTTAATGTGCAGGTCACATTTACCAACCCACTGCCTGAAGTGGTGACAGACTGTGTCCTGAGAGCAGAAGGTAGCGGCCTGCTCAAAGAGCAACTCAGAATCAAGTATGTAAACGCTATACGGCTAATAACTTCTTCACTTTTGTGGGAAATCTGGAATAAAAGTGGGCTTTTTTTACGAATCAGACAACCTCCTGAGTCTTGTTTGCACCAACCTTGGACAAAATACCACCACATCAGTACTCTCCATATACTACTTGGAGTTCTTTACACCTCCTTTGCCAAACCTTGAATTACAGAATGCTCAGGAAGTAGAGAGACAGCCTGCTTCCAATGACAGCGTGTAACTCAACACTCCTGTAGTTAGTGACTGAATTACTTAAAGGGCAAAAGTTTTAAAACTTTCTTCTTTTTGTGGTTTGCAAAACACTCCTTGAAGGATAAGGGGAAAAATGGTACCTTTTCTTCCTTCAGATATTAAATTACTAAAGAGCCAGGACATACACTGTAATGAAATGTCTTAAAAATGTGTCCACTGCTATCGTACCAATTTACCATACACTTACTGTACAGAAACTGTTCTCCCATCTCCTCCATGGTTATTATTTTTAAAACATTTTTTAAAGTCTTCAAAATTTTTATGTTGGGGAAGTTTCACAAAGAAATTGTGAGGGGAAAACAAAAACAAGATGGCAAAAGTGGGATAATGATAAAAATCACTAAGGCTTCATTTACATTGAATACAAAATTCAGGCCTAGATTGTGACCTTGAACCTTAATTTGCCTTTCCATATTGGGTTTGCTCAGCTTCAATACCTCCTTAGAGCATAGAGGCCCTTTTTCCCCACTCTCTGTTTTCTGGTGCCAGTATCACTCTCCTTGTATTGGACAGCCAAGAGCCTTTCAAACCATGGACATAAAATCAACAGGTAATTATATTTACCACACCAAAATACAGCATGAGCATATCTACAGTACTGTAAATGTTGTGAGTGTTCAGGGTAATATACAGCTGGTTTTGAGCCCTTCTAAAGGTAATCCTTCTGATTGTTCCTCAGGTGCTCAATATATTTTGCCCTCATGATACAATTCTTAATCCCCTATCACAGGTTGAGAACTGCAACTATTCCACTACATCCATTCCAGCTTGATTAATTCCTCAAGGATAGTCCTGTGGGGGCTGTGAACATGGAACGTTACGTCCACCTGTGCTAGGAGCATGCAAACACAGCAGTCTCTGACTCTTCCCTTCCATACTGTCTTAGATTTGTGGCTCTGAAGAATACATAGTAAGAATTTTTCACATGCTTGAACTTACAACTGTATTCTTTCTTTCAGTGTTGCAAGAATGGACCCCATGGAGAGCTCAACAGTCCAATTTGAAATCATACCCTACAGCAGTGGCATGAGGCAGCTTCAGGTAGACTTGGTTTGCATCGATTTTTCACACATTAAGGGGTTTGTGATGCTTGATGTGGCTCCTGCTCAGTGATATCACCTGTACATCAGTACAGTTTTGGCTCTGTTTATGAGACTGATGTAGCGTTCACACATTATTCTGACTGGCAGCCCAGAAGCACAGACTACTCAGCCAAAGAAAAGTGATGCAATACGAACAGAAATTAAGAAAAAGGTACTAGACATTATACTTGCAAAGGCAATGTCATCTTTTTCATTCCCTAACCTGTTTTATGGTCCTTCATGAATAGAATTCCTAGTGGAAATCATTATGTAATTTAACTTGAAGGATAGGATCAAGTGTGATGGTTTTCAGCATTAGAGCCTGTAGCAATGATAACAGCTAGTTTTTCAAGGAACATCATTTAAAATCACTGTTGTGTAAGCTTCATTGAACACAACTTAATTATAATCACTAAATATGTTTTATTCAATAATAGCCAAAACACTATCCAAATAGCTGACACAATTCAATTCTAGAATTAAATTCATTATTTAATTATTAGGAGAAAAATGCAGCAAAAAGATATGATAGCGTTACAACAGAACTCTCATGGCTGAAAAAATTAGAAGCTATTCAATAAGCAGTACTCTTAGATTCACGGTTGTCCTATTCAGATCATGACTTAATCATGTGATAAACTGTAAATAAATGCTTGGCAAAGATGTGACTGGGAGTAACAGTACAAAAGCAGATAAAAGAAACAAGTCCTTGATTAAGGAGTGGCAAGTACTAGAGTATCTTAAATAGTAATAGGCTGGAATAGCTGTTCCAGAAAACAGAAATTAAGCAGAACATCATTAAACAGTAAAAATGTGACCTGTCATCTGGACTGACACATTTATTCACACACATATCTCGTCACAGATGCACCACTGTCTCAAAACGCGCCGAGTTCCTTCTGAATGAACCACAAGAAAGAATGAAGTTTCTCCAAAGATAACTTCATAAATCATTACAACAGCAAATCTGAGTGAAACCAAAGCACATAACTGAACATGAGCTGGCAGTGTGTGCTCGCAGCCCAGAAAACAAACAGTATATGGGGCTGCATCAAAAGGAGTGTGACCAGCAGGTAGAAGGAGGTGATCCTGCCCCTCTACTCTGCTCTTGTGAGACCTCACTTGGAGCACTGTGAACAGTAATGCTGTCCCCAGCATAAGAAGGACATGGAGCTGTTGGAGTGAGTCCAAAGGAGGCCTCAAGGATTATCAGGGGTCTGGAGTGCCTCCTGTATGGAGACGGGCTGAGAAAGTTGGGGCTGATCAGCCTGGAGAGGAAAAGCTGTGTGGAGACCTCAGAGCAGCCTTCCAGTATCTGAAGGGGGCTACAACGATGCTGGGGATGGACTGTTCATTAGGGACTGTAGTGACAGGACAAGGGGTAACGGGTTCAAACTTAAACAGGGGAAGTGTAGGTTAGATATAAGAAGTTCTCTACCATGAGGTGGTAAGGCGCTGGCACAAGTTGCCCAAAGAAGTGATAAACGCTCCATCCCTGGCAGTGTTCAAGGCTGGGTTGGACAAAGCCTTGGGTGACATGGTTTAGTGTGTGATGTCCCTGCCCCATGCAGGGGGATTGGAACTGGATGATCTTGAGGTCCTTTCCAACCTGAGCTATTCTATGATTCTGTCACTGATACACTATAGTTAAGCACCATGCAAATTTTCATTACAAATGAATCTGTCTTACAAATTTACCTTGCCATTACAGCCTCAATTATCACTTACTTTAGTTGGCTCTACCAGGAAAAGAAAGTATTTTGACTCCTGAGAAGGGGAAAAATATATTTACCAAGGAAAATATAACAAAACATGTCTTATAGCCCCTATCCTACAGGTTCGGCCCCAAAACTTGTTCAACTGGCCACATGTCTACAATCACCCTCTTCCACAAAAGCTTATGGATAATAAATTTAAAGTAAATTTACATTTTAATGTAAAATTGTATTTGAATTGATTAAGGAAACAGAGATGTCACAGCAAGTGCACTCAGAGTGCAGGTGCACATACAAAATCTCCTCTGTTCCAGGAGCATAATGTTTTATCCAAGTCTTAAAGGTCCATTTGCTAAAGTCTCCTTCTTCTATCAATCACATACACAGAAGTATCACTCCTACTTTTACCTAAAACAATATAATCTTTAGAGATATATTATTTATGTAGCTGCATGAATATACACAACATTTTTTTAAAAGAAGTGGTAAGGAAAAGTCTTTACCCCAGTTTACTCTTTTAATGAGCTTTAAAAAGAAAATATGAAGAACTTCATTTTAAAAGGTGATTTGATCTTAAGGACATGAGAAATGTTAAGAATTCATAGGTAAACAGAACATGGAACTCAAGAAATTATTCTATTTTCATCTAAACTAAGTGCATTTGGTTTCCTTGAGTTTAGAAGAACATGACTGCAACTGGTCCTATACAGTAGCAGAGCCAGCAACTGGTCCTATACAGTAATAGAGCCACAAATGTGAAAATAGCTATCAGCAACTCACAAAAAAGGGGGGGAGGGAGGGGGAGGAAGGGAAGAGAGAGAAGAAAGGGGAAAAAAAAAAAAAAGTTAATTTGAAAGAGCTAAATGAGTTTACCGGAGGGGAAAACCTGGTTCCCATTCCCGTTGGGCACAGACAGGAAAAAAAAACACAGCTGATTTAATAAGTAAATTTCTCAATACTCTGCTAACTTAGGTGCTCAGTTTCGCAAGGCAACTGTGGAAACAGATACCTGTACTGTTCAGTTTACAGAAACTACCTAAACACTTTCTACTATAACTTTTCTAACTTAAGGACAGCTAAAAGCTTTCAGGACTTATATGTAACTCTGAGACCGAGTGCTATATTTCATTGCATTTTAAATACAAATGATGGGCAAGTTTAAGGTGCCAATTTGGAAGATACATTGCAAGAAAAACTGACTGAGCTATCATAGTGTCCCACAGCAAAGGATCCGAAACTGTATCCTCTTCGTAAGGAGCAGCTGCAGTCGCCTAGGAGTATTTACAAAAAGTTTGCTAAGCCTAAATACAAGCAGTTTCCCAAGGAGAGAATTAATGTGTGTGGGGACGCACCCTACAACACTCTCTGGCTTTGCAATCTCATCCCCTACTAGTCTGAATCTATTCTAGAGCTAATAGGCAGTAGTAGTGATCAGAAACCATAACCAACACAGGCAATCAGTCAATGCACTGGTCCAAATTATTTTTGCATTATGCATATTAATAAAATGGGAGTGGGGGCTGGAGGAAAGCTTGGGTGACTTTTCTCTTGGTCAGAAACTTCCTACTGTACTACCAGGAGCATCGCTCAAACTTGTCCACAAGACCACATGAGAAAAAGCAGCCTATGACATGTATTTTTGTTTTGCACTGGCACTACCACCAAGGCTGACACTCGCCCGCACCTGCTGCCACACACTTCACCCAGCCCTTTATACGTATCCTAGAAAGTCATTGAGTCTATCCTCCTAACTTATGCCACAAGAAGTTCCACCAGTTTCCTTTCATGCAGGTATCATAAAGCAGACAGGAAAAAAATGATTTTTCTGTTTGCAGAGGGAGATACTTTGCAAAGTGCTCAGAAAGCACAGGATTGGAATAAAAGGCTCAAGACCATATAATCAGAAGGATATATGAAAATTCACAATTAACAGTTACACATCCTCGTTCTACAAAGCTACTTAAAGTCGATCATCATCTTCCATGAGGAAGGCACCATGCCACCCATGTCTAACTCCCAGCGCTGTGTTTATTTTTTCCTTGAAGAGTTAACAAGCCAAAATGGCAAAGATTTGAATGCTCCTAAGAGATAATTTGACCTTTTCCTCCTGACAGTGCCTAGTACTGTCCAGCAATGGAGTCCAAACTTCCCCCAGAAAGAATGTTTCACGGACACAAACTGACTTTGCAACACAGACTGAACTGAGCTCTCATTTAAATGGCTTTGATTTAAAGCCAACAAAATTTTCAGAACATATGAACTCCTACTTTATTACACCTACTACAATATTTTGCCACCAACTCATGTATTTACAAGGGACGCAGGAGCTTGTCAAAACTAGTCTGCCCAGAAGACTGGAATGAAGATTGAAAAGGACACACACACACAGAGGAATTCAGATTTCTCCAGGCAAAGGAGAAGGGAATAGGTAGCTTTGCACCCATCAATTAAGTCTTGCAGCATCTTGCAAAGTCAGGGTATGCAGTCCTGCACTAACCTCAAAAACGGCCTTGAGGTAGTGATGGTATTTCAAAAAAAAAACCTCATTAAATCTTGCAAGAATGCAGACTGCCATTATATTTAACACGCAGTACAGCCAAGTCATTCAAATTCTTTCAGTATTTCTTCGTAAATATAATCCAGGAAATTATTTCAGACAGTGTTTGCCACATAAGCTTGGAATGACCTCATCCTAATTAACTCTTTGTAAAGGAAGCTTGCTGTTCAAAGGAAAATAAACCCTAAAGCTTGTGCCAAGTTCCAAGCTTTGCAGCATTGTGAGTACTGGGGCTTCAGGCTGTCAGCATTATTAACTGACCTCAGCAAGCACACTCAGTTCAGTTTCGGTGTTAAAATGCAGATCTGGCCAGTGCCACGTAAAAGAAATACACATTCTTCCTGTGTTGGACATAAGAGAACTATTCAATTAAACTAATTGTTAGTACAGAGAAAAATGTGTAAGTGCCCAAGTCAGGATTTAAATAGCTTTTGCCAAACCTATAATCTTCGTTTAGCCCTTAGTCAAAACTCAGTGGGTGCTGGTGGAGTAAAATACAGTTAATTATCAGCATTTTTCTTTATAAATACACAGTTTAAATCTTAGCATGTCCAAGAGGTTGACGCAGCTCACATTCCATTCAGATCACTCAAAAAAATCAAGAGCACTGGCAGACATGACACATTCATACTACGAATTGGCTTGAAAGATATTAAAACCAGTCCCAGGATGGTGAATGGTTCTCCCCACCATTCTGTTCTCCTGATCTGAGCATCAAGAGCCTTGATTCGGCCAGTCAATTAAAATACTACTCTCTTACAGGTTAAAAAAACAGTTACTTTACCACCTAGTATCTATCACTGTGTACCAAATGCACAGGCTACTAATCACAATAAAAGATGAAGCAGAAGTAGTCACAATGTAAACATTTCTTCTTGCTCTAAAGAAACAACAAATTCCACCAAAAAGGAAAATTCACATCGAATTCATGGATGTGCCATGTCAGAGCTGAAAATGTAGACACAATAAAAGGAAAAATTACATGCGTGAATTCTGTTATCACTACATTCAGAAAGAAACACAGTTATTAAATATGCTCAGGTAACATTTTAAGCTTCTGTTTTTACAGGTAATAAAAATTAGATTTTCATGGATTTATGCTGGGACCTGTAGAACACCAAGAATCCCCCAAGCACTATAAAGATAATAATGCAGTAATATCTATCCAGGATGGATACTTTACAGGATCTTATGGGTCACTTTTCCTTTCAATTTCTATGAGCATGTCAGGGATGTAGTGGATGCAGAACAGTGACAACACTTGGCTCAGACTTGGATGATTTTTTTCAAAAGAAGCAGTGCAAAAAGTGAGTGCAAAATCTACTCACAACATATAGCCTTTTAATTTACTGAGGACTAAAAAACCATCACGAACTTCAGAGAGTCCCAAACAAGGCAAAATGGATGATAGTATAACAATCAGTGAAACTCAGCTTGGTAAATACACAGCAGGAAAGCAATTTTCAGTACGCCATCATACAGAGTGTTAGATCAGATCAGCCATGTCAACTGCAGAAGGAGATCTCAATATAAGCAAACAGCTCAACTGAGACTACAGCCCCTTGTGCTTCTGTGATTCCTACTAATGATGTTAGACTGCAAAGTAGACAGGAGGGGACCACTATAAGGAATATTTATCGCTAATGAGAACTCCCAGAGTGGTATTAAATCTTGCATTATCACAACATACTTTGTCTTGAAAATCAACTACAAAATAATGCCCCACTTGCTGGGGGTGAAGCTCATGCACATTCTTCTGAGGCATCTGGCATTGTGTACCATCAGAGAATAGACTACAGTGGATGAACCTCCATCCTGATCCAGTTTAGCAAGCTGCACATGCTTCTGCTTTTGTTGCATTTTAGAGACAAGTATAGGTTTGGACATGGTTAACTGTGAGTCAGTAAATGTTAATTCTTACTGAATCCTTATAACAAAGAAAGGAATTCATTTAGTTGATTTCATGGATATTGGGTACATGAGGTTACACATGCTGACATTGATGTTATTACATCCTCAAGTTCAGAGGTTTAAATCAGCATAAGCAGAATGTTGGTCTATCACAACTGCATTGTTTATAAACAATGGCACACATCAGAAGCATGATTAATATGTGTTAAATGCATGAGCAAATTATGTTCACAAGTAGCACCTGTGCAGGACAATGGACCATATTATAATAAAGGACAGCTTGAGTTTATATGCTTTGACTTCTTGAATAAAAGGAAGCCTGAAAAACCCAATTTCAAGTTGACTTTGTGACTGGAGAGATCACAGAGAAGGACTTACAGGAGGGGTGAATTTTGCAGGGAAAAAAAACCAAACCCAGTCTTTTCAAAAGAATGTCATAATGAATGCTTATTCCTGAAGCTCCCACAAAGGTAAGTTGCTCCTTTATGGAGCCAGAAATATGTAAGTAATAGCTATGTGGAAAGCATATGAAAGAATCACCCTTTCAAAAAATTTGCAAGACAAAGTAAGTCAAAAGGTTATTGAATTTGCCCTGTACAGTTCAGATTAAAAAACTAAAAGCCAACACCTATTTTTCTGAACTGTCTGATCTTCTTTGCTGGGATTTCTTAGGGCAACAGCTTTGGAGGATCCATACAGTAGACCAACCTGTCACTGTATCTGAAGGGCTGTCAATTTGACTACTTCCTGACACAGAACACAACACTATCAACAGACAACGTTGTACTGAAGTTAGGCAACCAGTAAGAAGAGAGGAGAACCTTTGTGCAAAATTCCAAATACAGCTATGCTGAGTGCATGGAAGAAATACTACTCCAAAGTGCCAGTGTGACCACCTTTTAACCACCAAAATATAAAGAATACAAATTCTTGTATGTGCACATCAGAAATACCTATCAACACATCTGAAAGTTTGGATTGCCTGCACAGAGACATGCAAATTGCTGGTTGCAAGATACAGAGTAAAATAGCTGAATCAATCCAAACTCAAATTTTCACAGTACACTTACAATTGAAAGATATAGAAATGACGGCACCATTTTAGTACCATCAGTAATAAAGACCGTGTTTTAGGTTTGCCTTTACTAAACACAAGTGTTGGATCAGATATGAATGGCAGTTAAACTAACAGGTGAAACAACTGACAACTGGAAAAAAATCAACATATGAGAACCCTGTAGTCCAGACAGAAAGGTGATTTACAGGTAGGAAATACCAGCACTTCTGCTAAATGTTTTGAGCTCTGTAGTGGCCAACTCATTTCTTCTCTCAGATCTTGGATAGAAAACCTCAGGTATCTAACCTAGGATTGCAAACCCCCACCAGATGGAATGCCAGTACAAGCACTTGAGCACTGGATGGAGGAGTCTCTTTTGAGGGCTAACCTTTTTAGTAGGCTTTTTAGCCCTTTTCCTTGTAATGAAAGATACAAAGGGGCAACAGGTAGCTCTTTGTTCACAGTTTTCAACATGCATCCTACGTAATGAATATTACTTGCAGTTACCAAGTTGACCAAGAGATGGCACTATCCTATAGGCAGCCACACGTGTGTACCAAAAAACCGTGCAAAGCGGAGGTTTGATTACCACCGCAAACCAGGCATTGCATACCACACGTAGCCGTTCATATAAAACGGTCAGACACTTACTAAAATCATACATTTTAAAACTGACATTTTAAAATGTCAGAAGGAGAAGGCTGAGGTTTTTAGTGACTTCTTTGCCTCAGTCTTCACTGGCAAATGCTCCAACCACACTGCCCACACTGCCCAAGTCATGAAAGGCAGATGCAGGTACTGTGAGAATGAAGACCTTAGGCCCACTGTAGGAGAGGATCAGGTTCGAGACATTCTTAAGAACCTGAACGTGCACAAGGGAAATACAACCCCCATTTTCAAGAAGGGGAAAATGGATGACCCGGGGAATTACAGACCAGTCAGTCTCACCTCTGTGTCTGGCAAAATCTTGGAGCAGATTCTCCTGTAAGGCATGCTAAGGCACATGAAAAACAACAAGGTGCTTGGTGACAGCCAGCATGGCTTCACTAAGGGGAAATCCTGCCTGACCAATTTGGTGGCCTTCTATGATGGGGCTATGGAGCTGATGGACACGGGAAGAGCAGCTGACATCATCTACCTGGACTTGTGCAAAGTGTTCGACACTGTCCCACACGACATCCTTGTCTCTAAATTGGAGAGACATCAATTTGATGGATGGACCACTGGGTGGATAAAGAACTGGCTGGATGGCCGCACGCAAAGAGTTGTGGTCAACAGCTCCATGTCCAGTTGGAGACCAGTAACGAGTGGTTTCCCTAAGGGATCGGAGTTGGGACCAGTCTTGTTCAACACCTTTGCCATGGACAGTGGGATTGAGTCGCCCTCAGCAAGTTTGCCGATGACACCAAGCTGTGTGGTTTGGTCGATACGCTGGAGGGAAGGACCTTGACACGCTTGTGAAGTGGTCTGATGCCAATCTTATGAACTTTAACCAAGACAAATGCAAGGCCCTGGGTCAGAGCAATCCCAGGCACAGCTATAGGCTGGGCAGAGAAGAGATTCAGAGCAGCCCAAGGAGAAGGACTTGAGGGTGTTGGTCGATGAGAAAATGAACATGAGCCGGCTTCAGTGTGCACTTGCAGCCCAGAAAGCAACCGTATCCTGGGCTGCATCAAAAGGAATGTAACCAGCAGGTCGAAGGAGGTGATCCTGCCCCTCTGCTCTGCTCTCGTGACACCCCACTTAAGAGTATTGTGTGAAGTTCTGGTGTCCTCAACATAAAAAGGACATGGAACTGTTGGAACAAGTGCAGAGAAGGGCCACGAGGATGATCAGGGGACTGGAGCACCTCCTGCATGAAGATAGGCTGAGAAAGTTGGGGCTGTTCAGCCTGGAGAAGAGAAGGCTGCGTGGAGACCTCAGAGCACTCTTCCAGTATCTGAAGAGGCCTATAAGGATGCTGGGGAGGGACTAGTGGCTGCAGTGACAGGACAAGGGGTAACGGGTTCAAACATAAACAGGGGAGGTTTAGATTGGATACAAGGAGGAAATTCTTTAGTGTGAGGGTGGTGAGGCACTGGAATGGGTTGCCCGAGGAAGTTGTGAATGCTCCATCCCTGGCAGTGTTCAAGGCCGGGTTGGACAAAGCCTTGAGTGACACAGTTTACTGCGAGGTGTCCCTGCCCATGGCAGGGAGGTTGGAACTGGATGAGCTCAAGGTCCTTTCCAACCCTAACTATTCTACGATTCTGCGATTTTATGTTAACAATAAACTCACAGAGTTTACTGAAGTATCTCCTCAATGTGCTTACATTTGTTTCTCAATTTCTGCAAATTTGGTGACCTCCATGCTTCCTAATGAAAGTCAAAGCTAACATAAGGCAGCAATGTGTCCTTTTCACAAAGAAGGCTAATGATATCCTGGGGTGCATTAGATAAAGTATTGCCAGCAGGTCAAGGGACACGATCCTTCCTCTTTACTGAGCACTGCTGAGGCCACAATGAGCCTACAAGAGATACGGACATACTGGAGAGAGTCCAGCAAAGGGACACAAACTTTATGAAGGACTGGAGCACCTCAGGCTGCAGTCTCCATCCTTAGATACTCAAAAACCACCACCTGGACATGGTCCTAGCCAACCAGCTCTACATGGACCTGCTTAGCGGGAGACTGGGACAAGACAACCTCCAGAGGCCCCTTCCAACCTCAGCTATTCTATGATTTTGTGACAAGTCTCACCCAAGACAGCATCCACACTTTGCAAAAACTGGTTAACAGGCTTCCTCATTTTGAAATGGTTTCACTTTTCTCAATTAGGCACAAGGTCAATGGATGTATTGATCTTTGGGTTTTTTTACTCCTTGAAGGGTTTAGGAGCTAAACAGCTTAGGGCCAATGTTGGAGAGCAGCTCTTCAGCACTTACATTTGAAGTGCGTTCCTTGCGTTGTTTAGAGCCAAATTAAGACTTGAATTTCCTACTCTCTTTTCTACATTGGCATCTCCAATACTCTTGAAATAAATTGTCACTGGCTGTCTTTAAAGACTTCATATCCCACTGTGGAATTTAGCCTCATCTGTATGTAGGAAGCTACCCCTTTCTGTGAGTCTCTAGTGTGGTCTGAAAGATAAAAGAGTCCTCAACATCTGCACAGCAGGCCTGCAAGATAAGCTGAAGGAGAGGTCTCCACATCACATCCACCCCATATAAAGAAATTGAGCAAACAACTCTGCAAGTGGATAATTTTGAAAGAAAGCTGAAGGAAGGAGCCATTGCCCATCAGAGCAAGAGAAGCTGAAGGCTTTCACAGTACGGGGAACTAGACATGGGTCAAGGTAAGCAAAAATCACTTTGGCTAGTCCCAAGCCTTTGCCAGTTGTTTGTCAGGTAAAGCAACTGTCCCTGCTCCAAGACAGTGTTCATGAGTTTTGTAAACGAGTTGGGCTTCTTACAGGGCAAGAGCCAAGGAAATTCTCTAAATGGTAAGGGAACTCAATTCACACAGAGCACTGCCTAAAAAGGGGGAGCAAACAAAAGCTGGTATCAATGCCTAAGGGGCGTTTGAGAGAAGCAGGAAGCAGCTAAGGCAGACATCTGAAAGTTTAGAAGCAAAGGCAAGAGTCCTTAGCACTGAGGATGGGGGAAGGACATGGGGAAGGTAAGCCAAACTACAAAACTGAAGCAGAGAGATTACGAAGTGTTTTAGCTACTTGAGCAAGAAGACAGTCTAGGTTCTAAGCAATCTTTCAAAAAAGTTAGATCCACAAAAAAGTCATATGAAAAAAAAGGAGCCACACTGCATATGACTCACCAGTCTACAAGACAGCCAGAACTGACGTATTCATCACAAAGAAAATATAGGAGGTCAGAGCTGGCTCTGTAAAGCTTAAACCGGTGCAGAGCTATGAGCTGGGACAGTCATAAAGGGATGTGAGAGCCAGACCAGAATCATTCACTGAAAACAACACGACAAAATTAGTGTTGAAAAAACAAAACACAACGAACAGAACAATAGGAACAGGAGAAGGTATCAATGTAGAGAACAAGGCAAGTCAGATGAAGAACAGAGCAAACCACTGATAACTGCAAAGAGCACTCACTGCGCCTTTAACACAGGAGCAATGGCTTTAGACAGCAGGGGAATGCTCCGTGGATTATTTTAGCTGGAACAAAGGGAGAGCCTAGGCCAGCAAGGCAGAGTAAGTGACAGAATGTGTCATGTAACAGACAGCAGCTTACAAAACACAGGTTCAAGGATCTAACTGATGAGTTGAAAGATGAAGAGATAAGTGAGGTCAGCATGATCCCAAGCCTGAGAAAAACCACGCTGAGAAAAAAAACAGGGTGTTACCTGCTTCTCAACAAGAAGTCTGGAAATATTAAGACCACCAGCAAAACTGTAAGACAAGTGCAAATACATGATCTCAGTACAGCCACTGAGCACCAAACTGGGTGCTTGAAATTGTGACAATTCTTTTCTCTCTTTTGGTGCTGGACAAAAGCATGTATGACGTGTATGACGCATGTGTAGGAGACAGGAGGAGGTGCTCTTTTGCCTCCTGCAGCTCTGGGTGTGAGACTGATAATCGTATGTGGTGCAAAGAAGGAAAACATGTCTTACTTGCCGTGATCCAGTATAGTTCCAGGACTATATTGGCACATTACATTCGAACCAGCAGTGAAATTTGCACTAGCTGTTGCTCTTTGTGCATATCAGACGTACACAGTAAAGTAACTGCTGGAAGAGCCACACCCACACTGCAAGTGGGGTGAAATAGCTTGTCTCCTGTGCACAATTTCAACCACGTAACCATGTGGAGAGATGCTGCTTTGAGTGCCATCTGTGCCCTTGAGTACAGAGAACAAGACTCTAAATGTAGTCACAGTGCATGCTCAATACTAACATACATCTATACCATCTGAATGCTCAGGCCTGTTCTATCTCCTTTCCTGGGCAGGAAAGAGCTTTTGTATCATCACTTGGTTCACTTACTGATCCTAAGGTATAAGCAAAGGCAGCTCATTAGCCACTTGACACAAGAACAACTAAGTTCACAGTGAAGGCCCTTACAGTTAGTTGGCAGAAAGTCCCAAAGGTAGGGGTTCACTCTCTAAGTGGAGAAACACATGATCAGTTGCTTGTGTGCCTCAGGATGTGGTCCAGCACCAGACTGTGGGCAGCTCACAGCCCCAAACTCATTCTATATCTTCTCATGCTACAGGTCTGAGCATCAAGAAATGTGATTTCAAGGTCACAATGAACAACAATAACCACCACACAGAAGAAATCAGCACTGAAAGGCTTATGGTGAGGCGAGGGCAGCCATTCACTATCACTGTATGCTTCTCAGCTCCAATACACAACTACCTGTGGCAGCTGAAGAGGATCCTCCTCATAGTACAGACAGGTAACATCATTACCATTGCTATCAGAGCTCTGGTTCTCCATCCACCTTAAGAACAGACCTGGTGGCAAAAGTCATGTCCAGAGCTGGACAGGGGTGCCCAAATTTAGAAGTGAGGCCAGTTAACTGTTTATCTAAGGCAGAGAAGAGTCTCCTGCTGCTGCAACTGCAGGGTCAAAATTAAACCACTTTCCAGAAGAGACACTGTATCACAATAACCAACGCAGGTTCACTACTCTCTGATTTGAAAGGACTCATGGGATCTCTCCTCTCCCCTGGAGAGGAATGGTTTAGGAAGTTCAAACTTAGCTAGTCTGTTACAGATGCTTGCTGTTACAGAGTGTTTCCTAGTAAAACCTCTGAGAAAGGTAGCAGCATTCAGCCCTAGCTTGTTTTAGCATAATCTGAGCATCTGGCTGTGACTTTTGTTACGAGACACTGAAATCCAGAAGCAGCAGGCCTGCGCCATTCTGGTTGTTCCTAGTTTTTACAAATCTATGAAATACGCATCCCACTTTCAAACATGGGGGCCTGAGCACAGTACTAACCTTAAGAAGATTTACTAGGCATTAAACTGCTAAAGGGTTAAGACTCTCTCACAAGAAAGGAGTCATGGCTACAGATTAGTCTAGGTCCCTGCAGTCTGCATGGGGTGAGGGTGTGTGTCTGGAATAGACACAACCAGCTCTCTTTGGCTGCAGGATCCCATCCTTCTAAAGCAGATGGAACCCAGACTGAATTTCCCATCTCCAGCCTGGGAGACCAGAAGCAGTGGAGTGCAGCACTGGAAGAACAGGACCCATGCTTCTGGACCATCTCTGTGAACACACCTGCCAATGCTCCCATTGGCCAGTATACTCTGCTTTTACATGCCTCCAAGTCTGACCATCTCCTGGGCAACTTCACCCTTCTCTTTAATCCATGGTGCCAAGGTATGTGGTCAGAAACAGTAAAGGCAGGATAGGATCAGTCACTTCACAAAACCAGCCTTTTTTTTTTGGCAGAGATGGCACTCTGCCTTCATGGAGGCTGAGGTCATCTAACACTGACGGCCACTCCTGTCCCCTCCTCACAGCACCTTAGCAATGAGTAAGGGCTAATGAAAGCTCGAAGCTGCCTGTCTCAGCACTTCTGCCCCTTCCTGGAGTACTCCACTGCCAGAGCCCTGTCCTCCTGTAATAAAGATTTTAAGATGAGTCAATATTATAAGTGGTCTGATTACAACCACTGTATGTTTTTTAGGAATAGTCAACAACAGCCAGGAGAGTAAAAGAGCCAGCTAGCACAATAGCCTAGGTCTGGAGAAACTTTTTCAAACAAGCAAACAGATAAGACAATGAAATTCTTCTTTCCTGTGTGAATCAGCATTTGTGGTATTTTTCAGGGCACAATGCCAGGGACTGCTGAAGTCCCTGGAGTGCAGTGGAATCTGCTGGTGTAAGAGAGATGCAAGTGCATCTGAGACCAGGAATGCTCTCTTCTTGATGTTTTTTTCTTCTAATCTAGATGACGAGGTGTTCTTGGCTAATGAGGCACAGAGGCAGGAGTACATTTTAAACCAAGATGGTGTCATCTACTGGGGGACAGAAAACGCAGTCCTAGCACAGCCTTGGGACTTTAGTCAGGTAAGCAAGAGGTCCAGTATGTCTGTGCTCTCTTATACCCACCAGCAAAGGAAGGATGCATATCTCCTTTGTGCATGCCATTCATTTCCATACTGTGGCTTTGATGAAAGAACTTGCAGTCTGCACTCCCTGTCTTTGTCTAAGACTGTGCAGGAGAACATGGACCTGTGTATGAAGTCCCATAAACCAGTATATGTAATTTTAGCTACCTTCTCAGGCTGTCCTCTATGAAGAAATGCATTGATCTATATCTGGGCTTTGTGTGCCTTCCTTTATCAACAGATATAAAAGCATTTAACAAAGCTTAGTTACTTTCTCTGTTTTACAGGCAAAGTGCAAACAAGTAGATCTTCCAATCTGCCCAAGGTATCTGGTACAGACAGTGATTAGAAAAGGACTTTATCCCATTTCAGTGCACCAGACTGAAAAAAGTACCTCTGTGTCAACCTGGAGAGTGCTTCAGAAAAGCATCAATTCCCCTCAGTCAGGGAATGCAGTATCATGCTAATGCATTTCTCACCTTGCTTCAATAAAGTTGTAAGTCTGCCTTTAATATGTTGTGCTCCCTCTCCAAACCTCTGCCTGGACCTCTTCTCTACAGCGCACTTCTATAAGACTATCAGTGGAAAGAGAGAAATAATCTGCAGAGTTACAAATCCTTGCAGGGACTCCAGAGAGCAAATGTTCAGGCTAAATTTTCTGAAATTATGTGTTCTTATTTCAGTTTGAGGAGGATATTGTCGACATCTGCTTCACACTGCTGGATGTAGGTGAACGCCATCGAGACAAGGATCACATCCAGCGCAAGAACCCTGTTTACATCTGCCGCACAGTTGCTGCCATGGTAAGAAGAGCTGCCAGCAGCCCTGACCCTAGCAGAGAAGGCCCCAATACAGAGCAAAGGCCAGCATCTCTCAATTCCAGTTTATGGCAACACAATGCACTGACCAAAGAGGGAGCCTTCTCAGGGCTCTTACAAACAACACCTCCTGCCAAACTCCAGATCTTCCTGATATTCCTGCAGCAAACAAGTAGGGCTGCAGGAGTTTCTTAGCAATGGCAGTACACTTACTGAATAAATCGCAGGGGAAGCTGTTGTACCTGTACTGCACAGCCATGACCTTCATTCTTTGCACAGAACATTCTTTTGGTTTCATCTGCCTTGGGGGTAGCTTCAGGAAACAGGACGAGGCATTCCTATCAAAGAGAGGAAATTCCTTAATCCATCTTTCTCTCCTTCTCTGCAGCTGAACTCTGATGAGTTTAGAGGAATCCTGACAGAATGTGGGACTGGGCAATACTTTAATGGGACACCCCCTTCCAAGTGGCTGGGAAGCAGTCCCATCCTCCGGCAGTGGGTTGCATCGCAGTGCAAGCCTGTCCGCTACGGGCAGTGCTGGGTGTTTGCTGCAGTCATGTGTTCAGGTATAGTGGTGATTCAAAGACTTCTGTGCTGAGCAAAGCCTTATTTGCAGAATCTCTAGCATATGCCTAAATTCTTGAATTGACACAGAACCCAGTAAAATAACCTTTAATTTTTAGGTGAGAGGCAGATCCTCAGAGTTTCTTCATCAACATTCAGCATCGCTACCTCTAAGATAGAAAAGTATCAGTACACAACATTCACTGAACACACCTATGACAGCTTATTTCCCAAGGCAAGGTGCAATGCCTCTTGCATAAAAACAGCAGGCATGGTGCCATTCCTAATAGGCCTAGCACAAAAAAATGCTCTACATCACTAGAGGACCCTTAGGGCAGGATGTACAACTGATTCACAGATCTTTCTTCTGCAGTTTTAAGGTGCCTGGGAATTCCTACCAGGGTGGTCACAGGCTTTACATGGGCTCACAACACTAACAGCAGCCTGAGTGTGGATGAGTATTATGATGAAGATGGGACACTGCTAACACAAGACAAGAATGCCCGTGTCTGGTAAGAAAACATGGCAGGGCCCAAACACAAATCTGAAACAATACCTGTATATAGGAAGTGACAGAGGTGGTGGAAAGAAAGAGGTAAACAGCTGCAAGGAGGCAGTTAGGAGACAGCCCAGCTGAAATCCTGTCTACATAACCTGTTCTTGAGAAATCACTACAACCCAAACTGAAAAGCACCCTATTACTAGGGCTCACAAAGGAAGAATGATAGTCTCCAGTCCAGCTGGAGAAACTCTATTTGTGTCAAAACCCCAGTCTCTGCGCTCCTCAACATGCACTGAGCTCTTTCAAAGGAGCATTAATTGGTTGTGGTTTGGCTAAAACTTTACTGTACCTCAGATCTTAGTCCCTTGATATAAGCACATGATGCTGTCTCTTGCAGGACCTTCCATGTTTGGAATGAATGTTGGATGGCTCGAGCAGACTTGCTACCAGAATACAGTGGGTGGCAGGCACTGGATGCCACCTGCCAGGAAAAAAGCAAAGGTAAAATATCAAAGATGGGCTTTGGGGAGGTACGGAGGTGGGAGTGGAGTGGTGAACAAATAAAGCAGTTCAATATTCCTCCCTTCCCAATTTCCAGTGGAAGGATGCAAAAGGACAGGGACTCACCCTGTTGAATTTAAGCACTAAATCATCATTCATCTGTTCGGTTTGTGTACCTCTATCATAGCACTGCTCCCTAATGATCTCCAAAACTAGATACTTCACCACTCCTGGTATTGGTCTAAACTAGGCATGGGTCCAGTTGGTAAAGCACCTGAGTCTTAGCTAGGCCACAATTTCTCTTCAGGTCCATCCTTTTGTGGGCCAGCCCCTGTTCAAGCCATCAAGGAAGGGGACACAGAAGCCAATTATGATGTCTGCTACTTCTTTGCTGCCATCAATGCCAAGCGCCAGGTCTGGATACAAAAAGCAGATGACACCCTCAAGCCAGCTCTCGGTAGCACAAAGTACACTGGCAACAACATCAGCACCAAGAGTGTGGGCAGTGAACGCTGTGAGGATATCACACAGAACTACAAGTATCCTGAAGGTATAGAATCATAGAATAGTTAGGGTTGGAAAGGACCTTAAGATCATTTAGTTCCAACCCCCCTGCCATGGGCAGGGACACCTGTCACTAAACTATGCCACCCAAGGCTCCATCCAATATGGCCTTGAACACTGCCAGGGATGGAACATTCACAATTTCCTTGGGCAACCCATTCCAGTGCCTCAGCACCTGCACAGTGAAGAATTTCTTCCTTCTAGCTAACCTGAACTTCCTCCTCTTCACTTTAAGCCCATAACCCCTTGTCTTCTTGCTACAGTCCCTGATCTAGAGTCCCTCCCCAGCATCCTTGTAGGCCCCCTTCAGATAGTGGAAGGCTGCTATGAGGTCTCCCCGCAGTCTTCTCTTCTCCAGGCTGAACAGTATGGGGTAGGCAAGTGGTCGAACACATTTTCTCTGCCATCATTACAAAGAGTGAAGGACTAGAGAGCAGAGCTGTACCAGAGCATTAGGGTCATCCACTTCTCACTACTTCCCCTTTCTGAGTGGTACAAGGACACCTTACTCTTGCTGTCTATAGAAGTCATGCACAAATTTCATTCTGCTCCATTGCATTAATGAGTTCTCTCAAGGGCAACACCCTTCTTCAGCAGGTACTTTCCCGTCTGGAAAACCTTTCCTGATTTCTGTTACCTGTACACTCTGTATCTCCACCTCCCATTATCTCTGTAATATATATATATTTCAGACTCCAGCTTTCTGAAAAGGACTGCTCCAGATATTGTCTAAATCGCTCCCTTGAAAAGTAGCACCCCCTTCAGAATCTATTACTGAGTGCTATTTCCCTTACCCAACCCTACCATCCCATCTTAGACCATGGCATGCTGTCTCCTTGGCTGCAGTCCATCACAACATAGTCCTGTGCCCTAGCTACAGCTATAGCTAAAAAGGCAACTGCTTCTTTTATTCTGACAGATGTTAGCACCGAGGTGCTTTAAAAACTAAGACAAACGTTTCCTAACAGAAGCTTTTGGGTACCTCCAATGACTGTCCTGTCAGCTGAAATTCTCAATCTGCTCCAACTGAAGCACAGCAGGCTCTCTCTATAAAGATAGAAACAGTTATCTACAGTACTGCCAGGATGATTCAATGCCATCCTTCTGCATCTACTGCTTCACACTAGTAAAGAATGCTAAAATATGTGCTCTCTTGTGACAGGCTCTCTTCAGGAAAAAGTTGTACTTGACAAAGCCTACACAAAGATAAAGAAGCTTGAGACAATCATCAGCAGCAGCAAAACACAGTTTAGCTTCGTTCCTACTGCCCTTGAAGAGCCAGTTAACCTCTTCATGCACCTCCAACTGAGGAATTCTCTGCTACGGGGACAAGATGTTCCACTTTCCATTGAAGTATTTAACCACAGTGGTGGAGAAAAGGCTACTCACCTGCTAGTTGGGGCCCAGTCTCTACATTATAATGGTGTTCCCATTACCCAACTTTGGAAGGAAGAGTTTCATTTTACCCTGAGAAGCAATGAAGGTAAGGATTCTACTGGGTGCATGGCTAGAAAAATGTGTCTAGTCCTCTCACTTCAGGAAAAATGCACTTAGCTGTAACTTTTCAAAAGGTTCCCAAACAGCTGATTGCAGGGGACAGAAATAAATTTTCTTTAAGTTGACATTGACAAATGTTTTGAATCTGCAAATGCAGGTGGGATCACTGCAGCTTTTAGTACAATATTGGGCATTAAACACCCTTAGGCACTATGCAGCCTAAGACCAAATAGTACTTATCATCTGCATTGTCATCTGTATTTCATCACTCTGTATTCCAGCTAACAACCTGCAAGTCTTTCTGCCTTACTCGCAATACAAAGAAGAATTGGGACAGGACCACCTGCTTAGGCTGACTGCCGTATTGAAAGACAAGGACTCCTTCTACATATACTTTGCACAGGAGGAGATCATCATTTGTGATCCCCCTCTCACTATTGAGGTTAGATCAGTTGCTCTGTTACTGCAGTAATGAGAAAACAGCTTTCATAGTCATAAAGAGAAAAAAAATTCTGCTGGGTTGAGTAGCTCTCCTCAGGCTTTTTTCAAAGCACTGAGACATCAGTTTGGGAAAAGTGTGTTGTGTCACACTGTTGTATACAGTACTCCCTCTTCTACCTTGTCTACGTGTGAGCATAAGAAATCCCAATGACTCCCAACTCACTCACCAGTATGGAAATCACACAATGCAGAACAGAACTACAGCAGAATACCATAGTCAAGAAGAAAGTAAGCTGGACTTTGCCCCTTCTGGCAATTGGCAGCTCAGACTGAAACCTCTCACACAAAAAAAATAATATCTCCCTTTAACCACAAAAGAATCTCTTTCCTTCTCTCAGTTTCAGCTCATTTCCTTCTTCCAACAGTTTCCAGAAAACATGGTACAGTATCAGCCAAGCACAGCAAAGATCGGCCTCCTGAACCCTCTCACCGAACCCCTGGAGAAGTGTGTGATAGCGGTTGCAGGGCGAGGGCTCATTTACAGACAAAGAAAGTACAAGTAAGTGCAAACTGAATTATCTAAGAACAGCTAAAGAAAACCCCTGTGCAGGAAAACATGTCCCCAAAACTAAGCGAGCAACAACATGGCAGGAAGAGACTACAGCAGCATGAAAGCCCCAGGCATCCCATCCTTTATTGACAGATAATACAGAAGATTTTCACTGAGGAGAAGAAAATCCAGGTAACATAACTTTCAACAGATGTGTAATACATAAGCTGAAGTCAGTACAACACTTCTGAAAGCTTCAACCCCAAAAGCCTAGACAGCAGAAGGAAAGCTCCCTGCCAACAAGAAGGTTAACGAGAAGTACTACAAGCCCTAGGGAGAAATACACATTAGATAAGACAACAGTTATAGGCTGCTGAAATGAGCTACAAAATTGAGAAATTATTTGCTGCTGAGAAATCGTTTTTTAGATAGCCACATGAACATACGTGAATGGGGTGAAACTATACTCTTCGTGACGCATCTTTCCACATACTACCCACTGTCAGCAACAAAGACAGTCCCTGGCTACAATTTTAACAGTCTACCCCTTCTCTGAAGAACCAGACAAACCTGGCTTAGCTGAGTCACCCAAAAAGGCATTAACCCTGCCTACACACACACTGCTCTCAAGAAGCTGCATTATGGCAAAGTAACCTTAGATGACTCCATGGGGAGTTCAACCCTCCTGACATATATCCCTCCCCAGACCATCACCACATCACAGTTCCATTGGGATAGTTCAGATAACCACTACCTGCCACCCTCCCCCTCTCAACCCCCTTTCCTTTTCTGGCCCCATACCTGTGTCGATCAAATGCACCTCCTGGGCCAGAAACTAGAACTACAAAGAGGCGTACTTCCCGCATAATCCCTTCTCACCTTTCAGGTTGGGCTCTGTGCAACCTAAAAGCACTCAACAGCTGCAAATCCCATTCACCCCCACCCAAACTGGGCCCAGAAGACTCACTGCACATCTTACCTGCCTTCAGCTCCAGAACCTAAAGAGCTACAAAACTATCAACATTGCAACTGCCTGATGCCCAGTTTAGAACAGATCCTGCTGTTCTTTTACAGAAGAGCAGTCATGATCTGTGCCCTGGTCTCAGGCAAGCATAGATGTTAACAGCTGAATTAAAGATATTTAAAACCATGACTGACTTTGATTATTTGTACAAACAACTCTCTTCCATCTGCCATTATGCCCACTTTCCAGTTTTTAAGCTCGACCTTACTGTGGCAAAGATGGGGTAAATGCTCAAGCAAATGCTGGATTTCTCACCACGCATATGTGCTGAACCCACCACTGCTTAGCCATTTTTCCCTACCATGGCAAAAAGGAATATCCTAGAACTTTAAAGTGATGACAGATGTAACATTTCTCTAGAGAAATACTATTATTCCTCTACAGATCCTTTACACTGGCAAAGTAGTAAATAGTATTTTCTACTGCGTTCTGAGGAAACAGTAAAGAGAAAGATAGGTCACTTTTCTCTAAGGTTAGACAGGAAATAGCAGCAGTACTACATGTTTTTAATGGTTCATTAAGCTTCCTGCAAAAGAAGCAAGACCCCTTCCTTCTGTACATATCCTCTGCCACCTGAAAAGATAAAGCCACTCATGCAAATCTAGCAATATTTTATTTTCTTTGAACCCATACTGGTTGCAATGTCTGAAGAATGGGGCATATTCACAGCATTAAGATGCAGCCCTGCACCATTTCAGGATCACAGGAATCCAGGCAAAATTATACCTTCTGCAATAGCAAAGAGCAATTCCCTGGGAAAGTTTTACTAAGTGACAGTAAAGTTCTCTCCTAAAAACACTGTTATCATTCTCCCAATAGCTGAAGAATACCAAGATTCACCGGAAAAGTACATGCCAGAAACAGTGTCAGCAACACACACACACGGAAGAACTAAAGTTGACCCTGTGTGAAGTTCTTGATTTTGTTCATGTTGTGATCTACTGCACCAGCTAGAAACTGCACCCAGCCTTCCTCTGATGGTGGACATACATGGCTTGTCCTGCAAAAGTGGAGGAAATTCATTAGGAAAGCCTCCTGGGTGTCTTTACACCTATGCATCCAGACAACACATGGGTATTGTGAAGTGCTGCATTACCACGGCATTAAAACAGAACTGCTATAGCCCAAGTGCTTTGGACAAGGAAGAATCAACACCTGTGTCTCTAGTGCCAAACCTTAACTTATATGTGTGTGTCTTCAGTGGGAACCACTTTTATCCCTACCATCCTGTTCTTACTTACATTCCTTTGTGACTGACTAACATCATAATTACTGCAAAATGCCCAGCATTTGCTGCCCAGAAATGAGGCACCTTAGGAAGCAGAAAGCTATCAACAGGGAACACACACATATAAAACTAACTCATACTCACCTTGTAATCTCTAAGACTTTCTTTAATACCGAGGCCAACTTAGCAGCCTAGAAAGAAACAAAAAGGAAATAACATCAGATAAACATGTTTAAAGGAACTCAGCAGCACTGGAAAAGAAAGTAGGGTGCACAGCCAAGAATGAGTAAAACTGCCACAGATCTGATGCAGAAAAGTTATCTATCACTGCCATGGAGGGAGGGTCTCCCAGCCTGCCACTGGCTGGGACAGACAAAAATAAAGACAGACTGTGTTTTAAAGCATATGTTGAAATGCTTTTTTCTTTAAAAAGATAAAGCCTATTAGAAATTAGTAACTGATATTACGGTATAAACTTACAAGTGATCAACTGTCATGCAATTTGGTATTAAGCAATACCTTATTTCTTTACCTCAAAAAAAATCAAGCCACGGGCCAAAGGCATGAAATCAAAATTAAGAATACAAAAATAATCTCAGATATGAAAAGATACATAGCTAATCTATGACGCACGGGAGACCTGGAAGTTATCTAATACAGCCTCCTACCCAAAACAAGGCCTACCTCAAAGTTCAGTCAGGTTGTTCAGGGCCTTGCCCAGTCAAGTTCTGAGTATTGCCAGAGATAGGGATTCCACTGCTGCTCTGATCAGTTTCTTTCAGTACTTAACCATGCTCACTGTGAGAATTTTTAATATATATTTTTAATTTACATAACTTTATTTGAGCAAGTCTACATTACCCAAGGAGAAAGACATGCAGTAAGAGGCAGCCTTAGACCTCACTTTCCTGAGATACTGTCACTGGATGTCCCTATGGTTTATAGTTCAGAGCCAAAGCTTAAGTGGCCACCCTCTTCCCTGTCAAAGTAAAGATGAGGAATGCATTTCTACCTGAAGGAAGCTAAGTCTGCAGGAACCAAAGGGGGACTCTTCATCCCTAAAAAACTTGTTACAGAGACAGTCACTAACACCCTCTTCCTGACAGTCAGTCATTTCTCCAATTCAGTTTCTTCCCCTTCTCTACAGCCAAGTGAGTAGAGCTGCATGCAGGCTGCAGATACTTACATTAAGCCGCACAGCCAGCTGGTTCATAGGTGGATACATGCTCAGTGCCAGCTCATCAACACTAGAACAGAAGAGGGGAGCAACAGAAGAAAAAGTCCTGATAGCACAACTCATGGATCCTGGTCAAAGCTTACACCCACCCTCAATACATGTCAGGAACAGCACTGCATAACAAGGACACAGTGGCAGTCATAACCATGGGATACTTTTCATTGCCTTCTCAGACAAGTGCATGCCACTCTCACCTCAAGAGTGAGACAGTGAGACATGGCCACAACTCCACACCAAAGTGCTGCTAACAGGCTTGGGGAAGACTGGCTGGGAAGCTGCCCATGGAAAAGGATTTGGGGTGCTAATTGACAGAGTTAAACATGATCCAGCTTCTGCCCAGGCAGCCAAGAATTCCAACAGCATCCTGGCCTGTATCAGAAATAGCATAGGCAGCAGGGCCAGGGAAGTAATAAACCCCCTGTACTGGGCACTGGTGGGGCCACACCTTGAATCCTGCCCTCAGTTCTGGGCCACTCAATAAGAGACGTTGAGGTGCTGGAGCAGGTCCAGAGGAGAAGGGCAATAGGGCTGGTGAAGGACTGGAGGACAAGTACGATGAGGAATGGCTGAGGTACCTCAGGGAGATTAGTGTGGAAGGCTCAGGGGAGACTTACCGCTCTCTACAACTACCTGAAAGGAGAAGAGGTGGCTGGTTTCTTCTCCCAGGTAACAAGTGATAGGACAAAAGGAAACAGCCTCAAGCTGTGCCAGGGGATTTTTAAACTGGTATTAGGAGAAATTTCTTCACCAAAAGGGTGGTCAGGCATTGGAACAGGCTGCCCAGGACAGTAGTGGAATCACCACCCTTGGAAGTGCTCAAAAACCATGTGGATGAGGCCCTCAGTGACACTGGTTAGTGGTGGCCTTGGGAGTCCTGGGGGAATAGTTGGACTTGATGGTCTTAAAGGTCTTTTCCAGCCTACTCGATTCTATGCTCCTCTCCCATCTTGCACAACTCTAAACAGCCGACACCTTAATAGTCTTCCCAGCACACCTGCTTCCACCACCATCTCACAGTTTCAGTATTATACAAGGTTTTCCTAATCTGTTCTCTACACCTCAAGGACAGGGACTGCTCTGGAGCAAAAGTGGCAAAAGGGAGAGACCTGCTTACCTTGGACTGATCTCATTAGCAATGTCTGCAAGATCATCCAGCTGAGCAATCTGGTCTGGAGAATCAGCTTTCCCATAAGCCTTCACTACACCCAAGACCTTCTTCAGGCAAGCTTTAGAAGCCTTCATTAATCCCATGCAGGAGCCAAGCAGCTTCCGGTCAGCTTCTGACCAATATGTATCTCTGTTACCTCGAAAGCCCAGCTCTTCATCTTCCATGATGTCACTGTATGGGTCTTGCCCTTCCACCAGAGCCTAAGAACACAGATGCACTGAAACCCCAGAGCCTAATAGCAATTCCACCAATACCCAGGCAATACCCAGGAGGAAAACATACTTTAGAAATCACACAACTAATTTATGGAGGAATCTCTCTCCGACCAGAACCTCAGTTACCAGATTCTGTTAATTTCTGTAATTAAGAAAAACTACTCCCCCAACCCAATTCAACACAGCAAACAGCAAGAATCTGGCAAGTAATGCCATTGTTACATCAACCTGCCCTGCTGTCTCAACATCCCCCTGCAATTCAGGACATAGCTTTATGGAAACCTTATATAAAGTAAAGCAGGCTTGAGTTTAAACACTCATTAAGATCCAGCTAGATCATAGAACCAATCTAAGTCATATCAGCACAAATTTAAACCAAAGTCTGTATATAAAACAATCCCTGTATTCCATCACTAAACCACACTGCAATTCACCACTGAAGGTTCGTCAAAAGCTGAGGGGCTTCCTTACATGCTCCATCTCCTCCAGAGCATCCTTCACCACACCTAGACATGCAGCCAGAGTTGACGCAACTGCTGCCTGGTTATCTGCAAATGTAAAAGGATGAAAAGTACGGCACTACACCGATTCAAATCAGTTTGCAAAAACACTCATCTTGGTTTGCAATCGTTAGACCTTGAGATTATGGGATCAAACTTTTTGCAGAGCTCAGAGCTGCACTGCTGCAATGCAAAGCATCTGGCCTGGTTTCTAAGCATTTCAAACCCAGACAGGTTTTGCAGAATGAGTGACTCTTCACTGTAGTAGCCAGAATGTCCCTTGCAAGGGCTATTGATATTCCAAGACAACATGTCCTAGTTCTGTTGTTCTGCATATACAATCCTCACCTCGTGGAAGACTGGACACTTGTTCACATGCCTCCCACACACCACCAGTTGATACAAGCTGCTCCTGAGACAAGCTGCAACGAAACAAAGCCCCCCGAAGTTAAACTCAGTAACACTACTCTGCTAGACTATTTACTTTCTGCACCAAAGATGCACACTAGTAGAAACTCTGCTGGAAAGATGTCACCAACCAGCCTGTCACTAGTATTTCATGTCTGTGTAAAGCTAAAAGTGCTTGTTTCTCCTGAGTTTAATTATTCACTGGAAAAAGAAGCAGAAGCCTCTTACAAAGGCCTCTCAAGGTGCTTAGGCATGTATCTTTCAATATCTATGCAAACCAGAAGTCTGTATTAGACTGCTGACCTCTGCCTAAGGGCAGTGGCATGTAATGCATGGACAGGAAGCAGTCTGTATCAGTCCAGTGACAAGCTTTATAAAGTGACAAAATCACTGCGTATGACAGTTCACTCCAAGGGCAAAAACTGCCAGAGTAAATGCTATGCAGCGCCTTCATTGTAAACCTCCTCTCAGAATCTTTTCTTGTCTCAGACAGGATGAAAATCTATTCTCCATGAAGACAAATGTACCTGACTCAGGTCACTGGAACAAGAGGGCACTGTGAGGGCCCTGAAGGGCATTCCACCCTCCCAGGAGTTTAGTTGGCTATATACAAGGTAGAAGTCTCATACTCATATCAAAGGGGTATGAGACTTCTCTTTGATTCTGACCTGGATCCTGACCAATGGATTTGACCTCCCTGCCTTCACCTCAGACCCAACTCATTGTAACAGATGTGCTGGGCAATCACTAGATGGTGTATGATGCTGTTTACTCCCTCTGGAGCTGACCCTGATCCTGACTTGCTGGCCTGACTTTCCAGCTTGACCTCACTGCTACGGGCTTGTCTTATCATCTGGACTCTCAACTGAACCTCACCAGCACTGCTCTGCTCACTCAGGCACAGAGGTACAGGGCCTTTGCTGATGAGGCCACTACCTCTTCCTGCTTCATAACAATGCTCTGCTTCTGCCTTCCCCCTTCCCTTAGGGAGCAGTCTGCACTTGCAGCTTCCTAACAAATATGCTTGTAACTTTCTCTCCTTTTTTCCCCCCTTGAAAATCACTACCTCTCCAATGGAGCACTGAGAATTGTTTCTGTGAGTTGGATCATTCCTTGCACTACTTCAGTGGTAGCATCTCGTACCATCTTCCGAAGAGTAGTACCTGGTGAAGATTGAGAAAGAGCAAGAAAGTTGCCACAAAGGCAGCACCAACAGAAAGCAACTGCTAAGATGGACACACAGCCTGCTCAATCTGTGTGGATACACTGTATAAATGAAGTTATAAATTACTCTGGACAAGGATCTCAACACTTCATAAATATGAAAACTTTATAAATACGAACACTCAGTCAACTATACAACTTCCAACATTGTCACTCTTTCACAGATGGAAATCTAAAGGAGTAGACAGAAAAGTGGTTCACTCAAACAAGTGCAAGTCTACAGCACAGCTGATAATGGGACTGCCTGCTCAAGAGAACTTGCTTTCCTGCAGATGCCAGATCTTACATTAGGCACTGAAATACTGGGTTTCTTTATACAGTGGCGAAAGAACCAGCATCCTATATATTGGTGCCTACCCAGCTGTCATTATCTCACCTTGGCCTTTGGGGAGCCAGTAGTACACTGTGGCAACTGCAAGAATGGCATTTTGGACGTCTTCACTCAGCTTCTGGCAATCCTGAAAATGGACAGGTAAAAGGTTAACTGTGAATAGTCCATGGCTGCACAGAATTTAGAAGGTCTCACAAGCAATCACATTCAGATACTTTGAGAAAAGGGAAGCACAGTAATAGCCACCTTGCTTGAGAAACAAATACAGCACAAGAAGAAGATACAGTAAGCAAGCTGTATACATCTTAAGTCACCTCATGATTTGGCAGCAAAACATGTCCTCATGTAGCAGTCATGCATTAAAGAGAAGTACCTTAGATCATTATTCTGAACTAGATGGCTTTCTTTTTTCTCATCCAAAAACAGGTGTTACAAATGTCTCTGAATTAACAGCAAAAATACAGAATGACAGACTAGTTTGTGTTGGAAGGGACCTTAAAGCTCATCCAAGTCCAACCCCTGCCACAGGCAGGGACACCTTCCACTAGAGCAGGTTGCTCCAAGACCCTCTGTCAACCTGGCCTTGAACACCGCAAGGGATGGGGCAGCCACAGCTTCTCTTTGGCACCCTGTGCCAGGGCCTCACCAACCTCACACCAATGACTTGTTCCTAACATCTCATCTCAATCTCCCCTCTGTCAGTTTAAAGACATCCCCCCTTTTCCTGTCCCTACAGGCCCTTGTAAACAGTCCCTCTCCAGCATTCTTGCAGGCCCCCTTTAGGTACTGGAAAGTTAAATCTAAGGTCTGTACTGTCCAATATCCTGTATCTATCAGCAATCAGCTGTAGATATTAAAGAAAAGAATGTAAAATTACTTCTATTCAGTACATCTTCCTATCTTACAGAAATTAGTTTTCTGGAGAATTCCTGAACTTCATTAATACACCCTACAGTGGATAGTCCACCCAGACATCCCTTTTTTGTGATGAACCAAGTGAGTTTGTTTAGTCAAATGAACTAAGAGATACCTGAAACTTGTCTCACACACAAAGCTATTTCACTGTGAGGGCTTTCACTCACCTCAGCAGAAGTCAGTGGAGGCCTTGAGAATGCCAGACTCAGCTTTGTAGCTTCTTGTGATGTTACTTTGAATGTCTGACCTAGAAAGGATCCAGTGGGAACAACAGAATAGAAAGTAACTTGGGTACAAGATGAAAGAACAGAGCAGCCAGATGAGCAACACCTCTGATGCTACTTTGCCCTGCTGCTTGATTGTAATTTCTTCCATCCAAACAATACACAAAAAGAAAAATTCCACAGTACATTTGTGCCATGTTTATTCCATGTTTTTTTACTTAGTTGGTAGTGATATCCACAACCACATTTTGTGTCCTGGTCCACGATACCTTCACCAGGATGCTGTGAGGCTTCAACTGAGACCAAAGGTTTTCAAAAATATAGAATGACAGACTGCTTTGTGTTGGAAAGCACCGTAAAACTAATCAAGTTCCAATCCCCTGCCATGGGCAGGGACACCTTCCACTAGATCAGGTTGCTCTAATGCCCTTTGTAGCTTGTTTTGTACCAACTGTCTGATACTGGCCGCTGCTGTACCAACGCCAGCGCCTTGCAGTGGAGGGCAAGTGCCAAGGCCGTGGCCAGAAACATGCCGGGATCTCTCCCCCACGACAGACCCGCGCCTCGGCCCGCCCCGCGCCGGTCTTGACCCAGCCCAGCACCTTCTGCGCGGCCGACCCCGCGCGCGGCCCACCGCCGGCCCGCTCCACTACCCGTACCTAGCGCGTCCCAGAAGAGCGGCAGTTCGAACGGCTCACGGCCCTCGCCCGGTTCGCCCTCTGAAACGGCAGAAAGAAACCTCAGTCAGCGAAGAGTCAGCTCGGCTCAGACCCCGCTCGGCCCCAAAACCCACCTCGGACCCGTGCCAGCACCGCCCGTAGCGCGCCACGCAGGACCAGCAGCGGCTCCCGACCCTCCATGGCTTCGAGAGGTGCCAGCGGATACACCCCGCCCCTTCCGGTCACCGACGCACTGTGCGTCAAGTCCGCTTCCGGGTAACGGCAGACCGCTACATCGCCTCTTCCGGCGAGCGAGTTCCGTGCCCCGGCGGACGGGACCCTTCGCCTCCCAGCACGTTGTTAGCGGCGTCCCCGGCTCAAGAGAAGCAGGAGCGACGCCGGCAGCCGCTACAGCCAGCGCAGCTCCTCTGAGCAGGTTGTTGGTCACCTAAGAGCATGGTGCGTGGGTCGCACCGTTCATCTCAGAGGCGAGGCTGTTAGTGCTGTCAAGATTGTCGTTTGTTCCGCCAATGACTGCTTGCCTCTGGGCACTTGCTCTTCTCCATTGTCCATCCACAGCTCCCAGTCACATAGATATGCCCATTTTTGCACTTGAATCAGTGTCCAGGGGGACAGCCAACAGCAGTGACAATCTACAGCTGCTCAGCTTCAGAGATCTATAATCCTGACACAGGCAAGGCAGCACAAAGCATAGCCAGGTCAGCCTTTGCAGTAGCCTCATACTCCTCTGTGAACTTCTTTGTCCCTTCCAGGATCTCACAGGCACTGGCAATCTCTGCTGCAAGTGCTGGGTGTATCGTCACACTTTCCATCTGCACCTTGCCAGGTCTCAGGCTGCAGGTCGAAGAGATCCTGTGCTGTAAAACTGAGCTGTGGCTCATCCAGCCACCCCTGGACTTCCTCCAGCTGCTTTATCACCCCCTTCCTCTCACTTGCATCGATTCTGCTCATAGAATCGGTTAGGTCTGCTACACGCTTGTAGAAGTCTGGTACTCTTTGTAGAGGTTTTAGTTTATCCTGCAGCATAAGAATTCCTATGCAGAACAGAATTCCCTGCAAGTGCAGCCTGCAGTCTTTACTAGACGTACTTTCCTGTGCTGGCCCTTGGCTAACCCTAATCCTAACCCCAACCCCAACCCCAACCCCAACCCTAACCCTAACCCTAACCCTAACCCTAACCCTACTAGGGGGCTCGGCCCGGCCCAGGCACCCCCGGCGGGCAGCGCCCCCCGCCCGCCTCCGCTACCGGCCGCCGGGTGCAGGGGAAGCCGCAGGCGCTCCGCATCCCTCACGCAGCCCCCAGGTTCTGTCCCGCCCGGCAGGAGGGGCAGCCACTGCCCCACCCACAAGCGAGCGTCCGGCCGCCATTGCGCATGCGCGGCATCCGGGGGGCGGAGCGGGGCGGGGCGGTGTTGTGGTGGCGCTGCTGGGAGCGGCCATGCTGCAGAGCTTAGGCCTGGTGGGCACCATCGCAGAGGGGGACGTGGGGCCTCAGGACCCCGAGTCTGGCGACTCCGAGGATGAGGAGGTGGGGCCGGGCAATAGCTGTTGCCTGGGTCGAGGATGGGCCGGGCCGGATTGGCTGGTGCGGGGCCCGGTTCGAATTGGATCGCGCTGGGTTGGCCCACGTTGCGTTGAGTCGAGTCGGGTCGGGTCGGGTTGGGTTGGGTCGGATCGGATTGGATCCGATCGCATCGCTCCGGGGCCGGGCCGGGGTCTGGGTCTGCGCGGTCCGGTTTGACCGTCCTGCGGACGTTGCTCACGGGTATTGTAACAGGATCTGCTCCGGGCGCCGGGTCCCAGGCGGCGCGGGCCCACAGGCGGGGACTTCAGCGCCGGTTTCGTCTTTGGTGAGACGGAGGCCGGTGGGGAAGGCGCCTGGGCGGAGACACTGCGCCACCTCCGCAGCAAGGTGAGGCCTGAGGCGGGGGCCACAGTGTCAAAGCACAGTGCCCCCGGCTTTCCCATGCACTTATTACAGCTCTTCTTTTGTGATTTTCTGCCTAGAGAGCAGCTACGACACTGGATGAGAAGATTGAGAAAGTGAGACAGAGAAGGAAGTTCCAGGTCAGAGCCTTCAGCCTCTCATTGCTGAAGACTGGCATGGGTTTGGCCTCCTACTGCATTCCCTCCAGGGGCACAGGCTCTGACAGCATCCTGAGCTCATGACCTCAGCTTGTTTTGCAGCCACACGTGATAGGAATGCAGAATTGTTAATGCCTAAAGTTATGCAAAACCATGGGCTGATAATAGCAACAAAACAAAGCTCACAAAGGATTGATGTTTCTTTTTGTCCTTTTATTTTTTAAAACTTTTTAATCTCTTCTTAGGAAAGAGAGGCTGAACAAGCAAAAGTGAGAGATGAAGATGTGGAGAACGAGGATAATCAAATAAAAAAGAGGGAGTGTGAGGATTTCAGTAGGGATGGAGAAGATGTGGAGTCTCAATGTTTATTGGACAATGAAGCTATCTTCACAAAAGCAGGTATTAGCAGTACATAGGGAGATGGTTGAGGGGCAAGGATCTGACAGACTCCTGGCTCACTAGAGAAAAGTCTGTAGTGAAACTTTGCTGGGAGTGAGCAAGAACTTGTCTTCCTTCTGTGATATTGCTTCTGAGCAAAATGCTTTGTTTGAGCATTTTACTCTGTTGCCTGCCTGTACTTGTTTCTGAGGCTTCTCCCTCAATAACTCATTCAGACAAAAAAAAAAAGATTATGGTCATTGCCATGTCTTGTTATGTGTTTAGCTGTGCTTGTCAATTACTATCATGTTTCTCTGCAGATACAGTCAAAGTGAAGGAACGGAGGAGATCAAAAAAGGGAGAAATAGTAAGTGTTAGACAGAGTGACACTAGGTCATTCTCCAGTGTTTCTTGTGGAGGAATTTGACTTTGGTTAACAAAGTGAACTCAAAAAAAACAGCCCAGAGCCCATTGGTAACATGTTGTGGTGGTCGTGTTGCTGTTTCTAGGAAGCAGGGAGCTTTTTTGAAGATGCGTCCCAATATGATGATAACTTGTCATTCCAGGACATGAATCTTTCACGACCTTTGCTGAAGGTATTTACCTAGTTTAGTTATTACATGTTACTCTGAAAAATGTTCCTACGTGAGGTGCTCCAGTCCCTTCATAATGTTTGTGTCTTTTTGCTGGACTCTTTACAGTATGTCCATGTCTCTTGTACTGATAAGCCCAGCACTGGGCACAGTATTCCAGGTGTGATTATACTAGAGGCAGAGTTTAATTGCTCTGTGTCCTTTGTAGGCAATCACAGTTCTTGGCTTCAAGCAACCAACTCCAATTCAGAAGGCTTGTATCCCAGTGGCTCTTCTGGGGAAGGATATTTGTGCCTGTGCTGCCACTGGGACAGGTAGGGGGTTGAGCAGGGCACGGGAAACATCAAAAGTTAGATATTCACAATAATTGGTAATTCTTACTCTTCTTATTTAGGTAAAACAGCTGCCTTCATCTTGCCTGTCCTGGAACGCCTGATTTATAAGCCTCGCCAGGCTCCAGTAACAAGGGTTTTGGTTCTTGTGCCAACACGAGAACTGGGCATTCAGGTGCACTCTGTCACAAAACAGCTGGCACAGTTCAGCAGCGTCACAACCTGCCTTGCTGTAGGTGAGTGAACTGTGCAGCTCACTGTAAACTGCTGCACTGTTGTGAAACTGGAGACTGTATGGTTATTGCAGGTATGCTTCTAGTGGGTGTACTGTGGTTTAAAATCTTATTTCTAATACTATGCCACACTTCTTACTTGTTGGTTTCTGAGCAAGAAAAGGTGGTTTTAATCTGAATTGTTTCCCATTCCTCAGGCAATTTGCATCTGTGCATCCTGCTGCGGTAGTCAGTAGTCCATGTTCGCTCTCTTTCAGGTGGCCTAGATGTGAAGACTCAGGAAGCAGCTCTGCGCTCTGGGCCAGACATTCTTATCGCCACTCCTGGGCGACTGATTGATCATCTCCACAACTGCCCTTCTTTTCATCTGAGCAGTGTTGAGGTGCTGATTTTGGATGAAGCAGACAGGTAAGCTAAGCAGGTCAGCAGTGAAAAATGAGATGGTAGTTTCCTGCTTTCCATTTCCCAGGCTATAGGGCAGTCTTTGTTGCCCTGCTTTAAGTAATGTTTCTTAGCTAGAATCAAATGAAGCTGCCTTACATTGCTGTTTTTCTCCTGTGTAGGATGCTGGATGAATACTTTGAGGAACAGATGAAAGAGATAATCAGGTTGTGCTCCAACCATCATCAGACAATGCTTTTCTCTGCCACAATGACAGAGGAGGTAAGATAGGCTGCTGAGAGACTTACTGTGGCAGAAAGTCGAATACAGCTTTGTGTAATCTTTTACCAGAGATTATATGAACTTTTTTCTCTTAATCTGTTTTGGTAGGTGAACGATTTGGCTTCTGTTTCCCTGAAAAATCCCATTCGAATTTTTGTGAACAGCAACACAGATGTTGCCCCTTTCCTGCGGCAGGAATTTATCAGGATCAGACCCAACCGAGAGGGGGATCGTGAGGCCATTGTATCAGGTTAGTGATGAGCAAAGAAAAACTGGAATCAGCAGGTGACTGTGAAGCAGGCTCCTGAGAAGGCTTTCTTTCAGCTCTTCTGACTCGAACCTTCCCAGATCATGTGATGCTTTTCACCCAGACCAAGAAGCAAGCTCACCGTATGCACATCCTACTGGGGCTGATGGGTCTGCGGGTTGGTGAGCTTCATGGGAACCTCTCTCAGGCACAGCGTCTGGAAGCACTCAGGTATTAGCAGGCTTCGTTGGCAGTCACGGGCAAAAGAGAAGTTAGGAGGTAGAATACTTGGGGTAGAAATGGATGGCTGTATTGCTAATGCATTTGCTGTCTCTGCTCAGGCGCTTTAAGGATGAGCAGATTGATATTTTGGTAGCTACAGATGTGGCTGCACGTGGACTTGATATCGAAGGTGTTAAAACAGTGAGTATTTGCAATGTTGAGCTTTTTAATGACTCCTTTAATGTTGTTTCCCTACTAACAGTTTTCCTGCTATAGGTAATCAATTTTACCATGCCAAACACCATTAAGCACTACGTTCATCGAGTGGGTCGGACAGCAAGAGCAGGCAGGGCTGGTCGTTCAGTTTCACTTGTGGGTGAGGAAGAGCGCAAGATGCTGAAGGATATTGTGAAGACTGCCAAAACAGCAGTGAAAGCCAGAATTCTCCCTCAAGGTACGCACTTCACTGAGGTAAAAAGCAGGAGAGCAGTACACAGGGAATATTGTGGTACAGAGGGACACTGAGAGATGTACTGAAAAATACGATGGACTTACATGAGCTGTTTCTAATGTTCATGCTGTATTGTTCTTAGATGTCATAGTAAAATTTCGAGAGAAGATTGAGAATCTAGAGAAAGATGTTTATGCAGTTCTGTGCTTGGAGCGTGAGGAACGTGAGATGCAGCAGTCAGAGGCCCAGGTAAGCTTTGTTTTAGGAATTACTTCTTTTTACCTTACTTTTTTTTAGGATCTGGAGTAGGTGTAGTACATAAGGAGGCTGCCATAATGTACTTAACCTGCCTACTTTAGAAAAGAAAGATCTTTTTTATGAGCTCACTTTTTGCCTGAATTATCTCAGATCAATAAGGCGAAGAAGCAGCTGGAGACAGGAAAGCAAGAGACTGTGGGTGAGGGTTTGGAGCGGAGTTGGTTTCAGACCCGTGAGGAGAGGAAGAAAGAGAAGTGTGAGTAATTGACACTGCTGCCATTTTAAATTCCATAGTTACAACTGGACTCTGCTTTGTACTTTAAGAGGTTTTTTATTCTATGTTTTTCTTTACTCCTCCAGTGGCTAAAGCCCTGCAGGAGTTTGACTTAGCATTACGAGGCAAAAAGAAAAGGAAGAAATTTATGCAAGACAGACAGAAAAAAGTCCAAATGACAGTGAGTATATTTATGGACAAGCAAGAACTTGGGTGGATTATCCTAGTTTTCCTTGGCAAAACCTCACATCACTGCAAACTTGCATTTTAACACCTTTCAGCCAGAGGAGAGGTCACAGTTTGAAATCTTGAAATCTCAAATGTATGCTGAGCGGCTGGCAAAAAGGAATCGCCGAGCAAAGCGAGCCAGAGCCTTGCCAGAAGAGGAGCCAGCAGCAGTACCAGCAGGTGGAGATTTTTGGTTTGCAGCTGACTTACTTTGTGTCACTTACTTTGCTACAAACAGGTAAACCGAATTAATTTGTTTAGAGGGAGACACTGATCTGTGAAAGAATGGCTACAGGTGCTGGCCAGGGTGCGTGGTTGCTTTTCCTCATGGTTAGGCTAACTATGTGGTCAAGGCTACTGAGCTCTAGTAAACAAGGTGATGCTGTGGCCATCTCTCTACAGTGAATGTTCTGACTATTGTCTCTGTCAGGCCCCAAAAGGAAGAAAAAAGTGTCTGTGTTTGATGAAGAGCTCACCAACACGAGCAGGAGAGCACTGCAGCAGTACCGAGCTGGGTAATGCCTTACAGTAATGGTCCACACTTTAGTAGATGAGAATTTTTTTCTTTGCATCTTTGGACTTTCTGAGGGATACTTTGAGGGATATTGGGGCAAAAGGTGGGCAGAGCAGAGAAGGGGGTGTCAGAGTATGTACCTGTGCTATTGATGTACTTCAGTGTTTTTTATCTTGTCTCCCCCTCTCTCCTCTCTTAAAAAGCCCGTCATATGAAGATCGAAAACGCTTGGGTATGGCCCAGCATAGGAAAGGAGGAAACTTCAAATCCAGGTCCAGGTATAGCACCTTTTACTTGCTTATTCAAGACTTTTTTTTCCCCCTGCTTTCTCTTTCCTCTTTTTGTGATTGTTTAAACATCCTTGCTAAAGCGTTGGTTGGTTCTGCAGTCTTACTGTCGGTCTGATGCTAGGGCAATCAGGGATACTGCCTTAAAAGCCTAGAAATGTGCTGTTAATGTGGGAGAGCATTGCCTAGATAAGGAACAGCACTGAGCATTTTCTATCATTCAGAGTTAGGGTGATGGAATGTCATTTCAAGTATCTTCTCTTTCAGATACAAAAGAAAGTAAGAACTGTTGGCCATCACCAAATGGGTAAATCAGACATGCTATTTTCGTACTGCAAGGAGACAACTCCAGTAAAATTGATTAGTTTTTATTAAAGTTCTGGAATAGCTTTGGGATGTTTGTTAATACCTGTTTGAAGATCCTGTGTGAAAACATCTTCAGCAGACCATGCAATAAAGGATTTATTTTTTTTCCCCTAAACCATTTCCTCTGCTTATACAGTAGCAAGAGCAATTGAGAGCTGGGATATGTTACATCTTTCTAGCAAACTTCTAGGTCATGAAAGTCAAATTGTCTTTACAGCAAAGCCTGGAGCACATAGTGCTTTGTTCATGTACTTCTGTGGTCTCGATTAATTAATCTGGGTGAAAAGGATTTCTACAGTTAAGAGCCTGTTTCTGAAACAATGGCTTCACGAAACTAAAACTCCAAGAGCCTGCTCTCAGAAGAAAGGAATATCTTCAAAAGGGGAGGAGGGGGCAGGCAGACAGCTCCCTCCTTACTGAAAAGCAAGCAGCTATAAAGTGAAGCCAACAACCAGAATGCAGGCTGGTTTACATTATTGTATGTAGCTAATGATAGGTTTGTGGAGCCTGGCTTGCTTTTTTGACTAGAAACAATGCAGCTCCACCTGTAATGATCAAGCTTAACACAGAGCATCAGAGATCACCATTCCTAATTGTTCTGGGTTCAGCTGTAACAAGTTATTTTTCTCCTTCTTCAAAGCTGGTGCAGTGCTGTGTTTTCAGCTTCAGCCTGAGAACAGTGCTGATACCAGACCAATGTTTTTAGCTGTTCCTAAGTAATGTTTACCCTGATCAAGAAGTGTCAGTCTTGTGCTCTGCCAGTGAGGAGGGGCACAAGAAGACGGGAGAAAACGATACAAGACACCCGACCCAAAGTAGTCAAAGGGGTATTCCATACCACAGCAGGTCATGCCCAGTATATAAACTGGGGGGGGGGGTGTGTTACCTGGAAGGCCCAGATCACTGCTTGGGTCGGGCTGGGTAGTGGTAGGCAGGTAGTGAGCAGTTGCATTTTCTCCCCTTGTTATTTCCCTTCTCATTATTATTGGTGGTAGCAGTAGTGGTTTTACGTTATACCTTACTTACTGGACTGTTCTTATCTCAACCCACGGGAGTTGAGTTCTTTCCGTTCTCCTCATCCCTCTGGGAGTGGGGGAAGAAGGCAGTGAGTGAGCAAGGGGCGTTGTGGTTCTGAGTTACTGGCTGGGCTTAAACCATGACACTAATACAGCCACCAGTGAGAATTCAGAACAGTGAAGTGTTAAAACTCTTTCTTTGAATTTTTATCATTTCCACCACCCCAACGTTTCCCCCTTCATCAGCCTTAATAAACTTATATGGATATGTTGTAATTCCCGTAAGAAACAGACTTAAGCGGCCCAGATCAACTGTTAACCTTTGAGCTGTCACTACAAACTGAGGTTTTTGCCTCAAACCCCCTCTTCTTCTGGGATGACCAAAGCACAGCAGTGAATAATAACAGCTCCACTCCCGAAATATACCAGTGAAGTCCGGGATTTTTGAACTTTATTAAAAAAGGCAAACTTCACAAGCAGCAAATCTAAAATGTACATAGCAAGGTTCTGACAGGCAGTATTGCTCGGTACATTCCCTTAACTGGTCTTCCCACAGTTTTAAGGTATGTTATAGGGTAGCTTATGGCCTTGGTGGACGCATGCCAGGTGGAGGGGGTCCTGGGAATAAAGCAAAGAGTTGAGTAGTGAAAAGGAAAGCAGCAAAGCTAAACCAGAAACATTTTCTTCGCCATGCTCAAAGTGGCCTTAGGGACCCTGTTTTCTGTACTGAGGTATTTACTGACAACTACCAGAGCTAGGGAGGCACTAGAACGTATCATCCTTCAGACATTTATGTTACAGCTGCTTCTAGCTTCTAGGCATTTAAGATAACCTCCACTCACCTCTCATTCCTGGGGGTGGTGGTCTCATGCCTGGTGGGGGCATTCCCATAGGAGCACCTCGGCCAGGTGGCATTCCCATTGGTGGGCCCATAGGTGGTCTCATGCCAGGAGGAGGTCCCATCATTCCTTAAGCCAGAGAAAGAATAAGCATATAAACCCACCTGAATATTCAACGCACTAGTTGGATATCAGAAAAATCCTCCATAATACCAGCTCTTGAGCAGTCTTGATATCAACATCTTTTTATCACCAGTTTTACCACATAACACAAGCTCCTTTCGGCCCCACTCCATAGAGCGATTCTTAACCTGGAGGAGGTGCTCCTCTGCTCATGGGTGGGGGAGGACCTCCACGCCCTGGTGTGTATTGAGTTGGTGCTCCTGCTATGCTCGCAGTGGCTGCAGCAGCAGCAGCTGCGACTGTTCCACGACCCTGAGGTGTCATCACCTGCAAACAAGACAGAGGTTCACAAAGAAACAGCACAACATCTGCTTTATATTAATACATAAAAAATACACAAAATTCATTATTATCCCTTTATAAATTATGCTACTCCCCTTTTAATGTACAGCATAATGCTAAAACCCTGTAATACAGTTCAAGGGATAATACTTGAATTTCATGCGAGAAGCTACACTTTTCAAGCCTCGTCTTCCATCATACAAAACAGAGTTCCTAGGGGGATCTAGTACCAAAAAAGCCTTGCCAGGTTCAAACTCCCTGGTAACAGAAACTAAGGAACAGTTCCTCCACCAATTTCCTGCATCATATTTGGTACAAAGAATTAAAAGCCACCCCAGAATATGCGAAACAACAATTTTAATGGGTCATAGCACTTCACCTGTTGAGATGGTCCTCCCACTCCTCTGACAGGGCCAGCTAATCCTGCTGGAGCCTGTGGCATGGGTGCACCAGCTGGTACTCCCCTGCCTGCTGCTCTCCCAACTCCTGGTCCTCCAGCGGCTCCAGCAAGAGGTACTCGGGCAATTCCAGTCTGAAAACAGACCCCCCAAAAGAAACATTATTGACAAAGAAATCCTTAGATCCTAGAGATGCTCGCAGACTTCCTCTGTCCAATTAATGCCCTATCTCTCTGTGGGCTTGGGCATTAATTGGACAGCTTCCTACAGCCAAAATTTGTTGGACCTGGTCACAATAGCATTTAGAAGTGCAGGACAATGCTGTAGTAGCATCCTTCTGCAAGACAGCAAATTTATCAGACAACCCTTCCCTTTCTCCTTAGTTCTATGCTCATTCTCCTTACATCTTTCGGAGGTGGTCCTTCAACTGTCATGGACACTAGGTTTTCTCCTCGCAGCAACACAAGACCAAGGACTCGTTTCTCTTCCCGCTCCGGCTGCTTGGAATTTTTAGGTCTGGTAAAAAGAAAACATTGCAAGTCAGAGATTAAAAAAACAAACAAGACCCAAAGCTATTCTTTGAATTTGCAATGGAATATATAAGTAGGCTACTGCCGAGAGCAGAACCTACTGTAAACCCATTTCTATATGCCTTAAGCTAAGTACATAGTCGAGTCTGAACACAAGACACACATTATCTCCGTGATTGTTTTCCCCATGATGCTCAACTGTTCAGTGACTGTTGGCATGATGTAAAGGTATAATTCGGTTATTAAGAAATAACTCAAAGTGCCCCTTTAGCCTCGGTGGTTTGGGGATTTGACAAACGAGGCTAAAACCACGACTGCACGTGCACAAGCGGGCAGCAGACCCTGGCCCGCTGCTGGCCCACTCGCCGCACGCAGCCGGTACCGGGAGGCAGCGCCCGGGAATCCCAGTGCGAGCCGCGCCGCTCACTTGATCTTGCGGAATTCGTCGCAGTCGCAGAGGATGAGGTTCATGTGCTTGTCGAAGGCCTTGAAGGTGCCGATGAAGACGCGCCCGTCCTGCAGGATGCACCGCATGCGGTAGTCGATGTGCTGCAGCATCTTGCTGCTCTTCCCCACCGTCTGCAAGACACCGCGGTTACACCGGGAGCCGGCGCTGCGCGGCGCGCACCGCCCGCCAGCACGCAGCTCACCATGGCTGCGGCTCCCGCGCTCCCGCCGCCGATCCCGCCCGAAGTGCCGCCCGCTCCGCCGGAAGCTCCTGCTCGCAGCGCCTGCCGCTTCCGCCCGCTCTCACGCGACAGCACGCCAGCCCCTTCCGGCGCGTGTCTGACGTACTTCCGGGGGGGGCGGAACTGGTCCGAGGGGCAGCCCGCCGGCGGGGTGGGGGGAGGGCTACGCCGCGGCCCTGGTCTCGCTCAGCCCGGTGCTGTGCGCGGCCGCGCCACCACTCCGGTGCTCGCTGCCAGCTCCGTGAGCCGTGGTCAGCAGAGCGGCAGGAACGCTGCGCTGCATGAGCCGGTGGAGATCAGGTCCTGGGCAGTCGCGGCCAGTCCCCGAGGCGGGGCACCGTTGGCACGGGGAACTGACGTGAGCTCTCCCGCGGCGGCCCCGAAGCAGCGGCGGGGTGCGGGTGCCAGGGAGGCTCGGTTAACGTAATTCATTCGGGCTGCCGGAGGGGGAAAAACGTCTGCTCGCGGGGCGACTCACGGCAGCTCCGTCCTGCGTCGCGCTGGGGCGGGGCCTTCCGCCCGCGGTTTCCATGGCAGCGGGCGCGTGACGCGCGTGTCGCGGCCAATCGGTGGCGAGGCGGCTGAGTGACAGCCTGCTGCACCAGTGGCCAGCGGCGCCTTGGGGGGGGGCTGCCGAAGCTGCCGGGCGGCCGGACGCGGAGCGGCCGCGGCGGCGCCGGGTGAGCGCAGAGCGGTAGGAGGCGGCGGAGAGCCCGGAGCCCGGCGGGAGCCGGGCAGCACACCGCTACCCGCCATCTGGTGGGTCCAGGCGCCGGTGCTGCTCTCCCGGACCCACTGCTGCGCCGCGCCCGCGGTCCTTCCTCTGGTGGCCTGTCTTGCCGGGAGGGCCTGGCCTAGGGTCGTCTTCCGCGAGGTCGCCGGTCCCGTGTTGCGCCCGTCTCCGCCTCCTCAGTTGCTGCCTTGCTGCGGCTGCTGGAGCCGCGGCGCACTGAGTGTGCGGGGCCCGCTGCGGAGACCGGGGAGGGGCGGCGGTCGGGCCGCGCAGGGTGCGGTTCGCGGCTGCTCGGGAGGCGAGCAGAAAGCGCTTCCTCAGGAAAGCAGTCCTTTAGCGCTTTAAATTGAGTTTTGGTCTAAGGCTGCTTTCAGCTTGCCTCACTAATAATGAAAGAGCGGTTCTCTCTGTTTGCCTGTTGCTTACTTTCTGTTTCTGCCTAGCTGCGGTGAAATGTGCAAGGTGAGAATCCGGTATCATAGGCCTGGTGTTTTATAGCCGAAGTGCAACCGTGGAAGGCCTTTGGAGGACCATAAGATTCCAGAGACAGAAAATGTGACCGCCTGGTTCTTTTGTTTGTCTAGTAAAGTATGTTTCTCTTTGCTTGCTTTATGAGGTAGCATAGAAAGCTGTATGTAATCCTCGGGTTGGACTGCAGTCTGCTGCCCTCTGACGCTGCTCAGTCAAGGAAGCTGTCTTTGCACATTTACCCAGTTAGTGTCTCTGCTGCATCTGTTCCAGCTATTGTTTGGCTTTTGGAGAGCTGATCAGGATGTTTTGTCACATCTGCAGGTTTCAGAAGCTGCAGCTATTTGCTTGTTAACTGTGGGATTCTACCAGGCAGCTTTTCTTTTTCACAGAACGTTCTTTCATCCTCATTTTCATTCTGTGTGCAGCACACTTTGTTCTCTATCTGTAATGAAAAGACGATTGAGTTTGTGACTAAGGAAATTTTAAGTACTCTAGTTGCCTTAGCTTGCAGCTTCTCAGAAGTCTCTTGAATGGTGTGTTAGTAGTGGCTCTGCTGTAAGTCTTGCAGCTTACCCCCACACCACTGCTTTGTTTGAAGGAACTTACTCTATAGAAACAGAGTAAATTAATCTTTGATGTATTTCAGCTTGGCTGCTCTTTCCCTGTATAAAACTGTGAGAATTGCTTATGTGCTGTTGTTCAGAAGAATGTGCTGAGCGACTCGTAAGCAAATGATAATCCCGATGATGCAAACTGGCAGCCTGTGCTCCTCCCCAAGAGCTTTCCAACAGTTATTTTATCAGATACGCCACTGGTGCACTGCAGAATATCATTGTAAAATTCAACATCTGTCACCTCTCTTGCCTGCAGCCATGCAAAAATCTTTTCAAAAACCACTTTTGACAGACAACCTTGTGTTAACATGCTGACTTGAAGTACTCTGTGTATTTGTCCTCTTCTGGAAAGCTGCTTCAAAGGGTTTTTTTGACTCAAGAGTGTCTGATGAGTAGGTGCTTACTTATGGAGGAAATTTTAGGCAGAAATAGTCTAACTTATCATGATGAGTTACTTTCTGAGTTTGCCTGCAGCTGAAAGCTTTTTTTGAGATCTGAAGGTAATGAATTACAGTGTAGTTGGTTTTCAGTGGTGAGTGTATGAGGAAGCTGCACGTAGAGTGCATTGCCTCTAGGAGCTGTGAGCTAGCCTCTGCAGTACTTTTTTTTTGATGAAACAGGAGACTTTGTTTATATGGTGCTTAGGGACGTGGTTTAGTGGTGGGCTTGGCAGTGTTAGTTTTTACAGTTGGACTTGATCTTAAGAGTCTTTTCCAACCTAAATGATTCTATGATTTCTGCAGAATTTTCCATAGTATCAATGTTTTAATGTGCACTTCTCTTCCTGAGTGATGCGTGTTCTTTACAAGGAAGATGACACGTTAGGTATTTGTAAAAGCTTTTATCTATAGTAGTCTGGACATCTTTGTTTTGGCATGTGAAGTACTTTTCCTTGTACTCCTCACAAAAAACTTACGTTGCAAGTTGCTGCACAAATAAAAGACTGTGACCCTACTGCTGGAGGCTGAAAGGAAAAGCGGTAATTAGATGCTAATTATGGATATTTTAATGAAGAATTGCAGATTCAGTTGTTTGTACGCAAGGAAGCAGTCTTTGAGCCGTGTCTCTTCACTGTGTATTTGCTGGAGCACCCCCAGTATGAAGACAGGCTGAGAAAGTGGGGGCTGTTCAGCCTGGAGAAGAGAAGGCTGCGTGGAGACCTCGCAGCAGCCTTCTAGTATCTGAAGGGGGCCTATAGGGATGCTGGGGCGAGACTCTTCATTAGGGACTGTAGTGATAGGACAAGGGGTAATGGGTTCAAACTTAAACAGGGGAAGTTTAGATTGGATATAAGGAGGAAATTCTTTCCTGTTAGGGTGGTGAGGCACTGGAATGGGTTGCCCAGGGAAGCTGTGAATGCTCCATCCGTGGCGGTGTTCAGGGCCAGGTTGGACAGAGCCTTGGGTGGCACGGTTTAGTGGGAGGTGTCCCTGCCCATGGCAGAGGGGTTGGAACTGGATGATCTTAAGGTCCTTTCCAACCCTAACTATTCTATGATTCTGTGCCTTGACCACTGAACGGATTTAGATGGTTTTTAGCTGCGAGTTGGTTTACTCATGGGAGAAGTAATTATCTGTTCAGTTATTGCAAGCCAGTCTGATTATTGGAGTTGACATGTGCTTATGTCATATGACTAAGAGTTCTTAGGCTTTCAGATTTTGGCCATCACAGGCTTTAGTTGCTGAATGGAGAACAGTGAGTGGAAATCAAATACCACTTGGGAACTGTTTGTCTGTTTCTAGATTATATGTAGAATGTAAACCTACATATCCTATAGTTCTGGGGTTGTGCAAAGTGACTACTTTGGGGAGTTTGTACAGAGCCGTCCTGCTGCTTGTATGCTAGTAATTACCATAGTGACTTAAAGATTTAGAGATAAATTATGCCTGTTTTGAGCTACTGCTGCAAGACATTTGAAAGTCTAAATCATTTTTTCTTTTTGCATGTGTGATTCAAGAAGTGTGGCAAACCAATTCAGTTTTGTTAGGTTCATCTACCTCTTTGTGAGACAGAAGGATTGGGTGTGTTCCAAATTAGGGCAATGCTACAGAGTACATTGGTTCAGCTTTCTAGGTTCCTGTCTGTATGCAGAAGCCTTACTGCATTGTGCTGCTTAGGCAGTGAGATAGTGCTATTCTGGTCCTGGGCTCCTTATGCTTTATTGCCTGAATTCCTAGATTACTTTGAACAAGAAGATAATTTGGTTCAGGATAAGTGTAGAAGAAAGGACTAGAGCCCAATTTACTGATTGTAAAGGGTATGAAAATAGCACCAGCAGCTGCATGTGCCTTCAGGGTTAGAGGCCTCTTGAGGACATACTTTGCTGCAAGTTATCAGGTCTCTCCTAGCAAAGAGTAAGTTGTATGTTTCTGTATTGGAGTAAGAGAATAGAACATTGACAATCAAAATTTGTGAAGAAAGGGCATGTTAGCCCATGCTTATGGGATTTGGGGACTGTGTTTCCATAGGCCAGCATACACTCTGTGCTGTCTGTTTGTGACTTAGCTCTGTTGGCTGTGAAGACTTTGAAACACTAATTTAATTGACCTGTCATATGAGCAGTCTTCCCTTGTGTAATCTTTGCTTGTCCAAACAGGGTTTTTTTTACCTGATGCACCTTTTCCGAAGGACAGGCTTTCCTGTTTGTTGTCAACATTAGTGATAAAATTTTTGTCCAGAGTGAATCTTGGGGCGGGATAAGGCTTGGTTTTCTTTCCTGCAGGATTAGGAAGTAAAATATCAGGTGTTGCATGTAAAACTCCCTGACTCTAACTTGCAATTTTGTGTGATGGGAGTTATACAAATGCTTTTGTATTATCACCCCCAAGACCTGCTCAACCTGATTAAGGCACTGAGTCTGTTGCTATTCTGAGGCCAGATCTTCATTGCGAACCTAACTTGACTGGGACTTTTCCATGTGATGTGCTTAGTCTTACAGTCATTTTATGGGTTTTAAGAAAACAAGCTGCTCTTGGGATTGATGCTAAAAATGAGAGAAGGCCAGAGGAATACTGACTGTAGCCAGCTCTTGAGGTAAGCTGTGCATTTTCAAAATATCATGGAATTCCGAATCTGGCCTGCCAGATACTGTCTGAGGGGTGGAATGGTAGAGTGGACAAAGTGTGGAGGAGGATGGTGTTGCTATGCGTATGCAATACCAGAATCACTTCTGAATTGGCTGAAGCCCCAGATGGCTTTGGAGTTCAGGCTTTCTGGATTCCTGCAGGAACTGCAAAGACCATACACATGCTGAGAATAAATTGATCAAGGCAGCTTCAGAAGGGCTTCTCATGATAAACAGTGCTTGGTTTAATAGAGGAATGGCTGATTTTCCTCTGCAGCAAGTACCTTCATTGTAAAGTAAGTATGTCTGATCTGGTGGAGACTTGGTAGCTGCAGTGATAACATTGAGCATTTCCAGGAGCTGCTATTGAAAGAAATGCTAAACTTGCATCCTGCATCCTCAGTTTCAGCAGGCAGTAGCGATAGCTCAGAAGCCTGCGCCAGGAGATCATAATACTCTGTTAGTGTAGGTGAGGAAGCTGCCTAAACTGGAGTGAGAAGACAGTCATAGCGGTCTGTGAGTTTATAAAGAGGCCTGTGTATGTACAAATGCAGGGAAACATCAGTGCATCTGAGTTTCATGTCTTTCCATGCAGCGATACCAGTCTCTGTGAGGGAACGAAGTGGCATATGAGCTACATTAATTGAGATCATCAGTATTTCTAGGTCAACATTCTATCCTGACCAGGCATACCCAGCTTTTGTGGTAGACTCAACTTATTTTATAGAAGTTTCATTTTCAAGGACAGTCATGTAGTTCAGTTTCCTGGGCCAGGTATCTCTGCAGCTGCTTGGCCTTTCCTGATCCATGGGAAGTCCTCAGGGAGGGTGGTCTGTCTCCCATGTGACTTTCTCTCTGGTGCTGTGGGAGAGAGCAGGGCTACTCACTCTACCCCAGATAGGATTAAAAAGGAACTGAACAAGTACGTTTCTTTACAGCCTCTTACTACCAGATGAAGCACAAACCACCATGTCTGACAACTGTCTGGGACCAAACCCTGAACACAAGCTTATGTTCTAAGGCAGATAAAGGAGTGGAAGGTAGACCTTCAGAGCAAATGCTGAGTTAACTTTTCTTCTGCGATGGATATTCATGTTTTGGATTTATGATGTTATAGGAAGGGACTTGGGATAAAGCTAGGTGCTGCTACTCTGCCTAGGAGCCTGTTTGGGTATCCTGAGTGGATTAAGGTACCTCAGAAATATGGGGCATCAGTAACAACCAGCCCATGGGAGGGAGGCTGCCTGGCCTGCATGTTTCCTCTCTCACGTACAGACAGTAGCTGAGTCAAAGGAGCTGTTGTTTTACTACTCCTGTAAACTGACCTGGCAGTACAGACAATGGGTAGCAGATGGGGCTTTGCTGGTCAGAGCGACTCTCCTTTCTGTGTGAGTACCCCAGCAAGCTCTCAGAAGTATTCCTTCTATTGGGAATAATTGAATATTGGGTATTCAATTTCACTATGTGTTGTTTTAGTGTGAGGCCTTGATCTCTGGTACAATGCAATGTAACAATTGAGATAGTTTTCAGAGCTGCTCACTATCCTTTCTCTTAGCAGGTGTGGGTTGTATGCTGTTGTAAAGGCATCTGGAGCAATGCCACCGCCCTCGGACATTGTGAAAGTAGCTGTTGAGTGGCCAGGTGCCAATGCCCAGCTGCTGGAAATAGATCAGGTGAGACCTGGTAACCAGGTGGAGGAGAAAATGCCACAACCGTGATACTGGAATGTGGGAAGCATAGAAATGGGCAGTATTTCTTTCTACTTGAGAACTAGGATACTGAGGACTCTCTCTTTCTGTTCTAGAAAAGGCCTCTTGCATCCATCATCAAGGAGGTTTGTGATGGGTGAGTAGCTCTCTGGGAACCCTTTTGGAGAAAGCCTGCTGCCGTGACAAATCTTGCTGGGGTAATGCGGAAAATCTCTGTGGCTTGTCAGTTTGCTGCTGGCACGATCCATGCTGCCTGCTATTGGGTTTTGGCTATGGAATGGGCCAGGGTTTAAATTGAGAAGGATCTCCTGGAAAACAGGGGCTTTGCATCTTTATTTCAATTCTGAGTGTGTGCATATGTATGCCCCTCAGGTCCTTGTCTCTGAAGATGGGCCCATCTTGCTGTTTGTGAAGTGCAGGCCTCATCAGCAATTTTACAGATCTTAACTTAGAGCAGGCTGAAGTCCCATTTCCCTCTCGAGAGAAAATTGCTTTCTGCTCTTTGGGAGACCTAATTTCCCATGCTAAAGCTTTGCTCAAAGGTTCTTTTCAGCCCTTCTGGGGTTAAGCTCCTCTTCCTAATTGAGAATAAGAAGAAAGAGGAGGAAGTTTACGTATCCTTCTTCTTCCTCTGCCAGGTGGTCATTGCCAAACCCTGAATACTACACCCTGCGGTATGCTGATGGTCCTCAGCTGTACATCACAGAGCAGGTCAGTGTGAGAGGTAGCAATTTGCTGATGTCCTGGGCAAGAGTGCAGAATGCCTTGGACCAGTGTCATGGAACAATATTGTCACTAATCCTTGAGGAGCAGCATCTCTTCTATCAAAAAAACCTCTGACTTGAATGGTGTCATTCATCTGAGGAGCCTTGCACTTCTCCCTCTGCATGCCCATAGGTGCAAGGACCCAGTGACTCAATGCCCTCAGTAGGGTTGTGTGGTACAGGAACCCCTATGTGCACTGTAGATCCAGTTGCATTATTTTCCCTGCACTTTCCAGTGGTTTGAAGTTTTATGTTTCCTTTCAGACTCGCTGTGACATCAAGAATGGAACTATCCTACAGTTGGCAGTCTCCCCGGTAAATGCTTCCTCCTATCCCTTTTTCTCAGTAGCTATCCTCATATGACAGGCTGTTTCTTGCCTCTGCTTTTCTTTCTCTCTGTATTGTACAGTGAGGTGCACACTCTTATTTTCCTTCCTGGTTGTGGTGTGTATCTTTCGTTTGGATGCTTTTCCCTTTGCCAGGACTTTTTATTGCATTTCCTAGACTAGTGTGTTATAAAGCACCTGGCAAACACATTCTCTGTATGGATGCAGTCAGTATTATGAGTCGGAAAGTAGTAAATAGTACTGATGATTTAATGCAGAAGTTAAGAGACTAATTTGATGCAGAGTGGGTTGTTCCTTGTGAATTCTTGCTATTGTGACCTCAACAGCTGTCTTTTGCATGATTGCTGAAGCTTCCTTTTTACTGAAATTCTTAAACCTTTTTTTGTGCAAGTGTCATAGCATATAGCTGAGAGTGAATAGAAAAGGGAGAAGTTATTTGTGCAAGAGGTGGTTGAGAGAATATCATTGACAAAATTTTACAGAATATTGTGTGCATATACCAGATGAGCTTGTGCTTCTCTTTGAATGTCTGAGAGAGATTTTATTTTTTTTTTAACATTGTATTTCTTTAATGGCCTCACTCTGTGTTCCTATATCCACCTCCACTCACCTCACCAAGAAGAAAAGCAAGCATTTACTCTAACATGTAAAATAGCATTTTACTGACCTTCTGCTGGCTATAACTGTTGCTGAGTTCAACTTTTTTAAGTCTGTCTTAGACTTGCTTACCGCTGCTACTTATCCTGTGGTTGCTGGTATTTCTCTGCCCTTGCTGTGCTCCCTCTGCCCGTTCATGGATTCCTGATGGAAAGCTGTTGCTGGCAGAGCTCAGTCTGCAGGTGATTAGTCTGTTACTTGGCATGATTCCTCTTTCCTCCCAGTCTAGGGCAGCTCGCCAGCTGATGGACAGGATCCAGTCGCACAGTATGGAAGCCCGACTGGATGCCATGAAGGAACTGGCTAAACTTTCAGCTGATGTTACCTTTGCCACAGAGTTCATCAACATGGAAGGGATTACAGTGCTGACACGACTTGTGGAGAGCGGGACCAAGCTTCTGTCCCAGTAAGTTTCCTGTATTCCAGGATTCTGGAACAGAAACTCAAACAAGGAGCTGTATTACCATGACAATAAACAAACAAACAAAAACCCTGGAAAAAAAAGAACCCTCAAACACTGATCTGGAAGTTTCCCCAAGTATATTCATGGCGAACTTTGATGCACTTGGCTTTTCCACTGTAGTTGTTCTGTTTCGTTGAAAGCACTTTTAAAGTCATGATAATTTATTGTTGTAACATTTATAGGTCTTCTATTTCCTTATATATTAGCAACTAACATGTTTTCAGCATGTTTATCAGTCTTTCCCTCAGTCTTTTTTACCTTTCTGTCCTGTGGTTATGTATTAAATTTTCCACAATTCATGCTGTGCTTTCATTTTGTTTCAAGCCAGGTCCCAATGGTTACAGAATGACTCTGGTTTATTCTGGTGTTAAAACGTTTGTTTCTTGTGTGTGTGCGCACGTGAAGGGGTTTAATTTCTAAAGATTTTTGCATGTTTTATGATAGAAACATACTCAAAACATAAAGTATGATACTACAAAACACATTATCTTCATAAATACAAATACTTTATTGCTCCCCGAGTGCCAAACTGTCGCCTCTTTTATTAGGAGAAGTTGGCAAAATTTTTCACTTGTCCAGCTTATTCAGCTTGGACAGGCTTTCTGAAACCTTGCTACCAGATCTCTTGTAACCACATGCTTCATTTTCTCAGTTACAGTGAGATGCTGGCTTTCACCCTGACTGCCTTCTTGGAGCTCATGGACCATGGTATTGTCTCCTGGGATATGGTCTCAATCACCTTCATCAAACAGGTGAGTTAAAGGGGGTAAGTGAATGCTATTTCTTTTCATGCTTTAATGCAGCTTCCATAAACTGCAAAATGACTGAGAAGCTGAGTACTCATTGAGAGCACAGTGCACCCAGCTTTCTGAGCCATGTCTTCCTTGGCGTGTTTTTCACATCACAGCATTTCCTGGATGGGCACCTGTTGACCTGCTGCTTTGTCTGGTTTTAGATTGCAGGTTATGTGAGTCAGCCTATGGTAGACGTCTCCATTCTCCAGCGATCCCTAGCCATTCTCGAAAGTATGGTGCTAAACAGTCAGACTCTGTATCAGAAGATAGCAGAAGAGATCACTGTGGGGCAGCTCATTTCTCATCTGCAAGTGTGAGTGTCCACCCAACAGTGGTGTGATTTAAATCAATTTTGTGAATATCTGTTAATTTGAAAATACATCGTTTTATTTATAACACTTGAAGATGCTATTTTTTAAGTATTACTGATATGATATCTTGAACTTCAGGATTTCTAATGTATTGAAAAAAAAATTAAGATACTTATACAGAGTAAGTTGTTTTCGCAGATTAGGCCCTAACACAGGACACACTTGTGCAATTGTTCAAAGCAAAATATCTTTGTTGAAGACATATGCATAAGTGCTCCTAGAACACAGAATGTTGCTGAAGAAAGTATCTATGCAGGAATATTGTAGAAAGTAAGGCTGGAGAGTGAGTCAGAAGTTGCTGGTGTGTATTTGGCAAGACTATCAGGAGTGTACAGTCTTTATTAGAGCATAGGTTCTGGAAAAACAAGTCCATGGAAAAGTCTGAAAGAGATGAGGTAGAAGAGGAAAAATTAGTTTAAGTATTATTTTGCTGTGTCAGAAAGCAAGCAGTGTGGTGAAAATAGCAGCAAACCCTGAAAAGGAGGGTAGAAGAGGTTAAGTGACAGACTTCAGAGACCTACAACGCTTAGAAGCCCAAGGAAAACCTAAGATGATGCATGAACATTTGCATGTTTGAAGATTGACAGGTTGAGCAAACTGAAGAAGATTTGGAAGGAAGCAGTGGAAGAGGGAATATGGTTGTTATCCACATTTATGCCAGGGATAAATGCTAAAGTGGAAAAAATAGCTATTTAGGCTAAAAATTGTTTTAGCTTTAGATGTTTTATAAAAATTTAATTTTATCAATATAAATATTTTCTTAAAAGTTATACATACACACAAAAGTTATACATACACACAAATTCACTCAGGTCATGCGCTGGACTTGTGTTAATCAGAAGAGCTTGAACTTCTGCAGAAGTCTCCCAAGAGTGTATTGGGTCTGGCTGAGATATGGAGTTAGTTTACCCCATAGCAGCCCTCCTAGTGCTGTGCACTGTATTGATAATTATAAAGGTGCTCATAACACACCAGTGTTCTGGCTGCTGCTGAGCAGTGCTCCCACAGCATCAAGACTCTCTCACCAGCATTCCCCCCTCAACAGTAGGCTGAGGTTGGGCAAGATCTTGGGAGGGGACAGAGCCAGGACAGCTGATCCAAACTGGCCAAGGGGATATCCCAAACCATATGATGTCTGTTCAGTAATAAAAGCTAAGAGAAGAGGGTAGGGAGGAGGCATTCATTGTTATGTTTGTCTTCTGAAGCAACCACTATGCATACTGAAGCCCTACTTCCTGGGAAATGGCTGGGCATTGCCTGTTAATGGGAAGTAGAGAATAAATCTTTTTTTTTCATTTTCTCTGTACATGGCCATTGCTTGTGCTTTATTAAACTGCCTTGATCTTAACCCACGAGGGATTTTCCATCTTATTTTCTCCCCTCCCTTCTTCTGCTGAGAGGAGTGCTGTGCTAGGGTGGCTTGGTGGGCACCTGGCATCCAGCTATACTGTTACCCTTTGTGAGTAATAGTATAGCAGAAAACAACTAGATTTAATACGGCATCAATACAAGGGTAGAAAACAGTATGATTGACATTTTGAAGGTTTTTGAAAATATCACAAGTGAAAACACATGCTGGGTGTGATTGAGGAAAAGACTAAGCACCCTTTTGCTTGAAGAAGCTCTTCAATGAAAATAAGGAAAAGATGTGAGTTAGGCCAGACTGTTGCAGTTGGAAGGCAATTCCATGAAGAGAAGCATACTTCCTCCTTAGTTTACTTTGCATTTGATGGCTTCCATTGACATAGGAGAGAAAAATTACTTGCTCTATGTATATTTCTAGCTGTGTGTATATAACAGGCTGGCTGCAGTGTACCTAGGCTTTACAGAGGTAATTTCAGCATTGGAAAAAAACTGGTGGTGCTGAAGTCTGAGCTCTGCTGGGCTGCAATCTGCCCTGTTTTCTGAATAATGGAGCTATCATGTCAGCAATTTCTGTCAGCTTTTGCAGGCTTTATGAAGAGTTGAATGGCATGAAAATAGGTTACCTGAATCTTCCTTGTCTGTTGAAATGCAAGGTAGCTGGAGTAAAAGTTCTTACAATGCAGGCAAAGCAACAAACTAATGTTTTATACTGTCTGTTCTCTTATGATCTTCCCATTTTTGTTTCTGCAGCTCAAACCAAGAGATTCAGACATATGCCATTGCCCTGATCAATGCCCTCTTCCTGAAGGCTCCTGAGGACAAGAGACAGGTTTGTTCTTGTGTTTTGACTTTAAACCTCAATAATACTTACTTGCCCACTTTTTATGCCTCAGGAATTGTACTCTCTGGGCAAGGCAGACTTCAGACCTTGCCAAGAACTTACGTAGCTGGTTTAGTTTGGCAACATAGGAGAAAAAGTACCATCCCATTAATAATGTGTTCCGGAGCAACACATTTTGTTTAGGAGGTCCTCAGAAAGGAGTCTGAAAGGCCTTGAGAGACAGAAAGCCATCCTCTCTACAGCATTGAAGTTAATTGTGTATAGGAGAGGCGGGGCGTGAGTCCTTGGGGCTGTGTGTACTTCATAAACAAATACCCCATCTCCTCCCCTGTCCCCAGACAAGGGGCCTGTCTGAAACTGCAGGAGATATTCCTGCTGGTTAGGTTTGAGAAATGAAACACCTGTCTTGCTCTGAGGAAACCCTGAGATCTTGGCTACATGCAGGATGTGCATATGTCTGTATTGTGTAGCTTTGCTATGTTAAGCCTTTCTTCTCTAGTGCCCTGTTTGTGCCTTATTTCTGGACTCCCAGCTAAATCCTGTCTGCTTTTCTTTGTGCCTCTCTTTTTCTTTTTTTTTTTTTTTTTTTTTTTTTGCTTTCTGCCAGCAGGACAAGCTGCTTAACCCACTAGACCTGCCCATCACTGTAAGTAACTCAAGCCTGGGGGCTGGTCATGTGAAACTGCAGGCATGTTAGCTTTTCTCCAGTTACACCTCCTTGTATCTCAGACATGATGCATACAGGCTTCAGATAGCGGGTGAGCCTAGGGAGAAGGGCGGAAGGACTCCTGGGGATGCACTCATATTGTTAAGGGGAGAAGAATCAGTAGCAAGAGAAATCTGGAATATATTATTGTGCACACAAGATAATAAAGATGATCATAAAAGGAATTGGATACTACAAGACTGACCAGGTGAACCATTTGTAAAACTAGAACCAATTCTTTAGTAGTCTGGGTCTCCTTAAACTTACTACAGCCTGAGTTTATACCACATATCTTGCTTGCATTAATGACAGTTTCATACCCAACTGCATCCTTCTAAAAGTAGAGCTGTTTGTCTCTAAAGAGCAGTCACAAAACTTCTGCCTGTGACTTTGCCCTTATGAGACTTGTACTGTAAGAATGTTTTTTGCCCCGTGCTGTCTCCAGAGGAAGAGAGAAGACTCAGGGTGATCTTATCAATATGTATAAATATCTGATGGAAGGGAATAAAGGAGAGGAAGCCTGACTGTTTTTAATAGTGACTGCTGACAGGACAAGAGGTGCAGCTTAAAACAGGAGATTCCACCTGAACACACACAAACAAAAAAATTAGGGTGGTCAAACACTGGAACAGGGTACCCAGAAAGATTGTGGATTGTCTATCAGGTGTTACTACAACCTGACTGGCCATGTCCTGTGCAAACTACTCTGTCTGATACCGCTTGAACCAGGCAACTTGGACTAGATGACCTCAAAACATCTCTTCCAACATAAATGATTCTGTGATGCCATCAGACAGCAAAGTGGCAGAACACAGAACCCTTAGCAGTGGCTGGGCTTTGTGTGTGCTCATGCTTCTTACTATGCTGCTTAGAATTGTCTTTGTCCTTACCACTCTTTATCTGCTTCAGTCACCTGTTATTCATCCCATGTACAAACTAATTCCTTCAGAGTAAGGATTATTTGTGTTGCATGCATGAACAAATCTTAAGAGCAGGCCTTGCTCTCAGTACTACATCTCTTGAATCATAGTAAAAAATGATGACTCAGAGGGCAGTGTGTTATCTGTGAAACCACTTCCTACTCCATCTACATGCTTCTTAGATATCTTCCATTCAAGTACTGATTCATTTTGGTTGTAACATGAGTGCTGCTGAACTTGCAGCTATTATGGCTTGGCTATCAGCCAGCATATCGCTTTCTTGTTTTAGGAGGTTTCTGTCTGGAGCAAAAGTGATAATAGGAGCTTGGAATGAAGTTAATACATTTTACCAGACTCCTTATAAAGCCTGTCAAGAACAGGGCTGATATGAGCAGTTGGAACAGTCTTGGATTGCTCAGAATGTACAGCTGATTGGGTGCAATTGTCTGCACATCTGGTTCCAGTTCTCAGTCTGCAGTGCATAGGAATGTGAAGAACTCTCTGGCAGTTCTTTTGGACTTCTTCCAGATGATATATTGCCAAGCAGATTTTTCTTACCCAAAGGTTTTGCTTATAACAGCAAACTTCTGATAATATTCCATCTTGCCATTAGCACTTGTGCCACTAATTGTGCTGCTCCCTAAGTAGGTCTGGTGAGATCACTGGTGTTTTAAAAAGTGCATCTTCACAATTTACAAGGAAAGCTCAGGTTAGGTTTTTTGCAGGTGCTTGTGTAATTGGTCCCAGAACTGAAGAAGTGCAGTAGGTGCTTGCAGTAGATATTTGCGTTTGCTGTTTGTCATCATGATGTCATGGTTGGGAAACCCTCTAATCTGGGGAAGGAAGCCATGCAGTAAAGAGGGAGACTGGAAGCTTCCCTTTAAGCATGAAAATTCTTTACCCTTAATTTTTGTAGCTGAAATGCTTCTGCAAATTGTCTGTAAACTGATTTCTGACTACCTCTTTAGGAACTGAGACAAAGGAAGTGTGAATTTCAGAGGGAGAGTTTTTGAGAGAGAGGCAGCACAGGCCTTTCTATTTGGGTGTATACCTACATATCAAAAATTTTGACATGCTAATTGAAGGAACCTCTTACAGATGACAGATTCTTCTTGGCAACCTGCAGTATGCTCCCTGCTGCCATATCTCCTGATATTGAAGTATCCTTAGATACTTCAATAGTTCTTTAACTACGCTAGTGCCTTTCTCTCCATTGACAATGTTTTGTAGGGGAGCCATCCAGGAGTTGTGCCATGGTAAAGATGACACTTGCATCCCAACTTGATGCTTGCTTTGTGGTGAGGTGCCATGCTAAACTGACAGTCTGTAGTAAAAGCACTTTCTTGTGTGCCAGTGCTATCTCCAATTCATAGGCTTCCTTTCCCTCATTTCTGCAGAATGTGGGCTTTTTGTTTATGCTTCACTCATGTTACTTCATCTCTAAATTCCACAGGAAATGGCTAATGCATTTGCGCAGAAGCACCTGAGGTCTATAATACTGAATGTAAGTACGTCTGGAATCACAGAGCACTTCCTAACGTTCTCTCTGTTGAGAGGTTTCACTTGTTCAGAGTGTAAGTTCTGCTGCTCCCAGGGCACTTCCAGAAAAGTGATTCTTTCAAAGGTGAAATTGGAGCCACTTGTTCAAAAGGAGTTAATCGGATGCTTCTTTCTGCCATTACAGAGCATTATCATTATGCTTCTGATGGAATATAGATGTTAAAAATAGCTGAATCTTCATATACATAGATGTACATGCATCGTAGCATATGCTACAGCTAATAGTTCAGGTTTTATTTGTATTCTCTTAATTTCTACCCTATCCTTTATTTTGCAGCATGTGATCAGAGGAAACCGTCCAATTAAAACAGAAATGGCCCATCAGCTATATGTGCTGCAGGTTCTCACCTTTAATCTCCTGGAAGAGAGAATGATGACCAAGATGGATCCCAATGACCAGGTCACTGTTAAAGCTGAGTAAGATCTGATAGAATAGGAGGAGCAAGAGGCCTTATTCCTGAGCTCCTTGGCTCTATAGGTTTTGAAGTGGATGATGCAGAGTTTCAAAACCACCTCTCGCATTGTAGTCCTTGAAATTAGGGTATGTAATGACTATCCTGCTGTATGCTATGGGACTTTGAGAGATGTAGGCAGTCACTGGAAGCCTTGTGTTGCTTGCTTGACCAGTGTGATGCCAGTTGTCAAACTAATTACTCCACCTTTATGGAGGGCACATCATTTTACCCATTCCCTTGCTGTGTACAAGGAAGGTGGGCATTTTTAAGGTGTCTCTTACTCAGTTCTTAGGTGGATTGTAGTCTTGAGTGTCGTATGCCTTACCATTATCTGACTGCCTAGAAATGCTTTTAACTAAACTTGTGGCAGTTAAAGGAAAATGCAGACAAATATTTTGCATTACCAATGTACTGAGACTTGCAATTTTGAAATGGGTTGCCTCTTGTTATGTAGTATTAATGGCCTTTGGCATCTCTCTGTAATCATTGTGTGAGCTCTGGACAGGGGGGAGACTACTATGCATTATGTGAAAATACTGCCCTAATGATTGATCACGTTACTGTTTCCCTGCCTTCTCCTCCTTCAGGCACAGAGAGACATCATTTTTGAGTTGAGAAGAATTGCGTTTGACGCAGAGACTGACAGCAATACCGTCCCTGGCAGTGGAACAGAAAAACGCAAAGCCATGTACACCAAGGACTACAAGATGCTGGGATTCACTGTATGCATCTAGAGAGAGTGCTGACCGTAAAGCATATGAATACAGTTTAAGTGATCTCTGTCAGAGTTGTGGGGAAATAAAGAACAGATACAGAAGTTTGCTTCACCATACCTCTGTATCTGAGTTTTAGAAATTCAGTTACACTCAGGCTCCCAGGGAAGATCATTATGAAGTTGCTGACTGGTTAAATGCCAGGGCTCATGAAGCACATTCTCTGGAGGCATTTACTTACCATACACGCCTATTCTATGAAGAACTGGAATCAGCCTCTCTTCTAGAAAGTTCGGGTAGTGTTGTCAGCAGGTATCCAAGGTTACCTCTTGGATATATGTGAGGAAATGTTTGATGGACTCACGATTGTAAAATTAATTCAGAAAAAGTTCTCATACAGTTTATTCGAGCTAATTTTTTGGGTTCTTTCTATACACTTTTTTTTCACAGAATCACATCAATCCAGCCATGGATTTTACTCAGACTCCTCCAGGGATGCTGGCATTGGACAACATGCTCTACTTGGCCAAATTTCATCAGGACACCTACATCAGGGTAGGTGAAGCTGCTGTTTTCTGAGGATAGCAACACCTCAGCAGCTCTTCTTAGTGTGTGTTGTATCCTCTTTTAGATTGTTCTGGAGAATAGCAGTCGAGAAGATAAGCATGAATGTCCCTTTGGGCGCAGTGCCATTGAGCTTACCAGGATGCTTTGTGAGATCTTGCAAGTTGGGGAACTCCGTAAGTACCATTTATTACCTTGTCTTTCCAAGTTGCTGGGCTTATGCTTCTGGAAGTAAGTTACAGGCTGACCAATATTTACAAGCATTTGTACCTCAATCTCACTTTTGCTGTGTAAGGACAGAAGGAGCTTGGAGGTGCGGTGTCAGTGTCCCAGTGATAGTACCAGTATCAAGGTAGAGTAAGACATTTTGTCATGTGCACTCAGGAAAAGAAATCCTGCTGGAGAAAAGTCAGAAACAACTGCAAGTAGTCATTTGGGGAGATGAGGACACATGAGACAGAGGCTTGCATGGTGAAGCATGGGGGTAGTTGTCATTCCCAATATAGAATGTCTATGGGGAGGTGAAGCATTGAACTGTCTTAATCTCTTTGAGTTAGTACTGTTGTACACCAGCAGGATTCTGTCACTCTAGTGGACTTCAGTTACTCTTAGTAGCTCTTGTGCAATATGCTCATGTGGTTGTGGTTTCTATTTCTTCCTGAAGCCAATGAAGGCCGGAATGACTATCATCCCATGTTTTTCACCCATGACCGTGCATTTGAGGAGCTGTTTGCCATCTGCATCCAGCTGTTGAACAAGACCTGGAAAGAAATGAGGGCAACAGCAGAAGATTTTAATAAGGTCAGAGTGGAGAAGAAGTATTTTTGTAGAATCTTTTGCAGAACACCACTTGTTCACTCAGCCTATATACTTGATTAAAGAGTAGGGCACAGAAGGTATGACAGGGCATTGATGTGGGCTGTAAGGGAGAATGGTCCAATTTTTATTTGGTATGATTTGAGTTCAGTTGTTCCATGTGAGTTCTTTGATGCCACTGAGCTGTGCCCTGGTCCTCTGCTGCCATTAAGCAGCAAGAATGCGACTTGCTTTTCTTCCTGCCCAACCTCTTTAGGTTATGCAGGTTGTGAGGGAACAGATCACACGGGCTCTCCCCTCTAAACCAAACTCTTTGGACCAGTTCAAGAGCAAACTGCGCAGTCTGAGCTATTCTGAGATTCTGCGACTACGCCAGTCTGAGAGAATGAGCCAAGACGACTTCCAGTCACCGCCTATTGTGTAAGTGCCTAACAGAAAAGGTTGCCTTCTATGCTTGCTGTTATCTCCATTTTCTGACTACTCTTCCATATTTGATTGCCAGGGAGCTGAGGGAGAAAATCCAACCTGAGATCTTGGAGCTGATAAAGCAACAGCGCCTGAACAGGCTTTGTGAGGGAAGTAGCTTTCGCAAAATTGGAAATCGCAGAAGACAAGGTAAGGTGACAGCATCTACTGCATTCTTTTCATGTGAAGAACTCTAGGCAAACAAGATCTAATGGATTAATCTGGTGTGTTGCCAGAAAGAAAAGCTGCTTACTCGGGCTTTCTCTACCAGCCAGTAGTTTGGTATGGAACAGATGTGCATGTCTAAGAACACAGCCATCCCCGCATGAACAGGAAGCAGGGTAGAGGAATTAGGTGGGGTGACTGCAATATAGTGGCTGTAAGACCTTATGTTAATGAACTTGCTTAGCTTACTCTACTTGATGTGTGTTCCAGAAAGATTCTGGTATTGTCGCCTGGCTCTGAATCACAAGGTGCTACATTATGGAGATCTGGAAGATAATGCCCAGGGTGAAGTGACCTTTGAATCTCTACAGGAAAAAAGTAAGTTCCAGTTACTGTTCTGAGCACACTGTGCAATGTTCTGTGTGTTGCCATCTAGAGGCTGTTATGAAGTACCCTCCTAGCGATGAGAGAAAAGGAGCTGTGGCTGAAGCCCTGACAAAGATGGGATCAACTTCTGGTTCTCACAGAGATCCTTTGAGTCTTGAAATTGCTTTCTGTTTCTTATAACAGCCAATTGTAGGGATGTGGTAATGTGTTTTGGAAAACTGCAGTAATGAGCTGCAAAACCAGGAACAATGCTCAGTTGCAAAGACAAAACAAAGTTCTCGTTAGGTTTTCTTGTTTGTGAGTTTTACTTTTTACTGTTAGTTCCAGTTGCAGATATCAAAGCCATTGTCACGGGGAAGGATTGTCCACACATGAAGGAGAAAAGTGCACTGAAACAGAACAAGGTAAGTGCTCCCTTTTTGCCTGTAATTAACATCTTATGCTGTAGAGTTGAAGACTGCGACAGCAAGGAACAGGAGCAAATGGTCTTCCACACTGCAGGTGTATTGTTTACAGACCCCATCTCATATCTGGGTCTTTTCCTAGTACTCATTTGTGATTGCTATAGGCTCTTTGAAGCTGCTCAGAATACTGATACAGGAAAGTGTACTGAGCTGCAGCAAGGCAGCTTCTCTGGTTGGGTTAACAGGCAGAAAGTGCTGTGATGTTTTGTTTTGTTTAGTCCATGAATGAAAGATTCTTTTCCATTTAGGAAGTGTTAGAATTGGCCTTTTCGATATTGTATGATCCTGATGAGACCTTGAACTTCATTGCACCTAATAAATACGAGGTAAGAAACATAATGGGGTAAACAGTAGAATATAAAGCAATTAACTTCAGAGATGAAGAAGGATCAGTTGCTTCTCATAAGCAGCTGATGTCTCCTGCCATCTTCGCTCCTAGAAAATGTTGCTGATGCTCAGCATGAATCTTTTTTAGGTTTTTTGGTGTTTTTTTAATACGAGAAATTCCTACTCATTTCCCTGAGTCTGGGCTGCTGCTTTCTTTCCTCCTATGCAGTCAGTTGTTCCCTTTTCACTATTCTATAAGAGACTGTTGCCTAAAATAGCTTTGCTTTTTTTGTTGTTATGCTGCAATAAAAACTCAGCCCTCTCCTGGAGTCATGGGGTCAAGCTTACCTCTAGGCTTCCACCTTCCATTGAAAATAAATGTGGGCACTGTTTTGGGGTGGCTTTTCTCCTTCACCCCCCCTTCCTCCCCAGATCGTGAACTCCCATGTTTGCTGTTTTGGAGCTGTATTAGGAGTATCTCTAATTGTTGTATGGATGTAAAGATTCAACATAACCTATCCTTTATGCCTGGAGTTGTGAGTTATCCTTTTTTCCTCACAGTACTGTATCTGGATTGATGGGCTCAATGCTCTCTTGGGCAAGGACATGTCTAGCGAGCTGACTAAAAGTGACCTGGACACGTTGCTGAGCATGGAAATGAAGCTAAGGCTCCTGGACCTGGAGAACATCCAGATACCCGAGGCGCCGCCACCCATCCCCAAGGAGCCGAGCAGCTACGACTTCGTGTACCACTACGGCTGAGGGCGCGGGGCCGCGCGGGGGCGTCGGGGCCGCGCGTTCCCTTTTGTATGTCACAATAACAACCGGTAGCGTCGTTCCCGCCGCCTCCGCCTCGTTCCGCGCTCGATCCCCCCCCGCGCACCCTCCTTCCGCCCGGCCCCGCCCCGCCCCGCGCACCCTCCTTCCCCCGCAGGCAGCCGCCGGCCTGGGCGGGCCGTTGCGGCGCCCCTGGTGCTGCTGCGCTACGGCTTCTCCATCGGCGTCACTTCCCACAAGTGGCTCTTGAAGGTGTGGGGGAGCTCGGCGCGGGGCGGCGGCATGCGGACGGCGGCAGTGACAGCGCATGTCGGTCCCGCGGAGCTTTCCTTCCCCGCTACTTGCAACGCTGCTGCACCTCCTCCTCATCTTCGGTCTCGGCCTTCGCCCCCTCTCTGCCGCTCGGGCCGGCCGCGGGTCGCGCTCTCCTGGGCTGACTGCCTCAGCCGGGCCCCCGCAGGTACAGCCGGCGAGGGAGGGGCAGGGGAGCGAGAGCGGGGCGCTGAGCGGTTGCTCGAGGCCGCCCGCGCCGCCCTCTCGGGCCTCTTCCGAGCCGCGTTTCCTGCGGCTTTCGGGCCGGGTCCCTCCGCGATCGGCAGCAAGCGGGCACCTGCCGCGCCGCTGGGGCGGGCGTGAGCCGGGCGGAGCGGGGCGTCCGTGCGTTTCTCGCCGGGTGCGGGGTAGGTGGAGGCGTTCCTTAAAGCTTTAGCTTCAGACGCGCAGTCTTTATCGGGCCTAACAAAAAGCTGGTTAGAACGTGGAGAGGCCTCACTAAATGTGTTTTTCTGAAGGCGCCACTGGCACATGAGAACAAACAATGAGAACCTTGTACAACATCTCTGGAAATTGTCTCTGCAAGTTATTTTTTCCTCTAACATGGTATCAAGCCGTGCATTTATGTTATTTCAGGAGCTTTCTCTGGTTGGAACGTAGTCTTCATGATACAGAAGTTTATCATATGTGACACACAGAACTGCTCTAGCTGAGGCTGAGGAGTGAAGCTCCTCAGAGCACAGCTTAGCTACTTGTCAGTGCTTTGGCTGTGTACGATGTTGGTTCAGTGGCTGTCGTACTGCCTCGCACAGAACAGTATGTATCTAAGATCTTGGGCAAGGTTTGCAATACCTTAGGTATCATGCCCCATGGTTTTCTGAGAAATGCTTTCGCCACAGCTGTAGCAATGCTGCTTCTCAGTGTAGCACCCTGTAATCAGTAAAGCTGTTTCTTGTGGGAGAAAGCTTTTGTACCAGGGGGAATACACTGTAACAAGAGCTGCATGTGGATGCTGAGGACTGTTGCCAGACTTGCTTCTTTAGCCTCCTTGCAGTAGCCCCTCATACTAGTTCTCATGCCGTGATACATTCAGAACAGACGGTACAAATCCATGATGGTTTTCCCTCGCAGGGAGGGCAGGTGTTACTTCTGTGCTTCTGCAGGGTTTGTTCCGGGAGTGCAGTGCTGAGCCGAGCTCAAATTACAGGGCGGTAGTGTAAAGAGCTGAAGATCTCTGAGCTGTGTTGGTATTGAAGAGTAAACCTGAGGAAGATGTTTTGGGTTTTTCCCCCAAGTCTGTTCTCTGTGTTTCTGGTCAAGTAGCAGGGGTTTGGTTGGTTGAATGGTTTTGAGTTTTGTTTGTTTGGGATTGTTTTGTTTTTGTGGTTTTAATGCAGCAGAAGACAGTTAACTTAAGGCGTTTTTTTCTTTGATTCCTTAGCTCTGACAATTTCCTTGGATATTGGGCTAACTGGAGCTCCCTATACATCACTGTCTCCCTGTGAGTACAAACACCATCATCTGGTGAGCTTTAGACAAGGGTCAGTTCCTTCAGATGAGTGTCTGGCTCAGTGGGGTTGGCATGCAGGGACAGTGACAGCTTGTTGGTAGCAATGTAGAAGAGGGTGATCTGGTTCCTAATAGTACTTTGCTGGGAAGGACTACATTGGAGGAGACTGATAGTGTTTCTTGGTCCTTACAGCTACACAATGACCAAATCCTCTGCCATTCTCTTCATCCTGTTTTTTTCACTGCTCTTCAAGCTGGAGGAAGTGGTAAGGGTCCCACACAGTTCCTTAGGGAGGAAGAAAGTCAGGCCTAGCAAAATAGGCAGTACATATACAAGTAACATATAAGTAGAGGACGAGTGCAGCTTTGTGGATGAATGTGAAAGAAAGTAGCTGTCTCTGTTCAGCTCCAGGAGTCTGTAGTGGCTTTGTGTTTGCTCTCATCCAGAGGGTAGCATTGCTGCTGGTGGTTCTGCTTATTGCTGGGGTGGTTCTTCATGTTCACCTACAAGTCCACACAGTTCAACACATGGGGGTTTGCGCTGGTGCTATGTGCCTCTTTCATTGGGGGTATTTGCTGGACTGTCATACAGATACTTATGCAAAAGGCTGAGTTTGATATGTGGGGTGTTAGGCAGTGTGGGGTGGTGCTGGTAACGGAGAGGGGATTAAGGAGATGGTAGCCCTTGCTGCAGAAACAAAACATCTTGTGTAAGGGGAAAGGATTATCTGTTGATGGGTAATGAAGATGGCTTGGCATCTGCAGCAGCACAGGCTGTGGGCGTTAGGGATGGCACTAATAAAGGCTCTAGGCACTGTGCTATACCCTGACTTGTTGCTACCTGGTCTGTTATTCTTTCAGGGCTCCAGAAACCCATTGATACCATGTTTCACCTGCAGCCGCTCATGTTCCTGGGGCTCTTCCCACTCTTTGTTGTGTCTGAGAGTATGTGAGTTAACAGGAGAAAGCAGGGATAGCTTTGTAGAGTGGTTGGGGAGATTGCTTAGCAGTTCTTTAAGATTATTCATTTAGATAAGCGAACAGGTATGAACTTTACAAAGCCGTTTGAGACCTGAAATTATAAGGAACTAGGTATGCCTTTTGCTGGCAGAACATTAAAGAGTGCATAGGAATAGTAGCCTCCCACGCTTGTGGAAAGTTGTGAAGAACTGGCTCCATATTATCATTGGAATGTGAACAGCTCCCCGTCTTGTTGTAAGGAGGGGGGGTGTAAGTCCTGGGAGTTGGGAAACATATGCTGCGACTCACTCTCTTGTTCCTAGGCCTGCCTTTGTCCATATTGGAGAAGCTCTTCCATTTCCATGAAGCAGAAATGCTGTTCTGTCTGGTAGGGAAGCTGTTCTTGGGTGGAATTCTTGCCTTTGGTCTAGGCTTTTCTGAGTTCCTCTTGGTTTCCAGAACATCTAGTCTCACCCTTTCCATTGCTGGTGTTTTTAAGGTAAGGCATGGTTCCTATGCTAATGCTAGAAGGCAAGAACCCAGTTGTCCCTAATGGCCCTCACATGGTGGGAACTTCCTTGGAGCCTTAGAAATCATCTCCTGTTATTTTTGCTCTCCTTGCACAGGAGCTTGATGCTTTCTTTGCCTTGCAGTCTGCAGTGAAGTCCCCGATAGCAAGGGTTAGAGACTGGTGGCTATTCTAGAAAAAATATCATTAAGGTCCAAAGTTTGGTGGTATCTGGGATAGACTAAAACGTGGGCCTCGTGAGCAATGGATGGGGAGGGAGAAGGGGTAAGAAGATCTCTTGCATCAGATCTGGATATGAACAAGCCACTGGTTTTAGCTATGTCTTTAATCTAGTTTGGCACATCCTCCCCTCCTCTGAGGAATCCACATACATACTTTTGAGTTGAATGGTAACTTGTGAAATTTGTCTGATCTGGAAGTCATGGGATTCCCATGTCGCTAAGTTGTGCAGTCCGAGGACTGAAAATCCCACATCCCAGTTTAACAGGTAGTTCTGTTTCTAGAAACTGTTTTTAGAACTCTCTGCACATGGAAGAATGTGCTGATGGATATTAGCAGCCTGACATCATGATCTAGGCTTGAGCTGTAAAACATCTTGTGCGTATCTCCTCAGGTCCTGCCCTACCACTTATCATGTTTTTTTTGTTTCCACAGGAAATCGGCATTTTTTTTCCTTGCCACACGTTTGCTGGGAGACCGCCTCAGTCTGTTGAACTGGCTGGGCTTTGCTGTCTGTCTGTCAGGAATCTCCCTTCGTATCATTCTCAAAGCCATGAATTCCAAAGGTAATTCTGTTTTAAATCCCATCCTATTTTTCTGTAGGCAGTCTAGCAGCTTCAGTAGGAGCCATATCTAGTTCCAGCTCCTTGACAGCACCAGGTTTGAAGCATCCTCTGGTGAGTTTGTCACTAAATGGGCTGTCTGCATGCAGGTGACAAATCACTGAAGCTACACAAAGAGGCCATCTCTGACCCTGACCTGGAGCTGATGCTGCACCCCACTGAACATGGTGAGGAGGAGGAAGAGGATCTCGAAACCCCACAGCAACACTGACTGAACATGAAGCACAAAGCCGCCTGCTCTGTTCTTACCAAACCTGATTGACAGCGGCCTAGGAGGAAGGTACAAGAATCTCTGCCTGTGACCACCCAAAAGAGCCAGGGCCTGATAAGATTGTCCTGCTGCTCTGCTACAGTGTGGATCTGTAGACACTGCACAAGAAACAGGCAAAATCCCTTTCACAGAGAGTGAACTTGGAAGGCGAGTCCTGATTCAGTGGAAGTAGAACAGTGCAGTGAGACTGGGAAAAAGCTATAGGAAGCTTATTGGGGAATCCCTGAAGGCTGTATATTGAGAGCATAGATCATGAGCTGTAGAACAAGCATGGACATGTCTGGACTGCAGGCTGAGTGGTTCAGGATAATTTGAGTGTTGGTTGAGCTTTGGGTTCAAAAGAGAAGGTAGATAGACCATCCCATACTTACTTTACGGTTCTGCTAAGTAGGACCTTCCATCTTGGTGGGAGCAGATGACTACGTATAAATCTGTAGACTTGTCCTAGTGAGAAGGAGCCTTTGTGCCTGGTGACCTCCATGTTTTGTATGCACAGTATGGAGAGAACTAAATGCTGGTATTTGGGACCAGTTGAACATGGCCAAATGATGTTGGTTGGAGGAAGGACAGAGATGTGTGAGCACTCACAGCCCTACAGGCTAAGGGGAGGTAGAACAGTATCACAGGAGATCTAGTTTAAGCAATAAGCTTGTCTGAAAGTATGTGGGTGCCTGGGGGGGGAGTGTTCTTTGTTTAAATAAACTGTTTTTCTGATTCTCTTTGTCTACATGTTATGAAAGTATGCTTCAGCAGCAGAGGTCATTTGTTTTCTGAACTGCTTTTCTTTCAAACCCACACTGACCTTGCATGCCCAATTATTTTTGAGGCCTGGCATTCAAAACACTTGCCCATGAACAGGATTTTTTATCTCTAAGACTAGGGGGATCTTTCTGCAGCTGTCATACTTGCGCAAGCCAAGAGAGCTTTCTGCCATCTCGCATGAACAAGGTGCTGCATCCTAAGAAGATTTCTAGTACTGTGGGGTTTTGTAGAAATCTTACCTCCTTGCCCCATTGGACTGAAGCAGCTAGTGCTGCAGCCTTGTCCAGGAAAGGGGAGTGGTGCAGGATTTAAGATGTCTTTTTCTTCCCTGCTAAACCACAAGTGCTGTTGGGCAGATGGCCTCTTCATTTTTTTTTTTTTTTTTTTGCATGGTCTCCTCTTGACAGTTTTGTTTGATGCTAGCTTTTAGAGGTTTTGCAGTGAAAATACCTTGAGAGAGCTTCCCAAAGGGACAACAGTGGAGTCTTCCTCCTGAGTGGAGCTTGATACTAAAGTCAACTCCTTGCACTCGGAGAACCTGAACCATTTTGACAAGACTGTCACTGTTGATCTTACATGTCATAGTTTTCAGATATGTAGTCTTTCTTGGTGTCTTTGATCAAGAGCATGTCCTGCAAAAAACTGATTCTGAAGAAGAAAACTCTTGTTAATAATGATAATTTTTAATGATGTTCTGATAGACACTGGTAACTTCCTTCAGAGCAGACAGCAGGTGGTGCAGCTACCTCACATAAAGCTATTGAACCAAATGTTTAGGCCAGGCTGGCATCTTGTGCCAAGTAGGATGCCTGGAGCTAAGAATAGTTTGGTCTGTCCATAGCTGGATTTTCCAGTAGCTGGGACTTGTGCTGATTCCAGTTGGATTCACTCTGCTGTCATGCACTCGCAGCCATGTGTGCAGGGGTAGCTGTAGATCTGTAAATTAAGAATGGAAATGCATCTCCTTCACTGGAGTTTCAGAGTTCCAGCACAGACATTTGCACTTAAAAGCAGTTTAGTGTTGGGTATGAATGTCATTGCTGCAGATGCCTGACTGGGATTACCAAACAATAAGCAGTGAGTGGCTCTACTTAAGTATCTTCCTGCCATTAACTGACCACAAGGGGGCTTTTGCACTCTAAACTGTTGTCGAGTGCTTGGTGTTGCCTGGGAAACGTGGAAGGAAAATGAAATGTCCCTGTTGTTTGTGAGCTTATCTTGCTTTTGTAACAGCTTCTGGTGAGAGCCTAAACTCTGCAAGGGAAGGGGGCACAGTATGCTCCCCACACCTCTTGTGCTGGCCTTGCTGTTCTTGGTCCAAGATCTGCTTGCTTCCGCTTCTGTTCACCTGCATCCACTGTCTGTGTGCTCTGTATCACTTGCTCAGCACTGGCAGGAGTACTGTGAGGAAGGATGGGTAGATCCTGCGATATGTGCTAGCGGTACTTGCTGCTGTCAGTGACCTGAGACCAGTTCTCCATCACAAATTTCAAGGCTCTGATTAAAGGAGATGGAGAGTTGAGGCACAGAGGCAACAAAATGGAGAAGCAGTGTTGGTACTTTGGAGAAATGGACAAAGATTTAGGTCAAAGCAGCGAGGCACAGCCATCCTGTTGGCCAGAGCTGTCTTTCTCAAATCTCAAATCCATTGCACTTCTGAGCCTTTCAGAATCAGTTCTGTTCCCTACATTTGGGAAAGCAACAAGTTAGGGATAGAGTGCCTGTGGTGAATGCTTTCCCATCAGTTTTTGACCTTCCCTGCTGCTTGTTCCCACCCTGCTTTTACTTTCACTGACTGCCATGTCTGCAAGGCTCCTCAGCTATGTCAGTCCAAGGAAGCTGTGAAAGAGCCTTTGCTCCTAGTCTTCACCCTGTACTTGGAAATGGCTTACTTTTCTGATGTCATGCTAACCTGAGAGGTTCTGTGTCCTACAGTTGCTTGGGGAGTTGTATTTTGGGGGTGAACTGTTTGTCTTGCTTTGTGTTAGGAAAGGTGATGCAGCAAAAACTGACCTGTGTCTGGGACTTGATAGGGTAGTGGTGTTTGTGATGGTATTTGAGCTGAGGGACCAGCTATGCCAAGTGCAGTTAAGCCTCCTGTGAGGAGTGTGCTCTTCCAACAGCACAGGTAGCTGTGCTGCTGGCCTCCTTCCTCCCAGATGGTGATCTTGTTGCCAGGAGCACAGAGGTCTGAATGCCTGGCTGGGTCTTTGTTGCCAGCCTGGCCTTCCTCTGGCCCTTGCCAGGAGGAGAGGCTGCTGCCAGCTTCTGGCTGCTTGCCCAGTGAAAAGCAGCAGAATTGACCATGCGATTGTTAATGACAATCACAAGAGGAAGCTGCAGCCAATTGTAATTGCACTAATTGGAGCCATCGTCAGGAGTGTGCTAAGAGCTACTCTCCTGGGCTCAGCCTAGTAATTCTTCTAACCTCATGTTTCAGCGCTTCCTCCACCACCCTGCACAAGGCAGACCCATCTCCCATATGGACATAATTCATGGTATAAAGGGAGATGGAAGGTATTATGTCCTGTGGAGCTGCTGCTTTATTTCTAAATGATGAAGGTGTGCAGTGGAACTCCCCAGAGAGAATGAGGTGGAGCTGGTGCCAGGTACTGGAGACTCTGTGCTGCACAGCACTTAGCTTGCAGCCTTGAATTCTCTCTCCATCTGAAGATAAGAAGGGTCAGCTTTCCTGGGCTCTGGAAGTATGGGAAGCAAGTGTTCAGCTGTCCTCGATGGCAGGGTCTGGGGTGTAGCAAATTGTGTGTTGGGAGGGAACCGTGGGGCTGGTGCCGGTAGCTGACGTATTGCCTCATCCTGTCTTGTGAGCATGGATCTAAGAGACTCTTTCTCCTTCTATGCTGACTTAGATCACAGCATAATTCAGGTGGGAAGAGACCTCAGCAGTTCTCTGTGCAGGCAGGGTCAGCTTTGAGAGCAGGGCTCAAGACTTCATCCAGGCAGGTCTTGAAAGCCTCCAAGGTAGGAGACTGTGTAGCCTCTCTGGACCCCTTCTTCAATGTTCTTGATTGAAGAGGAAGAGGTTTTTCCTTATCTAGTCCAAACATGTCTTTATCGTTAGGCCTCTTGTCTCTCATCCTCTCACTGAGCACCAATGGTAAGTGCCTGGCTCTGTCTTCTCAAATAATTTCCTCATAGGTACTGATGGATTGCTATGAGGTCCCCCTCATTTCTTCTCTCAAGCTGAACAAGCCTTTGCCTTTCTTTACAGGACAGGTGCTTCAAGCCCTGAGTACCTTGGTGGTCCTTTACTGAACTCACGCTAATTTGTCCATGTCTTTTCTGCATGCAGTATTCATGTGAACTAACAGGTTCACATGAATATATATAAAGGTATAAATGGACAGGCACTTCCCTCGGTCCTCTGGCTGTGTTCCTCTAATACAGTGTAGGGTGCTGCTAGCTGCCTTTCCTGCCAGTGCACATGATGTTCAGTGTGTTGCCTAACAACCTTGGTGCTTTCCAGATGAGGAGTGGGAGAGCCAAGGATGATGCTGGAGGCACTAGGGTAGAGCCCTAGGGTGCCTCGGTACACACTTCCTTCTGCTGCCTTGGCATGGCCACTGCAGGGGTGTTTCCCCCAGAGGAAAGAACTGCATTCTGCTAGTGAATCTTCAGTAGTATCATCCAAGCCCCAAGTGCTGGAATTTGGTATCCGTGGAGAATTTCATCTTTGAGGTAGGTCAGGAATTAAGATCCTGGGCTCTAGAAACCAGGCTGTGGGGAAAAACAGGAACTGGAGATCCCAAGGCTCTGACCCTCGTAGGGAGGAAAGAAAACAGGCATGGTTTTAGAAACTTCATGCAGTTTTTGAGGATCTGACTTGCATTTTTTGTTAAGCTAGGGCTGGCAACTGGAGCCAGGTCTGAAGCAGGAGGACAGCAAGAACACACAGTGCACTGCTCTGTCACTGTGCTGAGTTATGTACAGCAGGTGCTGAACCTCCTCTTGGCCTATGCATATCCTATGGAGGTTGATGCTGCTCTTGCCGAGCACTCTCTGTGAGAGAATGAATCCTGCAAACCCGGGATAGCTTCTGCTCTGGGACACAGGTCTTTGGCTTCATTCTGATGCTGCTAAAGTCCTCCCACATGCTCTGTCTCTTCCCAGGCACTTGCCCTGGACCTGCTAGTGCCTCCCTCAGTGGTCACAGCATCTGACCCCACATCTGCAGGTTGGGGTTGGATTTGCCTTGTAGCTCTGGTAGTCATGTACATCTCTTGGATTCAGCAACCTAATTGTCCGAGTCATACTTGGATCAGAGGCTGCAGCTGCACTCCCCCCAAGCAGTGTGGCCAAGGGAGGACATCAGGCACTGGCAGTCTGGTGGATCTCAGTGTAGGCAGGAGGGACAGCATGAAGGGAAAAGAGCACCTGTGGGAAGAGGGCTTGAAGGAATAATGTTGATATCCTAACATGAGCCTCACGGGGAAGGGAGCATTGCTATAGCCAGGGGTTACCCTGGCCAAGCTAGCAGCCATCCCATGTAATAGTTCTGTCTGTTGTGGGTTTGGGCAGAGGCAGGCCCAAACTGGTAAGCACTGATGTTCCTGGGTCTGTCCCAGTTGCCAGGTAAGACCAGTGGCTGCTTGTAGACTTGAGATTCGTGGGGTTGTTCCTGCTGCAGAGAAGGTTCCTTTTTCCTTCAGGTATCAAGGATGCATCTGTACACAGTGCTTTCTGTACCTTCTGACTGCAGTTTAAGAGATTTTTAAGGCCTGAAGTAGTGTCCCTGTGTAACTCAAAGTAAGAAATACCTTTATTCTGTTTTGCTGTAATGGACCCAGTGTCTCAGCTGATGTATCTTCCATGACAGGGTGGAGGATGCGAGGAAGCAGAGCAGATGGCACTTCTCAGGTAGCATGGCCCAGTGCCGTGTTTCCTATTTACACTTTGCTTGACTACATGCTCCAGCCTCTTTTATTAACAAAGTTAATGAGCTCTTTCACACCAAATATTTTTTTTCTGTGGGAAGTGCTCATAATCAAATCGCCTCTCAAGCTCCCTTTTTGGTGAGATAACAGGCTGAACTCTTTCATTCTGTCCCTGGCGAGTGTTTTCTCCAGCCTCCAAATCACATCTGTAATTATTCTGCACATCCTCCATTTTTTTCCAAATCCTTTTAGAGATGTGGGCACTATATCTGACTTAGTGCCATGCAAGGGGAGCGTTGCCAGCCTGCTCCCACTTGTTGTTTCCTATCCATGTGTCCAAGCTTGCTGCCAGTGTATCCTCTACTGAGTGTGTGCAGGAGGCAAAGGGTGTTCTGTGTAGAGCAGAAAGGACTGTGATGTGGTCCCATGGAAGACTAGTTTCCCCTCTACTTGATGCTAGTCCAGGTAGGTCATCCCTCTTGTCATCATGCGCTGAGGTTCTCCCAAGGTACTGTCCCTACAAGTCAGCAGTTATTGCAGGATAAAAGGCCAAGGAGCAGCATTTTTTTGATGGGAACTGTATCAGCCACCTTTCATACTATCACATCACCCCCTGAAAGGCAAACAAAGGGAGGCTTTCAGCAGAGAAGTGGGGGAAGGTAGCTGGCTAAGAAGGGTGGAGAAACACAAAACAAGGAATGTGGATGGTTAGAGATCGGAATCACAGAATGGCCGAGGTTAGAAGGGACTGCTGGAGGTCATCTGGTCCCAATACCCTGATGAAGCAGGGCCATGTAAAGCTGGTTGGCCAGGACAATATCCAGATGATGGCTTTTCTGTATCTCTAAGGATGGAGACTGCAGCCTCGTCAGGGCAACCTGTGCCAGCACTCAGTCACCCACATAGTGAAAAAGCATTTCAAGTTTGTGCCCACTGCCTCTGGTCCAGTCACAGGGCACCACTGAAAAGAGCCTGGCTTTGTCCTCTTTTCAGTCACACTTCCCTTATTTATATATACATGGATAAGATTCTCCCCATGTCTTCTCCAGGCTGAACAGTTGCAGCTCTCACAGCCTTTGCTCATACATGAAGTGCTCCAGTCCCTTCATAATGTTTGTGTCCCTTTGCTGGACTCTCTCCAGTATGTCCATGTCTCTTGTACTCCAGTTGTGGCCTCAGCAGTGCTCAGTAGAGGAAGGATCGTGCCCCCTGACCTGCTGGCAATACTTTACCTAATGCACCCCAGGATATCATTAGTTTTCTTTGTGACAAGGACACATTGCTGCCTTATGTTAGCTTTGACTCATAGCTCATTGAAGTGCAGGAGGTGTGCAGCTTGAGAGCATGAGTGCAAGAACTTGCTCTGTCTAGCACTGCTAGAGGGTTTGCTGACCCACACTAGCGTAAGTAGCCCTACCACCTCATCTTGTGCTTTCCAGCCTGGCAGAGCTGGGTAATTGCTTTATCTAGCAGGGGTCTATGCATTAGCAGGCAGTAATCGGCACCTTTGTTAAAGAGCCTGGTTTCAATTCCTGCTGAATGCGGCTCAAACTCCAGAGCTGGGAGATGACATGGGGGAGGAGCACTAATGCTCATATTTTCTCTCTGCCTTCCCACCAGGTGCTCCTCTTCCCTACAGGATGAAGCAGCTTTTGTATGTCTTGCTTGTGCATTGAGTCTGCAAAACCATCAGCAAGGGCTGCATGGTGTGCCTCTTGGGAGCACAGGGAGCAGGCATAGGTGGCCCGGTGCTCAATTCTGTTCTTCATGCTTCTTACAGCAGCCTCTACTATAAACCCTACATTGAGTAGTGGGGTAGCAAGGTGTGGGCAGGAAATGGTCTTTGTAGATGGTGGAGCTCCCCCAGCGCCATACAACAGTCCCGGGAGCTTTCCCAGACTCTCCCCTTAGCTATACATCTCTCTTTGATTTCCACTGCATCAGCACTTCCCTGTGGCTGGGCCCAGCCCCCTTTTGCTGCCATTCATAATTTCTGATGCAGTAAATTGCAGCATGGTTAAAATGCATGGGGAATTGTTTTCTGTTATTTAGAGCCATGAGCCCTTAAATTTCCATTTGTTTATTGGGTGATGAATAGAGAGTTGTTGGTGCTGGAGCCATGCAGAGAGTATGAGAGCTCGGACTAGAGCAAGTAGTGCTCCCTCCTGCAAGCTTTGTACTAGGGCCATGTCAGTTTATGAGGAAGCAGCTGTCTGGGGCTCCCCTTTCCAAAAAACCTCACTGGTTCAGTTCATAACAGGGGTCAAGGATCAGGTTTGGAGGGGCGAAGTCAGAACGTTTGGGTTTTACTCCTGTGCTGTGGGGAGACTTTTATGTCTGTCTGGAAGAGGGAAGCACTGAGCAGGATGCCAGGGCCATCCGCAGCGCTACAGAAGCAGAGCTGGGAGTCTCAGGACCTTCAGCTGCCTGAAAAACTGATGCAGAAGGTGGGTAGGAGCCCTAACTTGAGGAAGCAGGGATAGATGGAGATCCTCAGCACCAAGTGAGGACCATGGAATAAGAAAGAGGGCATGGATGGGTGGTACAAGTGCACCAGGCAGCTGGGGAAAGACTGCTGGTGCTCGCATCCAAGGAATGCTGTAGTTTATTGGCTTCCCAGTGGCAGGAGAAGTCCTGCTTGATGCTGCAAGTTAGGTGGCTCTTGTAAGATAGCTGTTCCTAATAGTGAGGTCCAGGACTGCTGGGAACAGGCACCAGCCATGCCTGGGGAGGCTGGCTGTAAGCAACTGCAGCATACAGCCATGGGGGAAGACAGCATGTTTGAGGTAGCCGCTGATTCTCAGTGCTGAGAATGGCTCCCCTGAAGGCAGTGAGATTATTTATGACACTGATCCTGATGTGTTTCTGTGCGAGTCAGTCCTCTTCAGCCGGTGCACGCTGCTGTGTCTGTGCAGTTTTGTTTTTTTTTTCTCCCCAGTAACCTGGAAGCAAAGGCTGCATGTGTACCACAGTGCTTAACCTGTGTTGATGTGGGGCATCATCATAATGGGCATATAGAGAGCATGACCATCACTGCATGGTTCACTTCCTTCTTTCCCTGTGTGCCTGTGTTCTTGCGAATGTAGTTCTAGTCAGTCTTGCAGCTCTTTGGACCTGTCTAATGGGTTTAACATTGGATGCAAATGTTGCTGCATGATTCCTGTCCCATAGTTGAGTCTCAGAGTCCTGCCTTGAACAATAATAAATTCCAGATCTAAGCTGCTCTGCCTGCACTGCTAATGCATTTCAGTTTTGCCCTCTTCCCTGTTTTTTCAGGCTGCAGACCACTGATAGAAGCCAGTGAAAGGCATAGAGTTCTGTTCTCCTACTCTGGGGCACAGTGCAGCAGCCATTCTGCTGTCATGTATCTCCAGCATTTGCATAAGTGGCAGGAGTAGGCACAGAAAGAGTTAAACAGTGCTAGGGAAAATGATATTTGATCCATTGCTGTCCCTTCTTGCACACCTAAGGAAAAGGCCTCCCTGTTGGAAACAGTGCTTCTCAGAAATGGAAATGTAGGATGGCTGGGGATTAGGGTGCCTATCGCTGGAAATGGGTTTCTTATCATCTCTCTGAGCTGAATTGGTGGGACAGCCTCTGAAAATTGAATTGCCTTCCCTGTTTCTTTCTCTGCCATTACATTCCTCTTGTGCTCTAGCTTTGCACGTGCCTTCCCAGACTCTGGCTTCCGTTGTCCCCATCCTCAGTAGAGCAGGGACTGCCTCCAGCAGGGTGCGTGTCTGCAGAGAGGGACTGCCCTAGCTGGAAGGTGAGCAGGACTGGCTACATCTGGGAAGATCAATCCTTCGGATCCTCAAGGCTAGGAGGATGTAGCCCCTCTTTCCAAGCTTCCTTCCGACCTTGTGGAGACAGTGATGGTCTGCAAAGCCTGGTTTAAGACAGCATGAGTGAGGGTGTGAAATGATCAGAAGACACCAGACACAACTGGAAATGAGAGCTGGTGATGAGGAGCTGGTGATGAGGAGCAAGGCAGTGGGATGCAGAGGGGAAGAGACAGTAGCTGGAACAGACCAAGGAGAGACCAGGTTAAACACATCAGAGCAGGAATGAGAACGACTTTCTGTGATACTGGAAGCAGCCTGAACCCTGGGTCCTTGCTGTGCCAGGTGGAGGCACTTCTCTCCCATCAGTGCTCAGGCTCTGTCCTAGGATGGTCAAGGTGGTTCTTTCATGTCCTCCTCAGTCTGTGCACATGGTTTGAGCCAGAGGGGTGTCCAAGCTGTCTGTGAGTGTCCAGCTATGGTGCCAGGGATTTCTTTTGAGGTTTTTATTTCCAGGGTTTGATTTGTGGATAATTCTGTTTTACTGAGCTGTATTTTACCATGGGTTGCCAGTGCCTGATTCTGTCCTTGACTTTATCACAGTATTGCTTTTTGGAGGGATTTCCCTTTTCTGTTAGTTAGGTGTGAGCCATAAGCACAAGAGATGCTGAGTTTACACCTGTCAGTGGCTTTTCAGTGTACCAACCTGCAGTCGTGGTACTGCTCCAGTGCACAGTTGCTGCTTTTGATTCTTCATCTGCCAGACCACACTGAGTTTGAAAATTAAAATAAATATTCAGGATTGAGATTTTTTTTTTTTTCTGCTCTTTCTGAGCTTCCATTCATGGTTAATGGAAGCTGAAGCAGAGCTCTCTTTCAGAATGGCCCCTCTGCACTGAGCCAGAGCACATGAAGTAGTTGCTGGCCGTCAGGGGAAAGTCCCAGCCGAGGGCCTGGTTCCTCTGGCAAGAGCAGGCTGTGCAGAGATGTCTGCCCTGCAAGAGTGGAAGTCCTCCCTTCTTATCAGGGTGCTGTTCTTGCCCTCTGCTGCTGAAGGACTGACTCAAATTGCTGACAAATCATGGGGAGGTTACCTTTAATTATCCAAGTGCTTCCTTACACGCTGAGGGGTAGCTGCAGCCGAGTCTAGCCACATCAGAGGAGTAGGGAGCCTTGATTTCTGCTTCAGAGGAAATAAGGGACAAAGGCATTGTGTTACTTGAGGACCCTGTTAAAGAGCTAATTCCTGCAATGGGATGCAGATTTGCTCATTGATCCCTAGCAGCATCTACACTTGCATAGGAAAACACAGTGGTTTGTTATGTGTGATGCAGGCTCAACGTGACATGGTGACCTGGAAAGTAGAGACAGGGATGGGGGCAGAGCAGTAACAGCCACAGAGCCATCTTTAATGCAGTTTTGGGAAGTTCCTTTGTTTCGGCTCTGCACTCTTCTGCACAGCCTCAGATCTGCCCATAGTCCTGTGCCTGGGGAATGGAGCTATGGGCTTACCCAAGGTCTATTTTGCAAGGGGGTTGTTTCCACAGCTCTTGGTCCAGGCCCACCTGCACTCTGGCACAGGAGCAGTCTTGGTGCAGAGCTGTCCCTCTGTCACCTTTGGACATGAAGTCACTCAGCTGGCCACAGCAGTACCTGCCCGGATGTGTATTTTGCCCTATGGGACCACCACAGCCCCCTGGTGTGGTCATGTGTTTAGCAGTTTATCCAAAGCAACTTCTGTTCCATTTTGGGCTAAAACTGATAAACCAAGGTGACTTTGGGGAGAGAAATAATTCCTTTTTCAAGATTTGCATAATCCTGGCTGGTGATATGATAATGGTGTTTGTTAAAGACAGAACTCAATGAATTAATACTGTTAAGTTACTGCTGCAAAATGCAGAGCAGGTAATTTATTGTGAGTGCAAGGAAGGGTGTGAGTACAGCAGGTATGGCATCAGGCACAGCCAGGGTATAGCATAGAGTAAGCAGAAATTAGCCTTTGTACCCTGCTTGACTGTGGCTGGAGGCTTTGCTGACCTTGTCCAGGGGAGGATTACCTGTTTCAGCCCCTTTTTCTGCTGTCTCTGTGGAGTTGGAACCTGCTTTGTTCCCCTAGATCATTCCAGAGAGCCAGCGGTGCAGGGCCAGTCCCTGCTGGAGGAGGGACAAGGGAGCTCTGGTGACATGCATCAGGCTGGTGCTGAAGGGACTTCCCTGTACAGAGGTGCCCTGGGGGTTTGCAGTGGTGAGGCAATAGGCCCTGGCACTGTGCTTCATTCCACCGTGGCCACCCCCAGCAGCCAAGAGACTTTGATGCTATTCAGCCCCCCAGAGGTTTTCCTCCCACTGCGAGGAGTGAGCGCCCGGGGAAGGACCAGCCTGGAAACCTGCTGCCTCCAGCCTCAGTCCTCAGCTTTTACCTTGTGCAGCCAGGGCCAGCTGAGGGAATGGTGCTGCAGGACAAGCAAGGAGAAAGACTTGGTATGAGGCAGAAGGGGACAGAGTCTTGAGAAAGATGTACTGGTGCTTGCTTGTTCTGTGGGCTGGTGCTGCAGTTTCAGAGCCATCCTTGCCTGCCAGACCCCACTGAAATCCTAATGCACCATTACCTCTGCAGCTTCACAGCTCTATCAGAGGGAGATGCTGTGTGGGAGACGGAGCAGGATTTCAAGCTAAGTGGATTCTGTGTCTCTGTGGCTTCCCATATAGGCAGACAACAGGGATTAGCGCAGTGTTTCTGAGGAACAGAGGATAGCTTCAGCAAAGGACTTTTCTGGACAGGCTGTTGAGGTGGGAGGGCCCAAAGCAGTGAGTTCCCACTCTGTGGCACCATGGCTGTCCAATCGCTTGTGCTCTTCCTGAATCTTTGAACCAAGTGCAGTCCCCTTCCTAGGGAAGGAAATGGCTCAAACTCCACCTGAGCCTGAGCAAGATTGACAGTGGTCTTGTCTCTCCTGATAACTGCATGTGGGAGAACTAGACGAAGGAATCAAGGAACTGGTGACTCCTGCACGGAACCAGCCAGCCACCCGAGTCTGCTCCCTCTCCCTCTCCACTTCCCTTGCCAGGCCTAGCTGCTGGCTGGGAGGAGCACGTATTTGAACCTTCTCCTTTCCCCCAAGGTCCTAACCTTGGTTTAGAGCCGGTCAGGGCAGGAGGAGGATTCACCTCATTAAACACATTTATTCCTGTATAAACATTTCATTCCTTTAATTGCAAAGCAGCCGTGTTGCAGGCAGCAGCGGTAATGCTCCATTTGCAGTGGGTATTGAGGCAGTGCCAGCTGTGTGAGCTGGCAAGTACGTGGCACGTGGCTGAGTGCACACACAATTTTGTGACATGCTGTGGTGGCTGCATGTAGAGGTGTGTGCTGTGCAATGCAGGATCTGCCAGTCTAGATGGGTGTGTGGCCCTGAGCACAAAGCTGTCCAGCAGGTCTGTGGTTTCATAGAACTAGGGAATTGTTTGGGTTGGAAGGGACCAGTAGGGGCAGGGAGTGATCCCCCAAGGAGATCTGGGATGTGGCCTGCCTGTTCCTGCCCTTGTCTTTCCTCATGGTACTACCAAAATGCCAACATCTGCCATCCAGGAAGCTCCCTGGCAGCCCCTTCCTGCCAAAAGAACAGCTCCCAGGCCCTGGTCAGGCAGGCATTGATGCAGGAGGATGCACCCAGTCAACAGTGGCTGCTGGGCTCTAAATACAGCAGCAGCGGGTACTTGCCAGCCTGCTGCTGCAGTTCATGGTCTCTGTTCTCCCACATGCTCATCCAAATGTTAATTTTATGGACACCTTTATAAATCTTGCAGCTTTCCCCTGTCCACAGGCTACATAGGTTTCATCTTATTGAGAGGTGGCACTTCTGGCCACTTCTTACCAGCCTATGTTGATACTAATACTCTGAGACTCATAAAAAACATTGGGACATAAAAAAACGTGATTACTCTGCTACTCCTTTCTGAACGTTTTTTTGTGCCGTCTGAAATCCCAGGATGTTGGGTAACTGCCTCAGCTGCTGGCTGAGCTGCAGGCTTGGGACAGCAACAACCAGAGCCAGCCTCCCAGCTAGAATAATTACATGGTTTCCAAATTGTCAGCTGCTCTTTTCCTGCTTGCCAAGAAGATGGAGGTTCATGGTCACCTTTCTGTTAGATCTGGTAATCTGGAGAAAAGCTTGTTTGTATCCCACCTCAGAGCCCCTTCCATGTGCTCTGAACACGGGACACCTGCAAGTCTGCCAGCCACACAGTGTATTGATTTGCTAGGCTGAAAAGAAAGGCATTTCTCTGCTCACTGAGACAGCCTTGCTGCGACAAGCCTGGAAGAACATGTTTAGGTCATTCCATCGATGTAAAGATTAAATGTTTAGCTGCAGCTATTGAAAACAAAGCAACTGCAGCAACAGCAGCAACAGCAGCATCAACAATGGCAAAAGAAATGGATGGATTTAAGAATCAGTGTCTGGATTTAAGATTTACATCTAAGCACTCAGCAGGTAGAGTGCACTGGTTCTCACTGGACAGAGCTGCCCTTCAGCCCTTCTTCCCCTGTGAGCAGCGGTGCAACAGCTCAGCCTTCCTCTGCCCCAGCTCACATCTTTGCAACATGCATTGTTGGACTCATTTTTGCCTGGGGATTTTGAAGAAGCCCTGATGTTTTAAGGCATGTCCATACAATTTCTGCTGATTAAGAGGGCTTATGTTGTAGCCTTACTTTTATAGACACCCTCTGTGAGAATGCCAGTGACCTACTCCAAAAGTTATCTAAATATAGGTCAGTAGAAAATCAGTAGATTTTTCATACACTTAACTCATTGTTTTGCAAAACCCACTAAGTTTATATTTTAGTATCATAAAGCAGGTTGTCTTTGGACAGCATTGCTCACAGCTTTCGTGACTTCGTAATAACTTACAATGTGCATATTATTAACAGAAAAAGCTAAAACCTCATCATGATACAATATGTTTAACACTCCCATAATGCCTGGATTCCCTTTTCCTGTCATGTTTGTGGGTATGTCACAGCCGCTGTGCTGCTGCCTGGCCATTGCCTCTGGAGTCAGGCTCACTCTTTGCAGCCCTGTGCTCTGAAGACCTGCAGAGTACAAGGCAAGCACCAGGAAACACTTCTTTCAAGACATGGGCAGAGGTCATGCTCCATGTGTATTCCTCTATGCACTCTGTCTCTCTGCATGCCTTTTCATGTTGCCCTGTGTCACGAGGGTTGGAGATCTTGCTGGCTTGGCCTGCCTGTGACGGGGCCCTTTGTGCTTCAGCTGTGCCCCAATCACACCCTGACAGATGAGGAGCCTTTGCCTGCTCAGGAAGAGTGGTTCAGTTTATAGCCCTGACTGCAGCATCCAGAGAAGCACCAGGTGCTCAGAGCCCCATCCTCCGTGCCCAAGGCCAAGTCTTTGCTCCATGCAGGAGGCAGTGGCTCCTGGCAGCACCCATGTGAGAGCTGGCAAGCGGCTGTTCTGACCATGTCTAGGTGCTATGGCTGCCCTGCAGTGGGAGCTGGCACCTCCTTGGGGATGGTGCTGGGTGCTGGCATTGAGAGCTGGCATTAGATGCTAATCTGTGCAAACTGCTGTCTATGCTCTATCGCGCTTTCTCTGTTGGTGTCTGGCAGTTGCTGCCGTATGAGATGAGCGTATGATCTACTAGAGTTCACAAGCCTCTGTTCCTAGTGATGAGAGGAGCACAGCTGACCGATCCAGTGGGGTACTACATCACAAGGCTCAGTGGGGAGCAGCCATGTGACTCTGCTGGCTCATAACCTGAGCTCCAGTGTGATGCCTTGGCTGCCCTGTGCTGCTGTGCATCAGCCCAGCCGCAGGCTGCAGCTCTGGGGTGCAGGTACCCAGTGAGCCCTCAGGTCCCAGCTGTGCCGTCACCCGAGTAGCAGCAGTGGATGGATGTGGAAAGCCTTTAAATTCAGCAAATGATCAATACTAATCTGATCTTCTGGAACCTCTTTTAAGATTACCCCAGCCTCCCGCATCCAACTGTAAGAAAATCACTCGGCACACTCAGAAGATGTAAGGAAAGCAGCAGACCCCATTTAGGATGTACAGAGCCAGAGTAAGTGACTTCACAACTGTTTCTTGCAGTAAATAATTAATCCATTTTACATTCAGTTTTATTGCCCCCCCTGCCCCGTGTCCCTATATTGGTTCCTTTCTACCAGTTTCCCTTTCTTGTCCTGAAATTCCCATGCCAGGTAATTTCTGTCATCATGATTTCCTGCCTCACACATGTGTGTGCTTGTACATACACACACAGACACAAATCAGTCCCAGTCCAACTTCTGCTGATTGTCATGCCAGGTAGAGCAGTGCTGGGGTAGAGATGATGGTGTTTCACTGTTCAGCATTTGCAGAACTGAGCTGGCCTCAGGCTGGGCCCTGGCCTGGGTTTTGCCACTTTGGTCTCTGCCTCAGTGCTGCTTTCACACGGTGCCAACATGCAGAACTATTTGAAATGCATTAATGATGCTAATTTCTGTACTAAGTAGTAATAGCATTTGAGCAAACTCTGTCTTTGTGACACGAGTTATCAGCCTGCCAGCTGCGGAGCGGGGCTGCAGCTGGCAGACAGTGAGCAGCTCTGGCACAGCAAAGCTGCTCCGGCACAGCACGGGGCTGTACCTCCCTTCCCTGTGCTCAGCATTGCACAGTCAGAGCCAGGCAGGACAAAGCAGCAGCTGGATGGGCTCTGGTGTGTGGGGCACACCATATCTGGGCTGGGGTGTCTGGTGGGCTTTGCTCTGGCCACACACTTACCGGTGTGGACTCTGCTGGGCTCGCTGAATCACTGCTCATGTGTCAGTGCAGGTCACTACAGCTAAAAACAGGTTGACAGGAGTCCCTGCCATGGGATGAAACTTTTCTGGCCACATCAGCTGCAGCAAGGCAGTTACGTGTATCTCTGAAGCCCTTGGCAGCATGCTGGCTTCTGAGGCATCCTGCTTCTGGGTAGTTCTGTGGAAAAGATCAAGTACAAATTGGTGCATGTCTCAGCTGAAAGTTGTTGGGGTCTGGGAGGATGTCAGGAGTAGCATCACACTCACTTGCCCTGCCCCTGTTCTGCACCAGGCAGTAGCTCCTGGCCACTCTGGCGACACAACATAGGCAAGGAGGACTCTTGGACCAGACTTTTGCTGCTCTCCATGGAAACCATTTTGACTGTGTCTGGAGCCTTGTAGACATCTTCCCGGGGGAGAGGGAGGTGGCTCTGGTCTGCTGGGGGTGCTGTGAAGCTCTTATCACATCTCTGGTTCTGTCCACCTCTGATCACTGTGAGTGGCAGGAGAGCTGAGATCATGGTGGCTGTGGTCTGACCCAAACTGCATCTTCATGATGCACCTTCAGAGCAGCCCTGTGGAGAAGGACTTGGGGGTGTTGGTCGATAAGAAACTGAACATGAGCCAGCTTCAGAGTTCACTTGCAGCCCAGAAACCTAGCTGTATCGTGGGCTGCATCAAAAGGAACATGACCAGCAGGGCGAAGGAGGTGATCCTGCCCCTCTACTCTGCTCTTGTGAGACCTCACTTGGAGCATTGTGTGCAGTTCTGGTGTCCTCAACAAAAAAAGGCATGGAACTGTTGGAACAAGTCCAGAGGAGGCCACGAGGATGATCAGGGGCTGGAGCACCTCCTGTATGGAGACAGGCTGAGAAAGTTGGGGCTGTTCAGCCTGGAGAAGAGAAGGCTGCTTGGAGACCTCAGAGCAGCTTCCAGTGTCTGAAGGGGGCCTATAAGGATGCTGGGGAGGGACTCTTCATTAGGGACTGTAGTGATAGGACAGGGGGTAACGGGTTAAAACTTAAACAGGGGAAGTTTAGGTTGGATATAAGGAGGAAATTCTTTCCTGTTAGGGTGGTGAGGCACTGGAATGGGTTGCCCAGGAAGGTTATGAATGCTCCATCCCTGGCAGTGTTCAAGGCCAGGTTGGACGAAGCCTTGCATGGCATGCTTTAGTGTGAGGTGTCCCTGCCCATGGCAGGGGGGTTGGAACTAGATGATCTTAAGGTTCTTTCCAACCCTAACTATTCTATGATTCATGAATAGATCCTCTCTTTCAGGTGTTGCCCAGCTATCTCAGCTGGCTCTTTTAACAGTCTTTCCAGCAGCACAGCAGGTGACCTTTTGGAGAGAAGTAATCCCACCGTCAGATGGTATTTTGCATGCTGTCCCCTTGGGATCTATAACTATAGGCCAAATCAGAATTATTCTCACCCTCTGCTTTGAGAGGTGCTGGCAAGGTCCCACCATCCAGGAGGCAGAGGCTGCTCAGGGAACTATGGCTCCAGGCCAGAACTTCTGGAATGCCTCAGGGGCATTTCTTGCAGTGCTGCTCTGGGGCACCTCCAGGGCTGTTGAGGGTAGGGTGCCACAGGCACAAGCTGCTCAGCCAGTTTCTGACCACCCCTGCTTCTGGCACAGGAATCTGTCTGCAAACGGGCTGACCCTCCATGAGGTGTGAGTACAAGGGCCCCAGTGCATTGGGCATGCAGAGGATTACACTCCCAGCAGCTCCAGGTAGGCACCTCCACATCTTGGGCCATCTCCCCAAGGGAGCCTCCACCTGCCTGTTGCCTGTTAGGTGCAGATCCCAGCCGGGGGGTGGGTAAGGAGGTGCCTGCACAGCCCTGTTGGCCCTCACCACTCTGCTGGCTGCCAGCAAGGGAAGGGGATGGAGGGGCATGGGGCAGGCACCAGGCCTCGCTGCTGTCTCCGGGGCCAGTCCCTGGAGCAGAGCATTCTGGATCCCCCTGCAGAGGACAGCCGGTGGCACTCAGCACCTCTGAAGCCATCCTCAAGGCTTCGGGTTTGCTTTCTATTCAAGGTGTGTGCCTTGGCTTGTCCCCGCATGCTTCCTGTGGGATTAGGTTTGCCGTGCCCATAGGGCTTGCTGATGACAATCCGCGTGTTCCACCAGAGAGCAGCCTGTGGGTCTGGGGCTGTACATGGCTGTGTCAGGCTGAGCTGACAGAGTTGGTGTGAAATAAGATGAATGGGCTGAGGTTGGTGAAAATTACTCTAATTTATAATCTGCTGCTTTGTGGAGCTCCCCAGTTAATTCTCTCTAGATACATAAGGAGGCCACATGTTTGCTTTGCTTCAAATGTAATGAAGATCACACTCTGTCCTCTCCTTTTGGTGCTGGTTCCTGTCAGAGCGTTCATCCCTGTGGCTAATTCATCACCTTCCTCCCTGGCTCCTGGGACCCAGGCAAGGCATGGGGCGGAAACGCCATGCGCCAGGAAACCTGTGGCATGGAGACAAGCTGCTGATCAAAGGGCTTGTGCACAGAGCCTCTGCAGGGCAACCCACCCTGCTGGGAAAGGGCTTTGCTCCTACTGTGCTGTTTGCTCCACTCCGTGGCAGCGAGAGCTGGGGTGCAAGGGGGTGCCAGGATCTGCGCAGCCCTGAGCCACAGAGAACTGGCAAAGGGTGGGCTCAGTGGGGTGCAACTCCAGTGGAGAGGCTGTTTGCAGCTCTGCTGGTCCAGATGTCAGCACAGGGCTGCTGCAGAACCGAGGACTGGCCTCTACAGCCGAGGAGGGTACCTCCCAAAAGTCTGGGCACTGCTGGCCCAGGAAATGCTAATGCCTTTGTCAGGTGGAAATAGAGGTGATGGGCAGTCCCTTGTTTCTCCAGAGGCCTCCTATGTGTGTAAAAGTAGAACCAATTTTGTGATGCCTTCCTTATTCCTCTCACCCACTTCCTTACATGCAAGGGATGGAGGTTGATTCCGGATTTGCTGATAACAAGAGTGAAGAGAGGTTTGCATGAGAAAAAGCCAACTGCTGGACCTTGGGCTTTAGGTTTTTTGATTATTTTGTGACTGATGACAATCTTTTCTCTCTCTGCCTTGTTTTCTACCTCCTGCCCCTGTACAATTACTGTGGTCTCTTCACCTACCTAACAAGTCAAGACCATCCCACAGGTGCTTTTTCTTTGCCATCACATCTATCCTCCACCGAAATTCCAAGACTGCCAGGACTGAGGCAAGGTTTGATGCAGAAGGATGCACAAGCTTTTGCTGAACTACTGACCCTCCTGTTTGTTCTGTTGCTTGTGGCTTCTGTGGTCCCCGGGCACCAGGAGACCTTTCCCAGGCCCTCCTCTCACTTCCCCACCCAGGAAACATCCTCCATCCTTGCTGACTTGTCTCAGCCTTCTCAGCACCCTGGCCTTGCTCTGGTGCTGTGTTGCTTCAGCACATGAAGAAGCATGGAGCCGCTTTGCTTGTTGAGATGCCTTGGTGGAGGGTGAATGAATTGGAATCAGTGTGTGCTGGGTAAAGGTGCCAACTTCCATCTCGTTTGATGCAATGATGTGGTATTGATTGCTGTGCAGAAAAGTGGGGACAGGCAAGTTCCCTTAAGGGAAGAGGTGCTGACTTCTTGCTCTGCGCCACAGCAGCAGTTCTTTGCTGGCCACAGGCATGAGAAGCCTGGCTCAGCATCTGCAAAGTGTCCAACCACATCAGGGTACACACTGCCCACCTGCTCTTATGCCAGGGGAGTGAGCATTCACTCCGCACTCTCTGAGGAGGTTCTAGCAGGAGCCGTGTTCGGGGCTTTCAAGGACAGAGATGCCAGCCTGGCCTCAGGGCATGTCCCATCTCCTGCCCCCTCATCCACGGCTCCTCCTGAAGCCTCAGACGCTGGCCCTCGTGTGCCCCATGCAGGCCTGCCCGGGCGCGCACAGACCTTTCCCACCTGGGAGCTCTTGGGAGGAGCGATCCGTGCTCCCTGCGGGTGCCGGCAGCCTTCACTGGGAAGCGCAGCCAGGGCGGGAGGCTGGGTGCGGAACGGCCGCAGCCTGCGCCCGCCCTCCAGGCCAGGTTAGTGCAGCCCTGGCAGTGCCTGCGGCCCCTTTTCTCATCTCGGATGCGCAGATGGGAGCTGATGTGGAGCCCTGGGATTTGAGTCGGCTCAGGCAGCTCGGGCGGTGTTGCGAGAGGCTGGGAACACAAAGGGCATCCTGGTTCTGGGTCCAGAGAGGGAGGGAGAGCCAAAGGGCTGCAACAGGAGAATGAACAAGGCCCTTGAGACTCTAAAGCCACCACTTCTCCCAGCTGCTGTGAGGCAAGTCCTCTGTGAGCCCTCCCTCTGCCCTGCGGAGGTCTGGTAGGGCACCGAGTGGCTGGGACGAGGGATCTGCTGCAGACATGGTCAGTGTCTGCGCTGCTGCTCTCTCACTGTCCTCCCCACAGCCGTTTGAAACGTGCTGCTGGCAGCAGGTGAAGGGAGAGCACACACACAAACCCCCCCCCGCCTGGATAGAGCCTGCTGAAGACCTTTCCCGGGGTGCTGTTTAGCTCTGTGACTGCCGGGCCACCGAGGCTGAGCCAGGGCACTGTCAGCTCTCCTGTGTTTCCTAAAGCTGTTCCCAAAGCTTCTGGGAAGGGCTGAGCTGTGCCACCGGCTGCAGATGCTTCTGCATGGCACAGGGCAGAGCAGCCGTCCCCTCAGGTGTCAGCCGCTTGCTCTGTCCCTGGCAGATGCGGGGCGCTGCTGGCTCCTGGGACCTGGGCTGCCACGTGTGTCCAGGCCTGCGATGGGAGTGTTTCTCCCTGATCCATGCAGTTTGTTTCAGAGGGGATGGAGCACTCACTGCAGGAGCAGGCTGAAGTTGATGGGCACAGGCGCAGCCAGGCTGGTGAAGCAAGACATTTTAAATGCTTTTCATTCCTGCTCTCTGCAGCCGGTGCCTTGCCAGAAGCTGCTCTCTGTTTTCAGTTAGCTTTGTAACTGCATTAGCTCCCAGTAAACAAGAGCTTTCCAAGCATGCCGCAGGAGCCAAGGCAGCTCTGGGCATCTTGGTTGTATCCCTGGGAGCTGCTGGCGCTGTAACACAGCTGCTCCGCACCTTGGCTTTGGGAATCTGCAGCACCTTCTCCTGGGAGACTGAGCCTGGGATGTGGCTGCAGACAGGGAGAGGAGGGCAAGTCCCTTGATCGTCTCCTTGGAGAGCAGGGCTCAGCTCTCACCCTGCACTGGGCAATCTTAGCACAGCTCCACTCCCTCTGTGTATGTTTCCTTCTCTTTTCTTACTCCATCTACACCCCAGAGAGAGGACAAAGGACTGTGAGGAGTTAGAATAGGTTATAACAGAGCTGAGCACCCAGCCACCACCAAGACCCACCAGCCTTCTTAGCTTCAGGTTCCCTTATCTTCCGTGGTACCCTGCTGACAGTCGGTGAGCTGCCAGTGTCAGCTTTCACGTTTTGTAACTCTCAGAGAATTTTTTAAATTTAATGGGGTTGGTTTGTGGTTTTTTTTTTTACCTTCTTATCACCAGAGCTGGAGCCTCTCTGAGCGGCTGCCGGCTCCGGGGATTACGAGTGAATAATTTAGGTCTGATGGTGCGTTTGAAGTTTAAGAGAAGGAAGTGGCATGTGCAGCCTGCTCCTCATCCCTGCCCCAGAGCCGCAGCACACACAGCTGCTGTTTCTCCAAAGGCAGTCTCCAGGACTACCTGAGGAGCCGCACCGTGCATTGCAGGCCCTGCTTGGGCACGGGCTCCTGGATCCTGCCAGCCTGGAGGCCAAGGCTCCCAGGCGCCAGAGGGGCAATGGGCCCGTTTTTGCTCAGCTGCCCTGCCAGGCTGTGACTGCAGTGAGGCAGCTCCCGGTACCAGCCCTGATGGCTGTGTGCCCCACGGACCGAACCGCAGCGCCGTCCTGCCTGTGCGAGGCCTCACGTGCGGGCCCGGCGCCGGGAGGGGTGAATGCCAAACCAGCGTGTCATGTGTGTGTGTCTTGGCAGCTCTGAAGCATAGTGAAGAAGGCAGTGGGCAAACACAACTTGCTCCAGAGCTGACTTAGAGCCCAGCTGCTGCCTGGCAAAGGGAGGTGCTTCTTGGCTCACCAGCCCGTTGTCTCCCCGTACTGGTGAGGGAAGGAAGGAGTTGCAGTGTGCTGAGCAATGGCAATGCAGAGCTTTTGGCTGGCTTGCTCATCTTTGCTGAGTGCAGGAAACACCACTGCTTCACTCTTCAGGGTGCATTGGACTACACAGAGTCTGGAGCAGATGCGATTGCCCTCCCCATGTCCTTGGGGGTTGTGCTCCCATCAGGGGTCTCTTGTGCTCTGTGCTTGCACAATGTCAAGTGTCGCTAGTTCTCAGGACAGGGGGTGCAGAAAGATACTCTGGGAAACTACTTTGAACCCCCTGCAATTTGTTTTTCCGAAAGCCAAGTTGCTTTTGTCAGTGCTGGTTCACTAGCAGCCCCAGTGGAGCCATTCTGTTCCTCTCACATGTACATCTCTTTGCAAGGTGGCTCTGACAAAAATTAAGCATGAACTTCAGTGGTTTCCAGGAGCTCTTGGAAGAACTAACAAGCATATCACAGGGTCCAGCATTAAACCCTTCCCTGCTGGGGTGCAGTAGAGAGCGGAAACTGTCAGGCAATTTGAGATCCACTTAGCAATTAGTGCAGAGGAAAGAAGCATTAACGCAAAAGCACCAGTCTGCTTTGGGTGGGAGGAGGGAAGGAATGTGTAAGAGAAAATGTAAACATGACAAAATGTGGCTGCGTATCCCACAAAACAATGAATCATATTAACATTTCCAATCCTTTTCATGCAAGCAGAAACAGTCGATCGATATGTGACAGAATTAAAGACCTGCATTAAAACTCTTGGAGCTGAGGATCAGTGAGAACATACTAATCTGTGGAATTCTGCATACAGCATAAAGGGAAAGGCAAGTGGATGCACAAGGGCCAGAAGCTGCAGTAACAGAAGTCTGCTGGGAAAGAGGACTCCTCTGCCCACTCAGAGGAGCAACTACTGGAGAGGAAAAACCATCACTGGCAACGGATATGGTGGGTGCACCTACAGAAAGTAGTATTTCCCCAAAAGCTTCCAGTTACAGCAAACATGGACCTAAATCATATCCTTGTAAAAGCCTGCAAAGACAATTTCAAGGTAGGTTAGGAGGATGGAATCCCTGGAAGAAGGAAAGGCAGGCGTACAACAGTTAAACAAATGAATGCTTAGTTCCTGTGCATAAAGGGTGTGATGGACTATGTTTGAATCTATTCTAAAAGTATTATATACTGGACCACTTGAAAAACAGTAGGGAGGACACAATTGCACTGCTTGGAAATACTGACTTTTAGAGAGTTAAGATCATGCTCTGGATCCTGGTAACAGTGAGCAGAGGAGCTCAACATGATGCACTTACATGTCTTTTGGGAGGTTCAGATTCCTGCAGTTGCACTTTGGAAAAGCCGTAGAAGCTTATCCTGTACACGGAGAAGCCTGCTACTGGCAACAGCAGAACAATAAATGGCACAAGGAAAGCATAACTTTAAAGAGAATTCAGTACAACAGGGGCTGCCAGGGGGATGAAGGAAGCTGGGGGATTGACTGGATATGCACGTTTGTTAAAAGCAGTGGGTCTAATAGCGGTGGTGGCTGAGTAAGATTTGAGTCAGAGCGGACTGGGCATGATGAAAGATAAGCAGAGCTGAGTGTGATGCTGCACCTTTCAGATGTAGGCTTCTGAACAGGGCTTCCTTTTCCTTCCATGTAGGAGGACTTTGCTGATCCTTTCCAACCACGTTATGGTGGTCTTCTCATTCCAGATCACATATCCTTCAGAGTGCTGGTGTCAGTGCTAGCGTATTCCAGAGGTAGTCAGATCACTCTGTCTTTCTGGAGTGTGAGTCCAAAGACCATCCTAGTGCCAGAAACAAACAACTGTTTTCCATCTTACGTACTCTCCATAGCCTTTTGCAGCCAGACTGTGTTTTGCACTGCACCACACTTCTCCTGTCATTGTTCTGGGAAGACTACAATTGCTTTGAGATCTGTTTCTCTCTGATCTTGGCTGATCTCAGGGCCACAGGAGAGATACTGTGTGTGAGAGAGTGCATGCCTGTGTGTTTACTAGAGAGAATGACAAAGGGGGCTGTATCATGCTCCTTCTGCCAGTTAACCCTATCCTAAGCTTACCATCTAGCTGGGCCCCTTGCATGCATCCCAGACCTCTGCCTTTCCTCCATTTTCTTTGCTCTGGTTTGTTATATTGCATATCTAGGGCATAGTTTCAGTTATCCACTCTCTTGCATGCCTGGGTGGTGAGATGTGCATCTAGCTGTAGGTCTTGGGAGCAAACAACTTGGGATGAGCGCCTGTGCCACCGACAGGCACTTGGGGAACACGTCCCACAGCAGAGGGTCATTCTCTCTGGCTCACCTCTCAGTCACACTGTCTGCCTGCCCACAAGCAGAAACAAACACTTGCCATTGTGCTGTCTTCAGGCTATAGTTTGGGACTGGACCAGCAAGGCAAATGCTGAACGACTGCTACAAATAACTGCCCCAACCATTAATTTTTATAGGCTGAGTGGCAGCATTTCATGCTGGGCACAACCAGCAGTGGAGATGAAAGCTTGAAGCCAAATAGACATCACAGAGCCAGTACAAATGCTATTTTTTAAAGAAATGCCTGGATTGCAGGGGAAGCAGAAAGGTGCATCTTGAAAGGAACCTTTAACGCCTGTGAGTGAAAAGCAATAAGGGCTGGAAAGCAGGGGGAGCTGCCAGAGACAACAGCTAATGGACCTGGTCCTGGGGTGAGCTGGCAGCAGGGAGCATGTGGCTGGGAGCCAAAGGGTAAGTTGTGCTGCTTCATCTGTAGCCGTAAAAGCAAGAGCTGAGTGAAGGGACTGCCTAAGCTGAGCTGAGAAGCAAGAAAGTGCTGCTGGGGAAGGGAATCTCCCCAGGCCCCCACAGGATACTGCTGTTCTTTACTATGGTCTGTGCAGAGAAATCACTAACGATGCACTCCTGTCAGCAGGGTACATGACATTTCTGCACCCTTCAGCACTGGAGCAGGGACTCCACCTCCCACCCCATGGTCCAGATCCAGTGCCTCAGCTATGGAGCTCATCTGAGCAGACTTCCCATCCATCGCTTCCCAGTGTGTGGGCACAGCCTCTCCAGGCTGGGCTCCAAGCCTGCCTTCCCCCATCACTGCAAATAGGCCTGCCCCATACCAGGGTAAGTTTCCAGGTTCCAACAGCTAGCGAGGCCCTTTCTTCCAGCTGTTCAGACTCTGGCTAGGCTTAGGATATTTAAAAGGGGGTGAGCAGCATTTCTCTTGCTAGCCCCCAAGCTGCACAGCAGCCTGTCCTCCATGCCTGCCTCATCTGGGGGTACTGCATGTGGGTGCCTGTCCTCAGCCTTGGGGCCACTCTGAGCAGCAAAATCTGCTGCATTAGGTCGATTTCAAGAGCTCCTCCAGGTCAGTTAACAATTACCTGCACCAGATATGCACTTGGAAAGGAGCTTCTGATCTCTTCAATGCATTCTTTCTCCTCTTTCAATTTCAAATTTGCCTCACTGGAAATAGGCACTTCAGCCTCTTTTACAGACCATGCTAAATCGGGATTTCTCCCAGTTCTGCTGGGTTTGCTGATATAGATGTTTTCCCCTACAGAGGTGATGCCATGGCCAGTCTGAGGTGTGTCCAGGCCCCTCCATTTAAACTATTCCAGCTGAACCTGCAGCTCACAGTATTTCTGCACAGACCACCAGCCCTAGTGTGTGCTGAGCAGCCTCTCCCAGGGTGGGCACCCTGGCACCAAAGCTCTTACCAGTTCAGGCTGGTGCCCTGTGTTGTTAAGACATGTCCAGTGAGCAAAGGCATTTGCTCACATTAAGGCATTCCTCCCTTAAAGTCAGTTGTGCAGGTTTCCCATCTGCATACTCCAGTCTTGTCCTGGAAGGAAAAGGACTGGAAAGAAGGAAAGCCAGTGTGCCAACAGCTTGTCGCAAAGGTGTTTTCTGCAGGGACATACTTGCTGCTGGGCTCTTCCAGGGTAGCACTGGTTTGTTCTGCTGCTTTGTTCTGCTGCTCAGCTGAGGAAGACACGTCTCCTGCTGGTGCCTGAGGACACATCGCAGGAGAAGGGAGCTGCAGTGCAGTCCCGCAGCTCTGTGCAGCTCCTGGGGCGGGTGCGGAGCCATCCAAGCAGTGCCCTCTGTGGGCGCAGCCAAAGAGGCCAGGGCCAGCACCTTGTGCGCTGGGCACAGGGTCTGATGGTTTGCTGCTGCCTTTTTGTGGGGCTCCTGCAGCCTGACATGGCCACATGACATCCTATCCCAAACCAGTGGTTCAGTGCTCAGAGGCAGAAGCAATTTTACATAAAGTTCAATTAAATATTTGCTTTATAATTGCACAACAAATTATTCATAAAGGCATTGGAATCTAATCACAAGGCTGACACCGTGGAGTCTGCAAATGACACGGTACTTGGGGAGAATAAAGATTGCGGGAGGGAGCTGCCAGGCTTTGTGATAGGCAATGACAAAATGTGTGGGACAGTAGGAATACTCCCAGGAAAAGATTCAAGGCATCACCACCAAAGAGCCTCAACAAGACAGGGCTGTTTGTCTGGCAGGTGTAAATGGGGTGGAATGTGAGAAATGGTTCTGGGAAGTAGATTGGGATTTTTGGCCCATGTGTGCCCAGCAAATTTAGGGGAGCACTGGGCTGTGCCCCTCCAACCATGCTGTGTCAGCTCTGGCTTTGTGTATGCGCAGTCTGCGGTGCATTGAGGAACGTTCCCAACTCCGCAGAACCTGTGTGAACACAGAATTGCTGCCTTCAGCTCTTTTCCCTATCTTCAACAGGAATCACAGTGATGGGCCTTTTAAGGGGGTGCAGAGGCCTCTCCCTAGCTGTGGGGTATGAAGAAAGCCATGTGGGGGTAAGCCTGTCTCCCTAGCCTGTGGGGTCCTGTGGGACTAGAGCTGTGCCAGAGCAGCATACAGGAAAAGGTAGGAGGCAATCTGAGCATGTAATGTGGCATCATCCCACATTGCATCCCCCAGAGACAAGCGGTGTGAGGCAAGGACATGCAGCTTGCCAGAGGTGGCTGCTAAGCACAGCAGGAGCAAATGTGACCACCCAGGGACCCTCTGCAGGGAGTCTGGCAGGGGGACTTGCTTCCATGCAGCCTTCATGGCATCCTGAGCTGCAGCTCTGGGAGCAAAAACCTCTCTGCCAGTCCTACCACTCAGTGTTCAGCTCCTTTTAGGGTGAACTTGGAGAGCAGCAGGCTAAATCCTGGACCCCATGAAGAGCAAGACTGGTGGGACTGAGCTACGTGAATCTCCTGTTATTCTGCTGAGATAAGGTGGGGTAAGGTCAGAGAATGAAAACAGAGAATGAATGGGCAGATGCTGAGCTCAGTTGCCACTGAAGACTGATACTGCTTTGCCTAGCAAGTACCCATCCATCCCAAATTCTGTCCCCTGCTGTCATCCTGGGCAGTGGGCTGCAGACTACACCCTGTCCCTGCAGGGCACACAGCATTAGGTGGGCTTTGACTGACAGGGGAGCTGGATCCTGGACAGAGAGCTGGACTGCAGATGAATTGCCTGCCAGCCAAATCTGGACATTAGGCAGGGACTTAGATTAATGGGAGCTGGTTCTGCCAAGAAAGGTGAGTCACAGAGCTTGTCCTGTGTTGAATCTGTTTCTTGGATAGGGAAGAAGTAGGAGGATTTAGCAAGATTAATCTTTCACACAGTTGTGAGAATAGCCAGAATTCATGGGATTCTCAGCAGCAGATTTCCAAGTAAGCAGACAGCACTTTGATTTGCTCCATGTAACACAGCACAGATCTGTACTGGTGACTCTACAATTCCCTGCCACTGGTCACAGGTAAGATTGACCATACTTTCGTGCTCACACATGAGCCCTGCAGAGCACAGGCTGTGGAGAAGCACCGAGAAAGCAGTGGCTTGAGGGCTCTTCTTCTCTGAATTGTCCTGAAGTTGCTGTCTGCAGCTGCTCTGCCCCAAGCAATACTGGGCCCAGCACAAAACGTGAGGAAGCAGTAAGAACTCCTTTTGAGAGGTTGGTGACACATCAGCTGGGAGAGTTTGACAGGTCTCTGCATCAAGGATCTTTGCATCGAGCTGGGAGCAGGACTGGACAAGAACCAGACCACCTTTCCTGGTGCTCAGCTCTTCCCTCTGGCTAGCAGTTTGTGATAAAGAAGCAATGACAGACCTGGGGGAGCTGCTAGTGAGAGGGGTGGGAGAGTAGGTTGGTCAGGCTAGGTTTTGGCAGGAGGAGATGGGGAGCTTTCGTGCACCCCTGTGTCTAACCCTCCCAGCACTGAATGCACCAGGGAAGAGGCTGAGGCCAAGAAGAGGAAATCTTGGTCATCAGGTTTTATGTTGTGTTTACAGGAATTGTGGAGAGAGAACCTTAGTGCTAGTGAACCAGGGAGATTTTCCTGCAGAAGGCAAATTTCCATCCCATGTTAGGAGTGCTGTTTCTGTCTGATATTTCTTTAGCTGTTCATGTCATGGCTCTTCAGTCTGAGCAGTTTTACAAATGGGTTGTGGAGATGAAAGCACGAGGGAAAGCTGCTCAGGATCAAGTTGGAAAAGCTTTTAACTTTCAACTCCTTACAGACAAAGGCGCACAGAGGAAGGTGGGGTGTGTTCAAAGAAAGGGAAAAGGAAGAGGAAGGAGCAAAAAGAGATAAGGAGAATAGATGAGTGAAGGGGACAGAGCAAAGAAGACAAATCACAACAAGAAAAGGAACGAGGCACTAGCAGAAAGAGAGGAAAGGATAGGGAGAGAACAAAGCAATGGGGCCTGGAGCTCAATGAGATGGGGAGAGTATATCAGAATGAGGGAAGAGTGCTGCAGGTAGAGGAGGGCTAAGAAATACAAAAGAGCTATTTTAATGCAGGGATAAAGCACAGATGGGAAAGAGAGGAAAGGAGAAGCCACATGAGGACTAAATTCCCATGGAGATAAAAGGGATGGCAGCAAAGTCAAAGAATAACCCATCCATCCTTCTGTCACTGAAAATAGAAGGGATGACATGAAAGTGACATGTCACCTTTAGAGAGGCTGTGGGATGGAGCTGTGGAGACTGTGTTCAGTGTTCAAGTGTGGGGCATCCATGGTCACAAAGGGAGTGACCATGTCATGGGTGGGGTCTTGTTTTGCTTTGCATCCTCCATCACTTCTTTCTCACGCTGCATAGGGTGGCTCGTGGCCTGTGCTACTGTGTGACCTGGGCATACACCGAAGCATTGCTGATTTCAGATCTCATGGAAGGACTATCATAAAATGCCTTATTACAGTGCTCTCTGGGGCTCATGTGAGAGCTGGGCTGGGACAGGCATGGCTGGCTTTACCAGCAGCTTGCAGGGCAGCAGCAAGAGAGATAGAATTGTAGTCACAAAATAGTTTGTGTTGGAAGGGACCTTTTGAGGTCATCTAATCCAACCTTTCCCTGCAGTGATCAGGGACATCAACTAGGTCAGGCATGGAGCAGCTGTGACACAGGGGAGGAGCATGATGGCAGAAGGCACAAGACCTTCCCTGGCTCCAGGGTAAAGGGGGTCTTAGCAAAAACATTGAGAAAGAGCACCACATGTACAGACAAGGCTGGAACCATCTCCACCTGGGATCGCACCACATCACTGAATACTTTCTGCCACGTGGGCTCAGCTCCCCCTGCAGCGTGCGAGGCAGCCCCTTGGCTCTCCCAGGGAAAGGCTCTGGGTGTTGCCAGTGTCAGTATTGGCACAGGAGCCTAGCAGCTGCCCTAGGGCTGGCTAGATTGGCATTGAGCAAGGTCTCTGTTTGCAGACAGTGTTAGCGATGGAGCAGCTGTGCTCCAGGCTTTGCTTCTTTTCCTACGAGAGCATCAGGCACAAGTGGGAACTACTTTGGCAGCAGTGCTTGCAGCTGGGAGATTTCTTGCTTTCACACTGGTATCAAACACATTTCTAGATGCTTCCATGTCTGAAGGGACTAAAATGGATCATTTCCTAGGTCTTACTCAGAGTCCCATTGACTTTTGAGGGTGGAAGTCATGCAGCAGTAGGAGTTGTGACAGCTGGTGCAAAGGTGGGTAGGACAACTGCCTGAGCCTGTGCTGGATCCGTGCCTTGCTTGTCTCTTGGTTCCTAAAAGGAGCCACTCATCCTGAATTCCTGCTGTGGTTATGAATCACTACCTTGTTTCCACCTCTTCCTGACCTGTGCAGGAAGCATGAGAGCCAGGTGGCTTGTAAATAACCTACTGCTGGGCAGCAACTGTTTCTTGGCCTGTAGTGGCCAAGCAGAGCCTTTGTTTGCCTCGTGCAAGGTGCTGCACACATGGAGCAGCACATGGTGATCCCTTTTGTTCCTTCCAAGGCCAGACTCTAAGGCCCAATACCGGAGGTTTTTGTGGAAGCAGGGAAGCGTTTTCTCCAGGTGATATGTGCAACCCTGGAAAGGGAGACTGGAAAATGTCCTGCTGGGGCTGTTCGCCTGCGCTGTGACTAAACCCTGACTTGCGTGACCGGATTTATCTGTCCCAAAAGGACCCCGCAGCCTCACCAGCCTTGAGCGGGTCCCCGCGGCCGGTCCCTAGGGAGGTGCCAAGGGCCGGGGGCTCGGGGCCGGTCCCGGGTGAGGAGCGGCGCTGCATTCTCAGAGTCTCCAGCAGAGGCTGGGCTGGGCTGCGGGGAAGGAGCGGAGGAAGGCGGCTCTCGCCGCACATGCATCGCCCGCGCCCCGCCTCGCGCCGTGCCCGCCCGGTGCCAGCAGCCGGCTCCGCTCCCCGCCGCTGGCGAGGGCTGCGCTGCCGGGCTGAGGCTGCCTCCGCTCCGTGCCGGGCTGCCGGGCACCGCTCCGGGCTCCGCTCTGCTTGGCGCCGGGGCCGCGCAGGATGCCGCGGGAGGCCGAGCGCCCCGCGCGGGGGGGCCGCCACGGGCGCCGACCCAGGTAAGAGCCGGCGCGGGCGGGCGCCGCGGGAGCCCAACTTCGCCGTCCCTCGCCGCGCCGCAAACTTTGCTGCCGCTCCCCGCGGCTGAGGGCGGGCTCGGCCCTGACCCGGCCGCCCCGGGACCGCGGCTCAGGCGGCGCAGCCTCGCGGTTTGCCCCCGGGCGGGAGCGCCGAACCGCTCCGGTGTCGGAGGGCGGGCGAAGCCGGAGGGTTTATGTCCTTTTAGGCATCGCTGCCAGGGCTCCAGCGCCGGCTCTGTCAGCGGCAGGGTTTTCTACCCTTCAGTTGAAATGCTCGGGTGCTTAAAGAGCTGCAGCTCTTTTTTAAACCGGTGGTATCTTGAAACATCCTTCTTGGGCGCCTTCCTACCCAAGAGCTAGCTCTCCGTTTCTCTTACTGAGGCCAGAACCCTTCATGCCGGTTACCACAGAGGCTTTGCTTAAGGATGTGTGTGAACGTGCAGCCTAAATGCCTGGGGAGTCCTGCTCGAGTCCTTTTAGCAGGGAGAGTAACATATTTCTTTAGAGAACAACGTTTTTCTAGCAACAAACTGAAAATAACTGTGCTAAAACTAGCACTTTCCTCATTTAAAATGTGGTTCCCAAATGGCTGTGCCCTGGCCTGCCGGGAGCAAGTGCTGCAGCCGCTTCTGCTGCTCCGGCATGCCCAGCTACAACAGCTTGTCCAGGCCCGGGTTGCTGTGCCAAGTGCCACTTGCTGAGCGTCCTGGGAGCACCCTGTGGCAGCCAGGCTCCTGTGGTCTTGCAGTGCCAGCACGGGAAGGAAGGATGCAGTAGATGCCCTTGTTCTCTCTATTTGTCTGATTTCTGACACTTGTAACATCCCCTATGATCTCGGAAGATCTGTGTTGCCTTTTCTTCTAACCTCATTTTATGTATGAACAATAATGATGATGATGGTGTAGATAACAGCAAGGAGAGGCAGGCTTGAGAGTTCAGGCATAACTTTGTAAAACAGTGCAGTGCAACTTGGGGAAACCTCTGGACCTGAGAGGGATAAGAAGGATGGTTCCACCAGGGCTCTGGTTCTCCAGAGCTTGCTTGCATTGCCTGAAAAAATAAACGGGGATGTACTTCTCTGTACCTGCTACTAGGCTGATATTATGCTGTTAAAATACCATGCATTGCGACAGCCAATACGGTAGTCTTGCACACCACCAAGATAATCTCACATGATGACTGTTTCTTTGGGACCTGTTTCTCTCTTCAGAGTACCTAATGTTCACAGAATGGCTGAAGCCTGCAGTCTCTGTGCTTGTAGGTCTTGTGCCCCGCTCAGACAGCTTGGACAGAGGCCAGGCTTTGCCAGGTTTCCCCTTATGTGACTAGTCTCCTAAGGCAAATGCTCTTCACCTCTCGTGAGCATGGGGTAAGGAGTATTTGCAGCAAGCAATTGTCAGGGTTTGAGATCTTGATCCTGATACATCAGTTTTTGGATGCTGACAATAAATCGCTTCTCTGGGTTTGGGTATCACACAGCAGGGAGAAATGGAAACAAGAATCTGAAACCATTTTCCTATACTGACGCTGTGTTTGTGTACAAGGCCAAAGGGTGGTTCTGATGCTCATTGATGAAGTCCATAACAATGTTGACAGGACCCTGAGCGTAGCACGGGGTGTTGCCCGCTGAAATCTGAATAAGCTGGCCCAATTCTGTACTGACTTTTGTATCACGTACATCTCTGCCTCAGTGAGGTGGGGGTTAGAGCAAGTGAGGCTTGGTCTCTGTATGAAATGCTGACTGCTGAATAGTAATGTTGAAATTGGAGAGCCTTATGAAAGAAAAAGTGTGTGCTGTTTCGTAGGCAGAAGGGACAGCTCTGTTCCTGCCTGGAAAAAAATGCCCTTTGCTTTTTGGTGCATTGACAGTTTATAATGTGATACGATGATTTCATACCTGGGGCAGAGAAGTGGCCACTGAAACAAGGTCGATTTGAAAACTCTTTTTCAAAAGAAGCCAGCGGGTCTCCAGGAAAAAAAAAAAAGAGAAAAGGCTGTCGGTGGCTTAAAAGTAACAGTTGAGCTGTTAAAATCTTGGTTTTCCTGGCTCTGTGTATGATAATGTGATATTTTCATGATTTAAAATGCAATATCATATTTGAAAAATCCATAGGTCCTTGTTGGTGTGTAAGGATTCTCAGAATAGGGTCATAATTTACTGTTTGTTGTGGATATTGTCTGATCAGCCGTTTGGGTTTTTTTGCACTTTGGAAATACTAAACTAGCAGGCTTCTTTCTGAGCAAATTTTGCCTTTGTGCTCCTGATCACTAGCCCATAGTAGTAAAATCTGGTTGCAAATACTGGGGGGGGGGGGTAATGCCTGCTTGTTTGTTTGAAACCTGATTTTCTACCCATGGACTATATTTCATTAGAAGGATTAGATTGATGATGGAAGCTTTGAAACAAAACTGGATTTGGTGGGATTTGACCTGATGTTATTCCTTTAAGGTGTAATTACATATTTTTCAAATAATTCTTTTTATATTTTGAAAGCCCAGGTTTGAAAAGTAAAGAAAAACAGATTGAAGAAGAAACAGTGTGGTTATACTTGTGTTCTTTCAACACCATGTCACTGATCAGTATTTGTACATAGGAATACAACCTCGCGTGAATGTGTGTCATTATCTTTTAGCCATGTGGTTATGCAACTGTTTGGGTTTACAAGCAATGACACTCTCTGCAGGTAAGTCCATCCATATCCTGAGGCACAGGCCATTTTGAGTGATCTGGTGTTTCGAAAAATTACGCGTAAGGATGAAGTGGGTGTGAGTTCCAACAAGCCTGAGGTAGGTGGACGTGGTGTACAGCACCTTGCTGTTCACTGCATCTCTTTTGTGTCTACCACCAGTTTATTCATGACATTGCAGGGAAGGGTGGCTGGTGGAGGGAGATGTAACCAGCTTTGCCTTGGACAATTTGTGGCCCTGAGAGCATCCTGCCCTGCACCTTTGGCACCTGCCAGCTCTTTGCCCTCCAAGCTCTCTCCATTCCACCTTGTCTGTGGATGTCTGTGTGTGGCTGTGCTCTGGGCTGCAGGTGAGGGTGCAGGGCTCTACTCCTTGGATTTGGCTGCTCTAGCTCACGCCTGCAAGTCCCTTGAACCATGTTGCTTGTGAAGCGCAGTCCCTGCTCCACCCCAGCAGAAAAGCTGGGTCTTTATGGCTGGGTTTGGGCAACAAATTGCTGCCTATCAGCCTTCCCTGCTCCCATGCAGACCTGGTATATGGGGAGCTCATTTCAGGGTTTGGACTGGGAGTCTCCCATTCACCTCACATGGGTGAGGTGCCCACTACCTGTTCAGCCCTGCGGTTCACCTGTATCTGCAGTTGCCTCTGTTTGTGAGTTAGTTTCTGCATCAGAGAGCTGTGGAGGTGTCTGCTGGTACCACTGCAGAGCAGTTCTGAAGGTCCTATATGGCCTTTTGACCAAAAGGTGGAGGACAGGCTCTGCTAAGGTGAGGCCCCTGCATTGTTCTTCTAGAGGGTGAGGGTAATTGTTCCCTTGGGTGTAGGAAAGGCAGCACCTCAAAGCTGGTCCATTTGTGCTCCAGCCCAAGGGCCAGGTTTGAACTGGACCATTCACTGCTGCTAAACCTACAAGCAGTGCTGAGAATCAAGGTGCTTTTCAGAAAGTTCTCCTCTCTGATAGGTGCTCTGTCTCAGGATAGCTCACTAAACACAAGGGAAGGCTCTAATACTCACTGCAACCTAATGACATTTCTCAGCACTTTTCTGGATTCCTAGTCCTGCCCTCTTCTTTTGTCTGCCCCCTCCTCTTGTCTGTGGGAAAGCTGCACTTGCTTGCTTTCTGTGCTCCATTCTGCTGCCCTGCTTTTACTCATTTCCTTGCCTCTGACTGGCAGTGCCATCACGGAGCCTCGAAAAATACACCCAATGGAGCTCATTGGGTTTTGACTCTGCTCAGTGCTACACTTCCTAATTTCAGTCCATTGTGAGAGCTGTGCCTTAGCTCACACACTGCAGGACTCAGGCTCTGGGCAAAGTACCTATTAACTCTGCTATCAGTGCTGAATTTGGCCCTGCCTGGCTGATGATGGAAGCTGTGGTGATGCTAGGCCTAGTGTTTGTCAGCAGCAGCTGTGGATCCACAGGCTTCCCTGTAGAAGCACTTAGCCAACTGCTCACCAAGCATCCTGGCCCTGGCTTAGAGAGCAGTGTGTCAGGAGCAGCCATTGCACAAGGTGAAGTGGTCCTGTGCTCTGGCTACAGCAGCTGTGTGAGCCTTGCTGATTGGGAAGTCCTTCCAGGAAAACATGAAAGCAGAGCTGTTTGTTCAGCACTACTTTGCAGATACCCCAAGTCCCTGCTACAGTACCACAGAGAACACCAGGGGGAAAGACTCAGGATCATTCCTCTTTACTTGCTGATATTGCCTCCTTCACCATTGCCACTTCAGGTGAGTTTTTCTTAATCTCTTCCTAATTCAGTGTAGCTGGTGACATTAAAAACTACAGGTCACTTGAAGCTTGAGGCCTCCAACTCACCTGAAGCTCTTGATGGCCAGAAGCTTCCTGCAACCAATGATGGGCTGTGAAGGGAGTCGCCATAGAAACATCTTGGGCAATAAATGGATCCTCCAAACATTTGAAGCCCTTTCAGCAGAGGGCTGCATGAGTGTGGGTACAGGCAGGCGGTGGTGCAGGTGTGCATAAGAATGAGGAAAGGTGTGTACACCCATCAGAGCAAAGATGTGAGACATCTGGAAGCAATGGCTACAGGAGCAAGCGCAGGATTTAAACTCGGCTTTGGTTAGTTAGCATTTCCCTGAGGTTTTGATAGCAAAACTGACTCAGAGCAGGACTGTGTGATATGGCCCTGACAGTGGTGTGGCAGGAGAGAGCTAATTCTCATGGATGAGCTGTGTCCAGCACCTTACCGCACGCAGCCCTTCCTGTGCCCTGCAGGTAGGGAAGCCTTGTCCCCCATTGCTGTGCACAGCAGCACCTGTGAAGTCAGTACAGCCTTTGTGGTGGCATCCATCTGTTTCACATCCTCTTTCTTGACCGCTGCTGCCCTTCACTATGGTTTGGCACTTGGGAGCTGTGTGCAGGCAGACTGTAGCTTATGGAAGGTGTGAAACTCCATGCCCATCCTGAGGCATTGGACTTGGGTGCCCTGGGGCATGAATCTTCCACCCCATGCCCTGTACTGCCTCTGCTCCCCTCAGTGCTCCACTGCTGCCTTCCCTGGCACAGCCCAGATTCCCCTTGCTGGCTTTTCACCTGCAGGTTACTTGGGGGCTGCAAGATGGCTGGGGAGTCTGCGCTTCCTGATCCTGGGCTGTGGGGCAGCTTGCTTCTCTGGGTCTGAGTCCCCGCTCTGGGCTGGAGTCAGGAAGGACAGAGGAAGGTTTGGCTGCTCCAGAGGCTTAGAAACCCTCATGGTCTGGCCACCCCCAGACAGAAGGGTGCTTGTTCTGGCAGCCTCCCAGTTCTTCTGTGCAGGATGCCCTATGCAAGACAGTAGCATCTGTGTGTGCCTGGGGATGCTGCACTCACTTCTCCAGTCCTGCTTCCTTGCATCTCTGCCACACTGGGATTATCTCCCTCTGCTTCTACTGCAGCTGCTTCCCAGAATTCAAAATCCCCCAAATGCTGTTTCTCCAGTAATCCTTGTCATTAAAAGTGGCTCCTAAGCTCAGAGCTCCTCCCCCTCTCCACAACCAGGACCCTCTCACTCTCTAGTGCAGAGCAGTTTGAGGTTGGCATGTATTAAAAGCGAGCAAATGAGACTGTTAACCTGGGACAGGACATTGTCTGCGCCATCGTCATCCCCCCTCCATCCCTCCCCCTTAGACTCCAGAGTTACCCTTGGCCTGGGGTCTTTCTGGATTTTCACTATTTCCTGTTTAACAGTGTGAAAGCACATTTTCTCCCCGGTTGTTGGGGGCCCTGACAAGGCACATGGCTGTTGGTGACGGTCTTGTGCATGTGTGGGAGGGGGAATTGTTTCCCCAGTCACTGGAGTCTAGAAGGCTGAGGATGTACAGGAGAGGGAGGGGTTCCTGGACGTTCCCAGTTTCCTGAGCTTGGCTGCCTTCCCGCTTACGGAGCGCGGTGGAGCGTTTTGCAGGCAGGTAGGAATAGCTGAGCGTCAGCAGAGTCCACAAGGAGCTACGTCCCTGCGGAAGCTTTTGGGGAAGCCGGCTGAGCGCCTGCCTCTGCAGCAGCGCGCGGGGCTGCTCCCCCGAGCTCCCGCAGCCGGGACGGGGCGAGCCGCGGTGCTCGGCGCAGGGGCCTGCCTTGTCCCTGCCTTTGGGAAGCAGGGGGCTCCTCGGGCACGTGCCGGCAGAGGGAGCCGCGTGCTCGATTCGTGCTCAATTAGCCCCCGGCTTGCGAGGTGAGATTAGGGCCAGGCTCCCGCCCGGCGCGGGGGCTCCGCTGCCGCTGCCCGGTGACAAACGGCTCCGCTCTGCTCTCCCGCCCACGTTCCTCTCGCAGGCAAACCCTGGCGTGGGTTCGACCTGGCCCAGCTTCTGGCCGCCGCGACAGACACGGCCTCCGTGGCCGGGGTGGTGGAGGCTGATGCCAGCGCCTTGGTCCGCTGCGGGTGTGGGCAGTGGGCAAGTCCCAGCCATGCAGCGGACCAGGACTGCAAATGTGAGCCTCCATGGACCATGGAACTTAGTGACCAGGCTCTGTGGATGACCCTGCACGTGTAGACGTGGCTTGCTTTGACTTGCTTTGGACTTGGCAAGGGATTAGCAGAGGCAGACAAGAGATTCTGAGCTGGAGATGGGATCCTCATTAGTCCTGCCTAGAGGACCGACTGTTGTGCTCGCAGATGACGCTGCTGCCTTCCTCAGTACCACAAGGCAACTGAGGCATGAAGTGAAGTCCAAGCACTGAACCTTCTCCAGCTGGAGTAGCAACCATAGACGCGCATATGTGGATTTTGTCTGAAAAAAAGCTGTTTACATTTTTGTGTCTGGCTGGGAAGGATGCTGGAACCATAAGCTGAGGCTTGAATCAGTTTTGTACCTAGCGTGCTGACATGCTTTGGTGAATTAGAGATGGGTGTGGGGATGCTTCACTGGGTGGTGGTGGCAGGTGAGCTGGTGCTGCTGGGTTGTTACAAGACAGGAGATGTGAGCTCACACCAAGAGAGTTAGAGGCTGAGTGTTCCGCAAGGAGAACAGCAGCCTCCTCACTGTGCCATGGCTGCTGCTGCAGGCGGCAGGTGCCTGCTCCTGCTCTGGGGGTGGTGCCACCATGTGTTTTGGGACTGCTGTGGGTTAACCCCATCAGCAGCTAAGCACCACACAGCTGCTTGCTTGCTCCCAAGTGGAGCAGAGGAAGAGGAAAGTAAAAGAAGGAAAATTTGCAGGTTGAGATAAAAATGGTTTGGTAAGTGGAGGGGAAGCCGAAGAAGAGAGAAAGAAAACAAAACAAGGAATACAAAGGCAAACACATGCCTAGTTGATGCCCAGCCAGTTCCTGAACAAAAGGTGGCTAACTCCCCTGAGCTCCCTCCTCCCCCATTTTCTTACTGAGCATGATGGTATATGACATGGGATCTCTTTGATTATTTTGGATCATCTGCCTCGTTGTGTCTCTTCCCAGCCTCTTGTATGCAGCTGGTTATTTACTGAGGGGTATAGTGAGAAACAGAGAAGGCCTTGATACTGTGCAAACAATGTTCAGCAGTAGCTAAAACATCAGTGTGTTATCAGTGATGTTTTGGTTCCAATCTAAAACACAGCACCATATAACCTGAAGAGAACAACTCAGTGCCAGAAAGCAAGCCTCATGGAGCAGAGCTGCATGTGTGCAGTGAGCTTCTAGCTCAGTACCTGCTGTAAATTAGCCTCAGTTTGTCACAGTGGTGGAGATGGCAGGACAGAATCTGACCTGTGACACTGCGGCTGTAGCCGCTGCTGGGTATCTCCCTTCAGTTGCTGGGTGTGGGCTCTGGTCAGGTTTGGTGCCTCTAGGGAGGTGTCTTCTAATCCTTCCTTCAGGCTGTCCGAGAACCAGAAAATCCTGCAGCTGTGTTACTTGTTCCAAGCACCGTCCTGGTTTCTAAAAGCTGCTGTGAAATAGAGATGAGAGGGAAGGACCGTGAAGCACCAGGCTGGAAGGCCTTTTTTTTAAACCACTGCTGAACTGGGCTTAGGCAGAGGTAGGACACAATGTCTGGTCCTGGCTTCTACAAGGCAGTATGTGTGCTTCCCATGTGAGCAATCAAAGGCTGGCAGTGAGACTCATCTCTGTCTTTTTTATATCTAGTCCATCTCTGTCTGGTGCTATCTGGTGCTTCCCAAATATATCTAGAAATAACAATGACAGTTTTTCTTTCTTCTTTTCTAGCCAGTGCATGAAGTGTTTGATAAGTTTGTATGTTTTATATGGTTTATATGTGTGAGGTCTATCTATGCTTCTGTGCGCCAAGATGAGGAAAGCTGTCTCAAGAGCTAATGCCTTTGGTGCACCCCACCATGGAGGGCTGAGGACTGCACGGATGCAGTGCTTGTGTCTGGCTCATGACTTCTGAGAAGTCTGGCATCAGCCCTGCTCAAGGCAGCTGTGTCCTTTTATTCTGGTTTTGAATCACTGTGACTACATGTTCAGGTGTGATGTTTGGTGTCAGTTCACCATGAGGTTTGATGGCAGAGGTGAGTGGCAAGAGATGTGTACAGCTGAGCCCAGTATGGGCAAGAATGGCTTTTCGGCTGGACACCACTTGCCTTTGGATGCCCAAACACTTTGGCATTTGCCTGCTTGGGTTGGGGGTGGTGGGCTCTGGGTGGGCCTGCTTGGGCACACACTAGGGACTTTGGGGTACATGTATGGGTTCTAATCTGATTGTCATCAAACAAACTAGAAAGGAGTGTGGAGAAGGATAAGGAAGTGAAACAGCCCAGGGAATAAGGGGAGACAGAGCAAGGGTCTGCAGTGTAGTGATAAGAGCAGGATGTGAATGGACAAGGTGTGTGAGGATGACAAAGCCAGAGAAAGCCATGTTTGCTTGTGGAAAAGTGGGAGTTTGTCTGTGTATGTGTGTGCTGCCAGGTCTCCCCCTCTCAGGCACGGAACTGCTGAGGAAAGGGTGGGCGCTCCTGGTGAGGGCACCCATAGCCATGGTTTTGGTGAAAGGTTTTCACTGTCACCAGTACCGTGTGGCTGTTGGGCTGTGTGCTGGAGGAAGTGGGTCACAGGAGTCCTGCACGAGTGCTGGGGGACTCCAGGGAAGGCCCCTTGCTGAATCACCGCAAGGCTGCAAACATGCATGACGGGCTTGGAGCTGCAAGTGCCTGAGCCTGCTTGGGTGGGTTTCCAGGCCCCCTCTTGTGTGCACACACTGTCACGTGTTCCAGCACGATCCTGCTTGCTCACGTGTATGCATATCTCTCCTTGGCTCTATTCTTTCACATGCACTTTGTCCATTTGCTTTTCCGTCCTCCCTGTTGCTACTGTAATCTCTCTCTCCTTCTCCCTTTGTTCCCTGGGCTGCTTTGCTGCCTCTTACTTCAGAATGTCCCTCTTTATTCCTTTTGATAATAATAACATTAGAACCTACATACAAGGCCTGAAGGTCCCTGCTTTGTGCAGGTATATCAGGAAAGACCCTTCAAAGCCTGCATGCTGGAGAGAAAAGGTTCTCGCAGTCTCGCTATTGCCAGGACTGGCGGAGGCAAAGGGCTGAATTGTAAAATAAGACCTCTACAAAACCCTGCACTGCGTCCATCCTGGAATGTCAGAAGTGAAGATGTCCATCTTGTTTAATGCAGTTTTACACCAAAGCCCTGGACCTTTATGCCTTATTGAGGAATTGGCCAATTAATCTCTCTTTATCACTTGTGCTGAGCAGAGTGCTTGTTCCCAGAGTTCCCAGTCTGTCCCTTCCTCATTGTGCAGTTGGTTTGGTAGTGACATTAAAGTGAAGCTACTTGAGGATTCTGTTCTAGTCTGCTGTGTTCACGTGCTTCAGGCTTTTGGAAATGTTCTCCTTTTCAACTGCAATTTGCGCATTTGGCCTCTGCTGAGAGCTGATGCTTCAATGGGATGCTGAAGTCTGGTTGGAAAGCAGTGTTTCTGGTGACACGCTGAGGCTGTCTTGTTTTGTATGTGTGGTGCCAGCTACATTTCCTTTGCTTAAAGGTCCTATGTGGCTGCTAGAAGCAGGTCCACAGTCTGCAGGTACAACATTGGCGGGGGTGGAGGAGGAATCAGTTTAAATTTTTCCAGAAACCAAATTTTAGCTTCTGGTTAAAAACAAACAAACAGAAAACCCACCAGACCCACAACTGTTGCTTTGTCGTAAGTCTGTGGCACTGCTGCACCAGTCCATCGTGGTATCAATGGCTCAGACTCGAGCTAGGGGAGGACTCTGAAATCAGGATACAGATATAACAATTTATTTTGTTTCCTCTTAAAGTCCTCCAAGAAACGTGCATCCTGTCTGTGGTGGTCTCTTTCAGCTTTGTTCAGCCACACTCCACAGTTTTCTGATGCTTGCTTTCACTGTGTCTCTCCTATCGGTGAGCCTTTTGTCATACCTGTGCTGGTGCTTGTGTCCCGAATCTGCTTGCTGAGAACTGGATTTGGGAAAGAGCAAGCAGCAGGCAGTAAAACCAAAAGCCATGACCTCTTCCTGGCATTTCCTGCTGTCTGCAGCCCTTTGGATTTATACACAGCAAAGGTCACCAAAGCAACAGGCCGTTTTGGCGTATTTACTTATTCTGTGTATTGTCTCCGAGCAGCATGACCCAGTTGTGGTGTCATTATTCAACAACAGTAAAAGGGAACAGGAGGTGGGCTGCGGCAGCAGGACCTGCCGTTCTTGTCTCCCTGCAGTAAAGGGCAGAAAGAGCAGGGAGGCCATAAAGCCCATGCCAGCCTCTTCCTGGGCACTGTTGGCCCCTGTAGAGCCTTTTTGCTTGCCCTTATGTTGTAGCTGTATTGGGAATGACTGCCAGCAGAACCATCTCCTCCTTTCTTCAGGTAAAGTGGCTCAGAGAGCCTGAACACCCTTTCCAAGGAGAAACTTGGTCTTTCTTCTGAGCCACAGACCTGGGGGAGTTTGCTGACACAGCAGCACTGGCAACTCCGCTTGTGTCCTAGGCATGAGGATTTTGAGAATCCAGACTGGGAGCACCTGTATGTCAGTGCTCGCAGCAGGTGACAGAGCAGGAACTTCCAGAGCAGGTGCCCAAGGTCCCTTTTGATGAGTCCCATCCCAGGCTCATCAGCCTGGGAGACGGGAATGGGTGATTTGTCTCTCCCAGTGTTGGCTGTTGCTTCCCTTTGATCTGTCCATGGTACCCCAGGTGCCCGTGGCTGCCGTGCCCCTGCCTGCGGCTCTGGGAGAGACCCTAATACCTGAAGGTGGAGGAGGAGAATTCCACCTGGACAAGGCATGCTAGTGAAAAATAAACTGGATCTGGCCAGGTGAAGTCTTTGAACAGCACCTTTAAGTTCTGCCAGGACTGCTCTGCGGTGGCTGCCTCTCCAGGGCTCTGTGTCCCTTTGGGCTCAGCCAGTTGTTTGCAAAGCAGAGACTGAAAGGCATCATTCTGCTTGTGGGGGTATGTGAGAAGTGTGATGGGGTTGGCAGAGTAGGAAAAGCCTACATGTGTCTGGGAAGACAGAGCAGAAAGGGAGCAGGGCCTTGTTACCTCTTGTAGCATTTACTAGTGTGTGTTGGAAGAGCCAAGTTCTGCCCCTCCTTAAAGGGAGGCGAGAGGATCAGCTCTCCTCACCTCTGTGTGCAGGGAAGGTGGTGGGGCTGGTGTGCTCCCTTCAACCTGTCCTGTTGCTCCTGGTCTGCAGGCTCTCCTCTTGCTGGTCAGTATTAGTATTCCGTTTGTGGAACGGGCTGTGCAATTAACACAAAGGTACAGTCATTCATTCTGACTGGAAGACTCATGGGATCAGATGTACTGGGGATAGGAAGCGGAGGCTTTCTGCTGGGAAAGAATGTCACAGCGCAGCGGACACAGAAATGAAAAGCTATTAATAATGATCCCGGAACTTCACTTCCATCAGCTGTTTATTTAAAGGTGCTCCGTATTCAAAGCCTCCTGATTTATGTGGGCAATAACACTCACAGTCCTGGGATCACTTTTTTAAGCAAGGCTAATGGGGTGAAACCATCATACTGTGACAGTAGAGATCAAGCTGGGAAAATGATACTGGAGAGAAAAATAAACTATTGCCTAGATTATCCAGGAGCTACGTTGGGTTGGGAGTTGGTACGAGCTCCCTGCTCTTCCAGCATTTATTAGGGCTTTTACTTCCTTTTTTCTTGCTCTTTGTGAAGAAAATTTACTGGGTATGGAAGGATATAAAAATCTGATTTGACCAGACAGGATGCTAAAAGCTCCTGGTTTTGCATTTAAGTGAAGTTTTGTCTGTATTGCAGCTGTTCTGCCGTGCATGGCCCCAGGGGTGACAGCCTTCCTGTCTCTGATTCTTCCCATCCTGACTCAGCCCCTTTCCCAAGGGACCAGTCCCTCTGGGGAAAGGAGTTTCTGCCCTCTGCTCTGTTTCTTGGGTTTTACTTACACAGCTGTGATACCAGGGCACCTCTGCCCTCAGCTGCGTGCCTGGAGAGGTAGAGGTGAAATCACAGAATCCCAGACTTGTTTGTGCCAGAAGAGACCTTAAAGCTTACCCAGTTCCAACCCCCAGCCACAGGCAAGGACACCTTCCACTAGACTCTGTCCTGCTGTTATAGGATCATTTCTGGCTTCTCATGAATCGTGGGGCATAAAAGATGTGAGATTGTTGGGAATGCAACTCCCGACTCTGTACAGAGTGTTTGTAAGGGGATGACTTTCACATGCAGCATCTATCCAGATCCTAAAATTAAAGACCTGCTCTGAGCTCTGGAGCTTTCTCTCCACAGCAGGAGGGAACTCTGTCCAGCCAGGCAGTTGTGACAGAGATGCTCAGTGGCTGCAGATGTCTCCCATATAACCATCACCACTCACCCTTGGGGGCAAAGGATCTCTGAAGCTCTCTGCCGGTGGTGCCAAGCCCAGGGCAAGGATATGCAGGAAGAGCTAGGTCCCTGTCCATTGCAGCAGGCAGGCACCAGAGGAACAGCAACATCGCCTTGTCACCCTGCCCAGCTAGAGATAAGGTGTCCCTCATGAGCTCTCTCTTTTTCACCTGGGTGTTAATGCCAGTTTGGCACTGACTTTCAGTTCCTGTTTGGCCAGTCCTCTGGCTCAGTCCTGATCTTCAAAAGTTTCTTGCAATAGCCTTGACTAAGGTGATAATCTGTCATTTCTGGGTTTTGCTTCCTACATGGGGTCCCTTGTCATTTTCTGCCAGGTCATGACTGAGCTAATTGCTTGGTTTTACACCTTCCAGTTTTTGTATCAGATTTGGGCTTGTGACAATGGGGCTTCTCTTTATTATTTGTTTGGGGTGGCTTTTTTGTCTGCTCTCAGCTGTTGAGAGCTGTGAATCTTCTGGCTCTGTTAACAGTTCTGTTCACAAGCCTTTGAGGAGCCAGGCAGGTCTTTTGTGTTTCCTTTCTCTGCTGAAGTCATTGGTGGGACCCAGCATGCACATGGCTTAGCAGCATAGAGCTGTGCTATGCAAAGGAGAGACTAGCCATGCCCTGTCAAATCCGAGTGCTCAAGTGCTTTGTTTTCCTTTTTTTGCTGCACTTAAGGCACTTTGTCAGGTTCCCAGGGAAGTGACTCACCTGCAATCCCTGAATCATCCCTTGGGATCAGCCTTCCCTCTCCCATTGGGTCAGAGCCAGCACTCCTGATGTGCGGGGCTCGCTGAGGTGGCAGCAGGAGTTTGTGCTGGGGTGTTCTCTGTGTGCCACTGTCTGTGTCCAGCTGTGCTGGCGGCTGCTCCCTGCACTGCCACATTCCCAGGCTTCAGCACTGCAGTGGGTGAGCACAGAGGGGTGAGGAGGCTGGTGCCTGCTGGTGCTGTGTTGTTGCCGAGGTGTCAGGCTTCTGCCTCTGGGGCTGACCGGGGATCCATAAGGCTAGAGAGACTTCCCCTCTGAGGAGCAGGAGGGAAGCACCTTCTGCTACTGCTCCTCTGAAACTGTGCTGGGTGTTGCATGCGTAACTGCAGCAAGCAGGATCCAGAGGGGAGCAACGGGAATGTCCAAAGAGCAGGAGGGACTGGTGTGGGACTCCCGGGACTGGTGTGCAAGGGATGGGCCATGCAGGCGCTTGCAGTCCCTGTGCTGAGCAGCAGGAAGGGACCTGGTGTGCTCGGGGGCCTGGAGGGTGGCTTTTGGAAAGGGGAGAGCACAAAGAGCACAGCAGGGTAGTGGCTGCTGTTTCTGGGGTCCGTCAGGCAGCTCCTAGACTCTGGTTCTGGGCAGCAATCCGCTCTGGGCTGGGGCTTCTCCCATCAGTCTGACTTGCCTCCTCGGCACACAGCTTTCACATGCTGAGCTGGGGCAGGAGTTTGTCCTGGAGGCCGATTGCTCTGCCTGATGACTCAGAACCTCCCGGGAGGTGGCTGCGGCCAGCCAGCTCCTCGCGTGGACATTGGTGCAGGTGTGCTGGCTTTGCTGGTGCAGCTTCCCTGCCGCAGGTGGAAGCTGCGCTCCAGCCTGCGCGTTGTGTGCGGAGCAGCTTTGTGCTTCCTCTTCCTTCTTGCCTTGGAGGTGGTTTCTCCCAGGCCTGCGCAGAGGGAATCATGTATGTATTCAGGGCCACAGGAAGATCCTTTGCTTCCACCCCCTCTCCGAGATTGTTTCTAAAGGCAAATTAGAAGTATTGTATTCACATAGACAAGGCATGAAAATTCCATATTTGGAAAAGAATTGCTGCAGAGCGAGACCGTTATGGCTGTAAAACCTTCTTCCCTAAGGCAGACTCTGAGATTTTCCTTGCAATTAAAATTTCTTTGAAACTTGGACCAAAGATGATTTGGAGGAAAAAAAATCTCCTGAACTTTGAAAAGACTCTTTTCCAAACAATGTTTGTGTGAGAGCTTTAACAAATACTGTTCCTCCCAGTGTGTCTGATAGCAGCAAGTGACTGAACATGAGAAATCAAAAGGTTGCGAATAGCTCCTCCTCTGACAGTTGCTGCACTCTCTTAGAATTTCTCATGGCAGCATCAGAGGACAATAATTAGAATCCCAGCCTTCCAACCCCAGCCTGGTTGGGGTTGGAAGGGACCTGAAAGCTCCTCCAGCTCTAGCCCCTTCCACAGGCAGGGAGCCCTTCCACTGGAGCAGCTTGCTCCAAGCCCCTGTGTCCAACCTGGCCTTGAACACTGCCAGGGATGGGGCAGCCACAGCTTCTCTGGGCACCCTGTGCCAGCGCCTCAGCACCCTCACAGGGAAGAGCTTCTGCCTAAGAGCTCAGCTCAGTCTCCCCTCTGGCAGGTTAAAGCCATTCCCCTTGTCCTGTCCCTACATCCCTTGTCCCAAGCCCCTCTCCAGTTTTCCTGCAGCCCCTTTAGGCACTGGAGCTGCTCTCAGGTCTCCCCTTCAGGAGCCTTCTCTTCTCCAGGCTGCCCCAGCCCAGCTCTCTGAGCCTGGCTCCAGAGCAGAGCTGCTCCAGCCCTCGCAGCATCTCCATGGCCTCCTCTGGCCTCGCTCCAACAGCTTCATATCCATCTTATGTTGGGCCCCCAGAGCTGCAGGACTGTGGGGTGGAGTCTCAAGAGCTGATGGCATTAAATTTAAAATAACTTAAAAAGAAGGGGGGAAATGGATGTTTAGTCATTCAGTCTTGAGCATTTTGTAAGTAGAAATTTGTCTGGAAAAACTGACTTACATGGACTGTGTGAAGTGATCTGGGGGGGGGGGGGGAAGCAAAGGAAGAAGACCCCTGCTAGGAGAATAATTCCAATGGAACAGAAAGAGGAAACCCAGAGATTTACTTCAAGAACAAGCATGACTAAACTTTTACTGAGTATAATGGGCTTCCTGCCCTGTTGTCAACACTGAGGCTAGGGTGACATTAGTGAGAAAACTTGATTTTATCATTATCTGCCTGTCTGCTCTGTATCAGGGCTGAAGACTTGCTGAAAGGCAGATTGCTATCAGGTATTTTTTTGCACAGTCTGGACCTCCACTTGGGGTATGTTCATCCAGTAACACAAGCCTTTCACTGCGTAAGTAAAAATAAAAGTAATTTAAATATCCTCTGTTGAAAGCCTTTAAGTTTTGAATCCCTTGGCCACTTATCTCCAATATTTGTACACTCTGTGGTGCTGTGCCAGAACCAGATGGTCTTAAGGTCCTTTCCAACAATAACCGTTCTAAGGTTCTGTGTGCTATCCAGATCTGTAGCCATCTCTCACTTGATTGTGAGAGATTGTGGAAATATGCTGAGATTGTGGGAGGGACACTGAACTAGAGTGTCCTTCTAGAGAACATATTTCAGCAGATTGATGCTCTGGGGGCTCCAGAGTTTGCACTGGTGAAACCATGTCTAGCTTGCAGCTGCTTTCTGGGCCACCACAGTGTTCTGACACATTGTCCAGCTTTGTTTTATCTGAACGTTGGACCTTAAATGCTACATCACCAATGGGATCTGCTAATGGGAATTTGTAGTGAATTTGGTCTGAATGGGAGCTTGTGGCTATGTGCAGTGGCTATGACCATAATCTGTCTTGATGTGGGTGGGTGTCACATCCCACACCTTTGCACCAGCAATGCATGTTAATGTGTTCGCACCAAAGACACTTGTGGCTGTGGGTACTGCAGTGGTTCAGAGGCAATTGGAGCAGCAGCCAGGTTGTGGTGTTGGCCCCTAGTGATCTAAATCTGCAGATCCCTCTCTGTAGGGCTGAAGGCTGAATGCCCTGACTACTGCATTGTCCGGCCCAAAGGTGTAATTGTAAAATGCCTCTTGGATGCTACGAAGGAACTGTGGAAAGCCAGGGGGATATAGGCGGGTGCTTGGCCATGGCGCAGTGGCCCAGGGTTTGTGTGGTACTGAGGTGTGTTGACAAGCATGTGGGCTTGTCGGATGCTTGCATGCAGTACGCTTACCATGTGTCTGGAGTTGATAGCATCTTATGTCTGGCAAGATTGTCTCCTCCCTCATCTTTGGATTTTGGGGAAAAGTTCATAAAAGAAAAAGGTATCTTTGTCTCATCTTGCCTTACAATATCCAGTAGAGAAAGTGAGCTCCAGAGACCCTGAGTTCATGTCTTAGCCTTAGGACTGGAGATTATGAACCATTTTAAAGCTTTGCAGTAGCCTTGCCATGCTTGTATTACCTCCATACAACATATACTAGAAGTGTGCTCTAGACAGCCTGTTCCTTCTCCCAGGAAGGGGAGCATTAAGTGGATTTTAATTCTGTTTAACAGGAGGAGATGTGGTTACACACCACATGCTGCACTGTCGGCAGCACGAGAGAATTGCTGTTGAAGTAATTGCAGGCTTTTTGTGGCCCTGTCTCCCAGCCAGGTCTGCCTAAGGCTGGGCTGCTCGGCTGCTCCCTTGGCTGCTCCCTCGGCTGTGAGGGAGGTGGGCTCCCTGTGATGCAGACTGAGCTGGTGCTGTATGGCCCCAGAGCTGCTGTTGTGCTTGTTGTGGCTTTGTCTGTTCCTGTGTGGCTGACACAAGCTGGCACATGTGGATGGTGCTGGGCCTGGTGCTCACCCTCTGGTTCCTGGGTGAAGGCACATTGGGGTCAGGAGGTGCTGGGCAGAGAATGGAGGGCCTGGTTGGTGCGGGAGGTCTGCCCTGCTGTTTGGAGAGTCTCCAGATGGACTTGCCTGTCTGGGGAAGGAGCTGGTGTGAAGTTGTGCTACTCCTGCCACTCCATCAGTGAGGTCTGGCTGCTGGCTGGGGGGATCTAGCAGGAGCTTTTGTCCCTCAGACTCCTGTCTTGGGTTGTCTCCAAAGATGCTGCAGTGCTGCCTGTTTGAAGCAGCACTGCAAACCACTGACAACATCTCCAACCTGCCTCTCGCATCTCCCTGTGCTCATCTCTCCACCTTCCCTGTATCGTAGCTGTATTCGGTATTTATTCTGTAGCTTTGCCTTCCCAAGGATGGCACAAGCAGTGCTTTCCTCCTCAGCAGCTTTTGTAGCATCCTGGTGGCCGTTCTGAGCAAATGGAGCAGTCCCAAGGCTGGTGCAGGCAGCTCATGCAACTCTGGAGGTTGTGAGGAGCCAAAGCAGTGCATCCAGGCCTGCGCTAGCTCAGGTAGCAAGCTGGGGTAGAGGAGGGAGGGCTCTCCTACTCCGTTGCATTTTTTGTAGCTGATGGGGAGCTCTCTATGTTCTTTGGCTTATCTCAGAGGAACAGTACTGCTGTGACAGTCTCCCTGATAGAGTTGGAGGCACAGGGGGCACTGCCTCCTGCTGGGATCAACCCTCCTTGGGCTGCAGGGCTGCTACTGCCCTGGCTCTGGGACTGTAGCTCTCTTGGGCAACAGTGTGGTTTGGAGGTGTGGGACTGTGATGTATTGGGCAGTGCTTTGTGTGCTGTCGCTGCCTGTGTCTTCCCCTTCCCTCTTGCCTGCTTCTCCCTGCATCAGCCTGCATTTGTAAAATGAAATAAATATTGACACGGATGGGATGCTATTCAATTTGTCCTGATCACTGGGCTGCAGTGAGTTCTGACAGAGCACAGTGTAAAACATAAGCTCAGGATGTAATTTCTACTGTCAACATGATGTACAGTATGGCTGTGCCAAATACACACCGACAAACTGCACAAGCTCTTGTAGAGAGGGAAGAGGGGAGTTGTGCTGATAATTGGGAATCAGGATGACAGCAGCAGGAGAGGCGGTGTTGGGTTGAACATGGCTGGTGTGGGGCTGGTGCTCCATTGCCTGGCACTGTGAGTGCTGGGCTTGCTGCCGTGGGGTGCCTGTGTGCAGTGCACCCGCAGATGCGTGCTGCTGCCTGCTTCGGATGCTGTGCTGTGGCTCTGGATGCAACTGCAGCTCCCACTAGTTATTTATGGCTCCACTGCTCACGTGTAGCAGAGAGAAGTGGCATTTCCAGCTGCTGGTGGAAGGTCTTCAGTAACATAGGGAAATAAATGTTGTGCGAGTCCTGATTCCTGTGCACGGGATTTCTGTGGCTCTTTGCAGCCCTGGGGTACTTTGAATTCTGTTGCTGCAAAGACACAAGCAGGACTTGGGGCTCTTGGGTCTGCTGTGCCTGGAAGAGTTCTGTCGTGTGATAGCCAGAAAGAAAGATGTGCACACTGAGAAGAGGCGTGACACTGACCCTTGCTCTGGCCCGAAGGTGTGACAGAAGACAAACAGGCTGAGAATTTATGAGTGGAGAAGAATTTGGCTTGTGTCAGAGCCTTGCTACAGATGTGTCCCTGGGTCATTGTTTCTAGGTAGCTCTAGGCACAAAGGGAGTGCACTCTGGGTATGCTGGAGCTCACAATAGGTTGTGCAATGGGCTGTGCAGTCTAGTACCTGACTGTCTCAGAGGCAAACTGGGTACGCCACCCCCATTGCTGCCCATAGGAAGAGCATGTAAAGAGCTGAGAGTAGCTGAGCTTTGGACTCACGAGACAGCCACCAGCAAACCACGTTAGTTCAGACGAAGCAGCAAGATGAGAAATGTGCTAAATGTAATAAACACAAGGTTGTGGTTCCCACAGCAACGCAGCCCAGCCCGTGCTGGACCAGCTCAGCAGGACCCTCCTCCTGTGGCAGTGGCTGCTCCATGGAGTGCTCGGATGCAGCAGGGCTGAGCAAGTTGCCTTGGGAACTGTGGGCCAGGCTGTGCCCAGCCAGGGAGCAGCAGCTCTGCTGCAGCTGTGCTCACCCACTGCTTCATCTTTTGCCCTGGCTTCCTCTTCTAAGCCTGGCGTTCCTGTGTGTATTTAAATTGGTACTTTTGGTTTATTGATACTGTTTAGGATTTAGCTACTTGCTTTTATATGCAAGTAGCAAGTTAACTCCAGCAAGGCTGCAGGAAAAGGCAGAGTGAATGACTAGGGTGCCAGTGCAGTGTGTGGCTGGGGTAGTCGGGCTGTGGCGGGCATCAGTGGCTTGCAGCTGTCACTCAGGTATGGAATGGTGCAACGAGGGTGGCTCTGACTGCACCCATGAGCCGGTACTGGTGCTGTCTGCAGGCTCTGTGCCCTGAGCACTGCACTGAGACTGGCAGGGCAAAGTGCTGCCTTCTTGCCAGCCCAGCTGGGGCTCTTGGATGCTGATGCTGCTGGTGTGGTGCCTGGGTTTGCACCATTGGGTTGGCTTGCTTTTGGTCTCCCTGTGTAGTCAGGAGGTACTCAGTGGCTGCAGACCTGCTCTCTGGCAGCAGCCCTGCTGCCTTGTCAGGCTTCTGGGAGGGCTTTATGAACCAGCATGGAGGAGCCTGGATGGCAAGGAGAGGGTGTCAGGGTGGGAGAATTCAGCAGCTGGTGACTGCCTCTCCCCAAGGCTCTGCTTACACAGTAGTCACTGAGAACATGTGCAAATAGACTATTTAAGTTCTCTTTCTGGTGGTTGCATTTACCAAATACAACTCATTTGTACTCTGACTTCAGGCACATCTGGGGGCATTGCCTGAGAAAGTGCTGCAGAGTAGCAAAGGCAGAGATGCTGGATATGGTGTTCTTGCCACACTTAGTCTTTGCCCTGGGTGCTGGCCTGAAGCTTTTGCTCTGGCTTGGCTTGTGCTGTTTGGCTTATTGACATCTCTCACTGTCTGGGGAACATCCTCCAAAATAGCTACAAATTTCCTGGATGTGAGAAATGGGAGAGATGCTGTTTGAGGCAATGGTATGCTGTATCTTAGAATCATAGAAAGGATTGGAAAGGACCCATCTAGTTCTAATTCCCCTGCCATGGACAGGGACACCTCCCACTAAACCATGTCATCCAAGACTCTGTCCAACCTGGTCTTGAACACTGCCAGGGATGGAGCATTCACAACTTCCCTGGGCAACCCATTCCAGTGCCTCACCACCCTTACAGTAAAGAACTTCTTCCTTATATTTAATCTAAACTTCCCCTGTTTAAGTTTTAACCCGTTACCCCCTGTCCTATCACTACAGTCCCTAATGAAGAGTCCCTCCCCAGCATCCCTATAGGCCCCCCTTCAGATACTAGGAGGCTGCTATGAGGTCCCCACGCAGCCTTCTCTTCTCCAGGCTGAATAGACCCAACTTTCTCAGCCTGTCTCCATATGGGAGGTGATCCTGCCCCTCTACTCTGCTCCTGTGAGACCTCACCTGGAGCATTGTGTGCAGTTCTGGTGTCCTCAACATAGAAAGGACATGGAACTGTTGGAACAAGTGCAGAGAAGGGCCATGAGGATGATCAGGGGCTGGAGCAGCTCCTGCCTGGTGATCACGCTCCTTCTGATGCAGCCCAGGATACGGTTGGCTTTCTGGGCTGCAAGCGCGCACTGAAGCCAGCTCATGTTCATTTTCTCATCAGCCAACACCCCCAAGTCCTTCTCCGCAGGGCTGCTCTGAATCTCTTCTCTGCCCAACCTGTAGCTGTGCCTGGGATTGCTCCGACCCAGGTGTAGGACCTTGCACTTGGCAGGGTTAAACTTCATAAGGCTGGCATCAGCCCTCCTCACAATCGTGTCAAGGTCCCCCTGGATGGCATTCCTTCCCTCCAGCATATCAACCAAATCTTCTTATATGTATTTCTATATATCCATGTAAGCCTCATAAGTAGGTTTGTACGTGTGCTGTTATCATCAGTATCTCTTGCTCTGAAGCCAGCTGTGGGTGGGCAGCCTTAGCTCCATTGCTCCAGGGCAGGGACCTTCATATCTGTGTTTGATCAATGAAGGCTGCAGTTGCTTTACCCTGTGAGACTTCTAACAGCAGGATGGAAAGACTCAGTCCATCACTCATCAACAGGCCACCTTGCTCCCCTATGTATAGTCTCCAATGAGAAATGTCTGATGGTGGGCATTGTCACCAGGTTGGCAAGACTGGCCCTTCAGGAGCAGTGGCAGGAATGGCTTCTGCATGGGGAGGCCTGACTGCAAGAGGGAGTCATGCCGTTGCCAGCAACCCCCCATGGCTGGTGTAGAGATGTCTTAATAGCAAACAGCCTGGGAAGGAAGAGGGGTGGGGAGGAATGTTGGTGCTTCTGTACTGTGATTGCCAAGATAAAAATATACTGGAGACCCTGTGCTCATCGGAGCATGAAGTGCACAGGGATTGCACATGCTACAGCTGATGCACACGTGTGTGTGGAATTAGCATGTGTACCTGGAGGGCATGTGTACACCCACGTAAGGCACAAAACAGAAAAGAGTGCCAATGTGTGTGTGTGCTATTAATTGTGCATGGCATAGAACATGTGTGTGAATAGATCTGTGCACACTGCGTGACACGCTACTTGCAAAAAGGCAGTGTGGAATGATGCCTGGCATTAATGCCTCATGTTTCTCAGCGTTTGTTCAGATGGGCAGATGCAGAGATGTCAGTGGAGCTCGCTGGATGCTTTGGGAAACTGCCCTGCAGTCACACCAGGCAAATGGCAAGTGCAAGTAAGAGCTGGGGAAATAGTTGCAAGCTGCCCCTCCTCTAAACTGCTGAGGTTGTTAAGAATTATGCAGAGGGCTGTGTGAAATAGAATCCAGTTCCCCTTCTATGGGGAGTAGATGGATATCTACTCCAGGAGCATCCCCCTTTCCATTCATCCTCTTCCCCATCCTATTTAGAGTGACAGATGTTGAGGAGATCAGCTCTGCAAACCAATGAAGATGTTTCATGAGTGGTTCTGGCTGTGACTGGTGTCGCTGAGCTCTGGTGGAAGCTCAAGGTGTTGGTTCAGGGAGAGATGGATGCTGCATACCCATCCCCATATCCTGGTCAGGCCTCTTCTCCCCAGGTGCTCACTGAACGCAAGCTAATCTTGGCCACAGGTCTCATGTCTTTACCCTTAGTGCCTTGTGGGTGGCTTGAAGCTTACTTCACAGCCCTTTCTTACACTGTTAAAGTCAGGCAGGTGGTGAGCCAGCGTTTCCCAGTGTCAGGTGCTGCCATCCCCAGCATGAGGGACTGGTGTGGTCTGGCCCTGTGCAGGCAGCAGCAGCTCTGCCATGCTAGGGTCCTGCCCACACATCTCCCACCAGTGCGAGCAGTGATGACCTGTGCTGGCAGCAGACTCCGCTCCCGTCCTCAACCAGGGCAGCATGGTAAGGAGGTACCTGTGACGGGGGCTCCTTGGTCTTGGAGCTCTTGCTGGAGCAAGCAGACATCCATAGTGCTGCAGAGCCTGCTGTAGTTCTATGCAGTTCTGCCCTCCCTTCCGGGGTGTCTGCTCTAACAGGGGCTGGGCTCTGTGGTGGGGCACCTGGGGCAGGGCAGGGTGGGACACAGCAACCAAGGCTGCAGGCAGCAGCACGGTGGGGCATGGAGACCTACTCTCACACCAGCACTGACACCTTGGTCTTTTCCAGGCTCCTGGGGCTGCTGCCGGCTGCCCTGCACCTCCCTGTGTGAGCCAGCAGATGATGGAAGTGACCGGCATCAGCTGGGCAAAGGACCCTTCGCAAGGTGCTGGAATATCATCTCTCGAAAGATGGGATTTACAAATGGGCTTGTGAACTGCATGTGTGACATAGGCACCTCTGCTACCAGAACCCTTGTGCAGTAGCCCAGGGCCAGCAGAGAACAGGCAGACGCTGGCCACAGCAGCTCATCCCGGTAACTCCTCTGTGAAACCGTGCATGGAGAAGCTTCTCTTCCCTTCCCCTCCTGTGGATGCCTGCTGTGGGTACCCGTACCCCACTCGCTGCCTGCTGGCGGGGTGGGCAGCCAGCAGTGCGTGACCCTGTCCCCCAGCCAGAAACGGAGCCACACTGCTCTGTCCCTGGGGACAAATGCCAGCCGCCAGGCTCATCTCTGGAGGCCCAGGAGCAGCTGGTGAGGCACCAGCACTGACTGCTCCCGTGCTAGCAACAGGCGGTCTGGGACGTGTGTTGTCACAGAAGTGACTCCAGCCTGCTGGGACAGAAGTGTTCCAGCTGCAGAACATGGAGTGCAACAAGGATGGGAATGTTCTGCATTGACCAGGGAGCCTTCTGCTGCTAGTGTGGACTTTCCTCGTCTTCCCTAAAGGATGCCAGTTGCCTGTCCAAAAGCTACTGCTCACGCAGCCTCCTGAAGCGCAATGGCGAGCGGTCTGCAGGGCTTCTTGTGGACCATGCTGCTGCTGTTCTGCGCCATGCAGGAGCTGGGAGCCTGGGCCATGCACACTTCTGTTGAGGGCCCTGGCCTTGGGCAGCAGGAAGACCCCGCGCTGCTGGCCAGCGGGCGAGTGAAGCGTGGCTGGGTCTGGAATCAGTTCTTTGTGGTGGAGGAGTACACGGGCACGGAGCCGCTCTATGTGGGGAAGGTAAGGTAACCTGATGTCTCCATGGGGCTGACCAAGCCAGCAGCAGCACAGAGTGTGCCAACAGCATGGTCGAGCCTGGCAGGGAAAGAGGGTCTGCATGAAGGTTGCTTGTGGGGGCCCAGTTAGAGAAGTACTTTCTGGACTGGGATGGCAGGAGCCCGGTCCCTTCTGGGGTGGTGAGGCTGATGTGCTCCCAGAGACTTTGGGGCAGGAGCACACCAAAGTTCACATCTGTGTTCTTGCAGTCATGTGCTGGGTTCCCATGGTGTTTGGGGTGGGTGCAAGAAAGGGGTGCAGCTCTGGGTGTTGTGGGTGTGCAGTGTGGAAGGCTCAGCCACATCTCTGGGAAGATCTGCTGGGCTCAGCAGATGTTCAGACCAGGCTGGCATCTGCTCATGTGCTTACGCTAGTCCCTGCCATGTCTTGGGAGCCAGTACTGTTGTAGCACCAAGAACTTTCCTGATACAGTAGTCGCTGCCTTAAGTGCAACCCTGACTTCCTGAAGGTGGTCCATCCCTTGCCCTAGTCCTTTCAACATGTGGATAATGTGCTGCTGGGTTTTGTTGGGTGGCCCCTCCGTGTGACTCCCTCCTGGTCCTGGAAGGACTGTTCTGTGTTGCACCTGCAAGCTACAGAGGCTGTTTCCTCGCTAGTTCTCTCTGCAGGCTGGGGCTGGCAAAGGAGGTGTCCTCTCTCTCTTTAAGGCAGGGAAATTCTGCTCTTATCTGTGGCCAGAGCAAGATTGTGATAGGATTTATGTATCTCTGGCTGGCCTGCACACTGTGCTGTAGAAGGTGCTTGGTGTGGGGGTGCAGGGCTTGGAGGGACCCTGAGGGTCAGCACTCGGTAGAATTTTCTTAGGTTTTGCAGTAGCTCTGCCCATCAGGCCTGTGCTATGGGTGCTGCTGGGTGCTGGCCAGGAGCTGCACTGCATTACTCTGCTGCTCCCAGGACCATGTCCTTGCTGGGCTTTGCACAGGCATTTGCATCCACAAACATCCAGGGAGAGGCAGTGGGAGGTTTGGCCTTGTGGTAAACAGTGCATCCTGCTCTGCCGTGAGAAGATGTGATGCAGTTGCTGGAGCACACTGGTCTTCCCTGTGCTGGACCAGTCCCAAGCTCCCTCTGGCTGTCTCCCTTCTCTGCAAGCGGGTTGCTGTTGGTGCTGTCCTGGCTCTTGCCGTTGCTTGTGTTGCCGTTGCTGCAGAGAGGATGCTGGCAATCCTGGGGCTGCTGGCAGGTAGCAGTGCCTTCTGGGCAGGGCTGGGTCAGAGCTCTGCTTCCCTGATGTGTGACCTGGGCCAGGGGGAGGCTGGCCATGGGCCTCTGCTCCCTGTGTCCTGGGGCTGAAGGAGCATTTTGCCTCAGGGTTCCAGAGCTTTGGCCCTTTCTGGGAGCTGTGGGGAAGCTGTCCTGTGGCTCCCACATGTTGGGATGATGTTATTTGTACACCGATGAAGGTAGCGCTGGCTGTTGGGACCAGAGGAGCACGCTGCAAGCCAGGTAGAGCCGCTGCTGGAGGCGCATGGGCTGTCCCCAAAGGAAATGCCCAAGAGCTCATGCAATAGGGATATCTGACAGCCTTGGCTGTCTGGTCATCAGTCTGGAGGAGGCTTGAAAATGGGCTTTTTGGCTAGGGGCCAGCTGGGATTTCAGCGGTGATTTGTGTCCATTTCAGCAGACGCTTGAGAGCTGCACTCCTCTGCCGCCACACTTGATGCAGTTACAGCTAATTCACAGCTCCCCTGGGAAGCGACTGGAGGCATCAGGTCCTGTCAAACTCCAGAGGTAGCCTAGCAACCACCTCGGCTCCAGAATGAGCCCAGGCACCTGCCACTAACCCGTTTGACAGCCCCCTTCCACACCATTCACTGCGTCACCCACCCTGCTCAGGATAAAGGCCAGCCTTTGCCAAAATCCGATCCCTGTGAGCTGCTCCCCAGGGCAGCTCCTGGGTCAGGCTTTCCTCTGGAGGAGGTGGGGTGGCCGCCTGGAGCTGCCAGCCCTCATGGCACAGCCGGTGGGCTCCGGAGCCTTCCTGCCCCAGGGACCCAGGTCTCCCTGTGGTGTAGCAGGGGCTCGCCCTCCATCAGCACCTCCTGCACACTTCCGTGTGCTTTTTGAAGGGCCGATACCATTTCTGTAAAATCTGGGCTCTCCAGCTAATCCTTCTGAACTGTAATTTCCCCCGAGGCTGCTGTCAGTTTGATGTGGATTTCTTTGGGTTTTTTAAATAGAATTATGGGGTCAGCACTAGTTACAAACTTCTGCATGTGGACAGATCTATTTTAGATAGAGGAGAGGATTAAAGGGAAAAAAGCAGATTTAATTAAGTTGCTAATATTTAAAGAAAATTGATGAACTCGGGCTTTAGGAGTTGGAGCAAACAGAGTGTGCCTTTATTACGGGCTAGTTTGTATTTGATTTTCTTTCTCTTCCAGCCTCAGAGTAATTTTTGATTTGTGTATCTGTGCTTCCTGTTTAATTGTTTTTAATAAGGAATGTGCACCTCTGCTCACATTTAATTTTGATTTAATTATTAGTATGTAATTAATGGCTTTGTAAAATTCCTCCTTGAAGCATTCTAGGACAAGGAAGCTATTTTCCTGTTTAACAAAGTGAACAGATCAGCGTTTTGTCCACCTTCTGGACAAGCCTGGCTGCTGCGGACACTTGTCCTTGGCCAGGGGAGCTGAGCTGCAGGCAGGGAATTCCCTCCATTCCCGGGCACAGCACACCAGGGTAGAGCTGGGGGAAGGTGCAGAGGGTCTGTGCTGTGCCAGGGCTGCCTGGTGCAACTGGGGTCTCCAGGCCTGCATGGGAGCATGCTGCTCCCTTACCTGCCTGCTGTAGCGGCAAGAGCACCCCTGGATGTGGTGGTCTGGGCCTATGGCATCTCCCCTCAGATGTCTGCAGTCTGTTATCCAGCCCTCCCCCATTAGTTGTTGTTCAGCCAAGCAGCACAGATTTAGCTCTTTTAATCTTCCCTTGTAAATCAATCTCTACAGCCCCTTGAGCCCGGGATCCATTTTTCTTCCTAGCATTTCAGTTTGCAGGGATCCGGTGTCTGCTCCAAGCAGTTAGTGATGAGCAAACATGTAAAGAGGATGTGCTGAGAGCACAGTGTGGTTCTAGGAAGAGGTGCTGGGTGGTTTATCTCTGGCCTAATTATTAACCGTGAGCCTGGTGTTTGGTAGGAAAGTGCAGGTTTCTGTTACCTGTGCTGTGCAGACCAGGTGCCTGGTTCTGTGCCGATCCCTGGCACAGTAACGAACACTAAGGAGAGGATGATAAAGTGGAGTGGCAGCAGGAGCTCAGCAGCCAGGGAGGAGGGCTGAGCTCAGCTCCTTGAGCTACCTGAGTGAAGGTCTCCTTTCCAGGCAGATGTTTCAACATGGGCAGTAATATGTGAATGTTCTGCAAAATGCAGTGAATTGTCTAACGCGTGGGCCCCTCATGAAATAAGTATATAAACTGTATCTAACAAGACAAATATAATGAAGGCATCATAAAAAAAGAGGCAGCTCTGGTATAAATTCTTGCTGGTGGAGCTGTATGTCTGAAAGGTGGATTATAGAACTGCAGTTTTGAAGATTGAATGGCCCATAAACATTTTCATATTTCATTAGCTGATTAATGGACAGGTTTTTTGGGACACACACACACACACGACTGCTCATTTTAAGCAGAAATTGTAGGAAGCAAATGAAAGCAGCTGATGAAACCTTTCCAGGGTCCTGTCCTGTTACGGATTGTCCCAATTAATGCCCATGCTGCTCTCTGTCATGATGCATTCTGCCTGTCCAGTTACCGTTAATAGATTTCTCATAAGTGGCTGGATTGTAACACCCTCATAACTCAGTTTAATGCCACCAATAAAATTATCTCTGGATGTCTGGCCTGGCTTTCACTCAGCTTCTGGTCCGTGAGGAGCTCTTTACCCTTTCTTTTCCTGATTTCAAACACTGTCTTAATTAGAAAATGAAGTGGAGATTGGCTGCAAAAGCGTCTTCCACAGGGTCTGTTTTTCATCCTGAACATGGGCCTGATTTGACACGTTCTCCTGCAGTCTTTGCTTGGGTGGGGGCTGTGGGTGTGATGTTGTGATGGGCTGACTACCCTGTTGCCTTGCCACATAAACCCAATACAGATGTTCAGCGAATACCTGAGCTCTCAAGCAAGGAGACTTGTCAGCACCAACTGCTCTGAAAGCAGAGAGTGGCTGTGGTGGGGCAGAGCAGGCAGGTAGGAACAGATGCTGGTGGAGAGCTGCTTCTGTACCTTGGTCTGCTGTGTGCAGCCTGGGAGAGATGATCCCACACTGGGGTCTGGAGTCCTTGCCCACAGGGAAGCTGCTTTTTTGGGGGTGCTGTTGAGTTGTCTTTACAGCTTCCATTATCTCTGAACCTCATAGTGGTGGGTTTGTCCCTTGGTTTGTGGTGTGGGTGGGTACTGGCAGGATTTGTGATCTGCCAGATGTATGGGTGGCATAGGAAGGACCGAAGTTCCAATTTATTGAGCCTTTTTCCATGCCCAGGCATCAGTTGGTGGTGCTCTGCCCCTCTCCCTGGTGGCAGACATCACACAGGCACCATGAGCTCCACATCATGCAGTCTTGGCCACAGGGGCACAAGCATGGCCCCAGCCTGCTCCTACCCTCTCCCTCTTTCCCTGACAGATCCACTCAGACTCGGATGAGGGGGACGGCTCCATCAAGTACACTATCTCCGGGGAGGGCGCAGGGACGATCTTCCTCATCGATGAGATCACAGGTGACATCCATGCCACCGAGCGCCTGGACCGGGAGCAGAAAACCTTCTACACGCTGCGGGCTCAGGCCCGCGACCGGCAGACGGACCAGCTGCTGGAGCCCGAGTCAGAGTTCATCATCAAGGTGCAGGACATCAACGACAGCGAGCCGCGCTTCCTGGAGGGGCCCTACATCGGCAGCGTGGCTGAGCTGTCCCCCATCGGTAGGTCTCCTGGCTGGGAGGAGGGGGGCTGGGGAACCTGTGCGCAGCTTTGAACCTGTCAAGCCTTAAGCCTGCTGCACCCTGCAAAACCGCCTCCAAATCCCAGGGATTCCAGCTGAGACCAGAGCCAGGGAGCCAAGAGGGAAAAATAAATAAGGTGGCTTAAGGAAAACAAGTGAATAAATCCTCTGAGCTGATTGCCAGCCTGAGGCTGAGCGCTCAGTCTCAGCCCTAAGCTGTGCCCTGGGGATGGGCCATGGCAGAGCCAGCTGCCCACTGGGCATTTACCCTGGTTTTGCACAGCCCCCTCACTCCCAAACACGGGAAGGGAGGGGACAGAGACCAGCTGAGCCCTTGCACGCCTGTGGTGCAGATCAGCTGGAGTGGTGTTTCTCCCTCTCAAGTAGCCTGTGCCCAGCCCCTCCTCAGGACCATCCTCTGTGTGCTGCTTTGCTGCTATCCAGAGCCCTGTGGTAGCTCAGCCATTCCCTTGTGCATCCCCATGCAGCACTGCCAAGCCCCTCTCACCTGGCCCTCTTGCCTTCCTCTGAGGGCTCAAGAGTTGTTGGCTGAGGTTGGGGAATTCATGTCCCTGTAACAGAAGTGTGGCTTCCCCATGTTACTGTCCCCTTGCCCCTATCCTCTTGCCACCAGCGTCTTTAAGTCCATTGGTAATCAGCCTTGCTGAACTGCTGAGGGGCCAGGATGGGACATGTGCCATGAGGCTGTACAAGTCCATTCCCCTGTGCATGGCAGAGCAGGACAGTGAGCTCTGCACTCACCTCAGTGTCAGGAAGGGTACAGGGTGATGTATGAACTGCAGCATTGCTGCCCTTGCTCTCTGATGCTGGGTTCCTGTATTGCTGGGGCACAGCTCAAGTGCACGGAGACTGGCTGGCTTGCTGAGCTGCCAAGAATGTCACACCATTCCCCATCCACATCAGACAATCTGTTATCCCCCATTGACTGGCCGGGCCATGTGTCAGCATTCACTGCAGGCAGGGAGCTATAAATCACTCTTCTCCAAAGGCTGCATGGAGGTAAGAGACAGCTTGCAAAAGGCTGACTGACATCAAAGATAAGGCAGGTCCCCAGCACTGTCAGCAAGGGATGAGTCAGCGAGGGGAGCGTGGCAGTGCCGAGGAGCAAGGGGGGGAAGACAGGGAGCACCCTGGGGGGGGCTGGGGCAGCCTGGCTGAACTGCATGAGGGGCTCTGCTGCCGGGTGAACCTGCCGAGTCCTGCTGCGCCTGGGCAGGCAGGCCTAGCTGAGGAGGCATCCTGGGAGCAGTGCAGGGGATGCTCAGTCTGTGCTGCTTCAGGACGGAGCTCTGCCTCTCCATGGTTGATGTGCAGCATATTGTAAGACTGGTGCATGGCCTCCAGCAGGTTACAGACATGCAGAAATTGCCACAGCAGAGGAGCTGCCACTGCCTGGATTTCAGTTGACAGATGGAGAACAATCTCTCCTGAGGTATCCCGAGCATTCCTTCCTCTCCGTTTACCTGCGTGATCCTTTCCCGTGTCAGAGTGACCTCTTGGACTAGAGCCACGTGCTCCTGGAGAAATGAAAGACGGCATGTGGGCAGCAAAGCAGGAGGCATCCTGTTCCCAGAGGGAAGAAAGAAATTAATCTGTTTTGCTTGAACAACATTTAAAAAGGAATTCTCAACTCTGAGTATTAGACAAGGATTCCAGTTCTTTGAAAATCACAAACAATTATGGAGCTGCCTGATCAGACTGATGTGAACAAGATGTATCAAAGGAGACAGTTTCTATGCAAAATTGGAGATCAGAGGGAAAGAGAAACACGGTTTCACAACATGAAAGGAGGTGATTCCTGCAAATTAAAATACTTGGAAGTTAAAAGTAAAGAGAAGTGCTGTGAGCAGCGTGGGCTGTGCTACCAAGTGGCATGCTCAGACAGGGGAGCTGGAGCCATGAGCCTGTTCTGCTTTCCAGGCTGATGTCTGTTTGCCTGTGGCAAGCTTGGAGATTCCTGAAGCCTGGCCACCCCAGGGAGCATAAGGGCTCCTCTGTAGCAGCTCAGCCTTGGAAATGGCCCATCCAACAGCGCAGGGAGAGCTTCACGTATCATCGCATGGTGCTGCCATGTGGTCCCCTGCAGTATGAATGCAGAGCCTGGAGGGTACCCACATGCTGCTGCTGCAAGCCCCCAGCTTCCTCTCAGTACTCCCTTGGCTTAGCAGTGATTTGCCCAGGAACAGATAGCACAAATGATAGAATGGAGGCATCCTGCAAAAGCATAAATAAGGAAGCTTGGGAAGAGGGAACAAGGAGCATGCCTTGCTGACTGGATGGAGATGACCTTCTGTACCGGCCAAGGAAGGCTAGGCAGCTCAGGCAGAGCTTGGACTGGTTATTAATGCATTAACATCAGGGTCAAAGCCTGGGGACCTGCTGGTGAACATGCCTATTCTCTGCTCTATTCGAGTACAGATGTTTTGCCGATCTTTGCTGGGGAAGTGGCTAGGACAGGCCCACCCCAGTGGCTGGGGCTACTCCCTAGCTTGGAATTTGTTTGCAGGGAGCTGTTCATTCCCTGTATCTGCTGCTCTGACATCCTTTGCTCAGTGGCCAGGCCTGAAAAGTGAAGAGTGGCCTCCTCCTTCCTCCTCCTGTGCCTCTGCCATCCCAAACCTCATGGAGTTTGTGCTTTGGGTTGCCCAAGTGGGTTGTTTTCCTTCTAACTCATTGCAGCTATCAGCTGCAGCTCTCCATTCCCTGCCGAAAGCATAGTCCCAGCTCCCAGGGATAGTGCCTTTCTGGGGCATAAAGAGGAATAAAACAAATACGGTCAGATCCGCTCTGTGACAGCAGGAGCAGATCAAAGGACATTATTTGCATAATGAAGGAGTACTAATTGGGAGGGAAAGTCAACTGATTTCCTAGTGTCTAAGAGGGAATAATAGGTGAGAGAACCACACAAACTCCCACCAAGTAGCTGGGAGTGTTCTGCAACACACCTGCCCCTTGCTCTGCGCTGGGGCCAGAGAGCGTGTTTGGCAGGCACAGCATACATACTGCTTGAGACTATTAAAGTAAGTCAGAGCCGACTAAAGGCCTCTTTGTACCAAGATCTTTTCTTGACAGTGGCCAAAATGGATGCTTACGGAGGAGGAGGAACAGCACACAGCATCTGTGATGCTCCTCTTAATATTCTTCCAGCCAGCAACCAGTTTCAGCTAGGGTATTTCTTTAGCTGTGGGTGGTTTCCGTGGGTTTAGCCTGCTTCAGTGTCTGTCTTCCATGAACTCATCCAGACTCACTGTAAACCTCTGCAAAGAGCAACGAAAAGGCATCGAATGCTGCTCTTGGGGTGCACAGGAGGGAGGTTTGACCTGAGGCTGCAGGGGGGCAGCTGGAGCTGCAGCAGGGCAGCAGGCTGTCTGTGCTCAGCTTCTCACACGAAGCACCGGAGCCACACACATGAATGAGCCCAAATCCAGCACACAGTGCCTCCTGCGAGACATCACTGGTGGTTGCACAGAGTGCTGTTGTAGCCCAGAGCTCACTTCTGGGCTGTTCAGGGTGCGTGCAGAACCCGGAGTGAGGCACGTGCTAGGAAATGTGCATCCTTCCACCAGAACATCACTCCTCCCTTGGGGCATTTTGCTCTCCTTATTTCTTTGTGTAGCACCAAGTCCAGATTAGAGACGATTTGGCTGTACAGACAGAAACTCGGGGTCAAGCCCTGGCTCTAGCACAAAGCTGGTTGAATGCAGAAGTGATTATTGTGAAGAGAAATTGTTTAGTCTCCACACTGCAGCCAGGATGCTTGCAGGCACCTGAGCTTTTTTCTTTCCTTGATGGACAATGCTCAGAACTCTTGTGTGCACCTGGGAGCTGCTGGGGCAGGAGGAAGCTGGAGCTGGGGCTTGCCCTGCCTCTTGGTCCTCAGTGTCCTCTCCCGCAGTGCACTTGGTCATGGGTTTGTTCCCCAAGACGCCGTGTTTACCTGCTTGGTGCCAGGGCTGGGGTCCACTGAGCAATGTGTTTCTCTGGCCAGACAGCCCAAAGGGTATTTCCATAGTTGTGTGTTTTAGCAATTCCACCATAGCCAGGTTAGCTCCCTCAGGCTTGTCCTGTGGGACTCGAGGGCTCTGCAGAATCTCCTCTGGGTCTGATTTGGCTTTGTACCAAGCCAGGATGTTCCTGAGACTGCAAGAAACTCACTTCTGCTCCAGTAATTTCTAAGCTGCCCTGGTTTATTTTGTTCCCTGATACCCTGTTGGCTTGTTTCTGGGGTGCACCAGCCACTGCCTGTCCTGGGGCAAGACAGAAGCTGTAAATTGCATTGTTTATAAAATCTCAGCTGCCTCCAGCCCCCACAGCAACCAGGTTTCCTGAGACCCGAGTGCTGCACCCGGGCGTCAGTCCAGCGTGTGTGGCTTTGCATGACAAAGCACTCCTCTCATGGTGCTTTTTATTCTGCAGGGCTGAAATGACCATGTGCTGTCCTGGAGCTAGCTGAATCTGCGTGGAAAGGGGCTCTCTAAGCACTGGTAGAGTTGTCCTTTGGGCAGCGTTTGAGCTGGAGGTGCAGGCTGTAGCCCTGCGGCTTTCTGGGGAGCAACTGGAGGATCCTGCCCACACCAGGGAAGGGGTGAGGAGGGGTGGTCAAATTTAGCATTGGCTTTTCCTGCTACCTGCTTGTCTCTTTGTAGGCTTGGAGTGCTTCTGTCCCTGGGGAAGTGATGGATTCCATCTGCTTGCTTGTGGATTCAGTGCAGGGCCTCTATACTCTTGGATGTGCCATTTATCAGCATTTAGCTAAATGTGCTTGGAGCAAGTGACACAGCAAGTGGTCTGGAGCCATCAGCCTCCTGTGTGCAGGTGAATGGCTGAAACTGCTGCAAAGGCTCTGGGTCCTGCAGGGAAGGTGGTGATGGACACTAGAACAGGTCTGTATTAGTATTTCAAAGGGGCTCTGCCCCCATATGTCCAAGCCAAGGCACTTGGTGCTGAGCTGCTGCCTGCAGGGCTGGCCTGGAACTTCACTGTGGCAAATGGCTCCTCGATCCTGGCAGCTCCTGGGGCAGTGCTGGGCACCTCTGGAGCTGGCTGCTGAGCCCCTCTGCACTGCCACCAGCTCCATCCTGCACTGCCGGTGGCTCCTGCACCCAGCCTGGCCGGCACCCGCTGCTCTGCAGCCCCAGGGCTGAGAGGGAGGCTTGCTCTGGAAGTGAGGGGCTTGTCCCCTTTTTCCTCTGGGAGAAACCAGTTTGATCGGTTGTGTCAGATCTCACCTTTTGCAGCAGGAGGGTGAGAGATGGACTCTGACTTGTTAATCTTTATGCAAAATTTATGGTTTCCCCTGGTTCTGTGGGGTGAGCTGGCCAGGGAAGGAGCTGAGGTCTGACTCATTTTACATGTCTAACTATCTCTCTGGATATGAGTTCAGGATTTCTGGTTATGGGAGGTGGGTTATGCGGTACATGATGGATGTTTAGGTTTTATTTGTCATATCTTTTATGGCTAAGATACATGCCAGAGAACTAAATAAAAGTCGTACATGCTGTACTTGCTGTGGGCAGTGCTGTGCTTAGAGCAGGGTGGGAGCCAGTATTCCTAGGCTTGTCTCCACAGGAAGGAGGGGATCAGGGTAAAGTGGAATTCAAGACCTTTGTTCTTCACATTGAAAGGGAAGGGGAGGGAGGAAGGGTGGAAAAGGTATAAATGTGGGTCATGAGAGAATGCTGGAAAGTTGGACTCCTAGATTCCTGACACACTATAGGTGACCTTCAGCAGGCTGCATTGCATCTTAACAGACTAGAAGTTAAGGCACAAGGTGGAGTTAATGGTAACTACCTGCTGTTGTTGCTCATCTGCTAGTGAGATGCTGTGAGAGGAGGTGGGGATGGACAGAGCCTTCATCACCTTCAGGGCTGCTGGCTTCATCCGAAGGGCATTTTGCTGTGATCCTGCTGCCTCCAGCTGAGGGTGCCTTGCTGCATGCTCTTCATGCTGCGTGGTTTCCCCTTGCACTAGAGTGGAAAGTGTTGGCCTCAAACATGGAGCTCATGCCTAGGACCTGGAGCCTGGATCTGCTGCCCCACAGCCCTGTTGCTCCAGTGCTTGGGAGTGCCCAGAAGCCAGAGGCAGCCCCATTGGTCCCCAGCCTTCTGTGGAAAACTGAGATCAGAACCTACCTGGCTTGTCAAGGGCATGGCTTAAAACAACTAAACCTCCCCTCTGGGTGGGCAGGGACCCTGTCTGCCATTGGATTCTGCACTGCTGCATGCACGAGTCCTGACGCAGGTTATTCTGTGTACAGGACAAGTACAGGTGAAGAACTCTGATGGGCTCATGTACATGTGGGTGAGTTTGGATTTCCTAACTCTTGCCTCTGAGGTGCCCAGGCAAGAGGAAGTGGTTCTTGGAGCATGGGGCGTTTGTGCAAGGTTCTGCCTGTGGTGACAGTGGGTGCAGGAGCTGCTGTGGGCACTGGGCAGGGACTCCAGGTGGTTGCTGCCAGGCTGGGCGCAGCAGGAGCCCTCCCTGTGGCTTTGTTGGTGCTTTTTGTGATTCTCAGATTTTGGCATCCGCAGTGTCCCCAGCAGGGCTTCCCTGCTACAGCAGGGAGAGGGTTGCTCCGAGACCCTGCTGATCACTTCCTTCTTCACTTCCTGATCAGAAGGAACATGCCATGAGGGGCTGTGCAGTGGAGTTGCTGGTGTGAGGCTGATTTGCCTTGGCTCATGCTTGCTGAAGGAGTTGTGTGATGGCAGGCAGGAGAGGAGGAGGCAGGACAGACCCTTTTGAGGAAATGTAGCCAAAGAATTTCTGTAACAGTTGTTGGCAAGACAGGGAGCTAGTGTAGCTGTGGTGTAATCTGGATGTGCCTGGCAGGGATGCACCGTAACTTCACTGGAGACAGCAAAGCATAAATAAGTTGACTCAAACTAGCTTGTTGCTGAAGACCGAAGAGGGGGATTCTCATGTTATCAGCAGAGCTGCAGCTCTGAGAAGATGAGAGAGAGGCCAGGGAGAGTGTAAAGCAACCATGGTAACTGCTTGTTTCCTCCAGTGAGCATCCTTTCCAGGAGATCAGAAGCAAATGGGCTGGGGGCAACGCGTACATCCCAGCTGCTTGCATCTGCACCGCTATCTCCACTGGCTTGTCTTCTGTCAGAGTCCAGGCTGGGCTGGTGCAGAAGCGCCCAGGCTGCCTGCAAGCCCTGAACTTGTGGTCTCCTCTCTGAACAGAGGAAGACAAAGGCCCAGGACTGGGGCTCCTCATCCTCCATTTGCATGGTTCCAGCTCCATTTCTGCCCACAGGGACATGACCACTTCTGACTTTGTGTGTACCTCTGGTGTTTGGGGATGTAATGGGTCTAAGTCGCAGATCCTGACAACTAGTAGTACGCCTTGCTCTGGGTTATTCATGTCATGGGTCTAGCCAAGATCAGCCTGTGAGACTGTCTTTGCAGCATATGGGTGGGTGCACTGAAGAACAGGTGGTTTTGTGGTCCAGAGTGTGGTACCTCTGATCCTCAGCTGGTTGCACAGCACCCTTAGGAGGTGTGTGAGGCAGAGTGGAGCTGCTGGATGAAGCAGTGTGAGCTGTGAAATGCTCTCTCCTGGCCCCTTCAGTTTGGGGTGGTCTTGTGCCCTGGAGGCATCTCTGAAGCAAAACCTTCCTGTAGTCACTGCTGGGGGATCTTAGAATCATAGAATCATAGAACAGTTAGGGGTGGAAAGGACCTCAAGATCATCCAGTTCCAACCTCCCTGCCACGGGCAGGGACACCTCCCACTAAAGCATGCCACGCAAGGCTTCCTCCAACCTGGCCTTGAACACTGCCAGCTCTCTGGCTGGGTTTAAACCATGACAACCTCCCATATGGAGACAGGCTGAGAAAGTTGGGGCTGTTCAGCCTGGAGAAGAGAAGGCTGCGTGGAGACCTCAGAGCAGCCTTCCAGTATCTGAAGGGGGCCTATAGGGATGCTGGGGAGGGACTCTTCATTGGGGACTGTAGTGACAGGACAAGGGGTAACAGGTTAAAACTTAAACAGGGGAAGTTTAGATTGGATATAAGGAAGAAATTCTTTCCTGTTAGGGTGGTGAGGCACTGGAATGGGTTGCCCAGGGAGGTTGTGAATGCTCCATCCCTGGCGGTGTTCAATCTTGTCCATTACAAATTACTAGTTTCCCTGCTGGCCTTTGTCAGCTCCTGGTCCTGGCAGTATCTTGCAGCAGGGAGTTTCCCAGTTGGTTTCATCTTTCCTGTGAGCAGCTCCAGGCTCTTTCCATCCTGCACATCATCCCAGCAGAGAGGTAACCAGTGCCAGCACTTGACCTGTAGGGTGTGGATGCTCTGAGGCTGGTGCTAGAGGCTGAACTGGGTAGCCTGTCACACAATCTCTTTTCTCAGAGATGTGTGTAGGTGTAGGTAGGATTAGGCTTCCCCTCCTTCCTCACTTCTGCTGTCTGTAGATCTCAGCCCCTTTGCTCCTGGCCCCATTCTCATGTCCCGGGTCTTGCTTTTGCCAGATTGAATGTGATGTCAAATTAAAGCCATCACAGGGACAGTTGGAGTGAAGCACCCAGTTTAATGAGGCAGCATTGAAAATCAATAACTTAATTGCAGACATTCGATGGACTTTTATCCAATTTGTAGTGCTCCTGCCCTGCTACGTGTAGAGCATGAGGACGTGGTGCTGTGTCTGGCTCTGGGCAAGTGAAAGCCTTTCCTTTCCCATGGCTGTCATCCCTTTGCAGATGTTATCTGCTGCAGAGATGTGGTGCTGCAGTGTGGATCAGGCCCTGTGGGCTAGAGGTGACAGTGTCACTCAGTGCTGGCAGGAAAGGGGCAGCTGTGGTGGTAACATCTCGTCCCCAGCTCCTTCCTGGATGGTCCAGCAGAAGTCTGCTGGGAGAAAAGCTGCTGGCTGCTCAGACCCCAGTGTTCTCCTTGAGAGCAGGTCCTGCTTAGACAGCAGCCCCTGCTCCCTCCTGCCACTCTGCAGGACAAAAGGGGCATTTGCAGCAGTGTCTGGAGTCCTGGCTCTGGGGCTTTTGCAGGGAAGCAATGCTGCATTTGCACTCAGCTGGTCTTGTTTCCATCAGCATGTGTGAGTGATCAGCGCTGGCCTCTGCTCAGCCATTCTGCCAGCCCCTGGCCTGGTGGTTTGTGTTGCATTTCTCCCCTCCTCCCTGACGTTGTTTTCCTCCTTGTCCCTGCTGCAGGCACCTCCGTGATGCAGGTGATGGCATCTGATGCTGATGACCCCACGTACGGGAGCAGTGCCCGAGTAGTCTACAGTGTGTTGGAGGGTGAGCAGCACTTTACTGTGGACAGTAAAACAGGTGAGCAGCAGCACCCAGCTCAGGGCACCAGCCTGCGGCCACGTGCCTTGCGTGTGATGCGCATGGCAATGTGCCAGCCACTGGTGCTGGGGTGCTCATGGCACAGGCATTCCTGGGTGCTAAGAGCAAGCTACATAGCCCCACAGGCTGTTGCCTGGCTGGGTGCAGAGCCTGCAGCAGGCAGCACTGTGCAGCAAGACCTGAGGCTGCCAGCCCCGTGCTCTGTCTGCGCCTGCACTGGCCAGAGCCGCGCTGTGCCCAGAGCAGGACTGCACCCACAGGCACATCAAATCGTGTGAAAGGTTTTAGTACCACCAGAGGGGCCTTACCAAAGGCAGCATCGTTATCACCAGGGCCTTGATTAAAGGTAACACTTTCAATTAAGGATTGGTTTATAAATGTTCTATTAATATTTAATGAAAGAACAGTAGAAGCTGCTCCATTCCTTAATAACTTATAATAGAGCCTGTTGTAAAATGCCTCTGTAATAAATCTGTGGCAGATGATGCTCTGACATACTGGTTAGAGTAGGCCATAACCAGGAGATGCTGGGGTATATATTCTCCTTGCCTCCCAGGAGTGTGACTCTCATTACCCTTAATGGGAGCCTTTCCAGCTTTCTGAGGGAAGGCACTCAAATGCTAATAAGAGGTAGTTAAGGCACAAAGCGTGTAGTAAAGTACCCACAGTTTAATGAAAAATTGTCAAAGGACAAGCAATGCTGGGTAGCTTCAGGTCCTGTTGGAAGGCTGGATAGCAAAGTGTCCCCCACCCTATTGGCACAGGCTTGAGATCAACACCTGGACTGAAGTGCCAAATGTCTGTCAGGCTGACCTGTGTGATAGATACCTAATAGATGTTTTGTAAGGCTCTTTTGATGTAAGTCACAATGAAACTTGTTGGGAGGCTCATGTGTAAGGACAGTGTGAGGAGGGTTATGTGTGCCTGAGCCTCTGCATCGGTGTGGAACAGCACACCCCCTGCAAACTGGTCAGGTGGCGTGGGCAAGCCAGTCTCAGCCCTGTCAGTGCCATCAGCCCTAGTTACAGTGGGTGAAAGGCTCAAATTTGGGTGCTCCTAAGCATGCCTAACAGCAGAGCTCGGGCACACAGTGGAAGATGCATTGTCTGGACAGGCTGGTGCAGTGGGGACAGCGCACAAGAAGCAGCCTGGGGCTGTACCCAGGGCTGGCCAAGAAGCTGCTGCCCCTCGGCTTTCTTTGCTCCCAGATTTGCTTTGGTCTGGGGGTGGGAGGATGGATGAGCAATTGGCTAAACACTGAAAATTCAGGTGCGTGTGAGATCCTGTTAATCTGAGACAGCTTTGTGTGAATGGAAGCCTGTCTGGTAGAATGACAAGGGACCACTGGGAGCAAAATGCACAAGCTGGGACATGCAGAGGCTCAGTTTTCTGCATCAACATTAATGCTCTGTATTAAGGCATAAACTAAAATGTGCCCTGTGGGACTGTGGTGAGAATTAATGTCACCCTGGGAATCCAAGCTTCTTCGTTCCTTGACTTTTTGTGTCTTAATTCTCAAGCTGTCTGTTTCATACACCGGGGGGTTGATTTACTGTGCTACTTGCTTGTGATTCATAAAGGCAAAACTGCTGACAAGTCTGCAGAAGAGTCCTCAGCTCCTCTGGAGCACATCTGTTCCCAGAGTATCTGCCCGTTAAAGCAGGTACGGGGGCTGACTCTTTGGTGATGTCGGAGCTAATGCCACCTCTGGAGGCTGCTCGCCTGGGCTGCAGGGGTGCAGCACGCAGCTCTGCCATGGCCTCGTGCCTGGTGTGAGCTGTATGTCCCACAGGGGCTGCAGGGGACAGCAGGGACAGGACTGGTGCTGCCAGGCGGGGTGGGGGGGGGGCGGGACTTTTCACTGTATGTCTCTGATGCTGGCCAGAGCTAGCACATCCACCAAGCAAATCCCATCCTGCTCCCACTTTTGAATAGGTTTTTAGTGCTCCACATGGGAATGCTGCTTGGACTGACCTGGGTGGCCCAGCTTCTGCTCTCAGGGTAACATTTAATTATCCGTAGCAGCAGCATGGATGCTCTCAGAGCCACCATTGTTACTAATGGCCATAAAAAGAACCATAAAAACCTGGCATGTTACATTTCTTATAATTTATTGTAATGAAAAGCAATTTGTTTTCTCTTTTTGGTTTTGATCTCTTTCTCTGCCTTTTCTTGCAGGTCCATACATGCGTGTGCCCTCTTGCACACTGCTTAAGCCCGTAACTCCTTCCAGCACGGGTTGTCTTGTCCTTCCTTGCTTTTACAATCAGCTCTTTTTGAGCTGTCCTTCATAGCATGGATGCTGCATGTAAAAGTGTGGTACAGGATATGGCTTGTGTGTAGGTTGCTTAGTTTGTCTCCTGTTCTTGGATGTTACTAGCTGTAGTATTCAGCTGCAATTTTGGATTTGATGGGACTTTCAAAGGCATACCCGAACTGTCTGGATGCCATGCTATGCCAGCTCTTATCACTCAATAAGCCCTGAATTCCCATAGTGTCTGACATCTTTTTGGAGGGAGATGAGCGACTAAATGGCCCCATTAGACCAATGCTATCTGCAGCATGGCATTTGCTGGTGTCCACAAAGCCGTGGAGGATGATTCCAGTTTCTGCAGTGTTGAATGATGGTGAAGAAAAAGCCCAGCTGTGGCATATGAGCTTTTATTTTTCATATACTCCAGCCACTCTCTCTCATGCTTTGAGAACTGTTTCGGTGAAACAGTGAGACAGTGAAACAGCCTGTGGGTTTGTGTTGTGTGTCACAAATCAGGTCCCAGAACTTACCCTGCACAGATTGAAGGTCTCGACTGGCTTTTTTGGTGTATGAGTGGGGAGCTTTGTATGCACAGACTTTGGAGGCATGATTTTCTGTGCCAGCTATGAGAATATCCCCTAGGCTTCTTGCAAGAGCCTGCAGGTATTTGTCATATTTCGGCTTTGGGCTGTCTTCCTCACTGATTCTTAGCGTGCCTGTAGTGGGCAGCTGATCTTTGCTTGCTCTTTGTAGCAGGAGAGCTGCATTGCACTGCTCGTGGCTGCCCTGTTGCTGCTGGAGGAGGGTGTGCTTTTACAGCAGTCAGCACATACGTGTGCTATGCTGCTTCTGTTGGGAAACAGCCAGTTCTGGTGGTGGTGGTGGATGCTGGTTCTGGTGCGGGCACTGCAGTGTGACTGCACAGAGCCATGTCTCCCCTGCAGCTCACTGGTGGCCAGGAGCCCCAGCTCTGCCCCACAGGACGTGGGTCAGGAGGTTTAGTGCTTGTTCCTATTCTAGATCCAGGAAGCCCATCATCACCAAGATCCTTCTAACTTGTGCTCTTCAGATGCTGAGACAGGCAGAGAGAGGATGTGACTCCCTGTGCATTTATACACGAGAAAGTGTGAAAAATTTGCAGGCCAATTTTTCATATTGCTTTATATCACCCTGCATTCTCTGCACCTCTGCAGATTATCCACCTTTTTGGGTGCAGATCGCTTCTTTGGTGGGCAGCTGTGTGTGCTGCTCGTATCTGTTCCCATGTTCTTTGTAATGCCTTTTCTCATCTCTGGCCAGCATGGAGACTGGCTGCTGCCTGCAATCCCTGCCCGCAGCCTCAGCAGCAAACCTGGAAATACTCTGCACCCAGAAGATCTTGTTCATCCCTTTGCAAGGATAGAACAATCACGGCAGGTAACGTCCTAGGCCTCATGATATTTGGTGCTTCCCTTAAAACCCAGTTCGTTGGTGTGGGGGAGTGCAGGGGAATCTTGCTTTTTGCTGAAAGGAAATGGTTCTTAAGATCTGTCATCCTCCTGTAGGCAGGGAAAAGGCAGAAGGACTGGGAAGGCTAATTGAAATGCAGTTTGGCATTTAGGAGTACTTAAAACAGTGCCTGAATTCTAAAGCCTGTCTCCTGATTCGGAGACAGCGGGTGAGGGCTTAGCGATACCTATGCCAGGGAGAGCAGGACAAGAAGTACTGGCCTGCTGGCATGAAGCTGATGGTTATTCGTTTGCAGTCATTACTTTGCCTGTCAGCCTTGCCCCCTTTGGAGACTGATCACAGCCCTTGTCCCAGGGTGGTGGGGGTAGACTGGGAGAGAAGCTGTTGCTGGGAGCACGCTGCATGCTGAACTGGGCTGAGGAACCGTCGTATTTGTGGAGGCGGAACATGTTTCTCTGCTGCTCTTGCAAGTTTCTTAAAAATGCTCCTTGGTGCCTGGAAACAGATATTGTATGTGCGTGTCTGTGTGCGCTCATGGGTTTATGCGGGTCTGTGCCCGCCCCTGAAGCTCCTTCAGCAGGGCAGTGCAAAGGGACAAGGGATGGGTGATGAGAGGCTGCAGAGAAGCCACACTTATTAAAAGGAATTGCTCTTACTAGCAAGACTGAATGTTAACAGTCCTTCTCGGAGACTGGTGAAGGAACTTCAGTTTATTTGGGACCAAACTGTACGTTTGGTCATCTTGAGGAAATTAAGGGGTATCTACCCATGTGCAGTGGGAATTAATATTAAATGACAAAGGATTAGCTCAAAAGAAGGGACAAAGAAAGAGCGAGTGTGCTGGCCCGTCCCTCAGAGCTCTGCAGGGGCCTCTCCTGGCTGCTGCCTCTGCTGTCATGGGCAAGGCTAATTCCAGCCGGGAACAAGTGCCTCCTCTCAGGGCAGTGGCAGTAGCTCCCTGGGACCTAAGGAACACAGTGGTTTGAAAAGGACTGGCTACCTGTTATGAATGGTCCTGCATTAAGAAACCTGCAGGCTGCAGCATCCCTCAGCCACAGCAGTTGCGCAGTTCTGCACCCCTCCAGTTAACTTTGCTGTTTAGCTTGGTGATGCTGATACAACCACGTTCCTTTTCTGGATCTCAGCTCTGTACCTTATTTGCTGAAGGGTCCTGAACCTTCCAGCAACCAGGGCAGATGAAGTGCTGGTTCTTGGGGCTAAGGTCCCACCTGCAGTGAGCTGCCCTCCTCCAGGATGTCTGCCTTAAGCAGTGCTCATGTCTGTGCAGATACATTGGTATTTCTAAATCCCTGCAGGCGAGGGCACGGGTGAGGGGGGGCACAGGTGAGGGGTCTCCACTCTGTTTGGCAAGTGCCTTCCCACCCCTGTGCTGGTGCAGAGATCTGTTTGCTTTAACTGACTGGGCTGCTGGGAGGAGTGAATCTGTTTTATCCAGATGAACAGGAGGGGATGGAGAAGCCAGATCCAAACTCTTCTTAGGCATGAACAGTAAAAAGACACAAAAGGCAGGAAGATAAAACTTGTCATCATGAAGGTGGCATTTCCATCCTTGGAGATACTCAAAAGCTGACTGGACGTGGTCCTAGGTAATCTCATCTGCCTTTGAAGACTATCTGCTTTGAGCTGTAGTTGGACCAGGGGACTCCTGAGGATACAACCTCTCCATTAATTTCTTGGTTTATGCCTTGTAGCAGGAACATGTTTCTTCTGACTGCCCTCAGAGGGAAGTGGCCTTGTCCGGAGGTTCTTTGAAGATGTGGAGACGTCTGGGCTGGAAGTATCTGGGAACAGACCAAGGCCCATAATGATGGGGTTCCTGGAAGTCAGTTGCCTGCTGAATGCTTTGTCCTGCTTTGGTTTTATCACCCAAAGGGTGTCTGCAGTTTGAGCAGATTTGATGGTATTCATGTGCTGCAGTAAGCGTCCGCTTGCCTAGTAATTATACTGTTTAATCTGGATCATGCTAGAAAGTCACATGTACCTTGTACCAAAGGGTATGCCACCACGCATCTCTATTATTCAACTATAACAGATGCTGACAAGAGCTAGGGAGATGAGTCTGAGCTGGAGGTTGTTCTTGCTTTGTCAGCAGCATCTGGGAAGGACAAGCTTGGCAGTTGTACTGGCTAGAAAGAAGGTGAATCTTGGGAGATGGTAAGGGCGTTTCCCTTCGTCCAGCAGTGGAGGTCCCTGTCTCTTGTGTCTCTGCGCCCTGAGGACAGGTCTGCCACCATCGCTTGCTGCTGCTTTGCAGAGTTCTTGCGGGTCAGGTTTTGGGAGCAGAGGCTATGCTGCTCTAGGAGGTGGAACCAGGTGAGTTTGCTGCTGGTGGGTGTTCATGGCAGCACTCACAGTGCCATATTTAAGGAACTGGTGTGGAGTGTGTTTGGAGACCCTTGTTTGTCAGGGCCGCTGGGAAAGGATAAGTGGTACCTCAGCCTAAAAGACAAAATAAGCTGACACTCAGGGCAGTACCTGGTGTGGCCCATGCAGCTTTAGGGGGAACAGCTTTCTTGGTGAAAAACCCACTGGGGTTCTTGGAGGCCTGGGACATGGGGCAGTTCCCCCGTGTCAGACTCTGCTTTTCCAGGATGGACTGGGCAATCAGCATCTTGGCAGGAGGTGGTTTCTGCTCACAGCCTGCACCCCAGCCAAAGGCAAGGATTTTGTCTGCCTTGTGCCACTAGAAGAACTGGAGCTGTTTGTCCTGCTCTGCACATGCCAAGTGGTGTGGATTTGCCTCCTGCTGGGACAGGTGACCTTGGAGGTGTTCTGGGAAGTGCCTGAGCACTTTCCTCCCATCTTGCATGGTGTATTATGAGCTATATCTTTACGAGCAGCTCAGTTAAGTCATTACAGCCTTGGTGAATGCATGAGCTTTTTCTCTCTCATCCCAATTCATCACTATTGTGCTGACATGAATCATTTTCATTATAAAATGCTTCAGACCCTGTTAATTAACAGAATTGCTTAAATTTCAATGAGATAGTGCTTACCCAGAAATAATGGGTTCGCATTCATAGTGGACTGACAGGAGAAGCCTGTGTGCATGACCAGCTGAGGCCAGTCTTGTGCAGCCTGGGGTGCTTGGGCAAGGCCAGTCCTGCCTGAGCTCAGGTGGGAGGTTGAGATTCTTGCTGGGGCTTGTGCCTGCAAACCTGTTCATCCCTCCCTTGGTGTGCTTCCTTGGTCCTTTGGATGACGTGGAGTTGGGACTGTGGTCAAACAGCTTCCCTTGAACAGAACTGGGATAAAGGAGCTAGTGCAGACCCTGGGCTCCATCACAGGGTGAACGCCTGCTGTCATCCTATGGAGGGGTTGGGATGCTCCATACAGCACTTCTGCATTGCTCCATGCTGCTTGCCAGAGGCTGAGCAAGAGATGGGCTGAGAATGTGTGAACAGGCAGGTCCTGGAAGTGCTCAAGAGATGGTTGGTGAGACGGAGCCCTCCATTCATGTGACTGAAGGCAGTGGGAGTCCAGGTAATTACAGACTAAAATGATGGAGGGACAAGGGAAGCTGGGTGAAATTGTGTGTGGGAACTGCAAGGATCTGAAACAGTGGTTATGTCTCTAGAATAAATCCTAACAATGATAATCGTTGGGATAATTGCTAGTTTCAGGAAGCAAGGAGAGATAAATATCTCCAAAACAGTGTTGCCAGACCCTGCTGCACCTGCAATGTCATGCAAAGGGGAGGAAATTTCATCCTCCCGGCTCAGTGGTATTTCTGGCTGCTGTTGGGACACAGCACCAGGGGCTCCTGGGCATGAGCAGTCCACCCGCAGCCACGGGCAGCAGCGCACAGCATCACACATGAGTGGGAAGCAGTGGCAGCTGGCTGGCACCCAGCCACCTCTTGCCTCCTTGCAGCCTCCTGGCACCCAGCTCTGCCCTCCGCTGTGCTCAGGCTGTGCTGGAGGCTTCTCCCAGTGTCTGCCTTGAGCCAGGCGGTTTGGGCAGCTGAGCTGCTCCGCCGTCGCTTGCTCTGGGGCACCTCAGCAAATACAAGTTGTTGAGAGCAGGGGGGTGATCCCTTGGCAAGGGGGGAGCAAAGTGTTCCCTCAGTCCGGACCCTTCACTGCAGACCCGCATGGCACAGCCAGGCCACCCCCATCCCCTCCCGCGGCCTCCCTGGCACCAGGCAGGATTACTGGGCACAGAAAGCAAAGATGGATTTTGCGGTTCACAGCAGGAGGAGGTAAAGCTGGTGGTTAAACAGAAACGCCTGGAAGAGAGCAATTACAGAAACACAAACCAGTGTCTAAGTCAGTGTTAAGAAACTGAGCTGGAGGGGATTTTAGGCTGATTCCTACTGTTCTGGGGTGCTGCTGGTACAGGAGAGTGGGAATGTGCCGCTAATAACCATGCCTGCGCTCATGTGTGCCCCTGGTGCCACCTCAGGGCAGAGCCTTTTCTTTCATTCTCAAAATATTTCTTCTCTGCTTTGTTTCAATGTAAATGAACCACTCCTGGGTGACAGGGACAGTAGTAACTTTGCCATTCACAGCATTTTCGGGGGTTTACTACCCTTTGTTTCTTGTTTTACATTCCTTTACGTTTCAGTCCTAGTAATTTCCCCCCAGCCCAGATGAATACTGAAGACCTGTAAGCACTTTTTTAAGAGACTGAATTTCATAACGAGTACGAAGATACCACTCGGTTTTTGTTCAGCTTTACAGGCTCTAGTGCATCCTCTGGCGCTGCATGAACGTTATCTCTGGTCCCCTTAACGGAGGAGGACATTTGAAAATGAGGGGTTTTGCACAGACAGACTTTTGGAAATGCGGTGTCCCCGGTCAGACAGGGGCTCCCTGCAGGCGTGCTTGGGCCACAGAAGCCCATGAGATGGAGCTTGGGCAGGTTCTATTCTGCAGTAAGCCTGGCTTCTGCCAGAGCAGGTGAGGGTAAGTGGCTGCTGCAGGTTTGTGCCAAAGGGGTTTGTGACTCAGCCTGGGCTTTTACACAGCCTTTCTGTGCAAGCCTTGAGGCTGGCCCCACTGCAGCCCCATATTGGGGTGAGTTCTTATGCTCCTGAGCCCACCAATCCTTCACCAGCCTCCCTGGAGAGACAAACCTCGTCCGAGCTGAAGTTTAACCCTGTCAGAGCTACTGCAATGGAAGCAGCAGTCAGAACCTTACATGCAACATGCCTGGGAATCCGTTGCAAAGACCTGCTGGAGTCAGGTTGGACCCGAGGCTATGACTGGGCTCTGGAGGATTTTCAGGATGTTTCTGCCTGGCTGACGAGCCCCTGGGCTTGTTCTTCTCTCCAGAGCCCTTCTCTTCCTTCAGTCAGCTTTTGCTTACATGATCTCTGTGAAGGCTGCAAAGGGTTTGCTCCCTTTTGCGCTGGGGTCCAGCAGATGTTCTTTGTTGTTGCCAGCAGTGTGCTCCTATGGCAAAGACAGCAGCAACACCTAGGGCTGTGGTAGGAAGAGCACCACCAGCAGTGGAGAGAGGTCACTTGTCCCTTCTGCTCAGCCCTGGTGAGATGATCCAAGTGCTGTGCCTGGTTCTGGGCTGCCAGATGTAAGAGTCATGGGCAAACCAGAGTGAGTCCAGGGAAGGGCCATGAAGACTGGTGAAGTATTGGAACATCTGGCATCTGCAGAGGCTGGGAAATCCAGCTGATCCTGTTTAGAGCTGGGGCTTGGACAGGGTAATCTCCGGCGGCCCCTTCCAGCCTCCCCCCATCTGTGTCTGCCGATGCTCTGCCACCCACCCATGCTCACGCTGTCCTGCTCGTTTCCAGGTGTGATCCGCACAGCCGTGGCTGACCTGGACCGTGAGACGCAGGACCGGTACGAGGTGGTGATCCGTGCAACGGACATGGCGGGGCAGCTGGGTGGCCTGTCCGGATCCACCACAGTCACCATCGTGGTCACCGATGTTAATGACAACCCACCACGCTTCCCGCAGAGTAAGTCCTGACAGCGGTGGGGGGGGAGCTCCGGTCCTGGACCTGGTCCTGCCTGCTGGGGGTGCTGGGGCAGGCGCTCAGCTCCCGGCACAGCCTGGCACCTACCTGCAGGGTCAGCAGCCTGGCCGCTCGTGCTACTTGCAGGCAGTGCCAAGGTACTACAGCACACACTCCTTGCCTGGGTCTCAATGTGTCCCTGCTTGGCAGTGCGGTGGCGGGGCAGCTCCAATGGCAAATCTTGCAATAGTAAAGCTTGCAAAGAATCAGAGAACACCGATTGCAGAGCACTGTCCTTATGGAGAAATCAGCCCTTACTTCACCCAGCACCTTGGAACATCAGTGCTCCCCAGTTATCTTCCCTCAGCCCTTGTTTTTGGCTGGGGTATGTGTTTCTCCTGGTAGGGTGTTCTGGACTATAGGCACTGGTAGAGTCTGGGCAACCCTTGTAGTCCAAGGGTGCCCCCAGAGGGGCGTAAAGGGCTGTGTCAGGCTGGAGGCAGGGGGTGGTCAAAGGCAGAAGCAGTGACCCTGGTATCTCTTTCTGCTCCAGAGATGTATCAGTTCAGTGTTGTTGAAACTGCCCCTGTTGGCACAGCTATTGGGAGGGTGAAGGCAGAGGACTCAGACATCGGGGAGAACACGGATATGACTTACCAGGTGAAGGATGAGGAAGGAGTGGAGATGTTCAAAGTCACCACAGACGGCAATACCCAAGAGGCTGTCATCACAGTGCAGAAGGTGAGAGCTGAGGAAAGCTGGCTGGTTATGGAGGGCACAGATCTCTAGGAGGATCCTTTCCTTTGGGAGCTCTTGCTGCTACGTTTGAGTTGAAACGAATGGTCCTCTGCTCCTCAACTGCAGTAGCAGTTGAATTTTTGTGCTTGCAGATGCAGGGAGAGACCTGCCTCTGTTCTGCCTGGATGGCAAAGCGCAGACCTGTGCCTGGGAGGAGAGGCTGAACAGAAGCAGCAGGGCAGTGCCTGCTGGAGCCTGCCCAGGGCTCCCTGGGTGGTAGCGGAGGGAGCCCTGCATAGGTGAAGCTCTGTGTGCGGCTATGGAGGGGACTGCTGGCAGTTGTCACTGATAGCATCTGTGAGGGAAGAAATATGCTCACCCAATTCCTATTCTGACCAACAGCGCTTTGACTGTATGTGGTTTTGGTGGCAAAAACAATCAAGCAAACACTTGATGCAGGCAAGGAAGAATGATTGTTCACCAAGGCCACTGCTTTCAGCTCGCATCCTCTGGGGAAATAATAGCAGGGTGATTAATGACCAAACCCCCGTGGCAGCACACACTGTGCTGTCTTCCCAGTGAATCCTGGCTGCCCGCAGCCTGGACACTGTGCTGGGGGGAGCAGGCTGGAGGCTTCCTCCTGCCCCCTCAGCGTGGGCACAGCGGGAGAGCTCGGGCTAGGGGAGTGGGTGGCTTTGATGGTGTCCCTGGTGTCTCTGGTGGAGGAAGGGGATCCCCTCAGCCTGGGTTTGGCTAACCCCCTCCTGCTGTCCCAGCCCCTCGACTATGAGTCGAAAAAGGTGCACACCGTTGTGCTGGAGGCCCTCAACAAGTTCGTGGACCCGCGCTTCTTGGACCTGGGCACCTTTCGGGACCAGACCATCGTGCGGGTCTCAGTGCTGGATGTTGACGAGCCCCCCGAGTTCCGGCCCCCCTCCAACCTGATGGAGGTCCAGGAGGATGCACACATCGGCTCCATCGTGGGGGTGGTCACTGCCCTGGACCCAGACACCGCGAATCGTCCTGTCCGGTAAAGCAGCCTCCTAAACCCCAGTGGGCATAGGGTGACCTGCCAGGGATGCACATGGCCTGGGGGCCGAGGGAGGTGATGGCGGGGGGGCAGTGTGGCTGGCAAGTGACAAGGGCTGCACGCGTGGCCGAGCTTGTGGGTGTGCTGTGGGACAGGCATTGGCAGGTGAGTGGCAGTCTGTGTGCGGCGAGAGCAGCCATCTCGCAGGTGACGGGTACGTCACTGCCAGTGATGGGTGTGTGAGTGGCAAGGGAGTGTCGGGGAGGGTGGCAGGGGGGAGACGGCACGCTCTTGCTGCTGACAGTGAGGTGTCTGACACAGTGGATGCCTGACACAGCCAGGGAAGGAACCAGCAATGGCGGGAGGCAGTGATGGAGGGTGACAAATGAGGTGAGGCTTGGGAGGTACAGAGCCACAGCTTTGCTGTGTGTGCTTGTGTGTGCATGTGTGCGCAGGGATCAAAGATCAGAGGAGTTTATATTTAGGCAGGGGACAGACTCCAGGCAGCAGCTTATCAGCAAAGGACATTTCCCGTTTCTATTTAATTTGTGACTAAAGAGATTGTTACCTTGTTAAATTGCTGCTACCTGAGGCACAAAGCAGTTTCTGGCTCTGCCAACTGGCCTGAGTCATGAGCAGTTGGGTTGGAAAACTGGTGTTCAGAAAACGCCCTCAATGTGTGGAAAGCATGGCCAGAGCGTGTGTTCTCGTGCCAGCGGCACAGCTGCAGGCACGCTTCAAAGGGGCAGCAGTGCCTTTGCCTTTCAGAGCTCTGCAGGGAGCACATCCCAGGCAGTGGTAGACTGGGATGGAGGAGGACATGGCCAGGCAGGCCTCAGTTACAGTACTGATCCCTTTTAGTGATGTCCCCACATGGTTGCTTAGGGTGCTGAGGCTCCAGTGCCGTGTAGCCATGGAGAACTCTCTTGTTCAAGGTGGGGTATGGGGTATCTCTTGATCTTCATGTAAATTGAGATTAAGACACTTTATAAAGCTCAGAAAAGAACTTACACTTGGCAAGCTGCCATCTACAGATGCTTGGCAGCTTGCAGAGAGTATTGTGTGTCAAGGCTAGGTGCTAGAAGTTGTCTTCAGGGTGAAAGTGAATGAGATCAGCCTTGGTGTGCACGTCTTGCAGCACTTCCAGTGGTCAGTGCTGTCTGTTGGATGTGTTCTCAACGTACTTCTGCTCACCTTCTCATGTGGCTGCCCTCTTCATTCAGGCTACATATCTGCTTTCTTTGTGGCCTGCCCTGAGCACATGGTTGTTGGCTTGTGCTCTTCAGATGTGTGCAGTCTTTCTGCACATCTGTGTGTGTATACGTGTGCATGTGCTTTTTCACTTGACTATTTCTAGCAGTGCTACAGAACATAGATTTTCTTTTCTGATCTGTAATTGTAGGAAAGGGGCCTTGGGGACAGAACTATTCATATTCTCGTTTTCTCTTGTTCTTTGTGCTGCTTCCCTGTGGAGCTTGTTGCATTGTTTGCAGACAGAACAAAAGAAAGCGGTGGAGGGAGTCTTTCTACTGCTGTGCAGAAGGTGGTGGGGACTCAGAGCAGACAGAGGCAGACTCAAGTACTCCTTAGGAACAAGAGGGTTAGAGCCCAAACCTTGCTATGTGATTGTGTCTCTTACAGTGTGCTTAGTGCCAGTCAAGGCAATGCCTCAAGCTCAGGCACAAGGGCCCAGCCAGCAGGACTCTCAGGCATCTGCTGCAGCTTGGGAATTGCGGTGTGTTTTCCCGTGTCAGGCCTGACACATTCAAATATGTGTCCTCCCTCCAGCTATCCGCAGGCAGGTAGCTCATCCTGCATCCCCCGTGCTCCCCTGTGGCACTCGGGCTCTGTCCGTCCACCTCTTCACTCCTCTCTGTTCTTGCCGTGTGTCTCCTCACTCCACTGCCCGCTCTCACGAGCAGCGGCAGCTCCATGCCTTGCGGTGCTCCCCTGTGCTTGCTGGGGTGCAGGTGGGTGACCATTCTCTGCCATTTCAACATGGACTAAGTGGAGATGCAGGTTTATATCGGTCGCACTGACATGGCACCCGTGCAGAAGGAAGATGCTGTTGGATCTCTCCTGCTTTCCTGCCCTCTGGCTAGCTCAGCAATTTAATAACATATTTTGCCGTGTAGGCAGCTGTTCACAGCTTCAGAATGATGCAGGAACATTGATGCAGGCATCCTGCAGCACCCTGCCAGGATGTGACACTAACCCGTCAGCAGGAGACTGCAGTAAGTCACCTCACATTTCAAGTGTTCTACTCCAAAGTACAGTCACAAGAAGTCAGCACTTGTACTTCACCTCTGATACATTAGAGAGCAACCGGTCCTGGCAGCATGACCAGTATTTGATCCTTGGCTCCTTGAAGTTAGAATGAACCCTTTCAAGTTGCTGCAGTTCAGTGGATCCCTTTAACTTCCTGATCCTCATCTGCCAGAGGTGGGAGCAAAGACGTGGCTGTGTTTCTGCAGTGGCTGCTCTCTCTCAGACTCTGATGCATGTGTTGGCTCTGCCCCGTAAACAGGGGAGAGCCACAACCTTCTGTCATTGCAAGACACGCTCTCCCCTTGAGTCAGGAAAGAGCAAGGATTGCCAAAGACAGCAGAGCAGAAATCAGCTCTGTCAGTGTTTCCAGGTCATGCTGACACCAGGCTGCCAATAATGAGGTTTGGGAAGTATTTTTAGCCAAATGGGAAAAGAGATGCCTTTGGCTCTTTGTTTCCATCCCTAGGCCAGCACAGCAGGGCTACTGCTGCACCACCTGGCCTGAAGCAGCTGCTGGAGACACGTTTCAGCCTGAGGCTCCCCTCCTGGTGATCTGCTTGTCCCACAAGGATGAAGACGCTTCATATGAGAGCAGACCCCTTCCACACAAGCCAGGCTTGTCCCTGAGACACTGCTCGCTGCCCCATCTGGCTGCATCTGGATGTAGAGCCCCTGGCAGCCGCTTACCCAGGTGGGAGGAAAGCTGGGGCTCAGGGTGTCCAGGGAGCACCCCACTGCTCTGGGCATGTTTGTCCCCAGCTTGTGGCTGCTCAGAGGGGGACTCGCTCCCTGCGGCACCAGGGCTGTGAAGCAGGGAGCGATGCACAAGTGCTGCATCTTGTGGGAACACAGAAACCCTCCGTGGTAGAGGCAGGAAATGCCTTTCTAAAGGACTAGTGCTTTTTATTTTATTCCATCCTTGTTTGTTGCCTAACAAAAGCTGGAACCGCTCTCTTTCAGAAGGAATTTAGCTTCCAGTTGGCTTTTTTGTCTTTAGCTGTACATTTCCTGGGTGTACTGCATTTTTTCTCAGCTAAGCCGTTGTATGAGGTAATACAGTGATAGACTGTCTGTGTATGTGAGCTTGTTTGTATGGGAGCCTTTTGTTTTTCTCTCTGCAGTGGGAGCCTGTGCTTTGATTGTGTGCAGTCCAGGCTTTATCAGCACTGGAAAGATGTTGCTTAGGATTTAAGGTTCTTGGAGATATTCTTGTTTGGCATTCACCAAATCCGGACACATGTGTTGGACATGGGCATTTTGTAGACTCCAACAGCACAGCAAGAACTACAACCTGCTTCAACACAAAAGGGAGAGGAGGAAAAAACCAAACACAACAAAAAGCTTTTCACACTGTGTTTGAAAAGCTCCCTGTTAACAAAACACATGGCATAAAATGTGCTCCTTGTTGCATTCGGGGGGGGAGAAGTGAAACAAACTGCTTGAGAAATGCATTCACAAAAAAGATGAGCACCGAGAAAGCTGTCTAAATTAAATAGTCACTTGTAACATCCAAACCAACAGGCAGTGCCAGCAGGAAGAGAGGAAAATGGATTACAAGGTCTGCATCCCAATCAGAACTGGGCAATGCAGCTCCAGATACGAAGCACCAGGCAGCTTTAGGAGGAACAAGTATATGTCCTATTTCTGAGTACCTGGAGGACCCAGGGGTTAATCACTACCTCTTTCTAGGTGAGAAGCACTGTTTGAGTTCAGTGGGATGGGTGAATATGAAGCTGGACGACCAGAAGTGGAGAGGCTTGTGATGGTCAGCACAGACTTGAGTAGGTAAAGATCATACTGCACAGTGATGTAAACTGAGCGCAGTGCCAGCCTCTCACTCTGCCTTCTCTAGAACCTGAGCTCTCTGGAGTCTGTCCTGTGTAGAGCAGCGTGGATTGGTTGTTCTGCAGGTCTGAGCCTGTTATGGCTGTGGCTTTGGGGGGAGGGTGGACATCCCTGTGCACCTCAGTCCCCAGCTCCTCAAGCTCCAGAGCCTCCACAGCACTTTGTGCAGCTGGGGAGCTCCTGGACTAACCACCTCCAAAGTCCCAGCGTGTAGAAGCAGGCTCAGCCCTGCTCTCATGGGATGCAGACAGTGCTGGCGCAGCATTGCGAAGGTGACAGCTCTCTGTACTGGTGGTGACAAAGGGACCAGATTTGCGGTTTGGTTTGTGCCCTGCCAGGGCCATGGGCAGTCAGTCCTCAGCAGGCAATTAGGAAGCGACAGAAGACAACCTCAGCAGCAAAACAATTAGAAGCATAAGAAAAGGTTACGAGTGGCATGACACAGAGTGCTCCCCTACCAGCCTCCTGCCCTCTGGCCATGCAGGCAGCCACTCTCAGATGTTCCCAGGCTCAGTGATGTCTCCCATCGCTGTTTTTTTTGTGTGCAGCTATTTTTTCCAGACATTTCTGTTTATGCAGCAATGACATGAGTGCGAGCAAAACAGGCATGTGCTTACCCGAGAAGCAAGGAAGGCATATGGAGAGTGAAGTGCTATCCTGAACTCTAACAGTATTAAAAAGTGGAATGGAGGACAGTGTGGAATGGATCAGGTGATGTGGGAGAACAGTGGAAGCAGTTACGCTATTGGAAAGATATTGGGTATTGTCATCCCCATTTCTGCTCCTCCTTCCAGCAGCACGGTGGACTGATGTGTACAAGCCAGAGTGGCCAGACCTCTCCTTTCCCTTTGTAGTGGGTGAGAAGAGTGGATGAGAGGCTGCAGTACCTGCCAAAACAGGTACTGTCCCTTCTGGAGCTGCCTACCTGCCTGCAGAGGCAGTTTCCAGCTGGGAGTTGGAGCAGAAAATGCAGGATGGCTAGGAAGTCCCTGGCAGTTGGTTCAGAGGTGCCTAGGCTTGTACCTGGCTTTGGGTGGCAGATTCCCATTGCCTCTAGATGTGAGAAGGGGGGAAGAAGTCAGACACATAGGTGTAGAACACGTGAAATTGTGCATGTGCCCAGACACAATTTCCATAGTGATTTTAACTTAACTACAAGCGAGTGCTGTTGTATTTTCTCCTCCCTGTGTCTGAAAGGGAGAGTGCTGTAATCTGGGTCTGTATAACACTTTAAATAGCGTAGAAATGCCTTTGTATGTGCCTCCAGCAGAGATGGAGCTGCCTGGCTGGGGGGATAGGTGCCCTCAGGGAGGCATTCTCATCTGCAGCTAGTTTCCCCCCAGGGCACAGAAAGGCACTGAGGTCATCAGTGCCTCTGTAGAGCAGTGGTCCTTGCATGCAGGTGAGCTGGTTGGTGTTCCTCAGCTGCAAGCCATATGGATGATAGAAACACAGGCTGCAGCTGGACTGTGCCAGGTGAGGTGCAAGCACTAGGAAGCTGCCTGCAGCATGCCTCCACTTTCCTGGACGTGCTTCGAGCCTAGAGCTGTCCTGCTCTGCTCCCCTTGTCTGATGTGGCCTCTCAGTACTGTCCTGTCTTGTTGGCTTTCCAGCTTGCTTTGTCCATAAATTTATCTTCCCTCTATTGTTAGACAAGTGACTGAAGGCTTTAATTTATTCACAGTCCTCCTTTTGATAATCTATCCTTTGTACTCTTTGCTGTCTTGTATTATCTAATTCTGTAAAGTGCTCTGGGATGCAGTCTGTGTGAAAGATGCTATACACAATAACATTATGCTGTATTGTTTGCAGTTTGATGGGCCTTCTGGGTTTCCAATTCTGATTGCAGAGGTGGTGGTTGTTATTTGTGCACAATCAGGTGTGTGCTCATTGGGGAGGGGATGGGAAGGGAAGTCCCATCCAGCTGAGGCCCTCAAGCACAACCTCAGCCTACCTGTGTGCTGCTGTGCCGTCCTCCAGGTCTCTCACTTGGGTGGGTGCTGTGGCAGGATCAGGAGGGAGGGTGGGAGGTGAGGTGGGCTCCTCAAGCCAGGGTGGCCTCCTCTGGTCTGGGTTGATGTTTCTCCTGAACCTGTAGTTCAGAAGCTTTCCTGAGTAATGAGTGGAGTTACAGGCCATGACTTTTATATCACTCTGTCTATGCTGAGCAAAATGTTACCATCTGAGTGGGTTTTTCCGCTTGTCCACAGTTTGTGCTTAGTTCTACTTCATGCACCAAAAGCCACACTTTAATTTGCTTGAGGGCTCTGGGCTTGCAACCTGGTAAAGCCATGGCTCTTGTGCACCATGCTGCAGCAGAGGAAAAGTGACAGTGGTGATAGAGCTGCTTGTGTTAGATCCCTGTTCTCCTGGGGCTAATGGCAAGTTTGGGCTTGGCACTTCCAGCTGTTCACGGTTTCCCCTTTTGCCTGGTCTCAGGTACGCCATCGACCGCAGCACGGATGCAGAGAGGATCTTTGACATTGATGCCAACACAGGTGCCATTGTGACAGGAAAGGTCCTGGACCGGGAGACGGCAGGGTGGCACAACATCACTGTCCTGGCGATGGAAGCAGGTGAGGTGGGAGTGCTGTGTGGAGCAGACAGTCTGTGCTGGGCCAGAGTGGAGCAGAGGGGAATATGCAGGTCCGTGCACTGTGGAGGTGACCAAGATGCAAGTGTTAGTTAATGCTGAGGTAATAAATAAATGCAGCAGCACCGAGCCTGACATCTCCCTAGACAACCTAAAAATACTCTTCCTGACTTGAGCGCTAATAAGGGAGCGGGGTCGAATAGTATATTTGATGAACTCTAATCAAATCTGTGTTATCTGTGCGCCGGCTCTGCCAGTCATCCAGTGCAGCTTGCTCCCTGCGCTCACCTCCAAGCGGCGCTGGGGCTCCCGGGGGGGCTGTGTTCATGTCACCTGCATCCGCCACGTGCTGGGGTGATGCCCCGTCAACTGGAGCCCTGTGGCAGAGATGGCTTCTGCTGGGCGCTCGCAGCGGGTGGGATTTGCAGCCTATACCTGCACATCATGTTTGTGGCTCTGGGTGCCCCCCCGCCTGCTGTGTGGCTGCAGGCTTGGCAAGGCACGGTGAGGAGTGGATGGGAGGTCCCGGCACTGAAGCAGTGGAAAGGGGCTAGAGGAGCAATGTTCTGAGACCCTGCGCTGGGAACAGGGGGCAGTGATGCTGCCAGAGTTGGTACTGCCAGGCTGCTGTGGCTCTGGCTGCAGTGCTTGGCCTCACCCTGCAGCCCACCAGGAAGAACTTCAGGCAGAGGATGAGGTGAAGCTTTCTGTCTTTTCTGCAATTAGCTTCTTTCTGCCCCTCCCATGAGAGGCCTGGTGATGGGCTCTTCCTTCCCTGAGGCCATGCAATCCTTTAGCCTGTGTTTACAGCAACTGCCAAACCTACTCCCACCCAGCTGGGAAAGCCGGGAGGGAGCATCTCAGTGGCTCGGGGGGTTTTGTCAGTTTATCTTCCCTCTGTGCTGGAGGTGGTGGAGCCCAGCATGGACGCTTCCAGCAGAAGTTCTGTTTGTCTTTTCTTCTCCAGTTCAGAAAGAAAAGAACAAACCTGGGTCCTGCTGCTCAAAGGAGCTCTGAATAGACTCCTTTTGAGGAATGAAAACAAAATAATAGCATCAAAGAGCAGGCTTTGCTTCCCCCCAGGGGTTTTGCTGGGGTAGGAAGCTGCTCCGGGCATCCTGCTGCCCTCCACTGAGTTTGCACAGTGCCTTGGCTCATGGGCCCTGCAGGTCCCGTGTGTGATGGTGCATCTGGCCCCTTGCACCCCACAGAGATGCTCTGTCTTACTCCTTAAGCCTGCAGATGGAGAAAGGGCTTCATCGAGGCACTGTGCTGGGAAGCACAGTAGGAAGCAGAAAGGCATTGCTGTAGTCTTCGAAGTTCTCCACATTTTGGACACAGCAGTGGCCAGGGCACTGGCACCTGCAGTGCTTTGCCACCCCACAGCTGCAAAGCACCTTCTGACATTGCAAAAGTGCACCAAGACCTGTCTGTCTGCAGGCAGGAGCCTTCCCCAGGCTTTGCTCCAAGAGACCCCTCAAGAGTTCTGGTGGTTCTTTCTTTGCTTGTTCTTCAGCAGGAAAATGCTGCTCAAATTCAAGGAGTTGGGTCAGGCCTTGGCTCGAGGCACAGAGACTGGTTCCTGCTGCCCTGCCATGGTAATCATCTGCCCTGGCTGGGCAAGGACCCAGGCCCTGCTGTCCTAGGAGAGGAAGGGGACTGCATGTCCCAAGCCCCTCTCTGTGCTGATGCTTTGCGCCTCTGGCCAGGGTGACCCCTGTGCTGTTGGGCTGTGGTGCTGTCATGAGACCTGCCCAGCATCAGGCAGCAATGGGCAGGCAAGGAGGGGACCACAGCGTTGCAGCGCAACTCAGCATCCAGAGGAAACACGAGGTGACAAGAATCAGAAGGACAATATTTACACACAGTGGCTGGGATTTCAGAGCAAGTCAGTAAACGCTGCAGCTCCCCTCCGGCAGGGAAGCCTGTCGTGCTGGATCGCTTCAAAAGCCAGCGAGACTCTTCAGCGCTCTGACTTCTCCTGTGGTGAGCTCTGACTCATCCATTTTAACTGCCCAGACGTTCCTCCCACTGACATTATCCTTAACGTTTTGTAATCATGAATTATTAATGACTGATATTGAATTTAAAGTACAATTTATGTCTGAATCCTCTGGTGGAAAGGGCAGTTGTAAAGGTGCGGCTGCCCAAGTGATGGAGCGGGGTTTTGGAGCAGGGCTCAGCGCGGAGTGGACACGGGGCTGGCGGAACCGCTGGCGTTGGCGTGTCCGTTGGTGTGTCCGGCGCGGCAGTGCCTAACACACGGTGTCTGGGGCTGGGGGGCTGGCGGGGCCCTGCGCGTGCTTGCCATGGGTGTGCGGGTTGCGGCTGGCTGCCACAGGCTCTGCTGCGAGGCCAGGCAGGACGTTAGCAGCTCCGGCAGAGGCAGGTGGTAAAATACCCTTCCTCTTTCCTTGCTGAGATGTGAGCTTTGCAGAAGGAATGAGGTGAAGCTGGTAGGTTCACTCCATTCCTGCCTACTCAATTCCTGTGGGGCTGTGCCCTCTCAATTCCCACGGCGCACCTTGCATGGGGCATGTTGCACCAAGGTTTTGCCTCCCTGCAACCTCCTCAAGCTGCTTGCCCTGTCAGCTGGCAGGACTGTCCGGAGAAGGGTTTAGCAAATGGCAGCTGATGGAAAGCTTGCCCGCAGGCAGCCTGTCTGTTAGGTTTGAGCAGCCTTGGAGAGCCCTGCCTGGGACCTGGTACTGCTGCAGCAGAGGCCGTGTCCAGGGTGCATGCCCCACCAACACACAACCAGAGAGCACGTGTGCATCTAAGGAGCAGTACTAAGAAGCTGCAGAAGGTGTCTGGCTGTAGCTATGAGGTCGCTGGGCTGGGGGCTGCAGGCAGGATGAGGAACAGGTCCCCCCCTGGAACAGGCACTCCCGAGCGTGAGCTTCCTCGGTGGCTTGTGACCAGCATTATGCTTGGCCTCGAGACATGGCAGCCAGCAGGAAGCATGGGGCTGTTCAGCCAATCTGGCTGGGACCAGGCCAAGCATTCCCAGAGATAAATCTTCATCTCCCTTGCAAGCTGTTTACCTTCCTTGGGCTAATATTAGTGATTCTCTTCCTGTTTTCATCTTTGCTCATGTAAAATGATGAGGCTTTGACTGCTGTGTCCACTGCTGGTAATTGAGATGATAAATCTTCCTGCTGGAGTCTGGCTTTAATCAGAGCATTGTGTTTGGATGCGATTTAATGACTCTCATGCTGCTGAGTTTGGGCAGGACTCCGGAGAGGTGAGAGCCATTTATATGTCACTTGGCTTAACTGCTGCTTCCACTTTGCTTCCCCTCAGCTGGGAGTCACGTTTTCAGCTCCAGCCTCTGATGTAGCTGGTGTGTCCGAGGAGTGGTACTCCTGGCATGCCCCTGCTTTGTCCTTGCCATCGGAGTTGGGCTTTGCAGGCAACTGCGCCCACATCTCCAAAACCACCCTGTGCTTCACAGCCATGGCGTGAGTGCTGGGGAGCAGAACGGCCCATCGCAGCCTTCCATTCTGCACTTTGTTCTCCCAGTTTGCCAAGATACAAGAAATAAATTCCACCCCTGCCTCTTCTTCCCTGCTAACGTGAACATTTTCAATTCAGTGCTGTACCAGTGTGGTCTCGATGCAGAAGAGAGCAGGTCGCATGCTGTGCACAGCAGCGTCCATGAACTGTTTCCACAGGTGCTGCAGCCCCAGGCTGCAGCCCGCAGTGCATTGGGCTTTACTCAACCTGTGCCTCAGAGCCAGGAAAGCTGCAGAGTGCCTTTCTGTGTGTGATGTCGCTGCATGGCCCTGTGTGCAGGCAGGAGGGCAACTGCATGTGTGCCTCAGCAATGGCTGAGTTTGGGGCTTCACGGCAGAGGTCTGGGTGTAAAAATGCAAAGTGTTTTAGGTGAGTTTGCGTAAGGGTCTGGTGGGGTAAGGACCGGATCCCAGTGTAGCAGTAACAGCAGGTCTCCTCTTTTCCTGCCATGGCAGGGATGGCCAAGGATCTCAGCAACCCCTTCCCATCACTGCGCGCTCTGCTGCAAAGCTTTCAGCATTTGAGAGTAGCTTCCTGGGGGAGGTCGGTGTTGGTCCTGCAGAACCCAGGGAGAGGGCACGCTGCTGATGTTCTGCATCCAAATATTTTACACAACAATATTGTCCTGTTCAGATTACTCTCGTGCTCAGTTAATTTAAGAAAAACCACTTTGGGATGTGGCTGCAGGTTCAGCTGGTCTGTTTGAGTCTGCCTGTAGCACTGAGGCAAGTGCCACTGCTGAGCATGGGAGCAATGGGTGGCAGAGCTCCATCCCCTGCCCCGGCAGGCTCCAGTGGCTCCGAAATAATTCAGCCTGTGTTGGCAAAGGCAGCTGCCTGTCCTCAGCCTGAAGCTCCCGTAGTGCACTGCTGTGCTTCCAGCATTTCCCCCTTCTTCTGTGTATTTTCCATGTCTCTTTCAGATTAATAGCATTCCAGCTCCTGAAGGAAATGCAGAAAAATGGCATGTTTAATTTTAATTTAGGAAAGCGTTTAGGTAGCAGCCTAGTTTCCTCACTGCTGTCAATCAGGTTTTCTCAAGGCTGACATCAATTAGTTTAAAAATATTGAATGTAATTTTGCCTGACACAACATATTGCAGCCACTGCAAAATATAATTTATTTTAGAAGAAGAAATAATTGAACTAATTTGCATGTCAGTCAGCTGAGCTGGGATACGGAGGAGAGGCGCTGCAAGGGAAGGTGACTGGTTTTCCTCTCCCGTCGCACTTGGCCCGGCCCGTGCAGCCTCCACTGCACACTGGCTGCGCGCTGCGTGCAGAGCCCTTCCAGGGTGTGTTTCTGTGCCATCCTGTGGCCCCTGTCCACCCAGGACATTAATTTCTGTGTGCTGCAGCCTGTGAAGAGGTGCGTGCACACAACTGGTGTGCGCGTAGAGGAAGCTTTTGGCCTTGCACATCATGCCTTTCATCACAGGCATACTCCAACAGTCTGAATTGCGCTTCTGACCATCATAAGATCAGTTTATGCCACATAGTTACAGAAAGCACCTCTCATATGCTTTGGAGTTAACTTTTCTCAAATACATCTAACCATATTTTATATTTTCCACCCATAAATCCAGGTACTGCCTCAAAGGAAAGGGGGAAGTTGATAAGTAAAGCATTGAGGAACCTTCAAATAGATTACAGTCCAGCCAAAATAAGAAGAAGCCGATGTGTGCTTCACTGAAAGAGTAGAAAATCATGCAGTGATTGCATTTTTAGCCTTGATGTTCCTGGAGATGATGAATTTTAACCCTGTCACTGAGCCACGAGTAAGTGTGAACCTCAGGGTTCAGCAGCTTCAGAAGGGGCAAAAGGAGAGGGGGTTTATGACAGGACAGCCGTGCTTCAAGCTGTGCTCAGGGCAGCAGGATGTTAGTTATGGCTCTGGCAGAGGGTCGGTGTGGGTCCTTGGCACATAGATGAACCCACTCATGTGCGTGCCATAAACCATTCCTGGCAGCTGCTCACTGATGATGGGGATGGGGCTAGGCCTATGGGTACGTCAAGCTCTAAAAGTACTGGCCCTCCTGATGGGGCTGTGAGAGGTCTTGAAGGGAAGTGGCTGCGCTCAGGCTCACCCAGAGTCCACCTTGACCCCACAGAGCCCCCGTGGATGTGCCATGCCGAGAGGTCCTGGGGAGACTCGGCAGCACTGGGATCGGCTCCCGCTCACAGCTTGGGCACTCTGGAACTGCTCCTCCCGGTTGTGCGTAGGAAGGGAAAGAGATGGGGTCCTCCCTGCTCTTTTTGCCTTTCCTAATCGTTCTCTCAGCAGTGCCTCCAGGGCAATGCCAGCCTGCTCAGAGCTGAGCAGCGGGGATGGCTGTCCGTCTGCCTGCAGGCTGGGGAGGGGGTGATGAGATGCTGTTGTCCTCCTTACAGGAACTGAGCCCTTTTTCCTCCTCATCTGTGGCGCCGTGGCCATCAGGCGCATCTCCTCCACCTCCCCTGGATCCCTTCCCACCCCGCTGCCTCCCCCTTGCTCTCTCCCTGAAAGCAATTGCAGTTTACTTCACTGCACCAACATACCTTTTAAAATAACACATAGTTCCAGGCTTTTAGTCACGACTTCTGCCTCCCTCCTCCAAATCTAATCACTAGAGCAGCTGGTCTGGGTGAGAGGGAGTGATAACGTGAGAACAGGGTGAAGGCAGCTCAGGGGAGGGGGCTTAGGTTCCTGGCTAATTATGGAGCAGCACTAAATCTCCTCTCCCCTGGGTTCTCCCCCACCTGATGGGGGGGGGGGGGGGGGGGGCAGCATTAATTTCATAGGCAAACAGGCAGCAGAGCTGCTGCCTGAGCGAGGGGAGAGGCATCAGGTCTGTCACAGTTGCAACCTCTGGGTAAAACAAAGGAGATGGGGCATGAGGGAGTTCTCATTTCTGGAAGTGCATGAGGTGCTTCAGAAAACATTAGGCTCTCCGGAGTGATTTATAACCTTACAGCCGAGGGCTCAATGTACCTTTGCAGCGCGTGCCTGCGCTGGAGCAGCACTGCAGTGAATGGAGCTGTAGATGCAATCCCTGTCCCATGTGCCAAGAGCAGCACCAGTGGGCGCAGCTCCGGCCCAGCAGCTCCATGCCCCAGGAGAGGGGAGATCCGGCTGCGGCCCCTGGGCTGGTGAGTGTGGGGTGCCCTTGGTCTTGCTGCATGACCCCCCCGGCACCAGCTGGCAAACAGTGGCGGGCTCAGTGCAAGCTGCTGATGGCAACGCAAGAACGGGTGTCAGTGTGCAAGGCTCGGTCCCAGGGCAGGAGCCTCCTGCCCTGACAGGCAGCGTTCACCCCCAGGTCACTACCATGTGCTGGAGGTGCTCTGATCACTGCCCTGTGCTCTTGGTTGATCCTAGGTCTTTCCTATCCCGGCTCTGCTCACTCGCCTCTCAGCTGCTGCTGCTAACCCCTGGGCTGTCAAGGTCAGGATCCAGTCAGGGTGCGATGCCCTCACACCTGGGTTTGCTCAGCCTTTCCAGGGTAGATCAGACCAACAGCAGCATTTTGGGAGTCCTTGTTGCTCAGCACAGCTCACTCTTTGCTGCAAAGCAGAGCAGGGAGACTGCGGGAGCCCACAGGAATGGTCTGTGCCATGGGACCCTCTGTGCTGGCAGCAGCTGCGTGGCTGCAGTGCCCTCTGGATGGGCAGGGGTGAGGAGGGTTTGCTCCCTGCTAGCAGCAGATGGCACTTCCTGCTGAAGCTCTGCTTCTTTCTGTGTTTCAGATAATCACTCACAGGTGTCGAGAGCCTCCCTCCGTATTCGTATCCTGGACGTGAATGACAATCCGCCTGAGCTTGCCACCCCATATGAAGCTGCTGTGTGTGAGGATGCCAAGCCAGGCCAGGTAGTGGGTATTCCCCAGCCCTTCTCCCAGGTTTCCATCAGTGCCTGCAGAGCTCTGGACCATGCCAGCCTGCCCGTTCTTCCCCTTCTGCCTGAACATCTTCCCATGCAACCACCGTCACGGCTTTGCTGGTGTCCCGCAGCTAAGCCCATCTGTGGGGCAAAGGCTTGTCCCTTGCTGTGGCAGCAGGCAGTGGTGCTCTGCTGGGCTGGACCTGGTGAGCAGGGCCTGTGCGCAGGGCTGCAGAGGCAGCAATGACACTCACCTCTGCTTTCTCCCCACAGCTGATCCAGACAATAAGTGTTGTGGACCGTGATGAGCCTCAGAGCGGCCATCGCTTCTATTTCACACTGGCACCTGAAGCCACCAACAATCACCACTTTTCCCTGCTGGATATCAAGGGTAAGCCCTGCTGCACCCTTCCCAATCCTGCTGCCTGTGGGCTGGGTGGCACTGCTGGCCATGGGGAGGGAGGCAGAGCTGTGGGCATATGGTCCGTCTATGCCGGATGGAGCTGAGGATCCTCCGGGCACTCCACAAGGCTCCTTTGCCAACCTGGAATGGTGGGACAGATCAGCTAGCAGTTTGGATTTCCTCAGGGAGGCTCTGCTAGCTTCCTTCTCTGCTGCCGAAGCTCCAAAGCTCCTCTTGCGCTGTCTCCTTAGGCTTTGTGTTTTCAGGGCCCTCGGTCCCTTTCTTGATGCAAAATCTCCAACCTGCCTGAAGGCAAGGACACGATGTGGATTTACAGATGAACATGCTCCCAGTTTGAGCATTGTGATTTATCTGTCCCGGAGTGCCGGTCATCCCAGGTCTGCCGTGCGGGTGGGCAGCCCCTGTGCCTCGACACAGGCTCGGGAGCCTGCAGCAGCCCTTGGGGTTACCTGGGATGTGGCCAGCAGAGCTGGATCCCCCGTTTAGGTGGTGGCTCAGGAGTACCCTCCCCTGGGAAGCTCCCAGTTCTTTGCATCTCTGGGCTGGGGGGCTCCCCATGATCCCAAACTGCCGATGTAACCAACAGGCTGTGATGCAGGATTTTTCTGGCTGAGCCCTCGCTTGTGGACTGCAGGGTCAGGCTTCGTGCGTGTGGACAATAACAACCCAGAAAGGTCGTTACCAGGCTGCTTCCTATTTTTGACTGGGCTTCTGAGTGAATTTAGGTGCTGATTGCAACAGTAAGTACAGCAGGGACCCTTGCACATACTGGGGTTTTATCCAGCCAGATATGTACTTTCTTGCCAAAGGAGCCAGCCCAGATGGAAACCAGCAAATCACATTAAAATACTTCTTTGTTTTCCAAACCCTTTTTTTCCTCTGTTTTTGCAGTTTCATCTATCAAAAGTCTGATTTAGTTTGTTCTGAGCTTATCGGAGGAACCTTCTGCCGACATAAGATCGTGCTCGCTCAGTTTGCTTCAGCATTATTAGGGATAGTCAAAATGGAATTTGCACCAGAAAGCTTCAGACACAATCATAGAAGGACCAGTAATGCTTTGTGTCTTAAAAAGTGCCACTGTCCCTGGCCCAAGTCCCTCCCTGGCACTCCCGGGCAGCTGTTCTCACAAGACCTTTGCTTCTTATCATCTAAGCAAGCTTAAATCCTTTGCAAGCTTTTGCCCCACGCCCAGTGATTAACTTGCTCGAAGGACCTTGTGAGGATGTGCCTAAGCGTGCCAGATTCCACCCTGCTGCCCATCCTCACCAGAGCTCTCCAGGAGCTCTGAGGAGCACGGGGCTGCACTCGCTGCCCTGAGCCGTGGCTGGTTCCGACCCCGGAGCCGTGGCTGCTGCTCCACCTGCCCGGCAGGAGGGACCTGTCCGGACGTGGTGGGGGCTGCCGGAGGGCACAGGGCATGGGCTCGTGCGCTGCTGCCTCCTCCAGAGCTGCTGCTCTCTTGAGTGGGATGAGGCTCTCGTTGCACCTTCGTGCTAAACGATCCCACAAACTCTGCATGTGGTGCAACACTGCATAAAATGAGTGAAAGCTGGCATCACCTCCCGCCTTCTGCTCTTGGGAAAACAAATGCTGTTGCTGCAGGGTTATTCCCAGGGTGCTTGGAGACCCTCCCAATTGCAAGCAGTGCTGTCTTCCACGGCAAGAGGAGGCAGCTGCCTGTGCAGATGGAGGCACCTCTCACTTCTAACATGCATGTGTTTAAGTGCTATCTCCCTTCTTTTGATTCCTTCCCCCTAGTCCATTGAGCACCTAAGTGTGCTCACCTTCGCTCCCTGCCCTCCTGGGTTCCTTTGCTGCACCCTCTTTTGCTCCCCCTCTTGCCTCGCTCTTGTGCGTTTGCCCCTCTTGCACTTGGCTCTACTCCTCCATATAAATATCAGTGGTGACAAACTGCTACCACCAGCCCATCTGTTTCTTCGTGCAAATTTGTAACCAGTTTTGAAACGTGATTTATAAATATTGCTTTTGCAGCCAAGGAGTGACACTGATGGATGTCAGCACAGATGGATTCTCTCAGCTTTGCTTAAATCCTCTCTTTTGCTTTGCACCTACTTCGCTCGGCCCCTGCAAGCCATCTCAGGAGGGTGACTTGTCGTCAGTGCGGTAGAGATCAGCATCCACTTGGGAGAGCTCCCTTTACCATTCTTCAGGCAGGGCAAGAGCCCCAGGCTGTGGCAGGGCTAGCAGCTGGGAGGAGCACCAGTGGCTGCAGCACTGCTGGGCTCTTAGAGGGCTCCTCATGGAGTGTGGAGGAAGACTGCAAGGGTTTTGGAGAAGGCCCAGGGTGATGGATGGGGCATCCTGTCCATCAGATGAGGAACTTGAGGATGGAGTACCTGCCGGTAAGTGTGGTGGTCACAGGGCAGGTCTCCTGCAGCCTGATACACCATGGTATGGTCATGGTGCTGCTGCTCACCCAGACCCCACTGGGTCAGGTCCCGCTGCAGCCAGAACAGCTCAGAGTGGGGGTGGCCCTTGCAAGGTGCCTGCAGTGAACATCTGCAGCCCCGTTCGTCACCTCCCAGCAGCACCCAGAGCTGCCTCTGATGCTCCAGTTCAGGGATACAGGAGCGAAAGGTGACCCTGCAGGAAACTGCACTAGCTGGATTAGAGCCACTTTGCACAAGTCAGGCTTCTAGCAATACTACCATTTCCGGTGGGTATCTCTCCTTCCTTGATCTTGCTCTGTCCAAGGGAGTGCTCAAGCACTTCCTAATTCATCGCACAAGGAATAAATGTGTCATGTGTGGTAACAACAGCCGCAATCAAGAAGGAAGATGCCCAGCAAATTAAGGGGCGTAAGGAAGAGATAAAACTGGAAAAGCTGACCTCACCCAGCTCCAGTTGGTGCAATTCCAAAGGCATTCACCATCCTCTGCCTCCCAACTTGCCTTTTGCTGCATCTTTCTGGCCTGAGAAAATTGATTACAGCAGGATCAAAGGCGATTAAAGCCTGAAATCATACTCTCCAAGAAATGCTAATTGTGTTGGAAGGGAGGGTAGAAAGCATCCGAGCCCAGCAACCTGGAGGGGGTGGTAGATAATATGGAGTGACACATGGAGCTACTGACTCCAGAGCTCAAGGGCTAGGCAAGCAGATGTCTGAACTCTCTGCAGGTCTCATTAAGAGTATGTAACGGGTGATAGAAGATCAGAAAATCCTAACAATCAAAAGCAAAATGTTAGGATTCCAGGATTGCCTCAGGATAGAGAAAGCCTCCTCCAGCCCCGCAGGGATGTTGTTGTTAGCATGAGCAGCTCAGACACTGGTCTGACAGTGAAGTGAAAAAGAGCATCGAATCTGTGTGGGGCTGAGCAAAGGCAAAGAGCAGGAGTGGTCTGGTCTGGCCCAGAGAACCTGGGAGAAGGAAGAGGCAAAAGAGAAGAATCAGATTCTTCTTCTGCAGCTGCTCCTGCCTGGGGCTGGAGGGGTCTGAACGCACCTCCCTGGAGCCGGCGTGCCTGGGCACCGGAGCTGCAGAACGGCTGCCAGAGCAGGGAAAGGCACGTGCTGGTGGGGTCCTGGGGCATGGGAGAGGGCATGGATGTCGAAATCCAAACTGGAGGTAGCTTGCTCCCTTCTGGTCTCCTAACACTGTTTAAGATTGAGTTATGGGAAGGATTTATTATTTCTATCTTTGAAGCTGCCAAGAGCCTCTTTGGAGACAGAGTCTGAGAGACAGAATTCCTGTATTACTCCTAGAGTACCACCAGAGTATATTGCATTCTTGAGCTTTCCTCTTGCAGCAGTATTGACTGGTCCCTGCATTCTTGACTCATCTTGATTTCTGGCTTGTCTGCTCCTCAGAGCAGGCAGAGGTGCCATCTCCTGTCCGTTGCACAAGGTGATATGATGTGACATGGGATAACATCACTGTGTGGTCAGGAAGAGGGCGGCGTAGGAAACCTGCAGAGGAAATGTCAGTTTGTGCAGCAAGATGGCAACGATAGGAGAAGATTTGGCTTGAGGCTTCAGAGAACACATGGCATGACCGTTAGAGTGGTGTGACCACAGCGCAAAGTACAGCCTTGGAAAGACAGGCCAGGAAAGCATAAATGTAGTGATTCAAATGCATCTGTGCAGGAAAGCTGTGGATTAACATCTGCTCGAATATCAGTACCACTGCCTGGGAAATGCTGTTCCTCAACCTCGTGACCCCAGAACTGGACTTAAGAGAAAGCTGCTACAGAGGAAGAGATGCGAGAGGCCGCTGGGCCAGGCTTGCCTGGCTTTCCACAACGACTCAGGCTGTGCTGATACAAACAAATCTGCACCAAGACACATTCTGAAGCAACTGCCTTCAGTCAGCAGCATGTAGAAAAGCAACTGTGCAGAGAAATTACGCTGTTTCATAGGAGGTTTGGATGCATTTTCCCAGATCTGGGCAAAATTTTCTTTACGTCTATGGTCAGATAGACTACGCTGCATGGCAGCAGCAGTGCTTTTTCTGGAGTATCTCACAAAGAAATACAGAAGAAGTTTGGGAATAACAGGGGTGTAACTATGGAACAGAGAAGAGTTATCCAGGTGCTTAGGAAGCTTGGGCACAGTGGTGGCCAGCAGGGAGGTAGCTAGAGCCATCCCAGCGCCTGAAGTGAACTGGTCTCAGCTGGACTGGGGTCTGACTGGCCAGCCTTGGTAAAGCAACATCATAGGTGGTGTGAAATTCCTGTGGATCTCCGTCCTGTGGGAAGTGCTCACATCACCTTGTTCAGGAGAAAATGGTATTTGAAATACTGGTTTGTAGTTGTAATGTTTCTCTCTCTCCCTAGCACCAAGTCTGGGGTTATGGGGCAAGACTCAGCCCCTCCTGAGCTGAGCTTTCTCAGAGCAGAGCTGTCTGTTGTGCTGCTGATATATTTAAGTACTAGCTGCTTTATTTTCACTTTGAGAGTTCAGCAGTGAGAATACTTCTTCCCCTACTTGGCGGTGAGGGGGCTCAGCGGTGCGATGTGCTGCCTGAGCAGTCTCAGCTGAGCTGAGGTTAGCGGCTGCCTCTCTGTGACTTGCACATGTATTTCCCCTTGATTCCTAGAGATTGTTTCTAAAAATATGGTGTGCCTTGTGGCAAGTCCCTCACAGGAGCTGGAGCTGGCTGTGAACAGAAGGGGAGTCGCCAGCCTTCTGCTGCATTTCCAGGGAGGTGAAGAGCTGGAGCTGCACCGGCGGTTTCGCAGTGCTGGAGGGATGCTCCCTGGGCGGCTGCGGGAGCTCCCAAGCACAGCGGTTTATCACACCCAGGCCAGACACAGGCTGAGCAGCACGTGGAGGTACTGGGCTGTGTGCCAGGGTCCTCTGATCCCCAGCTCAGGCTTAGCTACTTGACTGCTGTGGTGGTGCCAGCAAAGGCGAACTTCCTGGGGCAAGGGCCAGAGCCTTGCTCACGCACGGTGAGGTGGTCTGTCCCGTTTGTCCTGTGGCTTTATCTCCCCTGGTTCCAGATGCCCAAGGCTTATGTTTAGCTGGGCAAGCTAGGAGTTAGTCCTTGGCCTCTTGCTAACCTGGTGCCATTAACATTATTTATATGTGCCTCCTATGCTGCAGCAAGCTGATCGAGCAGCACTCAGTGAGATCTGGTTACCTTTGTGTGAAGGATTAGCATAACAATAATTATTTTCCTCTCTCATCCTTAGTAGGTAATAGGCAGCTTCTCAGCAGACTCCGCTGCTGGTGCTCCCCAGTGGCTATGCCAGTTGCCTCTGTGCTGGTGCCACATCTCAGACAAGGTGGCCACGTCTGGCAGGACCTGGTGGCTGCCCAGGTAGAGTCGGTGGTCCCTGCCTCCTGTACGGAGAAGCCAGGCAATGCGTGTGGTGCAGAAAGGTTGTGCTCTCCAATCTGGGTGATGCCCTCCATGTGCTGGGGACACTGCAGCACTCAGATCACATCTGACTCAAAGCATGGGTCAGTGCTGGGTGTGCAGCCTTGCAGGCAGCGAGCTGACATTGTGTGAAGTGTCTCCCTCTGAGGCAAATTATCCCCAGATCGACTCGTGCAAGCATTTGCCTTATGCTATCTTGTGCTCTGTGCTCCTAAGGATGTTGCCTGCCTGAAGTCTTCTGCTGTGAGCAGGGATAAGTGAGGTTACCCAGAAAATTCCTTTAGTGGATAAAAGATGCTACATCCGAATGAAGAGTTTTGTCTAGTGACCTGCAGCACAGTTCTGTGTGCATGAGTAAGATCTGGTTTTGAGTATCGCCCTTGTGGCATTCAGTGCAGCCTCCTGATGTTGGCTGGTGTGGTCTTCTCTCCAGTGTCCTTGCCTTTCCCACGTTGAGCTCTTCAAGGCAGACCTGGGCTCTGAGGTGAGCTGAAAGAGATGGCTTTCTCCGTGTCTCCTTTATGGTGGAATCAGCTCTCCCCAGCTGAAAGGCTCCACTCTCCCCAGCAATGCAGCCATATTCTGGCAACACAGAAAACTGGTGGGCTGAGTCCAGGAGCCTGACAATAGGAAGCAGCAGCTGGTATTTAGCACCATGAGAGCTCAGTGCTGTTCTAGACACCAGCCTGTGCACGGCTTCCTCCCCTCTGGGCACAGACAGCCCATCTTCCTCCTTCTTGCTGCACTTACCCATGCTGGGCTGCAGCACACGCTGGGGGAGCACAGATTGCCCCAGCTCCTCCTCTTCCAGGCTGCCCTGAAGCAGAGACCAGCCTTACCCCAGCCAGGGGCAGATGAGCTCTGCTGCAGCTGCAGCGCCGAGGGATCTGCCCTGCTTCCAGGTGGGCGCCTGTCTCCCTGCTGTGCTCTTGCCTTGCTCCTGTCCCTGCCGTGCCCGCATGCTCCCGTGCAGCACCCAATCCATACAGCAATTTCCGTGGTGGCAGGCAGCCCAGGAGCCAGAATTAGAATAGATGCCTTTTCCAATCGAAAAGCTGACTGATACAGAAAGGGGCCAGTCCAGCATAAATCAGGTGCAACGAGAAGAAAGTCTGTAGACAGCAGCACCTCGCTGTGAGTGCACCAATCTACCTTTTATTAGATAAAGACTTCAGACAGCAGCAACTTCTGGCTGCAATTGTTCAACTACTGTTCAATCCCTTCTTGCCCATTCAAGCTGGCAGTAAGTAGCACACATGAGCAGGGAGCTGAGCTGATTTTCAGTCCCTGTTCCTACCCTCCCTGCTCCAGGTTTTCCGGGCACCGCTGCTGCTTGGGTTCATCTCTGGCACTGGGGCCCTGGAGGGTCCCATGAAGTGGCCGTGTTAATGGGATTGTAATGGGTTGTGCTGTGCCGGCTGAGCCCCTGAAACTGCAGGGTTTGAGCAGATGGGGAGGAGGATGCTGGCTTGGCTGGGAGGCTTGGAAGGAGCTCTGCCTGCTCCTCAATAAGTGACTGCGGGTCCTAGGGTCCTCCGCCTGAGGCAGGACCCTTCACCCACAGCTCTTGGGTTTGGAAGCAGTTAATTGTCTACTCTGGTCTCCATGTCAGCAACTGATTTTTATCATTCCTGCCCTGTGTCACTCTTTGAGGGTCTTCAGGAAGGTTTTTCCCTCTCTCTACTCCTACTGCATTGTCTGTCAGCACGGCCCAAGCACCCGCGTGCTGCTGCTCCTTTGCCGGGCTCGCCGTTTGCTGAGGAGATGCTGGGCTGCCCTGGGGGACCTGGCCAAGGGGCACATGCTGGAGCAGAGCTGGCTGCCCCTGGCTGCTCAGGTTGCTGCAGTGCAGGGGAGCCTCAGGCTGGCTCCCTGCTCCCCTGTGATGGAGAGGACGGAGGCCCCATCCCCTCCTGGGGTGGCTGCTGGTGTTGGTACAAACAGCCGCTGATGTCTTGAGCACAGGGGAGCTCCTGGCAAGTCCTGCTGGCTGTGCTATGGGAGTGACTTGGATGTGGGTTTACTTGTTCCCTGCAGACAACACGGCTGCGGTGCACACACAGAGAGTGGGCTTCAATCGCCAGGAGCAGGATGTGTACTTGCTGCCCATTTTGGTGGTGGACCGTGGCCCCCCCGCCCTCAGCAGCACAGGGACTCTGACCATCCGTATCTGTGGCTGTGACAGCAGCGGGGCCATCCAGTCCTGCAACAGCACAGCCTACGTTGTGTCAGCTACGCTGAGCCCCGGGGCCCTCATCGCACTGCTAGTGTGCATCCTCATCCTGGTTGGTGAGTGCCTGCCTGTCCCCAGCCTCCTCCTGTTCTGTCCATCCCCTTTCCATCCAGCATCACACAACGAGCACAGGCCACAGCCATGGTGCAGGCTCCTCTGCTCGCTGGTAGCTGCAGCGTGGGGACAGGAAGCTTGGCCCTGCCAGCGAGTGAACATCGGGAAGCTCCGGCGTGCACTGGGCCTGGTGGCAGCCAAAGCAGGGCTCCCTGTGCACAGCTGCATGCTGCTGCCCCGTGGGCACCGGAGGGCTGCCGGCTGGCTGCCATGCTGTGCCACAGCAGGCGTCCCGCAGTGCATGGGCTGCGTGTGTGTCCCAAGGTGGTGGCCAGTGGCGGCCCATGAGGGACGCGTGGTTGTGCTCTTGCCTCGGGTGGCTGGGTCGGTGTTAGAGTGCGCATGAGTGTGTGGCAGGAGGTGCACGCAAACCAGAGCGTTGCCCACATAGGGCCCTGCACCCCGTGAAAGCTGCTGGCTGCCACTGACATGGTGGCACAAGCTTGTGCTGGGGCACCACGGGATGGCATAAAGGTGCAGGAAAGTGTGGGCTTGTGTGCACGTGGGAAGGGGCTCTGAGAGGGGTGTTGCGCTGTCCTCAGCTTTAACATAGGGCACCTGATGGCTGCTGCTGCTGAAAGCCCTCCGACACCAGTGCTGCCCTCAGCTGAGTCCTGGGCTGTCCAGACAGCCACTGGCTTGTGGAGGCCAGCTCAGTGTTCAGTGAAGTCTCCTCTCCTTGGCATATCTCTGCTCCCAGCCTCCTGCCATGTCTCCATTTAGAAAGCCCTTTCCCACAGGGTGCACTTTACACCGGTTTCATTTTCTGACGCAGCGCAAACAAATTTCTGCCTAATTGCCCAAACGAATAAAGTGCACATCGGTGCTTTAAAGGTGATGGGATGAATGGATGATGATCCAGGACACAGCTGCGGCTCGCTGCTCAGGCTCTGTGCCATCTGCTCCACATTCACCCTCCCAGCATTTGGCTGCTGCTGTGATTCATGCACCCCCTTTTCCTACTCATCTTCTGCAGAATCCGTCCGTTTGTCTGTCCAGCCGTGTGTCCATCCATCTCTCGCTCCTGTTTCAGTGGTCACACTGCATGGGGAAGGAAGCTCCTGGTCCACACTGGAGCCAGGGCAAACCTCCCCGAGCTAGTGAGACAGCACATGCTTCTTGATGAGCCTGGCTGGCAGGAGCCAGTGCTCTGTGCCCACCAGCTGTGTGCACAAGCCCCTGTGCCCATCTGACCATCTCCTCCTTTCCTAGTGCTGATCCTGCTGATCCTCACGCTGAAGCGACACCACAAAAGCCACCTGACATCTGAGGATGATGAGGACATGCGGGACAATGTCATCAAATACAACGATGAAGGGGGTGGTGAGCAGGACACAGAGGCCTATGACATGTCAGCCCTGCGCAGCCTCTACGACTTCAGTGAGATCAAAGGTGGTGACGGAGGGGGGATAGCAGGAGAGGGGGGCCTGAGTGGAAACCCGGCCTCCGAGCTCCATTCCCTCCCACAGTGGGTGCAGAGCCCAGACCTGGACTTCTCGGTGTTCAGAGACTATATCTGCAGGAAGGTGGAGCAGGCGGACGAGGACCAATCTGTGCCGCCCTACGACTCGTTCCAGACCTACGCCTTCGAGGGCTCAGACTCCCCGGTGCCCTCGCTGAGCTCCATCAACACGTGGTCCAGCAGCTCGGAGCAGGACTTCTCCTACCTGGGGGGCTGGGGGCCGCGTTTCCGGCAGCTGGCAGCGCTGTATGCGGGGCGCAGGGGCGAGGAGGACGCCGACGCCTCGTAGCCATCCCACCACCCCCTGGGAGGTGCCAGCAGCTCCTGGACCGGGCTCCATGCCAGGAGGGCTCAGCGTGTGCCGAGGGGATGCAGTGATGGCTGATGGGCTCCTCGGCACACGCCTCCTGTTCATGACACCTCCACACAAGGGGCTGGCGTTCCCAAAGGAGCCGCTGTGGCAACAACATCTCCTAAATACTGGTCTCTGTTAAAGCACTACGCATTCATTTCAGAAAGAGAAAATCTAATTCAGGAGAGTTTGCAGAGGGTTTCTGCCCCACAAATTATCATTTAAATTGATCTGTTCAGTGAGCCCTTTCCAGGAGAGGAAGAGCAAACTGGGAGCCTTTTGTTGCCTAAATTGTTTTTGTCACTTGAGTCAGAGCATTTGAAGTGCTTTGATTTCTCTAAGAGCTTTCCTTGCAGAGGGAAACAAGCTTTTAGCTTCTCTTCAGCTTTTCCCCACAAGTTCTCTCACTCTTTGGGGTCCTCCTCTCTGTGCATGGGCTCCTCGGCAGCACCCAGCTGCTGGCGCAGGGTGGAGGCAGTGTGTGCTGGGGGTGCGTGTCCTGGATCTGGGCTCCAAGGTTACGTTCTGCACTAGAGTTCACTTCAAAACACACTTCACCTCTAAATGCGATTGCATCGCCTCTCAGTTCTTATACCTTGTGGTTATGAGACACTCGTGATTTGAAGGGGCTCTCTCCCTCCCTCCCTGCACAGCAGACATTGTCTGCGAGGTCCTGATGTGCTCCATGGCACTGGTGATGGACAGGGACATCCCCATCACCACCAAGGCATAGGGGGTGCAGAGCAGCACTTACCCGATAGGCTCTGCAGCCCCTCAGCAGGCTGGGCCTGGTTCTGCAGGGCTCTCAGCCAGGCACCAGCTTCCTACCAAACACCACGGGCTGCACAGGGCAGGGGCAGGATGTAGGGGCACCCTGGCCTCCAGTGGTAGGGGAGCTGTCTCCTGGCTTGAGGACCACGCTGTAGGGTGCGAGAGAACCCCAGCTCCTGGTTTGGAGTGATAATTCCTGTTTACACCCAGCTGACAGCAAAGCATCACCACTGGTGACAGAAAAGCCATCCCCAGGACATGTGCACAAGGCCAGATCCTGCTGGTGCTGCCGCATGGCCGAGCCGGTTGCTGCAGGCTGGGCAGTGGGCCTGTGACACCACAGGGTGCCCGGTGTGTCCCCAGCCTGCCACAGTGCCCTGCAGAAACTGGTACCAGCTCCCACGGCGGGGGCTGCCTTCACAAGCAGTTTATTTGAGGAGGAGGCCGGCGAGATGTGCCGTTGCTCCTCCTGCTCCAGATGATGCTGGGGAGAGCACTCCCTGCCCTGCACCCATCCAGCCTGCAGACTCCCGCCGCAGCAATCGAGCAGCAGCCTTGGGCAGCTCTCGGCCATGCTGGAGAGTGCAGCTCCTTATCTGTTCATGCTGGGGCAAAAAATCAGTTACATGATTGATAGGTAACTGATAGGGCCTCCCAGGCCTGACACATCCTGGGCTTGTCATTGGGTTTGTCCTTTTAGTTTAGCCACAGAGAGTGTTTTCCTCTCCTCGGAGAAGGTTTAACTGTAAATGTACAGCATGTTCATTTTGCTCACTTTTTCCTGTGTTCTGTTTCCCGGCTGCTGGTGTTGGTCCCTTGCCTGCAGCGCGAGACCTGACGGCAGAGAGGGGCAGGACGCATCTTTGCCATGGCTCCTGCCCGCTGCCCCCATGTCTGCCCACACAGGAGCTGCAGCTTGGCTTTCATGCTGGGACCAGGAGCTGCTGCTTCTCAGGATCTCTCCGCTCCCCCCCAAAGGAGGCAGCAGGTGCCTGCTGCTGGCACCCATGCCCTGGGTGCTGCTGGTTCACTGTGATGATGCTGAGGAGGCAGCAGGGCCGACACGCTGCTTCCCACTGGCTCTGGCCGCACCGCCCCGGAGCAGGAGAATGGAGAAAGCCCTCTCTTTCCTCAGGAATGTGTTTGTGTTTTCCCTCCAGGCTGAAGAGCTGTGCCCGAGCCCCTCCAGAGCTGGCCCTTCCTCTAGCAAAAGTGTTGTGCAATAGCAAGACTCTGTCCGTAGGAGATGGGGTCTGACAGGGTACATGTTTTAGCAGCCCTCCCAGCAGGTTACTCCCCATCCCAACCAGGCAGTCCATGCACGTGCACCTGCAGTTTCATTTCTGTTCCCACATGTGAATCGGAGCAGCGCGGTGCCCTGTGCTCCCTGCGCCCCGCACACAGCACGAGGAGCTGGTGGCTGTCAGGGCAGCTGATGGAATCATTTCGGGTTTCTTTCTCTACCCCGATCAAATTAGAAGGTTGATTTCCTCACCCTTGTTATTTTTTTCAAGGTCTTTGTGGGACCTGGAAATAAATTATTCCTTGTCGTCTAGCCTGTGTATTATTGCCTCATTTTGTCTTCTTTTTTTTTGTTTCCTCATGGGGCACTGCCAACATGGTCCCACAGGGCCATCCCAGAGGGACAGGGCTGGCTGCTCCCGCAGCACATTCCCCGTGGCAGAATGCTGTTTCTCTGGCTTCTTCCCATTTTTCACTGAAATGCTCATCAGAAAAAGCATCTCCAAGAGCAGGGTCAGTTTTTCTGTCTGAATTTGAAGTAAATGATGAAAAAAATGCCCTTGGCTTTCTCCATCTCTTCAGAAGGAGAAAGTCAAGTTGTGCTTTGAGTGGCACAAGGTGCTGCACATGTGCTCCAGGCTGGCCGTGCTGGCTGCTGCCCTGGCTACTCCCAGCACCAGGGTCTAAGCTGCTGCAGCCAGTCCCAGAAGCTGGGAGGGGGTTAGCATCCTTCATCCTGCAGAACAGCAGCAGATAGAACAAGAGGCAAACTGCACACCAGATGACAAGGTCTGATGGTGTATCCTCACGATCTTCCTTTCTCAGCCAACGGAGTTCCTTAACGTTCTTTAAAAAGTGCAACTTTAGTGTTGTCTTGAAGTCATGGACAGCCTCGTAGCTCACCAGCTGACCGCTCGCGAGCACTCATTCCAGTCATCTTCTTCCCAGCTTCAGTTCAGCTGAGCACTGTCAGTGGGTTTGGTTACCATGGCCTGTTCTCATGTTGGTCATGGTGTGAATTTTGGCAATGTTCAGTTACTGGCTGCAGCAAAACAACCTCCTTCATACTCAGTTTTAATAGTAAAGCGATGCAAATAAATGACACTCTAGCCTGACCACAGATAAATCAATTGCTGGTGGTTTTCTTGCAGGGAAGGGACTGGGGAATGATCCACACGCTAACGTACATCAACCTCCCTGGCCCAGGCCCGCGGCTGCGCATGCCCTGGCACTGTCAGTGGGGACAGCACACTGTGGAGGGCACAAAGCAGGACCTCTGTGCGGCACAGAGAGGGACCTGCAGTAAACTCAGTGGGGCATCAGTGTGGGTCAGCAAATAGCACAGGCAGAATTTAAACCTCTTCATAAAGCAAGTCATTGAAGTAGCATCTTGCAGTCCTTGCTACAAAAGAGACTTACTGATCCCTGAGGTCTTTGAGCATTTCCATATCCTTCACCAACCCTGTGCCTCCACTCCCATCCTGCTCCCATGGTTATTCACTAAATGTTACGGAAGAAGCATCTGGTAATCTTTGACAGCAGCAGTTAGAAGGATGCTGCAACAGAAGAGAGAAGTCTTGAGGTTGGTGGGTTTCCAGACTGGCAAGATGAGCTGCCAGACCCCAGTGCACGCAGACTTTCTTTGCACAGTTGCAGCGAGTGCCTCTCTAGCTGCCAGCCAGGAGGAGGCCTTTTTGAGAGCATCATTGTTAACTTCCCCGCAGAGCAAGTGTGTCCGCAGCGCACTCACTGCTGTATGCTTCAGGGGCTGCTGTTTGCAGGGAGATGGTGATGGTTGCTATGGGTTTGCATCCCAGGTTTTCAGACTCTTGGCAACAAGAACTCTAATGTTCCAGCTGCAGCCAGCACAGAGGTGTGCTCTCTTTAAATCCTGCTGTCCATCTTCAGGCACCCAAACCAGCAGCCTTAGTTATCTTGGGACTCAGGGGATCAGGCGGAATGGGTTGTCCTAGGAATTCCCCACTGACAGAGGAAGTGCCTGCAGTTAGCGTGCTCCTAACAAAGGAGGTAACAAGTGCCTAGCATTAAGGTGATGAGCCTGGGCCATGCAGAAAGACTTGATGCTTGGTACAGTGGGGGAATGGAGAGAGCTCAAAGCAACAAATTGCCAGCCAGAACCAGACCCTTAACTACAAAAGAGGAGGATTATTGAGAGCTCTGATTGCAGAAGCATCTGTGAAGATGTTTTAAGAGCTCCATGCCCCTCAACACAGCCCCTTTTGAGAAAATTTTTCTATAGCACTTTCTCTCTCTTCAGCAGAGGCACAGCAACCTCTGGCTCCTTGCTGGGCAGGTTGATCTCCTTGCTTCTGCAGGAGAGGAAGCCAGTCCTGCTCTGTGGACTGGTGTCCAGTGCAGGGCTGTCCTGGATCTGAGCTGGCTGGGCAAACCCAGGGGCTGCTCTGCTTGTGAGTGTGGAGTGAAGATTCTTCTTCCAGGTCAGTTTTCTCACACCAAAGACAGCCCAGGGGTGCAGCCCCACGGCCCAAGGGCTCCGAGCTCGTCAATGACCCAACGCGTCTGCGTGCAGTGGGTCAGGGCGTGCGCAGAACAGGCAGTCGCTAGGCAGAGCAGACTCGGGTAGGAGCAAAGTAGGTGTGCGTGGGTGCGACTGCTGCATCCTCAGAAGGCTGAACCTGGCCATGCTGTGCCCTGTCCATGCTGTGCCCTGTGCGCTGACACCCGCAGCTCTGCGTGTTCCTCTGCCTGAAGGAAGTCTGCTGCAGGTGGCTGCTTTGCCAGAGCAGAGCATGGCAGCCCCAGTGGGGCTGCACTGTCAGTGTTTTTGCCAAAGTGCAGCTGCTCCCTGGGTGCCCTAGCTCCTGCGGTGCTCCGCATCCTCCCATAGGGCTCCTTCCACAGGGGTCACCCCCACCCCAAGGCAGGACCTTCGCCACACACAATGCATCCTGTGGCCGTCTGCTGGCAGAGGACGGTGGCATTTGCCACTATCACCCTCTGAATGAGTCCTGCAAGGTGAGTGCCCCTCTGCTAGGGGCAGCAGCTGGATGCTGCAGCTCCACTCCTGGCCCCAGCACAGAGACGCTGCAGCGGTCACCTCTAACACTGTCACTCCACTCCATGGCAAGCTCCAGAAGGCAAAGTGTCCGAGCCACCTCCAGAGGGTTATTTACAAAAGATGGATGTGATCCACTGGAATCATTAAGGGGAAATGAAAAAAGGGCAGTGATATCTGCACCCCCAGGAGAAAAACACATCTCTGGTAACTGAGTGCAAGTAAGGCTGTGTAAGCCTCCACCTCCTGTGTGCGTCAGTAATATACTGCTCGGGAAGGTGATCACTTCTCCCCATATCCTCTGAGGAAGCTGATCTGTCACTAGAAAGCGGACTCCTTTAACCACCTCTGCCACAGCTAATGTCACAGCTTCCTGCATCCTTTCATTTACCAAGCCCTTGAGCTTCTTTTGGAGTTGGTATCAGACTCTCACTGCTCAGCATATCTGAATTTTGCATTTCTGGTCACTGTGCTCAGTGCAAAGACAGCAGCCGTGACTTGTTAAGGGTTTCTTGCTGTGCCGCGTGCTCCACTTTGTGCTCTCTCTTTGCTGTGGCTCCACTGGCTCCCAGCCCATCCCAGGAGTGTTTCCAGCACCCCGGAGGTGACCTAGGCTTGTGGTCTGCAATGGCAGGTATTCCTCCCACTCACTGGCAGGGACGGGACAGGGTTTCCAGGCAGCTGTCACAGCTACGTGTTGCCACAGCCGGAGAAGCTAGAGAGCAAGATCATTGAATTTTGCTTGGCCTCGGAGTCTTGTTCCTGGCTGGTCAGTCTGTGGGGCTGAAACCTGCCCCTGTCCTGTGCACACACCAGGGCATGCGGTGGGGATGGGCACTGCTGCTGCCAGTGCTGCTCCCCGCTCAGGACCTGGTGCTGGGGCTCCCAGCAGCTCAGACAGCCCCAGGCTCGTTGCCAGCCTCATGAACGTGGATTTAATGACTGTTCTTCAAATTCTTAGGGAAAGACCTTGGCCTTCGCAAAGCTGGATCCAGTACAGGTGGGCAGACTGGGAAGCAGTCGGGATACGTGGCTATTGCACCAATGCAGCCAAGCAAAGCCAGGGCCCCTGTACAGTAACTGCACAGCCCCAGCTTTACAAAGGGCCTCAGTCCCACCGCCTTTGCCACCGCCCCCACCAAGGCTGGAACAGAGGTGTGAGGAATCAGCATCTGGTGTTTAATGTCATGATGCTGGGCAGCAAGGAAGGGTGGAGATGGGAGTGGGAGCATTTGCCTCTCTGGAGCACTCTGCCCACCACCACTTCTGGTGTGTTCGCAGCCGGTGATTGGGATGCCGGGGGCTGCTCAGGCATCCCTCATCTGCTGCTAGCCACAGTGAGTGTTTGTGGCTCGGGGATTGTTAACTGCCCTGCCCAGCTACACTGCAGTTTTATGGACACACATTTTTCATCTGTCTCCGTTGCTGCTGTAGAGGAGCTGCTCAGGTGAGCATGAGTTAGTCCAGCTGCTCTCGGGGGGAGCAGACACCGGCCATTTCTAAGCAGAATGCATCTCCTTAGCTGGTGTTTTAACCGTGGTAACTGAAGAAGTTTTAATCCCTCTTCTGCCAGGGGAAGCACGCACTGCTAACAGAGACCAGGCACCCCGGCTCAGCCTGGCTGAGCCAGCCCGCAGCAGCTTCCTCCACGGTCACAAGTCACTCACCTTTAGCCAGGCACCAGGCAGCTGTTGAAATCCCTTTACATTGCACGCAAATTAGGCATTAAAAACGCTCATTACAGCCAACATGACACGCCTTCATTATTCCAGAATAATTGTCTGAAAGGCTCAGCTCGAAGCACAAGCTTCACTTGGTGCAGAAATGTGATAAAAAGAAAACAGGAAGTGCAATCAATGCTTGTAATCCTTTTAAATAAAAAGGTACTTGCTAGTAGCTGCCAGCATCTTTAAAAAGCTGTGATTTCCCTGGAGAGAGCCCTTATCAGCTATGACTGCATATCATTCTGGCTGGCTGTCAATCCATCAGACTTCAGTGCCACTGACATTAGGAAGCCAGGCGTTAAGATTATCACATTTAGCCATAATGTAGCACAGATTGTGTTGACATTTGGGAAGTATTCCACCACAGGAGCCATTTGACTTCAAGATTTTCTTCCCAAAGAAAAAAAAAATGCTTTGAAATACTGGGTGGAGGGAGCGTGCTCTACCTGCAGGGTGCTGGGCAGCCTCTGCGCCCTGCGCTGGGCAGGAGGAGTGAGGGCACAGCCGACGGCCATGAGCAGGAGGGATGCTGCTGCCGGGGGCGGTGGCGGTGGCGCTGCTCCACGGCGGCTGCTGGGCAGCTCTGCGAGGCCTGAGCCCGCACACGCAGTCAGGGCATGGATGACTTTGGAGGTTCAGCACCCAGAGCTGCTGCCCAGCCCTGGCCTGCCGCGGAGGCCACTTCCCAGGAGCGCTGCTCCCTCATCCCTTTGCTGCCCCTGGTGCAAAGCGCACGGCACCTGTGTCAGCATCCCCCGTGCGCGCCCCGCAGCCCTGGTGCAGCACCTGCAGGGACCAGGAGAGCAGTGCTCTGTGCTCTCTGCTCTCTCGGGGAGAGGGGGATATTTCAGGCCATGCACTGTGGGGAGGCTCAGCAGTAGAAACAATGGTAAATGACCTAAAATGAACTGATTAATCTCTTTAAATAACTGTGAAACCATTTTCCAGAAAAAGTTAATCTACTCTAAATGGCTCTCGTGCTTTTCCTGGGCTCCAATCAATATGTGCTTGCTTGCTTTTCATGTGTAATTCACAGTAATTGCAAAAGAGCATTTTCTGAAGAAAATGACACTCTGCAAGCAGAAATGCAAAAAGACACTAGGACCAATTAACTTTAAATCCCAGAACAAGGCTTGCTGTCGTATGCTGTGAATGCTGCAGCATCACAGCTCAGTGTCCTGGCTTCCTCTCCAAGAAGCTGCTGGAGGTGTCGGAGCAGGTTATGTCCATCTAGCTTGGCTGGAAGTCCCTGCTGCTTCCAGGTCTGGCTGCCAGAGCCCTGGCCTATGGACATCCAGACCACCAGCTGTGGTGAGAAGGTGGCTGCAGGATTACAAAGTTAGGTACATCCCTTTCCACCACCACAGCAACAGGCATTACTGGCACCCAGAGGCAGGACTGCTCTCCTGCCCCACTGTCCTGCCCAGGGCTGCCTCTGCACAGCACCACTTTCCCATCGCCCTGGCGTCACTGTGGTCCAGGATGAGCCCCTGTGTGCAGAGCTGATGTAGCCCAGGTGCAGTCAGATCCTCACATCTGTCCCATCCCCTTCATCTCCTGCTCAGGTTTGCATTTGCTGGGTTGCCTCATCCTTGCCCACCCCGCTAGCACGTGCCCACAAAACTGCTCCTGGTCTGCACCCCCAGGGCTAAGGAGGGCTGGCAGGGGGGGCATACAGGTAGCTGGGTGGAGGGGCAGATGTTCCCAGCAGGGCAGAACTCACCTAGGCTGCCCAACACGGGGTACTGAGGGCCTGCCCAGCCCTCACCCCCTTCCAAGAAGTCCATTGCTTTTCCATCATCTGCTGTAAAACCAGAGCATAATTTTCCAGGATGTCATGCTAATTCTAGTGGGAAAGCTTATTTTGTGTGATTTACCCTTAAAAAAGCCTGGTGACTTATGACTGTGTGTCTGTGGGTTTACCCATCAATCCAACACGGGGGCTGCAGCCAGGATCTCTGCAGGGGAGGAGGAGCATGATATAGGGACTGAGGTGAGCATGCCACTGTGACTGATATGCTGCTTTTACCATCTGTAAAGTCTCTGACATATTCCTTTTGGCTCAGTGCAGATCCGCACTGCTGAGCTCCAGCACAAATGTCATTAAAACATGTTCTACCCGTGGTACCTATAAATAATTGAGGCAGCAGGTCTGCACTGAGCTCTATGCTGCAGCTTTCTGCTCCTTCAGTAAGGGGGCCTGGGAAGATGACCTTTCCTTCTCCCATTTAGCATCTTTGAAATGAAGGAGTGCCTGGTGCTTTGTCTCCACACCCATTTCTGTGCTATATCCCCCAGGTCATGCAGGATGCTCCCTGGGGTTGGTGGAGTGCTCCTAGCAGTGAGGTGAGCAGGGACTGGCCAAGCTCCAGACCTGTTTCCCCCTTGGAGCTCAGCCACCCCTTGGCTCCACCAACCTGCAGCCAGGCTGCTTGCAGCAGACTCATGGCTTCTGGGGTTCAGGTGAGTGCACGTGCAAGAGAGCAGTGTCGTGGCTATGGCAGAGCTGTGCCCCACTGACCAGCACCAAGGCATGCACAGAGCGATAGCGAGGTGTTCTGGTGGTGGAGGAGCAGCCTCTGCCCCAGCAGCAGACCTGTGCCACCGTGTGCTGGGCCAGGCTGGCAGCACCAGGCAGCACCAGACAGCACCAGGAAGCAGGTCTCTCCTGCCCCCCACATCCCCACATGCTGCACATCGGTGGGCACGTGAAGCGGCGGGTGCTGCAGCCTGCATGCGGAGGTAGGTGTGCAGCCATGCAGTGTGCGCCGAAGAGCACACACAGCGCTGTGCAGTGTGCCTATGCCCTGACAGATCATGAAGTACATTAAATAGCAGCTGTCTGGCACAGTGGTAACACAGCTGGGACCATTGTGATGTCTTCTTAATTTAAACTCGTGTTGTCTTTCAGCCACGTGCTAATGAGGGCTAATGGGGAGATCTGTGTGTGCTGCTTGCCAGCGTCGCTGTGTGCTTGCTATGGCGCTGTCTCTCCTGCAACCTGGTTGTCCTCGCTAGCTGCTGCCATTCCCTGCCTTGCTGGTCTTGTGGGGAGGGGGACTTCAGGTCTGCTCCCCAGGGAGTAAGCTCCAGCTTGATGTGTCAGATCCTGCTTCCCTGAACCATCTGCTCCAACCGTGGAGCAACAGAACTCGTGGGCGGGTTAAGCCTCCTTGTGCTGTTTGTGGGCAGGTCCTGTGGTCAGCAGGGCTCCTTCAGCAGCATCAACAGCCCCTAGAGCCCTGAACAGATCCTGTGGCTGGATGCCTGTGGTGCTGGCATGTCCCCTCCTGAAGCCCCAGCACAGCTGTACCCCTGGGACCCTCCTCACAGAGAAGGGGTAGCTGAACGCTCCTGTGGCCCGTGTCAGCCCCTTGTACTGCCCCACTGTGTGCCGGAGGCTGTCTGGGTGCAGTGGTCTTTGCTAACCAGAGGAGTGGTACCTCTGGCTCATTTTGCCACGGCTCAGTAACTTCATCACCTGCATGCCTATTCCAACTTGTGTGGCTGTGGTGCTGGTGCCAGGGATGCAGCAGCTCTGCATGGGAAATCTCTGCTTTGAAGCTCTTAGGAAGGATGGAACTCTGGGAGCAACCCTTAGGGCCCAACATTCCTGTCCTTGCCTGTCCAGAGCTGCAAGCTTTGCCTTGTACCGGGGCAGCAGCAGGGACCTCGAGTGCCATGGGGCACAGCTGGTGGCCGGGCGGCCCCATGGGTACCAGCAGGAGCAGGGCACCGGAGGCTCCAGCATCCCTGGAGCTTCTTCTCCCATCCCAGTCTCCCCAGCCCCGTGTAGCACTAATCCACATATTTATCAGGATTAATGAAGTGTGAAAGAAACGTATAGGCGAGGCAAAGCAACCAGCAGAAAGACAGAGACTGGATGACAGCCGGTGAGGAGGAAGATAAAGCAGACCTGGGAGCAGTGCAAAACCATGTGCACTTGCTGGCCAGGGCTGCATGCGAGCAATGCACGCTCCCCTTGTCCATGCTCCCACACACCTGCACAGACACGTGGCAGTGCTCACGCTTGCTCACCATCACATCTCTGTGCATGCAGGCACAGAGATCATCTTCCCAGAAATCAGTCGCCAAGGTTTAAGAGAAGCCGAGTACTAACACAGCCACTTACACCATATTTGCATACTTGCTTAATAAAAGAATTATAGCTTTTGAAAACCCAATCATTAATTACCAGCATATTTTCTTTTAACTCCCTCCCTGGTTTATTACAGACTAAGCTATTTTTCTGCTTATTCAGCAAAAACTCCTCACTATTCCACCAGGACAAGACGTGCAATAAATATGTACTTATTAAGTGTGCGTTACAACTACACGAGCTGGGAGAAGTAATAACAGGCCCAACATAAAGCTGAAGTATTTATGCATGTACCTAGGGCCACTTTAGCTATTTATTTTCACAAAGAAATTAAATTAGATAGTTTGATAGCTCTCAGTGTGATTATGGTGGGAATTTACATAAGGCCCAGCCTGTCAGGAGGAGACAGACATCGGGGGGGGGGGACCAGCCCCGGCGGAGGACGGTCTGCGGATGCTCCTCACAGCACGGATGCCTCTCGGCACCGGCAGCTGCCTCCTCTGGGGGGACACCGGGCTGCTGGATGTGGCCGCACACCCGCTGGCGCCCGGAACGCCGGGAACCGCGACTCTGGGGAACGCGGCCCGTGCAGAAACACCTGGGACACGTAAGAGGGACGAGTTTTATGAGAAAAATGAGCTTTTAAACCGCTTGTCTCTGGAGAGCCGCAGCAGCTCTGCGGGTGCTCATCGCCGGTCGGCCAAGGACGCGACACCCGCCCGCGTGGAGTGGGGATGGGCAACCCAGCGCCCCGCCCGCTGCGGGCCCTCAACCCATCACCACCCGGCGGGAGGCCCCGCAATTAGCGAGCTGCTGATTAGCGCTGATTGCGCGCTGCCTGCGGCGCTGCCGGCCCCGGCGGGGGCACTGAGCTGCCCCTTCGTGCCCGGTGTTTCCCCCCCGCTCTCCTGCGGAACCCTGACGTCTTCGAGCTCTTAAAGACAGATTTTGAGAGGGCGCCGAGGAAGCCAGTGCAAGGTCTGTGGGGTCAGCACGGGGCAGTGACAGGGAGCTGCTGGGAACCAGCCCCGCCGGTGGCTGTGTCCTTTAATTACTGCTGATAACCTGCACCCCCCCTCCCTTGGTGCTCACCACCCTGCAGTGGGCACCCCAGGCCCCATCCTACCGGTCCCCTGGGCACAGGCGCACTCTGCTCTGCTCCCCCCCTTTGCACAAGTTTGTCTTATCAATAATAATCCCAGGGCAGTGGTGGAGTCTCTGGAAGTGTTCACAAACCGTATAGGTGAGGCCCTTAGTGACATGGTTTAGTGGTGGCCTTGGCAGTGCTTTGTAAAGGTTGGATATAGAAAAGACCTTCAAGATCAACTCGGTTGATTTGATAATTCTATGAACATGAAACCCTAGCCAGATGTCTCCCAGGGAGGCAGAGGCATCTCTTGGAGAAGTGCCCTGTGCTCTTTGGCAACTGCTTCCAGCGGGGGCTTGCAGAGGCACCAGCAGCTCCCAGGTGTGGGAGATGGTGTTTGCTGGCAGGGGGAGTGACAGGAAAACTGCCCCTGCCCCGGGCACGGCTGGGGCAGGAGTGGGTGGGCTGAGCGTGGAGTGGATGTGCCAGCTTGCCTAGAGCAGTGTGAGAACTGCCTCTCTGGGAAGCAGGAGGGAGCACAGCTCAGCAATTACAGCACAATTAGCTCAAACAGCAGGTTGATTGTAAATTGCAGCTCTGTGCCAGCTACAAGTGTGGAGCGAGTGGCAGGCGGGAGATCTCCCGCTGCCTCTGCCTGGGGCTGAGCCAAACTGGAGGTGTAGGGGCACTGCCCCAGCATCCCCTGTGAGGTGTCCTGGCACTCGGCCCCACTTCCCCACCCCATCGGGCCACTGTGGACACAGGAGAGGTGGTGAGGAGCCCCGAGGGCTCACTGTGGCTCAATTCCTCTGTGGGAGGGCTGCCAGGAGCCACTCCATGGGCACCCAGCACAGCTGCCATGGGCATTGCCAGCCCTTCCTGGGCACCAGAGCCATGCTGACTTCCCGGGAGCATCCCGACAGAGCCCCTGCACAGCCCCTGCTCCGGGGCTGACCCGTGGCACCAAGCCTGCTGCGGGGTGGTGGGGATGAGCAGTGCCATGGGCTGCCTCTGTCATGAAGCCCCAAACCAAGTGCTGGGCTGTGGCAGCCCTGATGGAAAGCTGGTGGTTGCAACACTCCTGCACAGTGTGGGGAGCAGCTCATAGCGAGGGGGACCCCTCTGCCTGTCCCTGTGGGGGCAGAGGGGCACACGACTGCACGTGGGCTTCCCTTGAAGTAGCCAAGCAGAGGAGTGTGAGTGTTCTGCTGGCAATGGGACAATGGCAATTAATGTTGGCTCCTCCTGGCAATGACCCTGCTCAAAGCAGCCTGTCCCCTGCTACCATCACAGGGAGCTGTGGGCCTGCAGGATGCCAGTGCAGATCTGCCCGGCGTGACCAGGACAGGCACTGCAGGGGAGAGGGAGGGGGCCAGAGCCAGCTGTCTGTCATGCCATGCAGTCATCCCCCAGTCCCTGAGCAGAGCCCGGCGGCTCTGGCCCGCAGTGGGGCACGGCAGGGTGCTGCTCCCACTGGCTGTGGGTACTCTGTGCCCTCGGTGGGGTGTCCGTGGGCTCCGTCCCACAGATGGTGCTGGCAGTGGAGCTGGCACCCATGGAGCTGCGTGCTCGGCATTGAGCCTGTGCCAGGGAGGGCAGGAGGGGCCCCTGTGCTGTGCCTGCAGCAGGGTGCAGAGGGGTCCAGGGCTGGCAGGGGCAGCTCCTGTCAGCTTGCTGAGGCTGATGCCTTTCATCTCTGAGTTACTGGCTCATGTCAGGGCAGAGCTGGAAATGTCAGGGACTGCTGCAGGGTGACCGTGCAGAGTGGCAGATGGTCAATGATGGATTTGTCACTTCAGATTCAGGCGGTTTTTAAATATTCAGCAGAATCAGAGGTGACAGCTCATGGCAGCAGGCAGAATTTCTGTACATCTCGGAAAGACCTCCTGGCCCCCTGGGAGGGGGAGCACAGCGGGACAAGCCCTGTCTCCTCGAGGTGGTGGCTGGGGACAGCACAGCCTGGACTGGGCTGTGCCTGGACGGGGCTCTCTGCTCCCCATGGCTGGTGGCTGTGTGGGCAACAAGGCCGGCGCTGCCCCTGGCCTGCCCTGAGTGCTCCCTGCGAGCTGGAGCATCCCTTGAGCACCCGTGGACCACCAGTGCAGCACTGCACTGCCTAGGCCGTGTGAGCACCACGAGCCTGTGTGTGTCTCGCGGGTGCTGGGGGTTCTTGCCGGCTCCACGCAGGGGCTGGCACACAACAGCCCTTAAGTGATGTGGCAGCCGCGTCCCGAGGAGCGGCAGCATGCAGGAGGCTCCTGGGCCCGGGCAGGGAACCCAGGTCCTCTCAGGGATGCACAGATGCTCTGCAGATTACAGCAGCAGCAGCACTGAGGCTGGAGCCGGTGCTGGGCAGCAGTCGCAAGGCTGCTCAGGGGCAGCATGGGGCAGGCTGTCAAGAGAGATTCTCCTTCCAGAGGTGCTGGCACCAGCCCTGATCCCCCTGACAGCTGTGGGGAAGTCACCAGCCACTTCTGCAGCTCAGCAGAACCCAGTGGCACACATGGTGCCAGCTGCTTTGTGCTGGCTGGGGTCCTAAAGGCCTGCAGGGGCACACAGAAGCCACTATGGATAACGTCTCCTGTTTCAGGAGATAGAGCCAGGACAGAGTATGTGCCCTGGTTGATCCAAGGGATGTGGGGCTTCCCCTCGCTGCGAGATCTGAGACTAGAGCTGCGCTGCAGATGCTGGCAGGGGAGGGAGGCAGTGAGGCCATGGCACTAACGAACATGCTGGTCTTTGAGGGCAGGTGATGTATTATTTACTCTGCATCCTGTGTGTCTGCTGCCTAGCAGAGAGCTCTGCTCACGCCAGCTTCATTAGCTCGGCGGCCCTCGCGCCACAGCTCATCAGGTGGAGACCCTGAGCAGGGCACTGCTGACCGCACGTGTTCACATCAAACCTGGCTCAGGGTGCAGGTCCTCCCGCGGTGCCTGCGCAGCGCAGCCTGGCTCGGGGGGCAGACAGCACCCTGGCCCTGGCCCTCCTCTGCTGCTGGCACACCCGTGGTGTGGGGGACTCATGCAGCCATGCGGGGTAACAGCACCAGGGCAGCAGCCAAAGTCTGCTGCGAGCGACCCAACCAGGCAGGACTGCTCTTGCCAGTTCAGTCCAGGCAGGACACACACCATCCTCATCCTTGGCAGGATAGGTTCAAGCCTCCTCTGCTGCGTGGTGCTGAGCTGCCTTCCCATGAGGCTGGTTGCCTTCTCTGTGTAACTGTGGCTGCCTTCTCTGTGTGGTGTCTCCACCAGCCCCTGCTCATGGCATGCTGCAAGCAGACCCACTGAACAGGCAGCTCGTGTGCTGGGGACTGATGAGGGCGGGCAGTAACCTGCCCACATGGTGTGCATGGACTGCCCCATTCTGCAGGGCTGTCACCTGTGCACCATGCAGCATCCTGCCCTGGCCAGCCTTCCCCAGCAGAGCCAGGCCCATGGGAGCACCATGGGTTGGGATGGGCAGCACACATCCAGCCTGCCAGATCCCGCTCCGCTGCCAGGGGCACGCTGCAGCCCTTTCCTACCGGTGCTGCTTCCCTGCTAGAAGCACACTAGACAATCAATGATGCTAAAGTAAAGCCAAAGCCAATAGTACCAGCTCCAACCTTGACAGCACTGCAGCAGTGCTGCAGCCTAAACCAGTGATCCCCAGGAGCCAGTGCGTTCACAGACCACCCCGTGCAGCCCGGCTGCCTGCAGCACTGCGCAGCTTTGCAGAGCTGACTCCTCTTCGTTACTGGTGTCTGCTGTCAACAGCTTGTGCCTGTCTTCTGCACGGTCTGCTTGATGGCAGCGGCTTCCAGCAGGGCCAGTTCTCTGCAGCCCAGTCCAGTGCCAAACTTCCTCCATTAGGTGCTTCTCTGATCAGCAAGCAGAAGGTAACTTACTGGTCAAACTCTCCTGGAAGCTGAGCTTGGCTCTGGCTCTCGCCTGTGCTTATAGCCATTTAATAGCAGCAGCAGCAAGGGATGGGGAATTAATTTGCTTGCTGCCACCCCTTCGGGACACACCTACGGGTGCACACGCAGTGCTGTGATGTACTGGCTCCCTCCTCCTTCCTCTGCTCACAGCTGCTTGAATTTCCTCTCCCTGCCTTTATCACGCCTTGCATTAATTGTTTCTCATCTGTCGAACACTGAAGGGACTGCAGCCTGCTCAGCCCAACAGGCATTTTGTTTCGGTGACGGAAAAAGCACGAAGCTCTCAAGGAAACCACAGGCTGAAATCGAGGGCAGCAGCAGCAGCACTGTGCAGCCCATGGCTCGGAAGAGGCAGTGCAGGACTCGCCAGCAGAACTCATCTGCTCCGGGCACTGGCAGCCCCGAGCGGAGCAGGGGAAGCTGCTGCAGGACTCACTCGGGTGCAGAGTCAAGGCTGCAGCAGTGTCCAGCGGGCGCTGCTCCTCATGCTGTGTCCCCTCTCCAGGCAGCAGCGCAGGACGTGCCCAGCCCCAGGCAGTGGGGCTGAGCGCTCACCCCACAGAGGGGCACAAGGCTCCGCCTGGCTCTGTACAGGTTAAATCTTTGTACTTGCTCAGTAAGACTGTCTCTAAGAATTTATCTACTTTCTGCCTTCCAAGAACATATGGATAAAATCCCCCTGAGCGGGACTTACACTTAGAGCATCTATTACTGAGATCAAGGTTAATCCAGAGTAATCTAATGGGGTGAAAAGGACTTTATATAAATCTGTTTTAATCTAGGACACGATAGCCTGATGAGGCCATCAGAAAACACATGCACCACTGCTGGGGCAGGGAGAGGTGCCAGGTTACTTGGGGGACACAAGAGGGAGACTTGGCTCATTGAGCACCCACATCTCTATTGTGCAGTGGGGCAGTGTGGGGCAGCCTTGTGGGGCTGGAGCCAGGCTGGAGCTGTGTCGGCTGTCCTGGAGTGCAGCAGTTGCTGGTGGCTTCACAGAGATTTAGTGGCTCTCCTGCTGTCGGGATGTTGTGCCATGGGGCAGGGAGGTTGTAAATGCTCTTCCCACTGAGTTATGAGCTGTCCCTCGCAGGTGTCATTTATCCGCACTTAAACAGAGGCAATGTTCAGCAGGGAGGATGGAAGGTGAACTTCACACGGCTCCAGGACAGCCCTGTGCAAGGACCAGTGTTGCACTGGGGCCTGACACCTGCCGCTCCATGCCAGGCAGGCAGAGCCGAAGGAATTCCCCCTCCAGGATGTCCCCCACTGCTCCCACTGCCCTCCATCCTGTCCTGCCACCTCTGCGCTCGCTCCGGCTGCTCCCACGTGAGCCCTGCAGTGGCAGTGCGCTGCCCTGGCCGGGTGCAGAGCATGGGAAGCCAAATGAGACGGTTCCCCAGAGCATGCCGCGTCGTTTCACATCTGCTCAGTTGCAGACTGAGTTATCCGGGTCCCTGAGTCCCAGACCCGCCAGAAGACAGTATCTCAGCTAAACGATGCAAAAATGATTTAATGGAGGGAACTAATCAAGGAATCCAAGAGAGACTGCTCACCAAGGGCTGATGCCAGATTCAATTAAACTGCAGCCTTTGTGGGCTCACCATTTTAATTTTCCACAAATTAGCTTAAAAAAGGTATGGAAATGAAGATATTAGATTTTTTTTTAAGTCAAAAGGAGAAATCCTTTGAGGATTATACTAGCTATTTCGCTTTAACAAACATAATTTCTGTACTCATTTTCTTGTTTTAATCTCGGCTGTTGAGATGCTGTTTCCATTCAGCTCCAGCGTCAGTGCTTTGAGAACAAGATGGGGAAGTGTGTTAGCTCTCTGGGAGCAGGCCCCACAGCCCGGCTGCCACAGCCCTGCCCAGGGACCGGCTCATCCCTCCTGGGGCAGAAGGTGCCAATGCAGGAGCATTTCCTGCACTGTCAAGGGAAGCTTTGCCACCCAGTGCTGGTGATCGCCACAGCACCGGTGGGCACAGCCCAGCTCTGCCGTGGGGCAGCAGTGGCAGCACGGTTGCAGGGGGCTGGCACAGAAGCCGGCTGCCCCACGCTCAGTCTGGGACCTGCAAAACAAGCCCATCCTCCCGAACGCTGTCCCCCACATGTAGCTGCACCCCTGGCTGCTGCCAGTGCAGGTTCCTGCTTCATTAGCAGCAGCTGGTCCTGCCCCATGGTAGCAATGGGGCCTCCTGCAGTGTAAGGGCAAAGCGCAGCTCCATCCCTGCCTGTGTGCGGCTGATTGGGCAGAGGCTGGTGGTGAATGAGCCTGGTGGGGAGCGGGCTGTGGGGCTGCTCAGGGCTGAGGCAGTGCTGGGCTCCAGCCATCCCACATCTCCTGTAGCTCCACCGGCTCTTGCCCGAAGGCAGCAGGAGATAAACACGGAGCAACAGTGTTGTGTGTCGGCTGCGATTTGTCTTCTGTGAAAGCTGTCTTGTGCTAAGGATCTGCTACGAATATTAACCGCAGCTGTTCTGGCCGTGCCTCTGCTGGCACCTGCGGGCCTGGTGTGGCCATCCTCTCCTGCCCTGTGAGGTGCAGCCCTTTGTGCTCGCTCCCAGGCAGCTGCAGCACCGGCCTTGGCCTGAGGCTGCTCTCTAGCAGGAGTGGTGCCCAGGCCTTGCCACTGGGCAGCCTGGTCCATGCCCCAAGGAACTGTTATCCTGTCCCCAGGTTCATGGCTCTTCAGTGGGAAACGAGTCCCCAGCAGCATCACTTACCAGGGGGGAGATGGGCAGGACCACAGCGGGGCTGACAGGGCTGGCATGGCCAGGCCACGGCCATGCCTAACCTTAGCACCTAACCATGGTGCTACGGAGCATCATCCACTGCTCCCTGCCTGTCTTCTCCTGGGGTGGCCATGACTCCTTTCTCCCCCATCTTCTCCCGCTGCTTCCCGCACCCCTGGCACTGCCCATCCAGGTCCTGCACCCACCATCCCACATTGCTCACACCCCCCATCCTGCACCATCCCTCCCTGTGTCCCCCTCACCCTACAGCAGCAGCATCTGGCTCCTGGGTGACCTTCAAATCCAGGCTCCTGGAAGCGCTCCCTGCTCCCTTCCTCCACGCCTCAGCCTGGAAGGGAGCTTCATTTGTCACTGTCTGTTTTAAAGGCCCAATCTGCTCGTGGGGTCACCTGGCTGCTCTGCCGGCAGCTCCTCGTGCTGGCACGGCTCTGCTGCAGCCACCGCAGCCGCCAGCCTGGGACGCCTCATCCCTGTCCTCGCCGTCCTGCCGCGCTCCACCTCTCCCCGTGGGCACAGGAGCGCTCGGAGCCGGGCCCAGGGGTGCCCACAGGTGCGGGTCCCACGGCGCCCGGCAGCCCATGGCTAGGGCCTGGGGCACCCCCTCAGCTCCCCTGTCCGTGGGGAGGGGCTGCGGCTCCCAGCCCAGAGCTGCCACTGGCCATGCGGGGCTTCTCCTGTGCCACCCTCCTGGAGATGCTCCCGGCGCAGCACGTGGCGACGTCCCGGCTTTGCCCCGCGGTGCGGATGCGGCGGCAGAGCCTGCAGCTGGGGCTGTGCCACGCCACCGGACCCTCCCCGCCCCGCACGCTCTGAGTGCAGCTCAATGCAGGATTAATTTGTCATATTGACACTGATAGTTTATTACGGAGCAGAGTGGAGCCCATTCATTTGAACAGAAAACATTTCATCTTATCTCCTGCCTTTTCATGCCTCAGCTCTCACTCTTTAACCTTGGACAATGAGACATTCATAATTTTCTCACTGGCTCTATGGCTCCTTTAGATAAGAAACTTATTTTTTAATCTTTCTTTCTATTGAATTTTAACCATGTTCCATTACAAAACCCGGCGCACATAGCAACGTACTTCGCCCAGCATTAATGTGGCCACGCGCCACAGCCTCTGCTCCGAGCCAGCTCCCAGCGCTGCTCCCCACGGGGCCGCAGGGGCTGCCCGCAGCAGCGCAGGGTGCAGGCAGCGGCCAGGTCCGGACCACACTCAGCGGTGCTGGGGCCCAGCCAGCTGTGCTCTGGGCACGGTGTGCGCGGGCAGCGTGCAGGGCGGCTCTGCCTGCACAGGGGTTGCAGCCGGAGGGGCTGTGTGAGCTCAGGCGGGCGGACGGACCCCCACCAGAGGAAGGTGGAAGGTGCCGTCACCGGCTCCAGAGGTTCCTGTCTGCTCCAACGTGGCCTGAGGCCGGGGAAGGATTTGTTGTTTGGGGACAGCCTCTGGGGAGCTGCTGTGTGACCGGAGCCCTGCTGCAGCCTGGGCACAGCGGTGCAGGGCCTGGCTCAGCCCTGGGCTGCAGGTGGTTGCGGAGGGACCGATCGCATCTGCAGTCCACAGAGCCGCTGTTTCGACAGCAGATCGCCCCATCAGGGCCCCTACAAGGAGAGGCCATGATTGCTTTCTGTGTGCAGGAGAGCCACATAGATAAGGCTTTCACCTCCAAGACTGCTGAAAAATTAGGGATGGGAGGTGGGAGGGAGCAAATTGAGATAAATGAGTGTGCTGCATGGCATCCTGCCCACAGGATGCTGAAATAAAAAATCAGTAAATAAAAAATCACCAGTCTTTATCTGGTCAGAGCCTGAACGGGCTGTGTGATAACTATAATGGATGAGTCTGCCATGGGGGCCTCACAGAGGGACCTGGCATCCCTCACTGCCGCGGGGAAGGCACCTACTGCTGCTGCTTTGCTGGGGGAATGGCCGTGGCATGTTCCAAGGGCCAGGATGGGCGGCTCTGCCACGGCACGTTGGTCCTGTCCCTCCGCACCGGCTGCCATGCTGGCTCTGGAAGGGGCTTGGCTCCTTCCTCTGCATGAAATGCACTTCTCCATGTCGTCCTTCACAACGAGGGAAAAGGCAGATGAGATGCCGAATTAGCCTGCAAGAGCCGTGTTCCCATCTCTCTTATCTAACTCACTGTAACAAGCTCTTTGCATTTATTCTACCAAATGTGCTGCAGAATTGCGTTACAGCTCATGGCTGCGAGCCATCTGTGGAGAGAAATCCAGTTATACCTTGTATAATAAGTTCCTGACAATCTTACAGAGGACTCCAGGTCATAAAAGTCTCCCAGTTTTATCGCCAGTAACAGACACGGAGAGAAATTAAGTTGTCTTATCAAATTTAGATAAAGTATATCCCTCTGGAGTGGAAGGTTTCTGATGGATCTTTTACAGTATTAGAACATTTAGAGGGGTGAATAGAAATGTACAGTGGGGGTGGGAGAGCACTGGGGAGCAGAACACCCCAGGGGCACCTGGGGAGCCTGAGGTGGGTCATCACCAGGCAGAGATGGGCCCTGGGGAGCCCTTGAAATGAAGACAAGGTGAAGGCTGTTTGCAGGCAGGAGCTGTGCTGAGACACCGGCTCTCTTCCTGCTTACCTTGAGTGCTTGCATTTCATCTATTTATGAAAGCAATAACCTCCAGCAGTCCTGATATGCAAACTCCTTCCTGGCTGCCTCCTGTGCCAGTTGTAGTGGGAAGGAGCCACAGGATGTTTGATAAGTTCTAGGACCTGGGTCTGCTGAAATCAGCAGCCAAGCGCCATGGGGAGGCTGGATATGGGGTGTCTGTACCACGTATCCTCTGTCTCTGGGGCACATCTGGCTGGGGCCAGGGCACTGAGTGCCTGGAGCTTCCTGCGTGCAGGGCAGGAGGATCCTGGTGCCAGGAGCGTCCCACTGCTGCAGCCGCTGCAGGGCTGGTCAGTGCGGTGAGGTCCGGCTGGGCTCTCGCTGTCTGCTGACGTGGACAGGAGCTCTGCTCTGCCCAGGCAGTGATCCTAAACGCCCTGGAGAAGGGTCTCCTGCTGATCCCATCGCCCCGGCTTGGCCTGGTCCCTTCCCCCGGCTCGGGTGCGAGGGCTCCCATAACGGGGTTGTAGGACAGGGACCCTGCGGGATGCGGCTGCCTGTGGGACAGCACTGGTGGCTCAGGAGGGCTGGGATCCTCCACACACCTGCTCTCTGCTCAATATTTAGTTATCTGTGACAGCAGAGAGCAGTAGTCATGGTAATGAAGCGGGCAGGCCCAGCAGCACTGGCACCATTTATTAAGAGCTGTGCAGTCTCAGGCACTGGGGATGCAGACACACGCTTCCCCTGGGATCCCTGTGCTAATAAAAAAATGAATCCTCACTTACTGATCCCTGTGTTTCTAAAGACTGGTTACTCTGTCTTTTCCTTTTCCATTCACTTTTAAAAAATCCATCTTGCCTTTCAGTGCAGAATTATTTGTTTAGCACCATCGTTACTTTATCACAATTAGCTTTCCCACTCCATTAATAAGACTCTAAATGGTGCTAGATCATGGAATGAGCTTTCACAACCATCTTGGTGTTTTGCCAGGCCTGATGCCCATGGTTTGTTCTGCTGCCGCCGGTGGTCAGTGCTGCCTGTGCTGTGCCATTCTGTGCCATGCCATGCCATGCCATACTGTGCCATGCCATGCTGTGCTCTCCTCCCCATTGAGCCCCACAGCTGGGCAGGCTCTGGCAGTGCTTCCCTGGCAGGCTGCGTGGCGGGGCTGGAGCCATTCCCGTGCCTCATGGCAGAAGCAGAGAAGCTTGGAATTAGGATTTAACCCAAAGAGTGGGTCAAGAGCCTGCCTGACCTCCCCACAGCTTTTCTTCAGAGCATTTGGTGAACAATGCATGCAGAAGGCTTTTTATTTTTGTGTAGAAACGTGTGTCTAATGAATTAGCCACGGATTGGAGCCTAACATGGGTAATTTACACTGAACATTCACTCTCAAAGAATCATCCATCAATTTCTTACCACATTAAAACCGACGTCCCGCCCTGGGAACGTGCGGCTGGTGCGATGCAGCACGATGGCGCGGGTCCCCTCTGTGCTCGGGGTTCCAGCCACAGGCAGTGCCACAAGCTGCAGGCACTCCAGACCAGGCCTGCCCAGCCCTGTGGGCAGCAGGCTGTGACGTGCCCAGGACCTGCCAGCATGAGATGGGCAGGCACAAGGATGGGCACAAGCTGCTATCCTGCAGCCTCTGGCCACACGATGCTGGCGGGCTGCAGGTCAAAGGGGATTTGGCACTCTTGCAGCAGGGTCCCAAGTGGCTGGAACAGCCCCAGGGCTGGGGGAGAGGGCCGCTGCAGGGACAGCACAGGGAGGGATTACATGTGGGAATCGCTGGCGCAAACATAATTGCTGAGATAAGTGCTGATTGTGGAGTTTGCAGACAAAAAATAGAACGGTTGGGGTCAGTCGTAATTGGTAAATATTTGTTTATCTAATCAAAAGGCCTTTTAATTAACGATTTTGTACTTGCAACTGGTTTAATTTTTTTAAAGAACTTCTTCAGGAAGTCAATTAGACCCAACAGATGGTGAAGAACATCCCAGCATCAGCACATCCTGCCATCTGCCACTGCAGAGAGCAGGGCCTCAGCCGCCCACCCCACAGCAGCCCCATCCCTGGGACTGGCAGACCCCTACAGGGCCATGGGCAGGCAGGTTCCCCTCCACCGGAGCCACGTGCAGTCGGTGCCGAGGGTGAGCCACATGCATTGGGGCTTTTGGGGCTGCAGCTCTGCCCAGGGCAGTGCCAGCTCTCCCTGGGCAGCCCTCGGGAGCCCTGGCCCGCAGCAGGCAGGAAGGGCAGGAAGGGCAGCTCTGTGCTCTGCCATGCTTCGGCGCTGGCTCTGCAGCAGCACTGGCAGCTGGCACAGCGTGGGGCAGGCACGGCTCCTGGTGCCCTGGCCCCCTCCTGCCCATGGGGCTGCCTGGCACATGGACCCCAGGAAGGCAATCCATGCAGAGCTGCCCTGCCCTCAGGAGACAATGACTGCAGGGTCACAGGGCACTCACCATGCAGGGTCACAGGGCACTCACTATGCAGGGACACCAGGCACACTCTGTGCAGGGTCACAGGGCACTCACAATGCAGGGACACCAAGGAACACACCATGCAGGGACACCGGGCACACACTGTGCAAGGACGCCGGGCAAACACCATCCCTTGCGCTGCCCTTGCCTGCATCGCTGCGGCAGGGCACATCTCCGCAGGTGAGCTGGCAGCGCCCGCACCTGCTGCTCTCCACAATCAGGAGATGCTTTGCACAAGAGGCATCTGACGCATCCCTTCCTCAATCAGCTGCTCTTCACGCCCAGCTCCGTGCCACTCGCTGCTGATTGCCCTTTGTCTCCTGCAAGGCCACGCTCTGTGGCAGCGCAGGCAGTGGGGCCGTGGTGCTCCCGTGGCTGGCACACGGCTCTGCCCTCCTCTCGCCTGCAGCTCCTGGCAGGAGAAGGTGCTGGGGCTCTCACAGCCTGGGGGGTTTATCCCAGCAGGGATGGGCTCTGCGCCGGGTGCTTTGTCCCGACACGGGTGCAGGGCCAGGCTGCTCCTGCCCTGTCCTGCCCATGGGAAGGTGGTCGGTATGTGCGCGGTCAGGTATCCGTGCCTGGTGATCGGTGTGGGGCGAGAGGGGTTGAGCTGGGAGTGGGGCAGGAGGAGACAGGGGCGAGTGCAGGCAGCGCTGCCCAGCCACGCTGCTGGGACGTGTCCAAGGCACCAGGGAGCACAGCACCTAAATCTCCACTGCCAGGCCCTCCGGAGATGTCCCCCTTTATTCACAACTGCTTTTTAATTGCCTTTTGTCAATTACAGCGAGATGGATCGCGCTCCTCGGGGAGGCAGCAATTAGCGGCGGGATGAATGCCGAGGCAGGCAGGCTCCCCCTTCACAGTAATGGTGATTTGTAAACCTGTCACCCAGGCACTGGGCTCAGCCCCTCTCCCTGCCGCGCAGGCAGCAGGAGCACCGGGAGCACTGTGCCCAGCATGGAGAGGCACCCACCGTGGCCTGCCCTGGCACCCCAGCCCCTCCCCACAAAGAGCCCAGCCATTGCTGGGGCAGGCAGGGCTGCAGGAGCCCCAGTGCGCGGGTACCGCTCTGCCAGAAAGAACGAACCCCTGCAGTTCCCAGCTGGCTGTGGGCAGCCTCCTAATTAGGTTTGGTGACAAGGGCAATTAGTCACCGAGGCTCCCGGTGCGGTGCCTGGGACCCGCGGGGAGCTCTGACCAGGCTGCTGCTCTCCTCACCGTGACTCAGGCACCCTGCCCACGGCTCAGCCTGCACGGGCACTGCAGCCTCCGCAGCCCGCTGCCCTCAGGATGCTGTCACTCGGGTTGCCAAAATTCATCTCTCCAGAGAGCCTGCTCAGTCACAGGATAAGCGGCCCAGTGGCTGGTGTGGCCGCACCTGCTGGCCCTCGCCTGCTCTGCCTGAGTCCCGCACCCACCCTGTCTGCTTCGTGGCTTTTGTCTAATTCCCTACGCCACATTCCTATTTTTCTTCTTGACAGAAGAAGCAGGCTCATGCATCTAGAGACTCCACAGCCCTTTCTTGCAGCTGCAGATTAAATTTCCCAGCTCAGCATCTGCTGGCCTCTGTCCGAGTTGCTTTTGCACAGGTACCCTCCCTGTCCTGGGGGCAGAGCGCAGTCCTGGTGGGGCTGGGTCCTTGGGAGAGGGTCTGTGCATAGGCATGGAGCGACGATCCCTGCCAGCTGAGCTGAGCCCTGTGAGCCTCTCAGGCCATGGCTGGGCAAAGAGAAGAGCAAATCTTGTGTGAACCCAGCAGCCAAACTCTGCCAAGCATCTCCCAGCTCCTGTCTCCCTTGCTCTGCTCTGTCCTTGATCCCAGAGAGGGTGAAGCTTCGGGAGGGAGCCCGGTGGCTCTAATTAACCCATGTTTGCAAACTCCCTTTGTAAGCATTGCTAATTATAATTAGGAAGAGCAGATCTGCTTTCCCTGTCTCTTGGTGACATGAACAAGCTCCCTGAATGCTGACCAGGCTTGGAGGGCGCTGAGGGCCAGCACGTGGCACTGCTCAGCATCCCTGGGCTGGGCACACACACCAGAACAGTCCCTGTGGGGTGACGGCCCCATTGGGGCCCTTGTGCCGGAGGTGCTGGGCTGGGGGCAGAGCACCACAGTGCACCGCGCATGGCGTGACCGCTGCCCTGCTCCCGCGGCATGCTCCCTTCATGCTTGAACCGTTGGCCTAACGATTTCAGGCTTTCTCCCCATTTTCCTGTATTATTTGTCTTTGTTCCTGTTGCAGTTCAGTGACCATGAATTATGAGCGTCTGCTTGCTCAGTAACTCTTTACTTCCACTCCAGCACACGGCTGCCTGGCTGCTGGCACCCGATAGCGCCAGCTCCTACCCCAGCCTGGCCACGGGACCCCCCCGATGCCGCGGCACAGCCTGGTGAGGGGCTGCGGGACAGGGGCTGCACCGGTGGCTGGGCCAGCAACGCACCTTCCCCCAGCTCCACTTCACTGGCCATGGGGGCTAGGGAAGGCTGGAGTTACTCAGCCATGGGAGCTCCGGGTGAGATGTGGGATACACTAGGATATACTGGGATGCACTAAGGGACCAAGCGAGCATTGGTGCAGGCAGGTGAAGCTCACTTGTGCCCTGGGTGGGACCGACCCCGACCATTAGGTGCACATGGGTCTGATTTAGGGCAATGCTCACCACTCCCTGCCAGGTGATAAAAGGAGAGGGGAGCAATATTTCCTTGTTGGCCTTACGTGCTGTGGTTGGAGGAATTCTAGTGTGCTCCTTCAGGGAGGCTGGTGGTGCTCTGCAGGCCAGGCAGAGTGCAGGTATGGCCTGGTCCTGGGATGTGATGGCTCTGCTGAGAGCTGCTGTGGGTGCCCAGGCCACCAGCTCTCTGCAGCCCGTGTGTTTGCTGTGTTGATGCTGTGCTGCAGCTGCTGTACCTGTGCAGGTGGGTCTGCCCTTGCTGAGCTCCATTGCCGCTCACTGGGGGCCAGCAGGGCTGGGTCCTTCAGGACCCTGTGGAGTTTGTGCCTCTGTCCAGGGGGATGTGTGTCCCAGGGCTGTGCTGGGCAAGGGGCAGGTTGTTGTGTCTCTGGCAGGGGCTTTGCAGAGGGTGCTTGCTGGGCAGCACAAGGGGAGTGTGCTGGGATCCCATCTCTGCTCCCAGGAGCTCCATGACCCATGGGCAGCACGTGTTGGTGCTCACTGCACTGCCCTGGTGGAGGGACAGGGGCTGGAGCTGGTCAGTGGCATTTGCAGAAGAGAGGAGCCTCTTGGTGAGTGACAGCGCCTGGCCAGGTTATCAAAGCATGGGGAAGGCTGAGGCAGAGCCTGGAGGTCCCCCAAGGCTGCCCAGAGCAGTGGCACAAGCAGCTGGGGATGAGCAAGGGACAGGAAGCAAGGCTTCCTGGGGAGGGGATGTTTCCTTCCCCAGTGCTAAGGGTGAGTGCATTTGCTGGGAGCAGAGGGGGGCCCTCGGCTGTGATGGGGCAGGGGCGTGGATGTGGCTGTGCCCAGTGCAAGGCCGAGCTGTGCCTGCGGGCGCTGGGGCAGCAGGGATGTGCAGGGCTGGAAGCACCTGGAATCTCAGCCCTGCAAAGCCGCCGCTTTCTCCACACTGCTTTTGTGCTTACAGCAGAGCCAAGAAATCTCTGCTGGTGCTGGGGGATTTCACAGAAGTGAAGAATAAAGTGTCTGAACTCCCAACAGCTGCATTTTCTGAGCACTGCAACACTCTGATACCTCTGAAACACTATTAAGCACCTGGTACTGGTTATCTTTACAACTGTGTCCCCTAAACAAATCCCTTCCCCAAGCTGAGCCATGCTAATGGCCCATTGTTAAATGGCCAGCCAGCACAGCTCAAGATTAAGTCGTTATTTTTTTCAGTCATTTTAAAAACAGAAATAATCTCCAGTGTCTTGCTTGTGGGATGAGATGGAGCCAGGAAGCTGCGAACCCCTGGGCAGAGCACTGCTGACCTCACTGTGAGCCCCCAGCCCTGCCCACGTCTGCCTGAGCCATCAAGAGCCTCAGCAGCGTGGCACAGGCTGTGCCAGGGCCACCCCTGTGTGCAAGGTGCCTCCAGCCCGCGTCCAGCCTGGCTGCTCTCTGGCACCAGTGCCTGTCTGTCTGCTGCCGTCTTGCACATAACTGGGCTCCCTGGGAGACTCGCTCCATTTTTTCCCTTTAACCTTGAAATGCAATTTCCTTCCCAAAATACCCTTTTTCCTGTAAACAACATCTCTTTAGTGAGATTACAGCAAAAATCCCTGAGCTGCCGGGTCCCAGCGCTTCATCACCGGGTTAGCCCCATCCGTCAGGGCTGTGTGTGTCCCCAGCACCCTGCCTGTGCCGTGGGTGATGGTCTTTTCATCATTTCTGCAGATTTATTTTACAATAATTTAATTTCATCCTCAGCCCTGGGAAGATGAATTGGCCCCTGATGTGACTGGGGATTTGGAGCCCGTCTCATAAATTTGTTGCCTCTACACAAAGCTCTTTCTGGAGTCCCCACTGCAGTCTTGAGTGAGAGTCTTTAAACAACAGGGGCTGGGCTGTAAATCCAGGGTGGGGGTAGAGGGATGCTGCTGACACCATGGCCTCTCCCCAAGCCTGGGCCAGACTTGGTGGCCCTGGGTGGCTGGTGGGGCTTGGGCAGGGCTCTGCGGGCTGACCGGTGGAAGCAGGTGCTGCCAGTGGCCCTGTGCTGGGCTCTCGTGCGGCTGGGATGCAGCCTGCCCACGTGAGCACCCATTGCAGGGGACCCAGGAGCAGCCAGTGCCCAGGACCTGTGCAGCACACACATCACTTTCCTGACTTGGCAGAGATGGTGCTGTGCTGGTGCTGTGCCTGGCACGGGCTGCAGGGCTCTCGCACATCTGCACTCGCTGCATGTGGGAATTGCTGAGCTTTCATTGCAAGCGGCTTGCCAATGTAATTAAACTCGAGTGACTCCCCTGCCCCTAGGCACAGCCCCTCATTTCTCTTTGATTTATTATGTCTTCTTAATTTATTTAAATGAGTCTCAGTGTTTGCACAGGCTGGGGGGTGCTGGCTGGAGCTCTAATTGCTGGAGCGGAGGGAAGACAGCAGCAGGGTTTCCATGGGGCCGCAGTCATGGCCACCCCCAGGCACAGTGGGGGCTGCAGGGATGCAAACTGCAGCAAGAGCCCCCACATGGGAAATGCCCTTGGAGCAAAGCTCCCAGTGCTGCACTGGCGCCTGCGGGGCTGCAACAGGAAGGGCTGGATGGTTTTGGGGGCCAGTTCAGGGGCATCACCCTGGGGTATCACTGGGCAGTGGCTGCATGGGAGGTATGGCAGAGCTGCGGGGGTCCCTGCTCAGCCCCTTCCCACTGTGCAGAGGCTGGGTCCAGCTGGATCTCACCGCGGTTTCTGGCCGGTGTGGGGGAAGCGAGCAGGAGCCTGGGAGAGCCCTGGCCCAGCTCCGAGGGGTCCGTCTGTGCTCCAGGCGAGAGGAGGTTCCTCTCCCAGAGGACTATTGGGCCAAGCAGGCAGCCTCCTGCTGCCCCACTCCTGCCTGTGTGCCTGTGCAGCCCATGCCTGGTTGGCTCTGTGCCGCTGGCCTCGCCAACCCGGGCTGTGTTTGCACAGCTGATTGTTCCCGGCTCAGCGTACTGCCTTGCACTTGTTCCTGTTGAATTTCATCCTGTTTTTTCTAGTCCATTTCTCCAATTTGTCAAGATAATTTTAAATTCTAATCCTGTCCTCCAAGATACTTGTAGTCCCTCCCAGCTTCGTGTCATCTGCAAGTTTAATAAGTGCTTTTTCTATTCCATCATCCAGATCCGCTAATGAAAAAATTGAGCAAACCAGAACCAGGACGAGCCCTTGGCTACCCAAGCAGCCTGGCACTTGCGCCACACTTGCCATGCTTGCTGCCCAAATGTGATGGCAGATTGTGCCAGAGCAATGCCATGCTGGCTGTGCCTCGCTCCCTCCCCTATTTCAATGGGACCTCTCTGTTTTGCTACCCTGGAGTGGTGCTGGGACCACAGTGGGGTCCCGGAGCTGGGCTGCGACTGGAAGGGGCAGGGGTGGTCTCCCGGAGCTGACACTGCTCCCTTGCGGTCCAGGACGGCTCCTCTGGGCTGCACGGCAGGGGCTTGGAGCCAGCCCAGAGAGCAGCCACCCCGCATGCCCCAGCCCCCAGCCACCTCCTCTTTAATTGAATGTAGAAAGCCATTTACAAAACACAAACAGGTGCCTGTGCCAAGCTCTGTGTGTCCAGGCACGGCTTAATTTCACTGTAAAATCTCAATGCAGTGAACAGCTTTTCCCATCTCCAGTCCACATCCAAGCCAAGAGCTTTGTCTGGGCTGCGCTGAGCAGCCCAGAAATGGCTCTTGCAGTGCCCTGCAGAGCGTGCAGCTGCTGGGGCTGTCACAACGGCTGCGGCTGCTGTGGCTGATGCTGCTGGGGTTGGTTTGCCTGCGCAGGACACACTGCGGCTGCAGCCTGGTCTGTGGGGAGCCACATGCCCTGACCCTGTGCAGTGAGGTGGATGCTGCAGGCACCCATGCAATGCCACCCCACTGCGTGGCCATGAAGGTGTCCTGGCAGGGCTGGCTGGTGCTGTGGTGGTGGGAGCTGGCTCCTTTCATGCCAGTAATAATTTCATAGTTAGAGTCTAGGAGGTTTGTAAACAGAGATGCATTAATTCTGCATTTAGTGATACTTGAATAATTGGTGTCACATCAATTAGATTGGTTCTTCGATACTGCAGTGGTAAGTGCTGTGCAAAACCCTCTGGGTGGCAGGATAGGAGGAGTCCCAGTGGCAAATGAGGCTGGTGGGGATGTCAAACACTGAGAGAGCAGCAGGGCTGTGCAGTGTGTTTGTGCTTTGCAGGAGAGCAGCAAAGCCTGAGGCTGCTGCAGAGCACGGGAATGCAGGGGTGCCTGGGAAGGTGTTGCCGACTCTGTAAACCTCTGAGTGTAATTCCCTGTTGTCCCATCACCATGCTTCTCGCTGGGCATCCAGTTCAGCATCCTCTGCTGCTTCCCCCATCCCTTAGCGCTGCAGCGTGGCATGGCTTCGCATGCAGGCTGGGTTTGCCTGCACTGTGCTGCCAGTTCACAGGGAGGAGGGTCAGGGGGCCTGGGCCAGTGTGGATCACCCCTGGCTCGTGTGCTGGCAATACAGATCAGCGCTGTCAGCCCTGGCCCCGATGCAGATTGCAGACTGAGGTGATTTGGAGGTGACTATTTTTCCCACCCTCATCCTTCTAGGAGCAGATAAGGTGGCAGCTCTGTGGCAATATGGTTGCTGGAGGGAGACAAACTCTGTGGCAGTCTTAAAAGTCTATTGTGTCCCTGCAATTATTTATAGATAAAAAGAAGAAAGCCAATAAGCATAGAATGGAACTTCATAGCTGCACTTGTGGTGATGATGATGATGATGATATCTCTCTCTCACACGCACACAAGCACATCTCCAGTACATGAGGAACTCACTGCTGGCACTGATCAGATCCCTGTAGGTATGAGGCTGGGCAGGCTGGAGGATTTGCCCCACCTCGCTGACTTGCTCCCAGTCTGTTCTCCCCACAGTGACACACACATGGAGACAAGGTGGCTTTCATCCCATAAACCAACCCCCAGGACCCTGGGTGCCTTTGCACTGAGGGGGGTCCTGGTGTGTCCTGCAGAGGATGTGGGATTGGCTGGGTCCCCAGCAGCAGCACCTCAGGGTGTGGGTACTCCCTGCCCCTTGGAAAGGTGTGGAGTCAGCCTGTCAGCTCTCCCTACTCCATGCAGCCAGGACCTCATCTCCCATTACACAACACTGCCGAGGACATAACCGGGTGTGTTTGGAGGCAGCCCTGTGAGGGAGCTGGGACTGAACGATGCAGCAGGGAAGAGCGATGGAGATCACCACTCAGGAGCACATTTCTGCAGCCTGTGGGCAGAGACACTGGGGAGTGAAAAGCATTAACTCCAGCGTGGGAAGGGGCTGGGAAGCACCGTGAGTTTGGTGAGTGCTTGGAGAGCCCACAGGAAGGGGCCAGGGGCCTGGCAGGGCTGGACCCACCAACGGGGAGGGCAGGGAAATTGCAGGCACAAGTCCTGGGGTGGCTCCGTGGGCACCGGGGTCCCTGGGTGAGCTGTTGTTCGTGTGGCACTGGGGCCCTCAAGCAGCCCATGTCCCTTTGGAGCTGCATGGCATCACTGGCTCCAGCTCTGGGGCAGGAGCCACAGGTCACAGGCAGTCACTGCTGCTCGCTGGGGTGCAGGAGTGCTACGCTTCCTGGCTCAGCCCTGTCACTGCAGGACACCCACACTGGGAAAGCACCGGGATGAGCTTGCAGGCAGCATCTGAGACAGCAACTGGGAGCTCTTAACTGGACTGGAGAGTGGGATGATTTTTCATTGCTTCCTTATAATAAGAGGACAAGAGTAAGTGACTAGCACAGTTCGTTCACTTGGTAAAGATTTATACAATCACTTCATCCAGTAATTGGTATTCTGCAGAGAGAGAGTGAGCTGCAGCTCCAGCATTCGCCTCCGTTTTATCTCTGTCTTTCTTTCTCTCCCCTTTTCAGAATGAGTAATTCTGTCCCTCACAATCCCATTTAAACAGAGCATTTTCAGAGTGAATAATTAGTTACATTCAATTAGATCTCATGCGTTCCCCTTCTCACTCTGGGGGACAGACCCGCTAATGAGAAGGCACATGTCTGACATGGGAGCAGGTGTTGAACACGCTGTATGTGGGCAGGGAGGGGTCGGCACTGGGGGAGGTCAGGAGCCAGAAGGGCTGGTCTGTGGAGGTGCTGTTTGGGGGCAGAGGCTCTGGGTCTCTTGCCCACGTGCTGATGCCAGCGGGAATCAGGCTCATACCTGTCCCCAGGACAGGGTGTTTGTTCACTGGGCTCTTGTGTCAAGGGGACGCTGCCCATCCTGGGACCGTTCCACCAGCACTGCCAAGAGCACAGAGCCCTGAGCAGAAGATGTTGCCGTGCCTTTACCTCCCTTCTCAAACCTAACATTAGGTTTTAAGAGGAGGCTTAAATAATGTGCCACTGCCACACAGTAAAAGTCACTCTGTTCCGGCTGCTTCTGGCTCTGGGATTTATGGCCCCTCCTACGCCCTGCCGCATGCCCTCCGGTGGTGGCGGGTCACGGGCTGCCACGGCGCCTGCTGCCCGGGTCCTGCCCCGGGCTCGGTGCTGCCGCCGTCCAGCGCCACGCCCGTGAGTCAGGGTGCGCGGCGGCTCCTCTGCAGCCCCCAGCGCCCCGCACTGGCGCGGGCCCCCACGGCGGGGCGAGGCGCGCGGAGCTGCAGGGGCCCGGACCGCGCACGGCACCGCGGCCGCGCTGGGGCCGCCCCTGCCGCGGGGCCGGGGGCGCGGGGCCGCCCCACCGCCGCCGGTGCAGCAGCGCCGCCTGCCGGCCGCCACGCGCGCGGCCGTGGCCCCGGTCCCGCTGAGACGAGCGCGGCGGGACGGGCGCGGCAGCGCGGGCTGCCCTTGTCCGCGCGGAGCCGGCGGCAGCGCGGGGCGCCCCGGTCCCGCACTCGCCGCTCCGGTTCTCGGCCTGACCGGGCCCCGCCGCAGGGTCTCGGCGTCAGCGGCCGTGCTCTGCCGCGGCAGCGGGCTCCGCTCCGCGTCCCGGTGCCGGCAGCGGGGCGCTGCTCTGCCGCAGCACGGGCGCTGCTGTGGGGCCTCGGTGGCGCTGGCCGCGCCGTGCTCTGCTGCGGTGTCAGAGCGCCTGTGGCCAGCCCAGGTGCCACACTTCTCCCAGGCTGGAGCGGGAACAGAGGAGATGGCGCTGGCCCCGGTGCGCGCTGGTGGCCGGCGCAGCGCCCGGCCCCTTCACAGCCTCTCCTGCTCGGCGATGCGGCTCTCCTTGCCGTCCTCCTGTGCCACGGGCTGGCACCTGAGCAACGTCTCCTGCACAGGGAAGGGATCCTCCCACTCCTCAGTGGGCTGATGTGTCTCCAGGTTCTCCTCGGGCTTCCCAGGTTTTCCCTGCACAGGGGCAGAAGCCAGGGATAGGCAGGTTCACCCCCCATGGCTTTCCACAGGTTCCTGCTCCGCTGCCATGCAGGGCAGAACCTCACCCTGTGAGCGTCCCCCTTCTCTGTATTTGCCAGCAGCACCCCCGTGTGCCCCTTGCACTGCAGAGCCACAGCCCCAGCTCTGCTGCTGGCACACCTCTGGCTGTGCCCAGAAGGGACCCCAACCCGCTGCTGGAGGGTGGCTCTGGACTCACCTGTTTCTGCATCTGTTGCTTGGGATCTGGATGGAAAGAGGGACAGAGAAGGTGACAGTCAGGGCAGAGCATTCCTGCCATGCTGACCCGGTAGGGCATGGGGCTGGGGCAGCCGTGTCCCAGCAGTGTTCCCAGAGGGGCTGCCCCGCTTTTGGCAGAGCTGCCACCATGCCCCCTTCTCAGCTCCTGAGCCCCATGAGGTCACACTGGCCAAGGCAGCCCCTTACCCCTGTGCACCAGGTAGCAGTAGATGGAGATGACCACGAGGCATGGGACAGCCACGGCAGCAATGGGGATGAGCACCGAGAGCGAGGACCGCCTGCCCGACTCTGTGAGGAGACAGCCAGTGAGGCACCGTGCAGCACCAAGACACCAAGTACCCAGAGCTGCCTTTCTCCAGGGCCAGTCCCGCAGGGATGCCTCACGGGGACAGACAGGAGACGGAAGGATTGTGCTGGCACCACAGTCAGACCCTGCTCTCTCCAAAACACTTACGAGCCAGGCCAGCTCCTCCCATTGCTGTAGGAGCACCAGATCTCTGCTCTGCATCAGCCTGGCACTAGGCACTTACCACAGATGACATCTGAGGCGTTGGTCCCTTTCACCTTCACCATCAGCCCTTTTTCCTCACAGCTGTAGGAAGAACAAGACCGTGTAACCACAGCAGCCTGGGCACATGGGAAGCCTGACCAGGAGCAGCTGCTGCATGACCTGCACCAAGCCTGCCAGGCTCCAGGGGGATGAGTGTCCAGGAGCCAGTGCTGCGTGATGGGGAGACCAGGTACACAGCAGGGCCCCACAGCATGGTCCTGGTCTAGAGGTGTTGAAACTGCTGAAGATAGGGACAAGTCTGGGGACAAGGCACAGGAAGAAGCAGACACCTGAGACCTGCCCGGTCCAGGGAGATGCAGGGCTCAGAAACCACAGCTCCTGCAGAACAGCCAGGAAGGGACTTGATGACAGGCTATAAGTGTCTCTGTGGGGAGGTAATTTCTGGGCACAGATAAAAGCAAAGTGAAATCCAATGGCTGGCAGCTGAAGCAAGACTAATTCAGCCTGGAAATAAGGCTAATGTTTCTACCATGAGTGCAATTAACCCTCAAGCAGCTTTCTAAAGACATAGATGACCTGCCAGCCCATGGTATCCTCAAAGCCAAAGTCCTCAGGGCTGGTGCCCCAGCTGATGAGTCAAGGAGTGCTGCAAGGGAGAGCCTGGACAGGGCACTGGGGATCCCCAAAACCCCTCATCCCTTGCTCCCCAGTGCAGATGACAGGGTGGACATCCCTGAAGGGGTGAGCACTCTGCACACATGCAGAGAGATGGTCACAAGCTCCTGGATGTCTGCCTCGAGCTCAGCCTGCCACCCTGGGCCCCACCACACTCATAGCTCTGCTCCTATGCCAGCCTGACACTGTGTCACTCAGACTGCCCAGCCATCTGCTCCCCAAGGCCACTGAAGAGGCTGGCAGCAGAGGATGTGCTCAGAGGGATAGCGAACAGCTGGGGATAGGTGGACGATGTGGTCAGCACTGAGACAATACCTTGTCCAGGGATGGCACGGCTCTGTTTTGGAAGAGACATTGGAGAAGGTGCCTTCTGCACAGGGCTCACAGGGGGATGTCATCCGGGCCATGGCTTTGGCTGGAGGAGCAGAGGTTGCAGGAAGGTCAGCGTGGGAAGTGGGAGCGAGGGGCTGTGGCAATGCTGCCAGGCACAGCAGCAGGCAAAGTGCTGCTGGAGCCCTGCGAGGGGCACCTCGCTGAGGGAGCCCCCCTTCCCCTGGAGGACCTGAGGTCAGCGCTGCCGGGGCTGCTGAGAGGGATGAGCTGGTCGGACTCACCCGCCACGAAGCCGAAGCCACGCTGGCAGGGCTGGTTCTCCACGCAGGTCTGGCAGCTGGCGTCGGAGCAGTGCGTGCCGGCCCGGCACTGGCACACCGTGTTGTGCGTTGCGTTGCCATGCGTCTTCACGATGAGGCCAGTGTCTGGGCAAAGGGAGCAGGGGCGAGGTGAGGTGAGGCACGGGTGGGTGAGCCTGGGGGGACAGTGGGGCCGGTGGGCATGGGCAGCACTTACTGTCTTCACAGATATCATGGGGGGCACAATGCTTCTCCTTGGTCCAGCTCCGCTGGTAGTGGCCACTCTCACAGGGGGTGCAGATAGAGTCCTCTGTGTCACTGCATTCAGAGACCAGCTTTTCCCCTGCAATAGAGGAAGTGAGAAGGGCGTGAGGAGGAGCAAGGGGGCTTCCTCCTCCCCAGGCAGTAGCTCTGCTAGTGGGAGATGGGAGCACTGGCAACGGTGAGTGCTGATGCTGCTCTGGCAGCCAGGGCTGCAGGGACCAGCTCCCCACTGGGGAGGGGTGATTGGTGCTGGGGCAGGAGAGCACGGGGTGGGGGGGCATTCACTGCCTTTAGGGGCTGGGAAATGATCTGCAGTAAAAGCAGGAGCTGAAAATAACATCACAATTTGGCAGTGGCAGCAGTCTCCCTGCAAGCTGCCTGTGCCCTGGGGTCCTGCAGCTGCAGGAGCACAGACAGTCCCAAGAGAGTTGTGGCAGATTCGGGGAAGTCCAGGGGGTCTCCCAGAGCACCCGTGAGGCTCCCAGTTGCTCTAGCACTGGAGTGACACAGAGGTGAAGCTGCCCGTGGGGTGGAGGAGCTCAGTCATGCTGAGCTGTGCTCTACTGTGGTCCAGCTGTGGGTCCTGGTACAGTCAGGCCCTGGGGTACAGGAAGGGGAAGGGGTCTCCGTACCTGGATGACACCGGTTGCAGCACCTGCCTCTGTATTCATACTGCTTATCAAAGCATCTGACAGCATCACCAGGCTTCCAGCACTGGAAGAAACAAGACCTGGAATTCAGGGTGCTCCTCAGTGCTTCAGCACCTCCTTGCTTCTGCAAGCACATGGGAGCTAGCTCACATCCCGAGGCGAGGGCTTCTCAGCACTGCTCCTGCCCTGCCTGTGCTAACCACAGACCGCAGCAGAGCCACCGGCGCTGCCTCATGCCACCAGTGCTCTTTGAAGTGGGGTGGCAGCGATTCCCCAGATTTCCTATCAGATGACGATTGCACATTGCCCTGTGCCACTGCCAACAGGGTCCTGCACAGCAGCAGCGGTGTTAACAGAGCCTCCCGTGCCCAGAGAGCTGCCAGCCCTTTCCCAAGGCTGATGCATCCGCCTGAGGGGCAGGAAAAGCCCCAGGGCACGTACAGCGGACTTCCATGCGCCTACTACCAGGGGTGTGTGGGCACCGGGAAGAATGGAGAGCAGGCAGGTAATGGGACCTCGGGCCAGTACGGGTGCAGGGCACCCACAGCATCAGACCACCGCACAGAGCAAACCCCACGCTGCCGCTGAGCCCAGCCACCCCAGGGAGCAGGACGGGGTCTCCAGCAAATCCCTCAAGCGAGGTGACTGCGGGGCTGTGGGCATGAGGGGTGCTGAGACCCCACGGGGCGCCTCGGGGTACGCCCGAGCTGGCAGAGGGGAGCCGGCGCTGCCGCCCCGCACGGTGACAGTGAGCAGAAAGGGAAGTGGAAGGGGCTCAGGCGGCCCCCTCCCTGCGCCCCGCAGCCTCTCAGGGCCCGGCGGTGCTCTGGAGCCCGACGCTGTCCGTCCGTGCCCGCAGGTCCCTCCTCCCTGCCCCGGGCGGGCCCCGCTCCTCGGAGGAAGGCGAAGCCGAGTTGGGCCGGACGGGAGCCGCCTTGACGAGCCCGGCTCCGGTGCGGAGTTCGAGCGGGTCGGACCCGGCCGGCTCGGCTCGGGCGGCAGCGCTGCCGGTGCCACCTCCCGCTCTGCCGCCGCGGGCACGGCCCCGGCCGTGGGCCTCCCTCCGGGGTGGGCCGCGCCGAGGTGAAGGGCCGGACCGTGCCCCTTCCCGGAAAGCCGGGCGGCTGCGGGCCGGGGCTCGGCCCGAGGGAAGGGGGAACGGCCGCTGCCACTACCCCAGCCCATGCCCGTGCCCCGGCCCCACTCACCCCCAGCAGCGCCGCGCCGAGCAGCCCCACTAGCCCCAGCCTCTGCATGATGTCGCACCCCGCGTCCGACCGACCGCCCGCCCTATAACGCCTTGTCCCGTTCCCGCCCAGGAAACGGCGTTGGGCCGCCCTCGGGGAAGCCCCGACCGGCTCTCGGGCCCGGGCAGCCCCGGCGCCGCACGGCCGGGGCGGGGGGGGGCGCGGGGCACAGCTCCCCGCCGGCTCTCCCGCACCCCGGCCCTATCCCCGCCGGGGTAGCAGCCATCCCTACCGGGACCCGGGACCTGTCCGGTCCCTCGGCAGAGCCGCTGAGGCTGGGGGTCCCTGGGCAGCGGCTGCACGGGAATGTCCTGGTAAGGCTGGAGGTGGGAGAGGGGCTCCTGCCAGCCCCACGGAGCCGCTGCCCTGCCGGTGTCTCCCAGGAAAAGGAGGTGCCAGCAGAGGCAGGAGTTGGCTGTGGGCCATGGTGAGAGAAGTGCATGTTCTGGTTCCACCAGAGACAGAACTGAGACAAGTTCAAGGTTTCACTTCACCTTCCCAGCGGTAACCCCGCGCTGTGGCCCTGGAGAGCCCCTCACGGCTGCCCGCAGGCTCTGGCCTCCAGACCAGTTCCCGTAAATGTACCAGCCCGAAACGGGAACGGGCCAAAGTGCCGCAGGCCCGGCTGTGCTGGGGACCGCCAGCCCGCCCCTGCCTCAGCTCCCTCAGGAGTCCCCCGGTGTGGTCCCTGGGAAGTTCCAGGCTCCCCTCCTGTTAGAGAGGCTTTCCCGGAACCCTTTCTCGCCATGGCCTGGCAGGGACCGGCGGTTCCTCCGCACCTCCCCGTGCCCTGTCCCCCCTGTGCTGCACCGTGACAGCACCGCAGTGACCACAGCCGCTGCCTCAGCCCTGGCCTGGGGGCTGCGTGCCACGTGCGGCCTCCGCCGGTGCCCCCTGCCCTGGTGCTGGCGGGCGGGAGCGGCGGTTTCCCCATCCCGCCGTCACTTCCCAGAACTGAGTCACTCGAGAGCACGATGGGTCCCGGGGGAGCGCCGAGGGCAGAGCCCTGGAGGCGAAGCCGGGGGGGATTTTTGTGCCTGGCTCCCGCGGGGCCGGCAGGGGAAGTCCCGCAGCCCCGGGCACCGGCCGCGCGCAGGACGAGCGGCGGAGCCCGGCAGGAGCCGCCCGGCAGGGAAGCAGGCACCGGGGCGCGGGTGCGGCGGCGCCGGTCCCGGTCCCGCCTCGCCCCGCGCGAGATCTGATTGCGCCACCCAGCGGCCTCGCGCCTCGCCCTCCGCGGAACTACGAGTCCCAGCGTGCCGTGCGGCGGCGCCTCGCGGGGCATGCCGGGAGCCAGGCGGGACGTGCAGCCCCGCGCGCCGGGCCCTCGCCGCGGCAGGCATGGCAGCGGGCGGCACGTCAGCGCCTTGCGTCGTAAAGCGTGGAGCATCGTAGTCGCGACGGCGCCGTACGGCAGCGGCGGTTGGCGCCTTTGTCCTGGCGGCGGCGGCGGCGGTGGCGGTGCCCGGCGCGGCGGTGAGTACTGCGGCGGCCCCGCGGCTGCGGCGCGCTCGGTGAGCCCTCCCGGGGGGCCGGGTCCCTCCCGGCTGCCAGGCGGGGCTGGGCCGGGCCTGGTCGGGCGTGCCCTGCGGCCTGCGGGCCGGCCGCGCATACGCCTCGCCGCTCCTGAGGAGCGGGAGCGCGGGTTCGCTGGGAGCTGCCCCGGGGCGGGTCGGTGTCGCAGGGGTAACGGGGCTCAAAAGCGCATGCTGCCGGGCCGGTGGTTGCCGCAGGTGGATTCCTCGTAACTCTGGTGGCGAGCTCGGCCCGCGGCGGCCGGGTGCGAGGCCTGTGGCCGCCGGTGGGGCGTTCGGCAGGGCCTGCTACCCGCTTTCCGCACAGGTACCTCTACCCTCGCTTGCGGTCCCGGTGCGGGGTCCCGGTGCGAGCGAGGCTGAGGGAGGGCCGCCGACAGCGGCCTCCCGGGCCGGGCCTGGCTTCGGGGCTGCCGGAGCCTTGAAGGACGCTGCTCCTCGCCCCCTTCATGTCGGTGGCGGCTGCAGTCACTGCTGCTGCCTTGCCCGGGAACCTCCTGCGGGCCTGTGTGTCCCCTTCCGTTGTGTTAGTTAGTTACATCCGTTGTGTCTCGCTTTCTGAAGCTGTAGTGCTGTTAATAAATGACTTTGGGTTTAAATATAAGTTTTTTAGGGAAACGTGGCTTTGGTTCACTTCCCGAGGGCTTACTGCACCCGAGCTGGCTGGGACTGGCCGCGTGTACAAACCTGGCCGTGGGTTTCTGCACAGGGGATTGGCACCTTGAAACCACCTCGGCTCAGAGTTGGCCTCTGGCTGCATTCATAGGAAAGGCTTAATGTGGAAATCGGTTCACCTGGTTCAGTGTGCCCGAAGCTTGGACAACAGTCAGTTGTTCTGGTCTTCTGGTTGCTAAATGGCTCCTAACTATGCAATTTGGCAAGTGGAAAATGGTAGGAGGCAGTAAATGCTCTTGTATGGAAGTTCTTCAGTAATTCAACCTATCCAGCTGAGTTATTGCTTTGGTTTGAAAGTGACCTGCAAGTGGGAAAGTAGCTCCCTGGTTTCTTCACGTGGGAAACTCTTGCAAAGTATTTACCTAAAGTTGTTTATATTTTTAGGCATTTGACTTGTTTATTTAGAGACTAGTTGTAAATTGTAACAAATGTGGGTTAGGTGTTGGCTGGTTACCGGGAGTAGCTCCTGTTGATACACTCGAGTTCAGCTTTTTTCCCAGGTTTCTTGCATGTTGTAAATGGAAATCCCATCTTGCTTTCCTGTAGATGGACGTTTAGGAAGTATGGGAACTTCATTAAATAGCATTCAGTCTTTCAAGTTCATCTTGAAAGTTTCAGTGTTTCTGGGGTTTTTTAAGCTTTATGTAATGGTGACTCTTAAGCTAGGCAGTGGGTCTGGGTGGGGGTTGGTTGCTGTGGTGGGGGTTGTGGTGGGTTCTGTTTGCCGGGGTGGTTTTGCTGTGGAGCTCTGCGTGAGTTTGTGCAGTGCCTGCTCTGTGGCGGCGGGGTCCACAGTGGGCTGTGGTGGTGGGGAAGGGGCATGGCGCTTCCATGGGGGTCCCCAAATTCCCATGTGGACCCGCCTTCTGTGGGAGCCCACACCTGGATGGGGCCGAGGACGTGCTGTTCCCCAGGGGCTGAATGAGAAACTGCATTTTGGCACTGAAAGCCAAGATTCCACATGCAGTGAAGCAATCCAGGTGTGGTCCCTTGGAGCATTTGGGCAGTGCTTCCTGGTGTCTTGCTCAAAGCCTGTATTGAAATCTTTGGGTTATGCAATGTTGTGATGAGTGTTTCCTTTCTGCGTGTTAAAATACTGCATAGACTTCAACTCTGGTTATCAGTGGACTGAAGAAATGGGTGTTCTGAAAAGCTTAAAGTCAAGGTGTGTTAATGGAAAATGAGTTTTATTTGTATCTTACTTTGGAGTTAAACCATTAAAACTTGTCTGTGAAATAATTGGGGTTGGTGCCTTTCAGTATTGCAGAAAATCCCAAGTGAAAAGCCTCAGTACATGTTCTTCCCAGAGCTCTGTATCCGTGGGCTAGGATTCCCCTGGAGTGTCATTTACGTTGCGAAGCCTTGGTTGGTTTCCAGCCACAAAGCAGTCCAGTTGAATGCCCGGTTTGGTGTGTGGGGTTGCAGTGACACACGTGATGTGCATGGCCCTTTTTCTTTTTTGCGAAGAGTTGCATTTGGGACGACAGCAAAATGGCTCGAGGGCGCAAGAGCAATAGCATCAAACAGAGCGACTTCACCAACAGCACCAACCCCCAGGACTTGGAGAGAAGACTTTTTGTCGGCAATTTGCCCACAGACCACATGACTCGTGAAGAAATGGAAGAGATATTTTCAAAATATGGCAAAATCAGGGGTTAGTATTTTATCTTTATGCCTTTTTGTGCCTGGGAACTCAGAAATACCACTTTCATGCTTGTCAAATGGTATTTGCTGATGATGGGAGGAGTGACTAATCCTGTTCCTAAAAAGTGACCTTTCAGTGATAACTTTGTCTGAAAAAGGGATTCCTTCAGCACAGCTGAGATGTAACGTGTGTGTATCAGCTACATTTCGGCTTTGGGTTTGCAGTATGATGTTACAAGACTCTTTCAAGTAACTTCATAGTCTCTTAATCAAATCTTGGTCACATCACAGGCTGTATTTTGCTCACTGCCTTGTCAGAAGGCAGTGGATCTATGAAATGCATTTCAGAGCCTTTAAGCTCTGCATTTTGATCCTGGTGGATGTGGTTTTCCCAGGAAACTTGCAGTGGTTTCTTGGCTGGGGGTTAAGCGGTGGCCTGGGCGTGGGTTGATGGTGTCCCCTGGTTGTAACCAGTCTTGCCCTGCTGTTGCCTTTTCCAGCCCTCAGCATGTACCATGGCTATGGGTTCGTGCAGTACGACCGTCTGGAGGATGTCCAGGCCGCTCTGGACGGGGAGAAGGGCCGCCTTTATAAAGGGTATAGATTAGGTAAGGAAAACTGCTCCGTGCTCTCCCACTGACCCCAGCATGCATCCCAGTAGAGAGTGCTCTTGTTCTAAAGCTCTCCAGAAAGATCCTTATGTGACACTTGCCTGGTGTTAGACTCAAATCACTTTTAGTAGCTATGTATTTCCCTTCAGTTACTTGCTGTAAGTGCTGTGTGTTTCACCTTCCTACCTAGGTCTTACTCTGAGCTTACCTTTGTGTGTTAGTGTTTGAAAAGGTCTGCTGCCCTGTGCAAGAGGCTGCTCTAGCCCTAGGCAGTGCTCATTACAACCTCATGCATGTAGTTTTAAAACATTTAAAAACATTTGTAGAGCAGCACTGGTTCTTCTTGGCAGGCTCAGGAATTGGTCACAGCACTCAGCAGCTTGTGAGCCCAGTAATCTTGGGTGGGTTTGCACTTGTCAGTCTGAAAGCAGTGTGTAAGTACCAGGTGCTTTAAAGAGGTCATTTTCATAAAGATAAAAATAATTCAGCTAAATGTACTGGGAGCAAACTTGAACAGGAGCAAATTGTTAGAAAGCTGAGTAATCTGTTACATGCAAGCAAAAAAAATTACTCTTGAAGTAAACCTGTGCTAATTTGAAGACAAACAGTTTGACTTAGAAAGGAATGAAAGGAGCATTAAACGATGACTTGTGGGAAGGTGTGTGTAGAGTGACAAGCCCAAGCCTCAAGATGGAAATGCAGGCAAACAGACAAGGAGGGTAGAAGGATACAAGAAGAAGTTATGGCCACTGTTGTCTAAGTCTATAAGTTTAAGCAGGAACAACTGCAGCTGCTTTAGAAGCTGAGGTGTAACTGTCAGGGAATGATAACGGTTTCTAACTGGAAAGACCACTTGGTCCTCAGTTTCTGCTGTCTCTCTTTGAAGAGGCACAAGGAGCTTTAATATAAATTGCATTTCAGTAGCAAAATTGAAAAGGTAGAGCAGCAGCTACCAAAACTGGACCTCTCAAAAAGTTTAAATCTCTTGTATTTGAGGCTCAGTGCAGACCTGCCTAGGCTGTTCCTGTTGTTTTCCTACAAGCCTTGGGAAAACCAGGGATTTTCCAGGGCCATAGCAGAGCGCTGTAGATGTGCCAGTCAGCAGTGTAAGTGGGACAAGCAAGGCATCAGCCCCTGATAACAAAGGAATTCTTCCACCTGACACCCACTGAGAAGGGAATTCATTAATGCAAATCAAAAGAAATCCTACCTCTTACTCCACTGATACTGGGAGCTTTATGGCTGAGAGAGCAGTGTTGATGTAAAGGCTTCTGTAAGATGTTTGGTTTGATTAAGCAGCTAAACAATTAAAACCAACATAGGGTTAAATGGAGCTCAGTGTAATATAGATGAAATTGCTCAGTGCTTTGAGTGGTGTTCTGGAAAAACTGATTCCTGGCCATGCAGTGCTTTTATAAGTGACTTGGGGACAAAAGACAATCATGTTTCAGAAAGAGAATGAAATAATGAAGATGGAGTTACTGGTGGTGAAATGACCTGGACTTCTTCCTAAGCTGGATGCAGGCAGAGCTGAGCTCTCACTAAACCCAGAAGGGAAGATCTGCATCCAGCAAGAGTGCTTTTGTCATTCCTGGCTGTACAAAGCAGCTTTGTAAGCAGGGAGGGTTTGCTACCTGGGGTATACTGCTGGAATACTGTGTTCAGATCTGGTATGCCTGTTTCAAAGAGGATAGTGCTAAATGGGAGAAGCCTCAGAAAAACTTGAAGAAGGCTTAAAGAGCTGAAGAACAAGTCCTAGCAAAAGTCTTGAGATAAAGGAGTGATGTGATCTGTGTAACAGACAGACCTGAAGATAAGCAAGTTTTAATCTAGTAGGCTTAGGCATGACAAATCCTTAAATGGAAATAAATAGTTTTCTTCAGCAGCAAAGTAATTGACTTCTGGAATAACTCACTGAAGCTTTGGTGCTTTCTGTGCTCTGAAAACTTTTAAATTGGAATTGAATGTTCTGCTAAAAGATAAGCTTGAGCTCAATGCCACTGCTGCACTTGAGATAGGAATGTGATTCAAGGCTCTCTTGTCACCCGTGTTCATTCAGGAGGTCACTGCAGTGGCCCTGTCACCTCAGAACCCTGCAGGACAGAAGACTTTCTTTTTTTCTCTGAAGTTTTGTCACTGTTCACATACTTAACCTGTAAATGCTGTTAGCATTAAATAAAATGTTATTAAATCTGTTCTTTTTGCACCAGAAGAGGGTCCCTGTCAAAGGTGGTTTTTTTTCTTCTAGGAAAATATTTTTGTTCAGATTTTTTTTTTTTCCAAGTAATGTATGGTTTTGAGTGTAAAAATCCTGATAGGTGTCGGCAATGGCATCATAAAAGAATAAAAATAATCTTAAACCAAAGAAAGCAGATAGTGTCTTGCTTAAAGATAACACTTGCCTTTAAGGGGACGAAAATCTCAACTAAAAAATAAATGCAAGGAGAAGAGTTGCTTCAGTTACACTGCATGAGCATTAAATATTAACTGCTAAGGACGCAAGTCGGTAAAAGACTTTGGGAGAGTTCAACTCCAGTGTTGCATTATACTAATGCTTCCACAAACACATTGAAGTGTTTTAATTATCTTTAATGGCTAAAGCTATGTAGGGAATAAATGCCCATCAAAGTTTGTGACAGCAGGCAAGAATGCAGCCGATCCTGGGGATTGATTCTGGGGACTGCTCTGTGGTGTTGAGTGCTCTGGTGCTGCAGTTCAGGTTCAGGCTGCACTTGCTTCTCTCCCCCCAAAAAAGAGAACAAGCTGCTCCTTGGTGGACAACGGGAGCAAAGCTTAGGACAGATCCTGTAACTGGAAGTTCTAAAGGATCATTTATGAAGCTGCAAAAGATAAGACTGAGTCTTACTAAAGCCAAGCGGCATGTTTATTCTCTTGCAAGAGCTTTGAAAGGAGCTAATACAAACAGCTAATCGGACTTCTTTAATTGTTGATAGGCTCTTGGGAAGCAGATACAACTTGGGTTGGTTTTGTTTGTGTCCTTTAAAGGCTCTGAAACATCTGAAAAAACATCTGAAGACATTTCTGTCTGTTCTTGCCCCCTCTCCAGTGTCTTATTTCATCCTCAGTCAGCTGTTACCAAACGCTTTGTTTCCTCACAGTAGAACAAATCGGTCCCTTCCAGTTCTGGGCAGCTTCATTTTTTTCTAGTTGAGGACAAGACTCTGTTTATCCAGTTCTCTTACTTCTTTGTATTTGACTTCATGGTGATTTTCATGGAGGTGCTCAGAAGCCAACCAGTTCTCAGTTTCTGATCTGTTGCATCACTTTGCATCGTGTTAACAGTGGTGCTTTGAATGCGTCATGTTGACCTTCCCCAGAAGCTTGTGCCTCAGGCTCCCTGGATCCCGCTCACTGAGTGGAGGCTGCAGCCATGCCTTGGGATGCAGTTGCATGTGCCACTTGAGAGCCCCCATGTTCTCAATAAGGGTAGCAGTATGCTCTGTTGAGCAGGTCTGGCTGGGAACTTGAGACTGTGCTGACTATCAGCTTCCTTTCTTGGAGGTTTTCAGACTCTGCTTTTTCTCCTAGAGTCCATGAGTTGCTTTCTGCTCGCTCATAGACTGCAGAAGAAAGAGATTCTCTTATGGAATGAAGAGTCTGCATGTGGGCCTGAACATAAAGGGTTAAAACTCTACCCAGGCTGTCCACCCTATTTTGAAGGCAGAAATACATGAACATTTCATTATGTTGTACTGTCTAAACTTAATAAAAAATTGTCAAAGTGACAATGTCTCTCTGCTGAATGGATTTTCTTGCACCATCTGGATGTTGTTGAGCTTAAGTTGCTTTCATTTGAATTGTGCTGATGATATTTTTTTTGTTCCATAGCATTGAACAGATGGGTTGATTATTCTTTACAGATATTAATAAAGCAGTGGAAAGAAGAAATATGAATAAGGCTTCATCAAGGTCCAGTCCGGCACGAAGGTAAAGTACCTGGAAGCAGTGAGTTGTAGTAGGAAGGTCAGGGCGTGAGCCCAGTCGCCTGTGCTAAATGTGTTTGTCTCCCCCACGGCCACCCCCAGTCAGACGGCGACACTCAAGTGAGACAGCTGGGACGTGGCTGCTGCAGCTCTCGGGGGCCTTCTGGCACTGGCACCTCAGGAGGCATGAGGAAAACCTTGTGTCTGCTGCTGTGACTGCAGCTAAGTGTGATGTTTTGCAGCAAAAGTTGTAGGGGACTTGTGAGGAAGAATACATTTGATGTTCTCTCCTGCCTCAAGTGTCAGAGAAGCCGGGGCATATCTAGGGAATGCTACTGGGCCGTAGTATTCCCAGTGCCATGCTGCAGAGGACTTCAGGATCTTGTCTCTTCTGATGTCAGAAGCTTCTAGTGCTGAAATGAGACTGGAAAAGAACATACGAGTGAAGCACAAGAGAGCAAACATCTCTCTTGCACTGTCCTGTCTGCCAGGACCTGGAGCCAGGTTAGTGATGGGCACCTGCCAGCTTCTCGTCATTTTCCGTCCCTCGGTAGGCACAGCGCGTGCCACTCCTGCACCTCCTCCATGTGTGAAGTCACAGGCAAGTGGAGAAGACACAGACTGTCCTGTCACAGGAGGGCAACTTCAGGTTCCTTTCCATGGCACTACTGGGAGCACATAAAGATGTGCTGTGGTGGTAGCTTGGTGTGAAGTGTGCATCTTCTGTGCCTGTACTGTGAAGCTTTCCACACTGTTTCTTGTTGGACTTGAAGGTTATCAAGCCCTGACATGTCTGGCGTGGTCTATGAACTTGACCTGTTAAATTACAAAAAAAAAATGAGGAAAAAGTGCAGCCAGAAAAACATCTGCCACCAAAAAAAAAAAGCAGCAAATGCATAGCTGCAATAGTTGGCATCATCTAGGTCTTTTATATGTGCTGCACTTAGCCTGCACAGGGCCGAATGCACTTGCAGAGACCATCATGCTACAGGAACCACTTTGGCCACACAGCTGGGGGGTCCCATTACACATCTGTAAACATCCAAGCCTTGGGCCTGGGCCGTGTGAGGTGTGCTCAGTGCTGGCACAAGGACCCCAAGCACACTGCAGGTACATGGGCAGCCGGCACTGATGGCATGTCTTTGGCCTCAGGCTCTGATGCCATGAGCGTTGGTCCTCAGACCACACTGGGAGGGGAAAAACAGCAGGTCCCGATGCACTGGGACCCGTGTCATCCTGCGTGTGCAAGAGCAGATGGCCACATCAAGGCCCCCAAGGAGCACTGAAGCTGCATGAGCATGTCGAAGGCTGTGGTGCCGCTGAGACAGGCACTGGATTCCAGCTGGCACTGCAGACATCATGGCCATCCCATGTCACTAGCACCAGTCCCAAGCAGCACTGTGGGCATCAAAGTCCTGGGCGTGGATAATGGACCTGGTCCATGCTGCAGGTGTGTGAATGACAGCGGTGGATTCCTGTGCCACAGTGCTGAGTCCTGAGCAGACGTGGCCAGCGGGGCTGATGTGGTAGGAGTCAGACTGTGGTGATGGAGGTGCAGAAGGCCACTGTGCCTTTGTGCTGCTGCCTCTCTGCAAGCAGCCTGACAGTGAGGGGGAGCACAGGAAATCCACGCCATGTCTGTGCTTCTGTGGCAGTTATGCGGTTCTCGTTCTGGATCTATTTGTCTCTGCAAATAGTGGATGTGGCCTGTTCTGGTCACTCCACTTCCAGCTGGAATAAATGTCCTATGCCAAACAATCCTGCTGCATCTGGCTGTTTTGCTGTAGTTCTGCAGCTACAGAATGACCAGGTACTCAGTATCCATTAGAGCAAGTGGGAAATTTCCCCTGAGCTTCTGCCATGGTTCACTGTAGGCTGGGGGGGGAAGGGGACAAGGACAATGTATCTCATATGATGTGGTTTCAATACAGATCACAGAGAAGTGGATCTGTGTGTCCAGGAGGCTGAGGGAGTTTGCACTTGTGTGTATGCCAATAGTGTTTCTTTCACAGGAGGACACTATGTGTGTTCTTGGTGGCACCTCTGTAGTTGTCCTGAAGTTTGTTTCATACCTGACATAAAAGCAGGGAATGCCAGTGCTTCTGTGTGCCTCCCAGCACAGCTGGGTGTAACCACCCAAATCCATGCACAGGCTCTTCACATCTGTCTCTGCCTGACAATGAACTTGGACACATCTGACTCGCTACTCCTGCTGTTCTCTCCAGGTGACTACCACGTGAATGCACCATAGTGGAAGCAGACTTGTGTTCTGCTTGTCTTTCCTAACCTGGATTATACTGATAGAGGACTCTAAATGTCTGTCAAGTTTTGGAAATAAAAAGATTCAAAAAGCTGGGTTTCTTCTGATGGCTGTCAGTATCTTGGGGAAAGAACATTCTGAACACTTGAGTCTCAATAGTTTCTCTACAAGTTTTTTTTTCTGTTTGGCTTAGACTGCAGTGAATTGATGTGGTTTTTTTTTCTGGAAAACAAAATATGACCTGGAAAAAAACCTACTTTTTGGGGAAAAGTTGAAGACTGGGATGTTATTCTTCCTTTCCTCCGAAGACAATGCAGTACAAAGTCTGAATGAGATGGATCATTCAGATACAACAGAGAAGCTGTTGCTGCTGAGGATGTGGTGCTGGTGGGGTTTGGTACCCCCTTAACAGGGCCATCATACGTATAAGACTGGCTTTGTACAGAGACTCTCCCTTCCAGTGCAGGACACGGCGGCCGCTGTCACTGCTTTCTGCTGGTAGCAGTAACCCAACCACAACATGGAAGCTGCAGTGCCTTTGGTCACAGCAAACTCCTTTTTTAATCGTATGACAATAACAGATTATTTCAGGTATTCTGCTGTCATTGACTGGTGAACTTAATGGATCCCATGAATGCTCCTGGCTACTGCAGATCTGTGGGTATTGGGCTCCAGCACCTTGAATGCTCTCAAAGAACTTGCAAAAGCACATTTAATAGTTATGAGGCTGGAGGCCTTGAAATGGTGTTTTCTCAGGTGCCTGTTAACTTCTTCCACAGGTGCTCTACACTTTTAGTGATGCTTCATTAAGTAGCTGTCTGGGTCTTGTTTGGTATGAGAAATATTGCAGTTAAAAGCTTCTCCACGCTGCTTCAACAAATAAGGTTTTGGGGCAGTTCTTGCTATGGTGGGTTAGGAGGGAGGATTCAACTGCTTTGGCACCTCAGGTAAGAGATCTAGGGGTAATTGTACTGGTGTCATTAGCAGTCTAATGGACTGGTGTTTTCCTCAGGGAGCCCTATGCCTACGGGGATGGCCGAGACACCAGACGTGACCGCTCCCCTCTTCGGGGGAGCCCACGGAGAGACCCCAGAGATGGTAGAAATGGCCGAGATTCCAGAGACACTCGAGACATTCGAGCTAGAGACATGCGTGATGCCAGAGACCACAGGGACCCCCGGGACCTGCGGGACCCCCGGGACATCAGGGATCCAAGAGACCTGCGGGACCCTCGTGATGTTCGAGACCTTCGTGACCCACGGGAGCCGCTGTATGATCGATACAGGGATCCACGGGATATGAGAAATCCACGAGATGTGAGGGATCCACGGGATATGAGAGACCCTCGGGACCCTTTGTACAGGTAATTTCCCTGGGATTGTATTTGCCAACACATTTTATGGTGTTCCTGCCTCAATGGCTGTGCCGGATTGAGTGGTATCAGGCATCTAAGATCAGGAAATTGCTCCAGCTGGGGACAGTTGGGTGCCTGCTTTGAGTCTTGTGGGGAGCAGGTGGGTACTCCAGAATTGAAATCAAGGAGGGTTTGCGTGTGCTGCATTGGCCAAAGTTATTGCCTGAGCTGGTGCTGGAGCATGGAAACCTTTGCTGCTTCTGTAAACGTTGCAGGCGAGATGAATCCTATGACCGTTACATTCGCTTCGAAGACTACTGTCGGCGGAAGGACGACTCTTACTACGACCGTTACAAAGAGCATTTTGACAGAGCACCAGTGAATTCAGATGGTGAGTACCTGTAACGTTGTAATGGGCAGATTGACATCTCCCGCTGGAGGGTGCGGGAGATGCTGTGGTATCTTGAGCTGAAGGCATCATGTGTTCTGTCCCTGGGCCTGGCTTTCAGAGCGCCTGAAGCGTGAGGAGCGGCGCCGGGAGGAGCTGTACCGTCAGTACTACGAGGAAATCAAGAGACGTTTTGATGCAGAGAGACCCGTGGATTGTTCTGTGATCGTGGTGAATAAACAGACAAAGTAAGGAAACAGTTATGACAAATTTTATTATCGCATGGTAAAAGAAAATAGAACTAAACTTAGTCCTGCTTTGAGGCTTTTTGTCTTGCTAGTTGTTTTTGAAGGATGTGGCTTTAGAGCCCTTGGAAAGCCACAGCGCCTGTTGCTGTTCTGGGAACATAGGTTGATGAGGTGGAGAAATGTTGTATCTTGTACTTTACTTTTATTTCTTTCTTGTCACCTGTCACTATACCTTCTCCTGTTACTTTTCTACTTACTCTTCATATCAGCCTACTGCCGTGACAGGTTATAGCAGTCTGTACTTGCTATTCATGGGTTGAGTGATACAGAACTTACTCATATGTGCCAACCAGCACATAGTGCAGAGCAGGTGTTGAGGGAGTCGTGGGGGTGTTAGTTTCAGAGCTCCTGTCACACTGGTTACTAGGACAGATACCTGTCATCACTGCCAATCTAACGTGCAAGAAATACAAAATCACTGCTGCCAGTCATGAGCGGTGTCGGAGCACATGTGAGTAGTAACCAGGGCGAGCTCCTGAGGCAGCCCAAGCACTGGACTGGGAACAGGGGGGCACATCTGTGCCTGGTACAGTGGGAGGGGGGGCTGTAATGATGGCACCACTCCGATGTCTACAGCTTTACACATAAATACATTGAAGAATAGAAAATAGTAAATAAATCATAGACTTGGCCTGGAGTCTAGTGAAAGTGTTTGTCAAGGGGAGATGTAAGGCTCTGTCTCTGTAGCCCTGCAGAAAAAAGATCAAGTGTTAGTTTTATTTCACTCTGCTCTATCTGTGCGGCAGAAAAGCAGAGCTGGTGCTTGCCTGGCCTGGTGGTGGAAGACAGAACAGGAAATGGGAACAAGGGTAGCAGTGAAACTAGAAATAAACTGTGTTTTGCTTTTAATGGAGTTGATTGCCTATTGGAACAAATCTTGAAAGGAAATTATAGATTGTTTATCCCTTGGTGACTAAAAGTCTTTAGAAGATATTCTAATAGGGCACAAGTTATTGTACTTGATATAGGGAGAAATTTTTTGTTCAAGAGGACCAGCTTAATAACCTGAGGATCATTTTGGTCTCTAACAGCTAGAAACCTTAAGAGCTGGAGCATGTAATAAGTGTTGGGTATTGAAGCAATGATGTCACCTACTATAGAACTGTTAAAGGGGACTCCTAAATGACTTGGGTACATGGTCCATGTAACTTAGAAATCCTTAGAAAGACAGCTGAGGGGGAACAGTTTTTGTCATTGTTAACAGTGTTCACATCCAAAGATGATGAACTAAACCTCTTTCAGAAGGCGTGGGTGCGCACAGACTAGACTGCAGGAGAGAGGATACAAGAACAGTGGATTCATAGATGCTGTGTTGATGCTGGGCTAGAGCAGAAAGCAGCAGGTAGAACAAATGAGCAAGAAATAAGGAATAAGGCACATTTGAACAGTTAAGATGCTGAATGTAGCACAAGTAACTTCTGTAGGTTGGCTGCTCTGCTATTTGCCCCTTAGATTCCTGTGGGCATAAATTAACTCACTTAATGAGTTCAGTTTAAACACATTTATATGCAAACCAGTCTATAATAGTGTAAATCCTTTTGCAAACACTGTTTCTCAGCTAAGCTAAGGTTTGATTTGTAATTTATTTCAGTTAAACTGAAATGACTTATTCAGATCAAAACAAGGGCTCTTGCATCACTGTAATGAGGTTGGTGTAATACTGTCCTGTTACACACTGTGAGATTTGGCAAGCCGTCAGAGCAGCGAATCTGAGGTGACAGCGAGGGTGGGTGTGCCAGGGTTTCTGTTTCTGTGTGACTGACGTGTTAAACTCACTGGCTTTGCTTTGTGGTAGGGAGTATGCGGAGTCAGTGGGGCGGAAAGTGCGGGATCTGGGCATGGTAGTGGACCTGATCTTCCTCAACACAGAGATGTCACTGACGCAAGCCCTGGACGATGTGAGCAGAGGAGGGTCTCCTTTTGCCATTGTCATCACCCAACAGCATCAAGTTCACCGCTCTTGCACTGTTAACATCATGTTTGGCACCCCACAAGGTACTGAGGTCTCAATAGGCTCTGTAGTTGTGTGTTTGCTTTGAACCACTCCAAGTGCTGCTTCAGAGCACTTTTGAGCAGAATCACACAGGACAAGGTTCATCCTTGCTGTGACATAAGTAGTTATTAATGACTTAACACCATGTCATAAATGTGAATATTGTTATTTACAAGTTTCCATAATACTTTATTTGTCCCTTGTCAAAAGAGGACTGTTTTATTTCTACCAAGAGGGAATCTCAGGTGCTGCATTCTCAGCACCTAATACCACCAGCCTTTGCATCTGAGGGCAAGCTGTGAGCCCCAGCTCTAGAAATGACGGCATTGCCCTGGCAGATTTCTGAGTAAGACCAGTCCAGACTCAGGTTATCACTTGTTGTTCTGAAGGAGAGCATGTTTGGAATATGGCAAATTACAGGACAGATTTTAAAACCAAATGTAATTTAAGGAAAACAGGATAATGATCACGTGTGTGGGCAAGGTAAAGATCCAGTCATGAAACTGGAAAGGGTTCTAAAAAGACTGGACTATAAAGGTGTTGGGTCTATGCACACCACCTTCTGAGCGCTGCTTACACTTGTCACATCACTTCATCCCAAGGTGTGACTTGGTGGTTGTGAGGGTGGGTGTAGGTATTAAAACAAGTCTCATCAGAATGTGATTTTGGAGAGCAGCCTGTGCTCTCATAGAAGGCTCTGCACATCCTCTGTTTACACATGGGGCTTGTGAGGCTGCACTTGAGCTTTGGGAGGTTATTGCTCCCTTACTGTGTTCTCAAGTAGTGTTTTGTGAGGTTCATCAGGGAGAGTAAACATCTGAATGCACAGGCACTGCTTTTTGAGTGCTCACTGACTGAGGAAGCCTAGGTTTCTTTAGCATGGGGTGCAGACATGGTAAGAGGGTTCCCTAACTTGTGCAGAAATACAGCTCACACACTTCACTGGGCTTTCCACTGCCCTTGGTTTTAACTCTTAAGTCCTTTGGTTAACACCCATCCTCCCACAAAGTTTACCTTCTTTTCTGGATCTAATGGTGTATCACATCTGATAAGAACCCCAGCTCATCCACAGCTCTTTCTAGAGATGAAACATGCTCACTTGAACCACACACAGCCAACTTTGCGTTCACATCAGTTTCAGGGAACTCTTTCACCACTGGTGCAAAGCATAATGTTAAAATGAACCCCACTTTCCTGTTAGGAGGAAATGGGTGCCAGGAATTAATGTTCTGCAGGTGTGAAAAGTGCTCAGAGCTTTGGGCACTCTTTGGAATGTGAAGGCTCTTTTTATTTCCCTGCATAAAGCTGTGTTCAGGGCATTGTTTGTGTCTGTGCTTTGTGAGGTGGAAATAATGACCTCGAAAACTTCAAAAAGCAGCTGCACAAAACACCAAAGAGTGTTGCAATTGGCCATTACTGGTTGCATTGTAGAGCTTGATTGCTGCTTACTGCCCCTGAGTAGTAAACATAAGCAGCAATGTGACCTTGAGCCAGTGCTCTCCTCCCCACCTCCTGTGTACACACACCTTATTGAGGGGTTGGCAGTACAGAACCAAGTATTCCTGCTGCTGTCCTCCTCCGGAAAGCTTTCACAGCCTTCAGAGGACAAGTTTGGGATCTGCCCGAGGGTTTAGCGGCTGGAAATCTCTTCTTAGAGGACAGAGAACTTAACGTGAGAGGTAGAGGGAGCTGCTGTCCCTTCTTAAATGGGTCTGATCCAGTATCTTGTCAGAGCCCTGAGCTGCGGAAGGAAGGGATGGCCTTGCTGGGTGATAGCCTTGAGCCTGTTGTTGGCTTAGCAAATGGAGGTGTTACTGTGTGCCTGGGAAGCTTCCCAACTCTGTGCCTGCAGTCCTCGCCTGCTGACTGAGACGTGCTGGTGTGCACGAGGCAAGGCACCTCCTGTTACCCTCCTTTGCTTTCCGTCGTGCAGAGCACCGCAACATGCCCCAGGTGGATGCCATGCTGCTGGTGGCCAGGAATTACGAGCGCTACAAAACGGAGTGTCGGGAGAAGGAGCGTGACGAGATCGCCCGGCAGGCGGCCAAGATGGCAGATGAGGCTGTCCTGCAGGAGCGGGAGCGCGCGGGCCCTGGGGACGAGGGGGCCCGGGGGAGTCACCCCCCGGCGATCCAGACTCTCCTGAACCTGCTGGCAGACAACCGCTACCTGACTGCCGAGGAGATGGACAAAGTGATCAACTACCTGAGGGACCGGAAGGAGCGGCTGCTGAGGGGCAGCACCGAGGCCCTGCAGGGTGAGGCTCGGGGCCACCGGTGGTGCGGTGTCTGCTCCCTCTGGGCTGGGACAGGGAAGGTACCGGGATTCCAGAGAAGTCCTAGTGCCATAACTGCCTCACCCAGCACCCCAGTTTGCTGAAATGGGCATGGCCCTGGGGCAGCTGAGACCATTCAGATCTTTCATGTGAAAGAACTTTTATGCTGGATTCTCTCAGGAAGCGATGGAGCTGCCATAACTTGTTTGGCTGCTCAAGCAGAGCAACAGCTCTGCAGAGTGGTTTGGGTTCCCCAGAGCTGTGCAGCTCTCCTGTTCAGAGGAGGGTATTCACTGAGTCTTGTGGCTTTGGTAGCTGTTTCATGAGTTTTCTTTAGGTGTCCCTTCACGGGCATGTGCAGAGCTTTAACCCTCTTCCCTTTCTTTCCCAGCACCCATGTCAAGACAGTCTTTGGGGGCACCTTCAGGATCATCTCTGGGTGGTCAGTCCAGCCTTCCAAGCAATCAAGCTCATCAGGGTGCACAGCCTCTGGTCTCTGCTCCTTCTGTTCCAGTGTCCTCTTCTAATCCTCAGCAGGAGCTTCAGGCAAAAATCCTCAGTCTCTTCAACAGTGGGGCAGCAGCAGTGGCCAACAGCACTCCCGCAGCCGCTGCCGGCACGTCGGGCAGCACACCAAGCCAGAACTTTGCTAGCATGGGCAGTGGCCAGGCCCGCCCAGCACAGATGGGTGCTGGAAACTTAAACCAGGCTCAGCAGAGATTGCCGACTCCAAGCACACAGATTCCTGCTCTCCAAGGCCCTTCAAGAAATGCAGGTCCAAGGCCTGGAGCTCCTCCACAAGCTCAGTCGCTCTATGGTCAGCACCAGAATCGCCTCCCTGCACCTAGCAATGTACCTGCTCCAAGGCCAGTATCTTCTGGTATCAACTTCGACAACCCCAGTGTGCAGAAAGCCTTGGACACCCTTATCCAGAGTGGTCCTGCACTCTCTCACTTAGTGAGCCAAACAGTGGCCCAGGGGCGAGCAGGGTCCTCAGCCCAGCAACCTATGGGTTCATACCAGCGACACTACTAAAGCTGAGCTGTCAGGCCCTTTCCCCCTCCCTTTGCCATTCCATACTTATACTTGTTTAAAGAGTTTCCTGTCCTTGACACGGGACAAATGCCCCTGGATATGCATGTGCTCTCCAGTTGGTGAGAGCGTACCCCGGTGGCACTGTGCTCTGGCTGGCAGTGTCTGGAGAAGCGTGCTCTGATCCCCTGGTGGCAGGAGCTGCTTTTGATAGTCGGTTGTGTTGTCCAGTCCCAGAAGCTGCTGCAGTGATGGCCCTGCTGCATTTTTCTCGCTTCCAGCACCTGGTGCATCTCCATGTTGAGGTGCAGCCTGGTCTTGAATGGTCTCAGTATAGTTTTGGGTCAATGGTTTTGAAGAAACAGGGGACTGGACAGAACCTGACTGGCCTCTTGGAGACGCACCTCCTCAGAGTGGGCACTGTTTTTCTTTGGGTTTCTTTTTTCAATTTTTATTTTTTTTTTATGACACATAAGCCAGTTGGAAGGTCCAGTGGTAGCATTAGAGCTGAACTCATGGAATACATGCCTGACCCTACTCAGTCACCCAGGACCGCACTGTATGGACTTCCCTTGCTGGAGTGTCCCGACAGGAGTGCTGCTCATCACACCCAGCCCATGGAAAGCAGCAGCTTTGGCTCCAGTACTGTGGCAGATCTGAAATGAGCTTCCAGCCAAGGCAGAGATTTGAAATGGGCTGTCAGTTTTCCTGCACTCAGCAGTTGGTGTTAAGATTGATCTGTTAAATTTGGTGTATAAATTTCCTCTCATCTAACCCTGACTGGGGACAGTTGGTTGCTGTAGCCCAAGAGCTCAGCCACAGCCATGCTGCTGGCCCTGCCTTGGCAATACCTGGAGCCAGTTACAAGGGGTGAGTGTCTGCTCTCACTGTTGGTTGGTGTTCTGTCCATCTGAGGAGGTGAGGCAGTGCCATGATGCAATACTATCATTTTATACATTTTCTTCAACACTTTGGTAGCTGCAGCAGGCAGTTGAGTGGACAATGGGGCAGTGATTCTTCACCGTGTTTATAACCAGTAACATACTTTGATACCAGAACACAAAACATCTCTGAACGACATGGTCCTCCCCATCACAGCCCCTTAGTCCAGGCAGTACTAAGGGAGCAGTGTTCTCGGAGCTGAGGGTTCCTTTGTCCCAGGTGGTTTGTGTTGTAGCAGTTGATTTTTTTTGCTCTCTGTGCTGTTAACAGGAGGACTTTACTTTCTAATAAAAAGGTGGGAAAAAAGTTTTGTGTTTTGTTGTGGTTTTGACACTTGACAGCTTTTCTACTACTGGAGTGCCCCATTCCACAGCATTTGCCATTGCTCTCTGCTTTCAGATGAGCCATGTCAGGCGCTGCCCAAAACCGGATGCGAAGCGGGCAGCATAGGAACCTTGCTGTGACCTGCTGTGAGAGTGCCTCAGGCAGCACCTCTCACACCCTTTTGCTGGCAGAGCACTTGGGTGGCCACAGGCAGAGCTACTGCGGTTGGCATGAGGCGGGACTGGCATGTGGGGTCCCAACACTGGGAGCGGGTGTGGAGGGGAGGGATGCTCGGAAAGCAGCGAGCTGCTCCTGTGCTGCTGTGAGCTGCTTCAGTGCCACGGAGCTGCACGGCTGCTGCATGAAGGCAGGGCTGCACCTCCCCATGCGTTCAGCACTGGCCTTCCTCAACGTGGTGCTGCCACTGCTGCAACCTTCAAGTGGGTGGGAGTGTGTTTGCTGTCTTTCCTCCTCCAGTCTGTCTTTGTTAGATCCCTTTCTCTGTCTCTACAGCCCCACTGACAGGTAAAGACTTTGCTGGGGTAATCAGAAATTTGCATGAGCTTAAACATGGGAACTGGCCCTGGGGAGAGGCTGTTCCTCTCCTGACGTTTTGCTTCCTCTACAATCTGCTGTTCCCTGTTGGGGATTTCTCCTAGTTATGGGAATAGAATCAGCCAAGTGCTAAATAGCTGTGGAGATCCTGGAAGCAAGTGAAGATTCCCCATGCGAGTAGTGAAGGGTGTAATAAAATCGTTTATTGCATTTTGTGCAGACAGGAGTCTAGAAAAATGGATACAGTTAAAGCAGTAAAGCATTAACAGGGAGCATTCAACAGCTGAGGAGCCACTCCTCCATTAATACCTGCACAGAGAACACAGGGGCTGTACTGAGGCGGCCTAATGCACAATAGTGAAACACAGAAATCAAATGCAAGCCTAATACTGTTACTTTTTTTCTTTTTTTTTTTCCTTTTTTTGGTTTGCAACCCATTTTATTTACAAGGTTTTAAACTTAATTGCATTGCTCTGCACACAGGTTCTCTAAAACACAAAGCATACTAGGTCACTACGTGTCTATTGAAGTATTGCACTCGAATAAAAGTCACTTGAATGGACGCAAAACATCAAGCTACGGTGGTTAAAAGATTATTGAATGAGCTGACTGTGTGGTAACATTCATAACAAATATATTGCACATGTAGCACAGAAAGTGGTGTAACCAGCAAATCTCAGACCCTTTGGTCTTTCTGCTAGTTTTTAGTCCTGCTACACAGAGGAGGGTCTTGACTCTTCTAGTGCAACTCCTACCCTTGTGCAGTATCTCATCCTGCCTCTCATCCAGCCATGGACCAACACCGGCCCAGGCTGGAGCTGCCTGTGCCTCTGGCAAGTGCTGTCTTGTGCCTTGGAACCCGTACTGCGCGGTGGCTGCTGCTGCTGCACGTGGGGACAGGGCCACCCACCGCTCCCGCCGCAGGAACCGGAGCGTGCGCTGCGTCCTTGCTCTGCCCTGTCCTGCAGCGCTGCGCAGCGCCACAGAGCCCATGGCACAAACCGGGCTCAAGACCTCCCTGTCTGGAACACAAACCGAACCGCATCTGCGCATGTGCCAAGGAGGAACTTGCACGTCTACCGGAGGAGGACACTGTCTTCACCAAGGTGGAACGGCAGAAGGGTGCTCCATGGGAAAACCGAACACTCTCGGAGGCCAAACGTGCAGGGCTGGGTTTGTAAACTAACATGCAGTGCTGTCTGCTAGAAGTGGCCCTCTCAGCCACGGCGAGCGAGCACCCGCTGTGGAACCAGCCCGTTTCTTGCCACGGCCAAATTTTGCCTGGCGGGGGTGTTGAGGCAGCCCTGTCTCTGTCTCGCGCTGTGCCCCTGCACCTGCTGAGGATGAGGAAGGGAAATGCCTTTTTCCAGCAGCAGCGAGCAGGAGAGGGCTGCCCTTCCTGCTCCTGGGGGGGCCGGGACCATGCTTCACTGCGGGGGATAAGGTGGTGCTGGGGGGGAATGGGATCTGCTGGTGATGCCGGGGAGGTGGTGAGCAAATCTCTCACCGGGGAAGCGTGGCCTGGCCGCGGCGTCCCCGCTGCATTGCGGACATCGACCCCGCTCCCTGCACCGGGGCCGTCGAGGCGGATGGAGCCTCAGCAGAGGCACAACCTAGCCCTGCCCCGCGGCCCTCGGTGCAGACCTGGGGCAGGAGGGGAGACCCGGCTCATTGCTGCGGGGCCAGCGGCAGGGCAAGAGCCAGGCTGTGAGGGGAGGGCGGGTGCCAGGAGCAGGCGGCATCTTGTGAAGGCAGAGCAGCTGACAGGCGTCCCAGGCCCAACAGGCGTGGAGCTGGCACATGAGATGAGTGGGCAGGTTGCTGCACTCGCCTCCCCCTTGCCTCAGATCACTCTGGGAGGCTGGAAACAGCACATGAGCTTGTGTGGCGGTGCAGGATGAGCTCCAAGGGGCTCACCAGCACAGCCTGGTTCCCGTGGCGCTGCCCTTTCCAAAGCTAAAGGAACCTTGCAGATGCCTGCCTGCTCGTCCAGGAGCAGAGCGCTGCCCTGTGTGTCTGCACCCGCGGTCCAGAGCTCCTGCGCTGAAACCAGGCCTCAGCTCACCCCGGTGGTTACCTCCTGTGAACACCAAGCTCCTGGTGCCCCTGGGATAGCTGCCACCCCGGAGCCTGCGGCACAGACCGATGCAGCTGTGCAGGTAGTGAAAGCTGCCAGGAAGTCAGGCTGGGGCTGCTGCTGGAGCAAAGGGAGGCACTTTGGGAGTGATGGAAATGAAAAGCAAGGTATGAGCAAGCACAGACGTGAAGCTGGGGCTTGGTTTTGGTCTGGGACTGTGTCCACGCTGTATCTTAAAGGGTAAAAAGGAAATAAGAAGCCCCCCTGCTTTTTCTCCAAGCAGCCCCAAAGAGCTTTGGCCTGGACCTGGAGGTGCAGGGGAGCTCTGCAGAGCAAGCAGGAGCTGAGGAGCTGGAGCCTGGTGCAGAGAGAGGCAGGAGCTGGCAGAAGGTTTGGGCAGGCAGCTGCTGCCAGGCCGTGCATGGGGACACAGGAGGCACCCGCTGCAGTGCCGGGGCTCAGTGCTGGGACAAAGCGCTGCTCATTCAGGCCAGGCTGGCACGGAGCAGCCGGGAGAGGGCAACTCTTAGCAGGCTGCACTTGGAGTGGAAGCTCAAATCTGCTGTGAAATAAGTTCAGAAAAGTCTGTGACTTCTTTTCCCTGAAAACTCTTAAGAAGCGGAATTGAGAAGAGAATGAACCTGCGACCTGGCCCTTTGCCAGGGGCTGCTGGGTGCCAGGGGAGCTGCAGCCTCCACCGTGGCCCCAGCACACCCAGTGTGACAGGCGGGCACCTGCTCCATGCAGGAGCAGCGGGTCTCGGCTCTCCATCCCCACGGCCTGGTGCTAGCAGAGCCCTGCATCTCTCAGAATAGATATAGATCTCTATATATAGACTTCATCTGGTTCTATTAACATAAATATGATCACTTTAAAAATACACGTACTGTATTATGTACACTATGTACACGGGGCTGGGCGGGTGCCGGCGGGGGCCCTCGGCACCGCTTCCCGCCTGGTTCCTGGAACCGTTCACATTTGTTAAAAGCTCCTCAGTTTCTCTGGCATGAGAGATGCTGGGGGGGGGAGGACGACAACTGGGGGCAACCCTGCAGCTGCTGCCTGAGGCGGGACATGTCTGAGCTGTGCCGGTGCAGGCTCCCGGTGAGGGAGCGCCCTGATGCTGCAGTGGTGGGACCCCGAAGTCAGCCCTCACTGCGGGGTCAGGCCTGTCAGAGCAGCCAAATGCACTTTGCATATGTTAAAACTGCGCAGGGATCCAGACGTCCTGACAGCTCCAGCGTCCGTGCCTGCCTGGGGCCGGGTTAGCAGCGAAGCCCTGGGAACAGCAGGGAGCCCAGTGGGGCATCAGGGCACCGCAACGCATGAGCAGGGGTGGCTGGTGCCCTGGTGCAGTGTGGTGGGGAGTGGGTTCGGGCCTGGGACAGGAGCTGGCGCCAGGGGTGAGCAGCACCGCTCGGTGCAGGCTGCACATGGTGGAGCCTCTGCTCAGCTCCGGACACCGCAGCTCCATGCTGCAACCGCTGCACAAGCACCAGGAGAGCATCAGGGCAGGGGGAACCTGGAGTCAGTGGGGAAGGGGATGGGGAGCACCCCAGCACCCACCCCCCGCGGCTGCCCCCCACCCTCTGCCCCCTCCAAACCATCACGCTGCATCTCCAACAAGCTTGGCCCGTGGCCTCTTGAGGCAGTGGCACCGAGGCAGCGGCGAGGTCGGGTCGGGCTGTCCAGGGCCATGCTGGCGCAGGGCTGCCGGGGCGGCGAGAGGAGCGTCGGTGAGGGAGGCGTGCTGGTGGCCTCTGGCTTCCCCAGCGCCGCGGCGGGCGGTCACGGGGCACCGGTGCGTCCCGCCAAGCTCGGCGCAGGGCAGCGGAACGGTGGGGCTGGGCACGGCGCCCTCCTGCCCAGCCAGGGGCTGCAGTGCTGGGGCTGGCCCCGCAGGGATGGGCAGCGGCGGCAGCGCGGGGCTCTGGTGCTCGGTCCGCGGTACACTGTATATATTTATATATAAACAAGGACAGCAGTGCTGTGATGTTGCAATGAGGAACAGCTGCTCTGGTGCTGGATGCTCCCGGAAGATCTGGTGCTGCAGTTCGAATGGAGAGATCAGGGGCACGGCCAAAGCCAGGTGAAGTTTCTGTGCACCGGCTGCCATCCGGCCTTCCCTCCGGCGCGCGGTGCAAGGGGGTGGCGGGGCTCTCAGCGTGCAGACAAACCTCTCGCGCCGTGCCTCAGGAGTAGATGGTGATGACCTCCCGGCCCCCACCGCGCACCAGGAGCACTCGGTCCAGGTGCTCCGTCAGCACCTCCAGGAACTCCATGTCTGCACGGCCGTCAAGGAGGACCAGCACCACAGCATGGGGACTGCTCTGCCCCATCCCTGCCAGGCCTCCAACCCAGGGAGCAGAGCCCAGGGCACCGACAGCCCCACAACAGAGCCTGGAGCTGTCCTGAGCCAAGGGGCCAGGGGAACCCAGCACCACTGGTGCCACACAGCGGGGACCGTGGCTGAGCCCACCGCAGCACTCACACATGTGGGTGCAATGTCAGGTGTCCCCAGCACCCGTCCCATGTACATCAGGTCTGCTGGGCCGGCAGCCTGATGCCAATGGGTGTCGGACCCAGCTTGGGGCAAGAGGTGTAGGGGAGTCTGGACTCAGGCCAGCCCGGGGCAGTGGCCCCACAGGAAGGATACAGTTCTCATCCCCTTTCCGGTTGCGGGGAGGCCCTGGCATGTTCAGCAGGACCAGCTTGGCGTCCTGGGACTTCTTCACAATCACCTCGTTGAGCTTCACGGCTGTGTGCATCCTCCGCACGTTGGACTGGTTCCTGCGGGTGACAGCACGTGTGGGCACAGGGACGGCTGCAGCCACCGGCCCCAAGGGGTGCCACGAGCTGGGGGGGGGCAGTGAGCTCTCTGCCCGCAGTGGCAGCGGTGAGCTGCAGGGCCATGCATGGTGCCCACGGGCAGCAGCACTACTGGTGCCCGAGCCAGCTCTGCAGGGAGCCCTCAGCAATGAGCCAGGGCAGGCAGGGCTGCATGGCCACAGGGGCTGCGCTGGCAGCACCAACCACACTCGTGCATGGGGCAACCGTGACGCTGTGAGCGTGGCCCAGCTTCCCCACCCCTGCCCCGGCCCCAGCCAAACCCACACTTACAGGTTCTCCCACTCCCTGCCAGGAGCACGACGGGGCCAGGGCGGAGGGAGAGAGAAAGAAAGAGAAGAGTGAGCGCCACGTGTGCCCCCACGTCCCTGCACACGCTGAGGGACCCCCCCACCCCACCTCCCACCACCAATCGCAGGGTTCAGCTCAGTGGCTGCAGGGGTCCCTCTGGGTAAAGTGCTGCCAGGGCCCTGCCTGGGGCAGGCAGGGATGACCGGGGTGCAGGATGCAGGGGGGAATGGGGTGGCAGCATGTGGGGCCGTACGGCTTCATGTTGAAGAAGTCCTTGATGCCCTCAGGGCTGACGGGGCTCTTGCTCTTGTTCTTCTCAGCAACAGACTTCTCCTTGGTCCAGGTGAGATGCACCTTCTCAGGGGCCGTCTCCACCTCGTCACCGGGGGACTGGGAGCTGCTGGAGAAGGTGGTGGCGTTTTTGTCATGGATGAGCTGGACCTGCAGAGAGGAGAGGGCGCCGGTGGGCAGGGGCTGGGGGCAGCCGGGAGCCCAGCCCTGTCCTGGCACCGTCCCTCACCTCCTCCTCCGGCTTCTCCTCGCCGTCGCCCCCCTGCTCCTCGGGAACGCTCAGGCGCAGGCGCGTGTTGGCTGGGTTCTTGCGCCGGATGGAGCCGCGGGACTCGTCCGTGATGCTCTGGATCTGTGCGGGACAGAGTCAGCCGGGGAGCAGGGCAGAGGGGGGTTGGCCGGGCAGACCCCAGCCTGCTGCCCCGCAGGATGAGTGCAGCAAAGCCGCCACGGGGCTGGACCCCCACAGGCTGTGCTGCAGCCTCACCTCCCGCTCCCGCTCGTTCTTGGTGAGGTGCATTTGCTTGAGGATCTGGGAGCGCTGCTCCATCACCAGAGTCTTCTCATAGGTGTAGGCAGAGATGTCGCTCTCGTGCTGTGGAGGGGAGCAGGAGAAACCATGGTGCAAGGTGAGCTGCACCCACTGCTCCCAGCCTGGCCCTGCAGTTCTCCATGGACCTATGTGTCCCTGTGGCAGTGGGTTTCCCCCACCATGGTCCCGTGTCCTCCCAGGGCAGGGTCAGTCTGGCTCCCCCACATGCAGCATCCCCAGCTGCGGCACATGCCCCATCCTAGCACTCACCATCTCCACCACCTCCACCTCCGCAGTGATGCGGAGGTGGTACAGGAACGTGGTCAGGTCCTTCTTCATCTGGATGCTGTTGTCGTCCATCTGCGCCACCGTGAAGATGCGCATCTTGCACTTGCGCCAGACCTGCAAGGGAGGGAGGCATGGCCACGGCCCGGCGGAGACGGCCCCGGCCCCCTGCCCCACACCGCGGGGCCCGGGCTACCTTGTGGTGCCGCAGGAGGAAGGGCAGCAGCATGAGCATCCCCCCGTCATGCACAATCCACCAGACGTCGATGTGGCCCTCAGAGAACCGCTCCTGGTTGCCTGGGAACATGGCGACGTTCTTGGCCACCAGCAGGGCCAGGTGCCCGGCCGTGGTCTCTCGCACCAGCTCTGGAGGGGAAGGGCCATGTCAACTGCAGCGGGTCACAGCCTCGCCGGCAGCGGCAGCACCCGCCCTTTGTGGCACCTACCAATGAAGTTCCTCCAGGTCTGGTGATCCTCCTTCTGGCGCCAGCTGCGGGGCCACCCCACCAGCACCGTGTTGTGCTGCAGCCCCCCCAGCCCGCTGGACTGGATGAGGTGGGACATCCCATCCCGCAGGTTGGAGGAGATCACGACCTGGCAGAAGCCCTTCACCTTCTCTGCTTCCATCAGGCGGCGGATGGACTGGAGGGCAGAGGGAGGTCAGAGACCAGGGGGACAGGGGATGGGCGCCCGGTGCAGCTATCAACCACAGCCCCAGCTGCAGCACCACAGCCTGTGGGTGCAGGGTGTGGGGTATGGAGCGTGGGTGCAGGGTGTGTGGTGCAGGCCCCTGTGCGGTGCCAGGTCTCCGTGCCCCAGGGCAGGCTGGCGGCTCCGGGCTGGCAGGGGTAAGCCCCGATGGTGAGCGGCGCTGGCGCATGGCTGCACTGTGCCGAGCAGGGGGTGTCCCCGTGCCGGGGCTCTGCCGGGCGGCGGAGCAGCAATTAGAGGTATTTACACAGAGAAATTATAACGTGTCTGCATGGGAGAGAAAGTGTTTGCTTCCGAGGGCTTAATCTCGTTAATATGATGCTGGGCTGGGGGTGGGGATGGCTTTGCTGCAGCAGGGAAGGAACCGAGTCCCACCCTGGCACTGGGGCTGGGGGGCCATGGGGTGGGGCGGGGGGCTCTGGGGAGGGTCGGGGCTGTGGCAGCTGTGGCAGCTGCAGGACAGTGGAGGGGCTGCTCAGAACAGCAGCACCTTGCCAGGCTGTGCCATGCCGTGTGCCATGTACCATGTGCTGTACCACATGCTATGTGCCAGGCCATGTACCATGCACCGTGCCATGCCAAGCCCTGCTGCAGCTGAGACTGGGACCACTGCCTGCCTGGTGCTGCTGTCTCTGGAATCTGAGAAAGGGGGCATGGGTCCAGAGGTCCCCATAGTGCCCCAAGCACAGGCAAAACATCGAGTCTTTGGGCTCTACCCGGTGCCACCTCAGTGTTCTCCCGGCCAGCTGGGTCCACCAGCTCTGGCCATGGGGCAGCACCACTCCCAGGATGGCAGCAGCCCTGGCGTGGGCAGCTCTCACCTCCTCTGCCCTCTGTGCCTGTGGGTGGTTGTCCAGGAAGGTCCCTTCCAGCACGGAGGCCACGATGGTGAGGCCCTTGCCAGCCTTGAGCTGCGACGTGAAGGACAGGAGCTGGGGGTGCACCACGTTCTGCTCCTGATCTCCACGGACCAGGACCAGCAGCTGTGGCCTGAAAGGATGGTTCTGCAGTCAGTGCCCATGTCCCAGCCAGCCCCGGTCCCCCTGGTCCCCACAGCTCCCCCAGCCTCACCTCCAGTTCTTGGTGTGGGGGGGTCCCTCCTCCAGCCGCAGCAGGGCATAGCGGGCTGCGCTCAGGGACAGCCCCCGGATCCCGTCTCCCCATTCCTTCTCCGCCCTGTGGGAACCGTCAGCAGGTAAGGGATGCTCCGGCCATGGATCACCACCCTGGCACGCCGGAGCACCCCAGGACGAGCAGCCTGGGGCATCTGTCAGTGCTGGGCAGGGTCTGTGGCACCCCCAGCCGCCCTTACCCACGGTACTCGATGTATTTGTAGATGAGGCCAGCGATGAGCATGGCGACCAGGGCATAGTACCAGGAGCAGATGAACATCAGCGCCAGGCAGAGGCTCATGCCCAGGAATGACAGGGTCCTGCAGAGAGCAACGTGTGCTCAGCGTGCCCTGGCCCGCAGCAGTGACCGGGGTGGTGGGGGGTGACAGGGTGCGGCAGGACACCCGTTCATTCCTGTCCCATCCCATCGCTGCTCACCAGTGGTAGTAGCGGAACCGGGGCCGCCAGTTGGGCGTTCGCAGCAGCGTCTGCACTGCACATGCCAGGTTGACAAACATGTAGCACATGAGGAAAAACCTGCAGGAGAGAGCATGAGGTTGAGCCGGGAGCTCCAGGGCCACAGCCGGATCCCACCGCACCTCCCAGCCCCGTGTGGCCGATGCTGGAGCGGGACCCTCCAATGGACAAGGGAGCTGGGGGACACAGAGCAACCAGACCCCAACACCAGGCAAGGAGGGGCTCTGGGGTCCCTGAGGGGTTCCCTTCTTCCTGGGCAGGGGCTGGGGCAATGGGGACAAAACCCCTGAGGAGCTGAGACCCACAAGTGCCACCCGCCTGGCCTGGGTGAGGGAACGTGGGCCCATCCGCCACTCGCAAAGGTGTGTGTGGACAGAGCATGCTGCCTACATGGAGAGGATGGGAGCCACCTCGTCCAGGGAGGCGATCAGGATCCCGATCTCGCAGATGCAGGCTGTAAGCAGCAGTGCCCATGTTGGCTCCCCATTGGCTTTGCCGTGGCCGAAGACCTGGGAGAGACGGGGAGGGCACGCGTCAGAACCCCCCCACCGTGCACCCAGCCCTGCCAGAAGCAGGGGCCAGGGGTCACATGGGAGCTGACACATCCCAAGCCAGTCGGGTGCCCCATCCCTGGCAGTGTTCAAGGCCAGGTAGGACAGAGCCTTGGGAAACACGGTCTAATGTGAGGCATCCCTGCCCATGGCAGCGGCGTGGAACTGGATGATCTTAAGGTCCTTTCCAACCCAAACCATTCTGTGATTCTATGGCAGGTCCTACCAGGTCAGCGGTCCCAGGGCTGGCAGGACTGGTTCCCACTGCTGGTACAGCCCCATTCCTGGCAGACCCCCCACCCAGAGCGGCCCCTGTGCCCCCGGGACCCCACCCAGGGATGAGCCCCAGCTCAGTCAGTGTGGAGTCAGGCACCCCGTGCCTGGGACGGACACGCTGCAGCTGTGGGAACAGGGGGGGCCCGGTGCAAGGCAGGCGACAGGGGTGCGTGTCTGGATGCATTAGAGGCTGCGGGCGGCGCGAGCGAGCGAGAGGAAGGGAGGATAAAATTAGCCCGTTCTTCCCTGGGGGGAGCTGTCGGCTCGGATTTGGGGAGATGAGGTTGTGAGAACGCGTCTTCGGAGAGCACATAAATACGAAGCGGCACGGCAGCGGGGGGGTGCCCTTTCCCACACTAGCGTCTCACCGACACCGCAGCCCACTGCGGCCGCCCACCGCCGGTAACCGCGGGAGGAGGGCAGGCAGCGCGGGCGCTCACCAGGCTCCCGTGCTGGGAGAGCCACGGCCATGGTGGGTGCTCGGGGCTGGCTGGGCTCGGGGGACACCTACCCTGAGGAAGGGCACGATCCCATCCCTGGAGATGGCTTGCAGGAGGCGGGGGGCTCCTGTGAGGCTCTGCAGCCCAGCCCCACACGTGGAGAAGAAGGAGCCGATGACAATGACCCATGGGGATGGCCATGCCAGGGTGCCAACCACCAGGTTCCCATTCACAGCTTCACCAAACCTGTGGGGCAGCAGCATCACCTGTGGCTCCATCCTGTGGCTGAGCCCCATGAATGCCACAGGAGCACAGCTCAGCCCCACAGGCAGGTTAGACACTGAGAGACACCACCATGGGGGGACCGGACAGGATCAGGGAAGGGCCCTGCCCTGGCTGGTGATGGTCCCCAGTTTCCCGGGGGCAAGCACGGGAGTGGGGTCTCAGGTACTGGGAGTCTGTCCCCATCCTGGCACGCGTGGACAAGGGGAGGCAGGGGACGGGCGCTCCCCGTTCCCTGTGCCGGGAGGAAGCCGCTAAGGCTGCGTGTGGCTGGATCCCGGTTGTGCTGGTGCTGGCAGCCCAGAAGTGTCACCTGCAGCGGCAGTGCGCTGGGCTGCCCCAGATCCGCCTGTTGACAAACGAGCGCTGCCGGCAGCGTGGGAGCGGGAGGAAGGGCTGCGGATGCGCAGCAAAACATCGGGGGGGGGGGGGGGGGGGGGGGGCAGGCACGACATGACAGGGCACAAACGAGCCCTTAACGCCTGTTACAAGTTCGGGTCTCCCCCGAGAGCCCCCCCCCCCAAACCCCCTGCGCTCTCACCCCAGATCCCCGCAGACCCCTCCTTCTGCCCGGTGTGCCCCAGCTGCAGCCCCCCACCAGTGTCCCCACCTCCCATCGGGGCCACTCTGCCTCAGCCCGTTCCCGGGGCCCTGCACGGCCGTGGGACACTCACTTGTCACGCAGGACGACCCCCTCGATGCACGCCCCGAAAAGGACGACAGAGCTGATATCTGCCAGCTGGTCAAGGAGAGCCAGGAGGCTGTGGAGTCCCCCCGTGAACCACCACCACCACCGGTGGGGTGCCGGGACCCCTGTCCCAGCCCAGTGGAGCACCCAAGCGGGTCCCTGAACAGCAAACCCACACAGCCCCAGCCCATGGCCCAGGCTTAGGCGAGTCCTGAAGGATACAGACAGCAGAGGTGGTGGCGATGGCCAGGATGGTGCCTGTGGGGATGGACTTCTGGGCGTCCCGCAGGTCTCCGGAGCGGTTGGAGCCGGCCATGATGCCTGGGATGAGAGCGGATGGTGCCGGTGCAGCCCCGAGCAGCACAGCTCATGCCAGGCACAGTGCGAGCCCTGGGTGCTGCAGGGCACCAGCTCTGCAGTGTGCGAGGACAGGCAGCGGGCACAGAGCTGGCAGTGGAGCTGGCACTGCCATGACTCGGGGTCCCCAGTCCACCCTTCCCTGTGCCCCTCAGCACTTCCCCTCCCCAAGCCGCAGTCTGAGGCCACTCAAGGATTAGCTCAAAATGCTTTTAAGTGACTTGTCTCATTAGCCCTTAATTAGCTCAATCTGTGATGGCGGCTGCAGCAGTGACAGGGTCCAGCCCAGCCGCTGCGCTGGGAAGGCAGGAGACCAGGCTGGGACACAGCTGGGACATGGCTGGGACCAGCAGGTCCGGCACAGCCAGAGGGACGACCCGCGTTCCTGTTGTGGCATCGGCCACGGCTGCCACCGCACAGCCCTGCAGCCGCCTGCAGCTCAGCCCGTGTCACCGAGGGGACGGCACCAGCACCACACAAACACCGGGACCTGCGGCCGGCGGGCGCGGGCGGGATGCCGGCAGGGTCCGTGTGCGGAGCGGCGCTGCAGGGTCCGCCCGGCTGGAGGGCCCCCCCCCGCCCCGCAGCGCCAGACTCGGCCGGTGATCGCCCTGCCCGGGACAACCCTGGGAGGACCCCGGCTCCGGCATTAGCGAAGTGGGACCCGCCGGCGGCACCGCGGCGGCTCCGCAGCGGGACTGGGCCGGGGGGGGCTCCTCCGCCCCCGGGAGCTATAAATATCTGAGCGCTGGGACGTCAGCGCCGAGCGGCTCCGTCAGATCTGGAGCGCGGGTGGGTGCGCGGGAGGTGCGGGCTGCGATCCATCCCCGCATCCATCCCTGCATCCATCCTCACATCCATCCCCGCATCCATCCCTGCATCCATCCTCACATCCATCCCCGCATCCATCCCTGCATCCATCCTCACATCCATCCCCGCATCCATCCCTGCATCCACCCTCACATCCATCCCTGCGCTCACCCTCACATCCATCCCTGCACCCAACCCGATATCCATCCCTGCACCTATCCCTACACCAATCCCCACACTCAGCACGAGGCAGTGCACATTGGGCTGTGCCAGAGCACATCATGGCACATGTGCCAAACAGTGCCCCTTGGCATGACCACAGCTCCCACCTGTGACCGAGGGGAAGTAGATGCCGACAAGCAGCGTGAAGTAAGAAGTCATGTCACTGAAGACGTAGGGCTGGTCCATGTCCACCGGTGTGTCAGGGGTGCTCACAGAGGGCAGCCCCCGCTTCTCCACAATCACACCCTTGGTCAGGTACGAGCTCCAGAGGTTCTCTGTGAGGAGGCAGAGGCTGGCATGAGGAGGTGCTGGAGAGTCACCCACACCCAGCACAGCACCTCCTGCCCCACAGCCCAAAGGGACGGAGCACCACCTCTCCCCACTCCAGCATCACTGAGCACCAGGGCCACTGGCATCGAGCAGGTGAGGGACATGGCATCCCCAGCCTGTCATGAATGCGCAAAAACACCCAGATAGGCAGCACGGGTGAACAAGTGGAGTGGGTCTGTCCTGCTACTGGTATCAATCCTGCAAGATACTGGAGCAGATGACACAGGATTGTGGTAGCAAATAATTAAGAGGGTAATATAATTAATGCTGATCAACAGAGGTTTAAGGAAAGTGGATCGTGTCAGAGCAACTTGGTAATGTTTGTGATGGGATTACGAGCGCAGGGCTGATGTAACAGGCTTAGTGGCCCTCCGCGTGCTGCCTTGGCTGCGCATCACAGTGAGAAACTGGAGCAGCAGAGAGCAGCCAGCACCTGGGAACAGCTACTGAGTGGGTCCACAGGGACCAGCCCTCAGCACCCTCCCAGAACAGCTCATTTCTCCCCTCAGGGACACCCAGTGCCTGGGCACAGCCATCCCCAGCCAACTCTGCCGGCACGGCGTGGTGCCACCCTGATTCGCAATGTTGCCAGCCCAGTCAGATGGTGTCAGCCCTGGCTCTGCCCTGCACATCCCAGATGAGGGAGCGTTTGCTGGCTGCTGCCCTGACTGTCAGGCTGGGTTGGGGACTGCATCCCCTCCCCAGCAGAAAAGGGCTGTACTCAGCGGCCAGATCCTCCTCCACAAGTCCTCAGGCTTTTGACCGAGGCTCCAGGTCACAAGACCTCAGACCATGAGGAGCCTCTCGAATACCCAGGGAATGCACTCTACCACCTTGCTGTGACACAGCCTGCTAGCCACAGCCCCAAGCACCACAGGCTTGGTGAAGTCCAAGCTCCCACAGCCGGGTCCAACAACCCAAGCGTGGCACTGAGCATTGGCCTCCCCTGCCCACTGTGGACTGTGAGCACCTGGCAAATGGACCAGCGGCTCCAGGAAAACAGCTCACAGGTGGCTCCTCCCAGCAAAGCCACGAGCAGTTCTGCAGCCATGGCCCCTCTCCAGGTGCCGCTGCAGCCGCAGCAACAAAGTGCCCCTTAGGAGCGATCGCTCCTCACAAAACCTCAGATCAATACCAGCCTTTCCAAAGGCCAAGCAGAAGTGGAGGGAGGATTTATTCCTCCCCAGCCTTTGGGCATCCTTGGAGCCATCCTGCTGCAGTCCGGCTGGCGCAGACCCCACGCAGGCAGCTACAGCACCCAGCTCAGTTGATGGTGCTGGAGTCCATCCTGCTGCTTGGTACAGTGTGAGCGCGGCTCACTGTGCCCAAGTGGCAGAGCAGCCCATGGCAGGGATCACCCACGGCAGGGATCACCCACAGCAGGGATCACCCAGCTGCCCCCACAACACCAGCCTGGCATGGCCAAGGGGCTGGCCACCCATCTGTGCCCACAATGCCCCCCATGGCACCAGCCTCTCCACCAGCCCTGCCAGCATGGCCACTGCCCCACCACAGCTCCCCCGGGGCTTGCCATAAAATCACAGAACCACAGCCTGGTTTGAGTTGAAGAGAACTTAAGGCTCCTCCAGCTCCAACCCCTGCCACGGGCAGGGACACCTTCCCCTGGAGCAGCTTGCTCCAAGCCCCATCCAGCCTGGCCTTGAACACTGCCAGGGATGGGGCAGCCACAGCTTCTCTGGGCACCCTGTGCCAGCGCCTCAGCACCCTCATATGGAAGAACTCCTTCCTAATGTCTCATTTGTGCCTAGTCCTGTGCCTCTTCCTTGCACCCACATCCCCACACCTCCCTCCCTGCTCTTCCAGCCCTGTGCCCATTCCCATGCCTCTGCCCCTGTGCCAAGCCCACCTTGGATAAGGCCACTGGCGGCACCAGGGATGCCCTCGATCTCGGTCACGTTGTTCATGGTGAAGTACTCATCACAGGTGGCATTGAGGAAGCGGGAGGTGCAGAAGAGCTCCCAGAGCTTGGAGCCCACCGTCTCGTTCCCCTCCATCACCACCTTGGTGCAGAGGTCAAAGCCGTGGCGTGAGAGGGTCCTGTTGCCCAGGAGGCAGATCCTGGAGGGGAGCAGGCACTCAGCACATGCACACACACAGTGGCCCTGCCGGAGCCCCATGGGACACCGTACTCACGGGAAGCTCGGTGGGTCGAAGGCTGACTTGATGACACCAGCATAGATAGCGAGGATGGAGAGGATGACGCAGCCCAGGAAGACCAGGGCAAACTTGTTGACGTACTTGACCCCCACAAACACCACCGTGGCCATGCAGGTCAGCACACAGGTGCCGTACACACGCATGTTGTTGAGCATCGCTGCTGCCTCGCCGCTGGCGTCCTCTGCCTTGAAGATGGCCATAGCCGGGAAGATGTAGGCCTGGGAGAGAGTCATGGCATCACTGCTAAAAGTCTTGTGGAGGGGACCCCTCAGCCCCACTGCAAAGCCTCAGCTCCCTGACAGGCCATGAGGAGCAGGCAGCATGGGCAGGCAAAGGCTGAGCTGCCCTGCCAGGACTTGAGCCCTCGGCACCATGTGAGTGGAAGACCCAGACACGCACCAGCAGGATTTCGATGGTGCCCAGGATGTACATGGCGCCGGCAAAGGTGGTGCCCAGGTAGAAGCAGAGCCCCACGGCCCCACCAAACTCAGGTCCCAGGGAGCGCGAGATCATGTAGTAGGATCCACCCGCTGCAAAGAGAGCAAAGATGGGTCCCAGCCAGACCCCGTGGCAACCTCAGCCCTGCCAGGTATCCCAGGGGGCCGGATGGAGCCAGGGCAGCCCTGGACCCTGCTCCAGCATGAAGTAGGATGCAGTCCCCAGGGCCCCAGAGCAGCCAGGCTGGCAGAGCTGTTTCACGGGAGCCCAGCAGCCAGGTGTGACGGCTTTGCGGACACGTTGTCCCCTGGGACACCAGATGGGCAATGAAGCCTCAGGAACACGGGCCATGTCCTGCTCCATCCTCCCAGAGGAGCCCTTACAGTGGTGCTGCTGGGATCGATGGTCCCACTGCAGCAGCAGGATGATGAATAGCTTTAATTGCACCGTGTGCTGGGGCCATCAGTGCCATGCCCAGCCCATGGCAGAGCAGCCCACGGCAGATCAACCATGGCAGTGCAGCTCCCCGGGCTGGACGTGCTCTGGGGGTGCCAGCCCGCACACCAGACCCCGCGGTGCCTCCCGGGGCAGAGACCCCACCGCCCAGCCCGCGGCTCCCATCCTCCTGCCACCGCGTCTCCCCCGCGGCCGCGCCAGGCTGGCGTTGGGAGGAGCCGCGGCTGGCGGCTCTCGCTCCATCTGCACCTCGCTGCTCTGGGGACGGGTGAGAGCTCCAGCTCCGCGCTCCCCAGGGCCATGGGGAACCCGCACGGGGGGTGGCAGGAGCCGGGGGGCGGCTGGTGGCGCTGTGAGCTCCCATGCAACACGGACACAGGGACCCGCAGGGAGCCGGCGGCCCTCGCCCATGGCACACACACGGACGCGGGCTCGGCTGTACCTGGCACCACACCGTTGGTGGCGATCGCGCTCATGGAAATGGCCGTCAGCATCGTCTGTGGGAAGAAACACGATGTCAGCGCCTGGCAGAGCTCCCTCCACGCTTGGGAGCAGGAAGGGAGAGCTGGGACCACGCTGGGACATGGGGCTCCCTGGGACCATGCTGAGATGTGCCACAGGACCAGGACGGGTAGATGGATGGACGGGCAGGCAGGCAGTTGCCTGGCAGTGCTGCGAGGGGCAGGCAGTCCCTGGGCTGCCCAGGATGCTGCCCATATTCAGCCCCCTGACCCTGGGGTCGCTGTCCTGTTGGGATGGCTCATTGCAGCACGGCATATGGGGCCAGGGCAAGGGATCCCCCTCCACAACCCTCCCTCCACATCCCCCCATCACATCCCCTCACATGGCTGCTATGATCTGGGTCACCATTTGAGCATCGTTCTGCTGCCGATTCCTTTGGGAAGCAGAAGGCTTCTCCTTGCTCTAAGAGGGGCACAGGCAGGGCAGTATATGCCCGCATCCACAGCCTGCCCAGCCTGACTGGTGAACCCCAGACCTTAGGGAGGTAAGGGGGGACCCGGCAGCTCCATCACTCACGCAAGAGCAGCAGAGGAAGACCATGCAGAAGGACTCCATGATGCCGGCAATCCCCACCACCCAGGTGAGGCGCAGGAAAAGAATGACCCCAAAGATGTTCTGGAGACAGGGCAGGTAGACGCCCATGAAGGTGCCCATCCGTGGGGCCTGCCAAGGGAACAGGCAGCCATCAAAGCTCACAGGCCTGGCTGGCAGAGGAGCGAGGGGTCCTGCTCCTCCTGCAACACAGCCAGGGACCCTGGTTGAAAGCACTGCCCAGCACATGCCCGGGGGCCTGGGAGAAGGGGCTGCATCCCCCACCTGAACCGGCTTCTTCTTGCCCCCGTCATTGTTCTCAGCCTCCTCGTGCTCCCGGCTCCCCTGCGGCAGGTTGGTGTAGTTGGCCAGGCCACTCAGCAGGGACGAGACCATGGGGCTGGTGTCCATCTCCTCCTGCAGACAGCAGAGCCCAGCGCCATGAGGACAGGCCTTCAGGGCCCTGGCCAGCCCCACAACACCAGCTCCTCACCAGATGCCACTGCACTGCCTGCCCCGCAGGCATGGCTGCAGCAGAGCGGACCCAGCCTGAGGCTCTGTTTGGGTGCCAGGGTGCAGATCAGGTGCTGTGGGAGCTGCCCAGCTGAGCCCCCTCCCCATGGACCCCTCTTCCCACCATGCATGCCCTACCTCAAAGAGGGCCATGTTCTTGCCATCGTACTCTTTTCCCTTCTCCAGGTCTGTGCTATTGATGAAGGGGCTGCTCTCCTTGGGATTGCCATCTCCTGTGGGGACAGTGCAGAGTCACCCACGCAGTCCCAGCCCCAGCCTGTGCTGCAAGAGCGGCCACCCTGCAAGGCTGTTGCTGCTGGGGGCTGCAGCTGCACCCAGCTCCTGTGGTAGGGGCCATGGGCACCGCACTTGTGCCCAGTCCCAGGACAGGCAAGGGCAGCTCCTGTGTCCAGCCATCAGCATCACCTCTGGGCCACACATGGTCAGGGGAGGCTCCTGCCTGTCCCCAGGAGCCACGTGCTGCCCTGCGCGGCCAGGCGCATCCGCGCAGTGAGGTGAGTGGTGTGGATCCATGGGGAACCCTCCCAGCAGGATGCTGGCAGCAATAACTCACGGTGGGTGAGCGCGCTGGGGCTACTCACAGCGCTGTGCCTGCAGCGGCAGGATGCGGCCAGATGCTCTGCATGCAATTGTAGCAGGGATGGTCCCGGCATGGTTCCCGGGAGTGCGGCGAGTGGCCAGAATCCTGGTCGTGCTCCACAACATGCACCATGGGAGCAGGGCCTGCAGTCTCACTGGCTGCACCTCAAGGCAGGGAGGTGTCTGGAGGTGCCACCACTGAGGGCAGGCACTGCTGGGCCATGGGAGAGGCCACAGCTTGCAGAGCCTGCAGAGCTGCTGGGACAGGGCCATGGCTGCTCACTGCATTAACGACCTCATGCAGAAGAAACCCGGAGCCGGCTTAATAGCAAGGAAAACAGCCGAGCTGCAGAGCAGCAGAAATAAATCAGGCTGGAAATGGAGCAGCAGCGAAGATGGTGCTGCCGGAGTGGTGTAGCCCTGAGTGGAGGCCCAAAACAAGGGGGGCAGGGGCAGTGAGAGCCTGGGAAGCCAAAGGACATGGTGATGGGCAGAGAGGCTCAGTGGGTGATGGCCCCTATGGCACAAAGAAACCAGCCCTGAGTGGGAGGAGAGGGGCTCCTCACCACACGCCCATTCACCCATCATGGCCCTGCAGCCAGGGCAATGGCCCTGCTGGTGGCAGCAGCTCTGCAGGGCAGGCTGCCTGCACATGCAGGAATAAAGACCCACTCCACATCCCAGGACAGGGGCAAGAGCCATCCCCTCCACTGGCCTTGAGCACAGAGCCTGGGGGTGCCCAGAGAGGATGCAGGGGGGACCCATGGTCCAGGGCAGTGCCAACACCCACCCCCTGCGGGACAGACCCCACAACTGTTTGGAGCAGGTCCTTTGCAGGCCTCCTGCCTGTTGACTCATGTTCGGGATCCTGGGAGCCAGCGTGCAGTGGTGATTCACCATCTGCATTCATCATGGCTGACCGGAGGTGAAGCCCTGAGTGCCACAGGTAATGCTGACCCACAGGCTGTCCCCCATCTCTCAGCAGTCCCTGGTCCCCTCCAGCACAGGGCAGCAGCATCCCCAGCAGTACAACTGAAGTGAAAGAAGAGCCCAACCCTACTTCTGGGCAGGAATGGCTGTGGTGGCAGCACCCGGACACCCCACCCTCATCCCGGACCCCTTTAGATGGATGCCTGGCACCATGTGCTTCACGGCTGGCACGTGGTCTGCCCCGTGTCCCCCACCAAAGGATGTGCAGGGGGGTCTCAGCATGGACCAACATGCTCCTTGCTGGGGTTTGGTCTCAAGAGCCGCACCCAGCACTCAGCAGTGCTGGGCAGCAGTGCAGGCTGGCACACCCCTGCTGGCCATGGCTCCCACCCACTGCACCGGCTCTGGCACCATGTGGATGTGGGATGCCCACTATGCCAATAGGACACCCCCAGGGGTGCAGGAACGGGGGTGTCAGAGCCACCTCTGCTCCCCGGGACCCCATGCAGGGCTGGACAGCGCCGGGGAGCACGGGGACAGGGTCAGCGCGGGGGGGGGGGAGACCGAGGCCCGGGGGCCTCACAGGGAGAGCAGAGCCCACGGGGCCTCGCCGCCTCCTGGTACCCGGCGACGACATCACTGCGCTGGTTTCCATGGCAACGGCGAGCCACGGCCGCCCGCTCCCGCGCTTATGTAACGCACCGGTGCCCCCCGCGTCTCGGCCACCGGCATCGGCCACCGACTGGCCCGACGGGCCCCACCGACAGACAGCAGCACCCCCGGGTGCCCGTGCTCCAACCCGCCGGCACTGCCGGCACCAAACCTCGCCGCCCCTCTGCCCTGTCCCGGCGCGCCAGCCCTCTGCATCACCACATGGACCACGGCTCCGAGCCGGCACCGCCCGGGCTGCCAGGGCCAGAGGGGCCACAGGAGCCCCTCGCCGGGTGGTGCCGCCGGGAGGGGCGGGAGGTGGGGATCCAGGGATGGACACGGCACAGCTCCGGCATTCCTGGGGCACGGCTCAGGGGAACCCTGACCCCCAGGCTGGAAGGAGTTAAGCGCCAGGGCCGCGGGGTCCCAGGTGACAACGCGCTCCCCGCTCCTGCCGGAGACCATTTTGCCGCAGAGGGGCTGGTGCAGCCTCTCCTCAGCAGCTGCCACAGGATCTGTGCTCTGTGCAGGCAGCGGCACGCAGGACCCCGCAGCCCGGCCAGGGCAGGGCTCACCCTACCACCCACCGGCCCGGCGGCACCGAGGGGGTGACACCTCCCGGCCACGGGGCACACGGACACTGCCGGTGCCCCCGCACCAGCCAGGCCTGCCCATGCCCCCAGCAGAGCCCCAGGCGAGCAGCTCGGGGGCAGGACGAGGCCGGGCAGCGGCTTGGGAGAGGCAGTGTGAGCAGAGCCGAGCTGAGCTGTGCCAGGCTTCGATCCCGGCGCTCAGCTGCCCCCTCCCCAGGGATCGCTCAACACGAATCGGCCTTTTAATTTGCTGCGGCGGCTGGAAGGGCTCGCGGCGGGATTGCTGGCAGGAACCCGCAGCCCTGCTGTGGGCACCGCGCCGTCCCGCTCGCCGCGGGGTTACCACCGGCCCTGCCTGCTCAGGGCATTCAAAGGCCGACCTCGCTGCCCATCTCAGCACCCCGAGAGCCAAGGGACCATCCCTGTGTCCCAGATCTTACCTGCCCCACAGGGCAGTGCTCTGGCTGCAGTATCAGCCACAGTCTGATCTCCTAATGGCTTTTAACTCAGCCCTAAATTAGGTTGGGAAGCGTCATGTCCCCCATCCCAAATCCTCCCTAATCACTTTACATGGTGCAGGGCACCAAGCGCTGCCTGCAGGGAGTCCGAGCAGCCAACCCCTATGGGCTAATTAAACAGAGCTGCTGCCTCCTCCTGCCCAGCCACAGCCAGCCTGTCCTGTCCATGGCACCCCGTGAGGGCCAGCTCCCTTGCACCACCAGGCACCTCCGTTAGTGCTCCTGCAGCACCTGAGGGCCTGCCCGGTGCTGGCACAGGAGTGCTGACAGCACAGAGCCCCTGCATGAGCCTGGCCACTGACCCCTCCTGTGGCACCCCTTGCACCAGTCCCAACATCCCGGGGCCAGCAGCAGTGCAGCAGCTGCTCGTGCGCCCGGGGCTGCCCCAGGGCTCCTCCAGGCACTCAGGGCACCTTGAGTTTTGCCAGAGTGTTCTGAGAAGCCTCCTCCTGCTCCCCGGGGCTCTGCCCGCAGCCAGCGGCAAGGTGCACCCCAGGGTGACCCCAGCAGCACAACGAGCACATGGGTGAGCACGTGGCCCTGGCTCGTGTCCCCAGCTGCTGCTGTTCTGCAGGAGCTGCTGTCTGGGGCAGCCATGGTGCTGTTCTGTCACCCCCAGGCATGAAGGGGACTTGGCCGCTCATCCACTGGCCTGGCCCTGGGCCACTGGTCAGGGAGTGCCTAAATCAGATGGGGATGGCCAAAGGACCCTTATGGTGTCTGGCACCTCTGCTCCCACCCAGGCTTCCTTCTCTCTTCAGCAAGGTTATCTATCTGCCAGCTGCCCCCCTTGGAGAAGCAGCAGAGCTTCCATGCCCCGCCAAGGCAGCAACAACCAGTGGCCGGGGCAGCACTGGCCCGTGTGGCAGTGTGTGCAGCAGTGCCGGCTCCTGCGGTGCTGGGGTGGAGGATGGTCCCCCCACCCTGGACTGTGCTTTGCCCCTCCAGCCAGAGAGCACACCAAATGGCTTTTTGGGCAGGATTCTTTCACTGCTTGACCCAAATTGGACCAACTGCTACTTCAGACCTATCCTCTTCCTTCCTAAACCCGGGATTATCCTCTCTTTGATCAGCCAGCCCTGCAGGCGCAGGATTTCAGCACAGGCGCTTTGCCTGGCTGCATTTTAACAGCTTCCCAAATTCCCTGACAGCCAGAGCTCTGCCTTGGAAATCGCTGTGGACTGAAGCTCCAGCAAAGCTCCCAGCCCAGGGTCTGCCCTCCTTGGTCAGCCCAGTGCCTCCAGCAGCCTGCATCGGGGCTGTGCCTGACATTTCCACACCCCAAACAGCAGTAAAAGCTGCCAGCCTGGACACTGCAGACAGCAGTCCTGCCCCCTCCCGAACTCCCCACCACCTCCCCAGAGGGTCTGCCACGGTCCCAACCCTCTCTGGGCTGCCAGGACTGGAGCCCTTCCAGCCCTTGTCATGAGGCCGGCACAGGCTGTCCAGTGCAGGGATACTGCTCGGCCTTTCCAACAGAAATGGCCTAAGCAGCACCCAAGGCTTCAGCAGTTCTACTGGGCTCAGCAAGTCCCTCCCTTGCCAGTGCTGGAGCAGCCAGGACTCATGGGGGGGCCTGCTGGCATGCAACAGCTCTGCCACCCACCCTGGGTCATCCATGTTCCCTGCAAACAGGCCCTGCACAGAGAGCTCAGTGCAATCCTTGGCATGGGGGGTGATCCCCCACCCCTGCAGCAGCCGCCCTCACCATAGGTGTAGGGGGCTCTGCCCTACCACTCCCCACAGATCCTCCGCCAAGCCCCCAGGGCCCCAGTGCCTCCAGCCCTGCTCCTGCCAGCCCACAGGACACCATCTCACCAGGCCCAGCTCCAGGGACAGACTGCCTGGTCCATCTGTAGTAGCACCATGCCCAGCCTTCCCGCCAGACCCCAGCAAGGCAGAAACGCCTGCCGCCACTGCCGCGATGGAAATAGCAGGATAGATCCTGGTGCTGTAGAGGGCAAGGGGAGGGAGAGAGCCCAGGGAAGGGCACGGCTGGGTGCCAGTGTGGCTCCCCCCAACCCAGAAAGGTGCTCCCAGAAAACTCCTGCAAGCCCTGACCTTGAGTGCCACGAATAAACAAGCAAATAAACAGGCTCAGGTCAGTGGAGCAGAGCAAACACTAAAACCCTCATCACAGCCGTGCCCAGAGCCTTACTGCAGGCAGCAGGGACTTCTGCAGCAGCTGCCAGAGGCAGCTGTCCCCTCCTGGCTGGAGTGTTCAGACCCCACGAGGGGACCTGGTGTGGGGCTGGGGGATCAGAGACACTACAGGTCCCCTCGGATACACTGCTGTATTTCCCTAGCTCCAAACCATCCCTGTGCCCCACAGGGCACCTGCAGGAGAGGGAGCTGCACGGCCCCGCAGGGAGCTCCGGCCAAAGAGCCAGCGGCCAAGTGGCCACAGACTGCGGGGCTGCAGCTCCAGACCCTCACCTGCAGATCGCAGGCCCCAGCCTGCCTGCACTGCGCCGGGCTGCAGCACGCCCGGCACGCCTCGGGCTGGATCGAGGGGACCGGCTCGGCTCAGCACAAGGCTCGGTTCGGCACGGCAAGGCTCGGCTCGTCCTGGCACGGCTCAGCTCGGCACCGCCGCGGCCCCGGTCCGAACGGCTCCTGCCGGCCCCGGCGCGGGGCCCGGGCGGCCGCTTCAGCACCGCGGACAGCGGCATCGGCCCCGGGGGACTGAGGATGCGGGAGAGGCGGCGGGAACGGGATGGGGGGGATACCGGGGATGGGGGTCTGCCGGGGATGGGGGTGTACCGGAGAGGGGGGGCGGCTGCCGGAGATGGGGGGCGGCAGCGGAGGTGAGGGAAGCGGGAGGGAAGGATGGGGGGGCGGCAGCCGGAGATGGGGGGCGGCAGAAGGGAGGGTTGGGGGGGCAGCAACGGGGATGTGGGAGGCGGGAGGAAAGGATGGGGAGGAGGAAGCCAGGGATGGGGGGGTAGCAGTCGAGGGGGGGGATGGTGGGGAGGAGGTAGCTGGGGTGGGGAGGTAAGTGTGGGGACCCCTGCGGGGGCACCGGCGGGCGGGAGCGGGCCGCTGCAGCGGCCGCCGGGGGCTGTCCGGGAGGTGTCAGAGGTCGGTGCCCGCAGCGCAGCTCGCAGCCCCGGCCCGGGAGGAGGCTCCCTGGTGAGCCCCGGGCACGGCTCGGCCCCACCGCAGCCGCTGCTCCAGCCGCGCTGCCGTTCCCCGGGACTGCCGCAGCGGCGACAGCGGGGCCGGGGCTGCGCGGAGGCGCCGGGAGCGGGAACAGCTCCGCACCGTCCACCGCAGCCCCGCGGGGCCGCGGACCATGAGCCATCGCCGCGGCCGGTGCTGGTGCCGGTGCTGCCCGCCCCCAACCTCCGCGGCTCCGGGCTCCGCGCTGCCTCCGCCACCCGCCCTGCAGGGGCGGCCGCCCCGGGCAGCCCCGATGCCGGTGCCTCACCTTGGCTGGCGCCGCCGTCGCCGTCCTCGCAGTCGGCCAGGTTGTTCAGCATGGCGCCGGCTGCCCGCCGCTGCCCGGGAGCTGCGAGCTCCGCGCTCCGCAGCCAGCCGCGTCCCCGCGCCGCCCCCCGCCGCCGCCGGTGGGAGGGGGCTGCAGTGCGGAGGCGCCCGGGCTCACGGCTCAGCCCGGCCGCTCACTTCATCACGTATGCGGGAGGCATTGCCCCCGCCGCCGCGGGGAGGGGAGCAGCGGCGAGCGGGGGAGGGCGCGGAGCGGAGCGGGGCCGCCCCCCGGCTGCACCAGGCGGGGGGTTGGGGGCAGAACTGGGGCAGGGCAGCGCTGCGGGACAGCCCCGCACCCCCAGCCCTCAGCAGCCCCCGGCGCAGGCCCGGGACCGGCACCGGGTCGGGGGGTGCAGCGGGACAGACCCTGCGCATCCCCAGGGACCAGGGAGAGACCCTGCCCGCAGCTCCCGGGTGGGGCAGCGGCGGCGAGGACACGACCGCAGGCAGTAGTGCCCTGGCCGGGGGCCAGCCCCTGCCTCAGCAGTCGGACCTGCCCGAGGCCCCCAGTATCCAAGGGCAGCCCGGGAGCAGGGGAACACAGACCACCCAGCAGCAGGGCCGAGGCTGCTGACCCCGCTTTGCCAGGCATCCGCACCCTGCAAGCGTTGGAAACGCTACCTGCAGCCGGGAGCTGGCTTGGGCTGACCCCCGGCGTCCCCAGGAGGGAGCTGGGGTCACACAGTGCCCACTAACACCCCTGCACACCTCTCCCGACCTGCAGCACGGCAGATCCAGGGCTGATCCTGGAGAAAGGCTGTGAAGGGACAGACTGCCCAGGCCCTGCTGAGCCCATCCTCAGCAGAGCCGCGAGTCTTGGGGCCACCTTTGATCTGGGGGCTGCTGGCAGGACCCCGCAGGGCGGCTCACAACCCCCCCCTACTCTCACCCACTAATCCGGGAGGATCCCAGCCCTGGAGCTGGCTGCAGCTCCCAACATCTCCTCAGGCGCGCTGAGATCATGACAGCCTGCTGGCGTTAGTTACTTCTTGACGGCTGTAATTAATTGTTTACTTTCTCCTGGTACGGGGCCAGCTGCTCTGCAGCGCAGAGGCTCCCGGCCCTCACCTCCTACCTTGGGGCAGGAGGAATCGGGCACTAACAGAAGCCCCAGCCCTGCCTCGGCTGCTGCAGCCAGGATCCCCAGACCCAGCATCCCCTGGGAGCAGGAGCCACACCAGCACAACTCCAACTCCGCAGCAAGGGCCATGGGATGGCCACAAGCAGGGTGGACAGCTTGGGGGCTACTCCTGCCCTCACCCGGCCCCCAGACTCCCTCCCAGCCCAGGACTCTGCATGCTGTGGGGCTGACCCTGCCCAGCCACAGCAGCAGCATCCCTTTGCCCCCTTGTCCCTCAGCCTTGAGCAGGAGACTTCACCAGAGCAAGGGGCTGCCTCTTCTCAAGTAATAGGACTGACCCCCACATTCTGCCTGAGCAGGCAGGGCTGCAGGCAGGGCTGCAGGCAGAGCCACTTGGCATGGTGTTTCCTGGGGGTCTGCAGAGTCCATGCACACGTGGAGGGCAGGGGGCTGGGGGCTGCACAGGGGCCACGGTGAGTGCTGAGCACCAAGAGGGTGGTTTTGCACAAGAGGCTGCAGTGCGTGGGTTCGGCACAAGAGGGATTTTCCTGCTAAAACAGATGGGGGGCAGGGAGCACGTGAAAGACCACTAATCCCCTAATCCCTGGATTATGGCTCCATTTCAGGGGCTGGGATTTGCCAGCAGCATGGGGGGCTACATTATCAATTGCATTTATTTATCTCATGCGCAGGGTCCCACAGACACAGTGAGGCACATGGAACATGTCCCCAGGACAGAGCCAGACCGAGAGGGCTCAACCCTCCCAGCACAGAAGTGACCTGACCCTGGCCCATGAGCATGATATCCTGGGCTGGGGTATATGGCCCCAGTGCTCCAGGAATGGAGAGGCTGGACATGGCCTGTGCAGCATCCATGGCCCTTGTGCTGCCTGCAGCGCCAGTGCCAGACCCCTTTCCTGGCACTCCGCAGCTCCCAGGCTGAGGAAAAAGGGGTCTAGCAGTGGGGCTGCAGCAGTGCAGGGGCAGAGGAGCTGGGGATGAAGGGAGGCAGCTGGCTTTCCCTGGGCATGGGGGGGGAATCAGCTGCAAGTGGCCCCCACACCCGGGTGCAGGCTGGATTCTGGCATGGGGCCAGGCACAGCATCAGTGCCCCACTTAACTGCAAGAGGATGCCCAGGAATGACGAGGGAGAGCTGCACAGCTCCTCTGCCAGGCCAAGGGGTTGGCACAGCAGAGCTGGACCAATTCCCTGTGATGCCTCTGCACCCCCCCGGGATGGAGACTGCTGAGCTATGCAAGACCCCAAAAGCCTGAGCTGGTCTGGGACATGGAGCATCCCTGCAAACTGTGCAACTGCAGACACCGCAGAGCCACCTGAGCACGTCCCAGACCCTCCTGCATCCCCTGTGGCAAACAGAGCCTGGGTGGGGGATCCATCCCCACAGCCCTGCCCCTGCAGCCGGCACACAGCCCTTGCTCATCCTGATGCCAGCAGCAGTTGAACCTCTCAGGAGCGTGACACACACCAGTGGCGCTGGGAAACCTCCTAAGGGCACGGAGCGGGCAGCCTGGCAGCAGCATGATGGGGAGGTCAGGGCCACCGCGCTGCAGAGATGCCCGTGCTGCACTCCTGTAGCAATCCCCGGGCACCGTCACAGCCTGCCTGACCCTCACCCTGTCTGGACGGCAGTTCCAGCACCAGGGGCTCAAGGGCACAAGGCCAGAAGAGACCCCCAAGAGGACAGGGGGCAGTGGGGCTATCCCAGGAGATTTGCATCATGGTGTGTCCCGCGCCGATGTCCTGACACCCCATGACACCATGGGCTGCCTGTTCTGCAGCACCTCAGAATGATGGAGGGATCTTGCTCATCCCCATGCAGACAGGTCAGGGCCCTGCGGCCAGCAACAGGGCAATAACAGAGCCTGAAGGTGACAGAGCCACGGGGGCCAGGAGCCGGTGAAGCTGCCCAAGGCCAAGAGCAGAAGGGTGGTTGTGGGGCGGGGCAGGGCAGGAGGCCGCGAGCTTCTGCATCACGAGAGCCCTGCACCACGCACAGCTGGCACGGGCCAGATGCGCTGCCAGCAGCAGGGCAGAGGCAGCGGGAGCCCAGCACGGGGATCAGCCTTGGGAGCGATCAGCCACCGGCCCCCGCTGCCGTTCAGAGCCGCCGAGGAGCTCCTGAGCAGCCCCGTGCCAGTGGCTGCAGCTGAGCGAGGGTGAGGAGCGGCTGTTACCAAGGGTCTGGCACCGGAGCGCAGCTGACCAAGTCACTGGGCTGTCCTGTGTCCCACACACCCCCCGGCCCGGGCCCCCCGGCCCTGGCACCCCACCAGAGCACCCCGCAGCAGGTTCAGTGGCACGGAGAGGCCTTGGGCACGTGCTGCACGTGGCAGTTGGGGCTTGGGCTGCCCCAGGGACCCAGGGAGCAGAGCAGTGTGGTCGGCAGGGGGGGCTGGATCCCCCACCCGCACAGCCCCGCAGAGCCTGCCCCACACACACCCCCCAGCCCTCCCGGGGTAGCGGCCCCCCTGCACTAGGGGTCCCCAGTGGCCCCCTCCCGCTTGGGGCTACCCCCAGCTCCGCTGCCGCACACAGCTGACAGCCCCACGGCGGGTCCGGGAGAGCGGCTGGACCCCCCCAGCACCAGGAACCGCCGGCAGGGATGACACCGGGCCCGGTTTCCATGGGAACCAGAGAGGCTCCTTAACCGGTTGGTTGCCATGGCGACTGCCGCCGAACGGGGCTGCCTCGGGACACGGCGGAGGGGGCTCCTCTCCGGGGATGTTCCGGTGCCCCCCCCCAAGCCAGGGCGGCCGCATCGGGGCCAGAGCCCGGGGCTGGGGCGGGGGCGGGGGGGACCCCTGCGGGGCGGGGCCAAGGGCGGGGCGGGGCGGGAGGGGCGTGGCCAGAGGGCGGGGCACACCCGCGCCAGAGGCTGCCCTGTCCCGTCCCGGCAGCGCCCCCTGGCGGCACCGAGATCGCGCGCACCCCGCAGCGCCCCCCCCGGCACCGGGCGGCAGCTCCGGGCCCGCACCGCGCTGAGCCCCCCCCAGCGCTGCCCCCGGGCAGAGCGCGGCACCAGCCCGCGGCCGGAGCTCCCACCCCGGTACCGAGCCCCGCGGCCGGCTGCAGCCCCCACCCCGGCCTCTACCAGCCCAGCGTGACGTGGGGCAGGACAGGAGTGCCGCTTGCGAGCCCCCGCCTGCGGCCCGGCCCAGCCCCATCGCCCCCAGGCCGCCCTGCAGGTACAGCCCCACGGCAGTCACTCAACCATCCCCCCGGGGCTGCACCCACAGCAACACGGGGCATGAATGCGGGCAGCCTCAGGGCTCCCCCGCCTGCTGCCCGACCCCCGGCACACGCTCCCCACCACACTGAGCCGCGGTGCAGGGTCAGTCCAGGCAGCGGCCGTAAGGGCTGGGCTGCCACCGTCCTTTGCGAGGGCACAAGGTCAAAGCTCAGCCAGAGGGACACCATCCCTGCCACAGCCCCTACGGTGTAGCCCCCCCAGCACCCCCAGCCAGCCTCGCTCTGCACACGGCCCCGCACGAGCACATCAGCCACCCAGCTGCTGACTGCTCCGGGAGGGCCACGGGCTCCAGCTGTGGTTCCAGCTGTGGCTCCAGCTCAGAAGGGGCTGCTCTGCCCCAGTGCAGCCCATGGGCCAGGCCCAGCTGCGCCAGGATGCCATGGGGTGACACGCAGCCCTGGCACCACACACGGGGGCACAGCCCGGCCTGGACTCTGCGGCCCCATCCAGCTGCTCGCTGCCTCCCACCCGCGCCCTTCGCCAAGGGTGCAAGGTCACAGCTCCGAGCAGCGCAGTGCTGCCGTCGGCTGGGTGTCTGGGATCGATACAGCTCCGGTAACAGCGCAGCCCTGCCACGACATCCCCTGGGCACCGCAGGGCGACGGCCTGCCAACCCCCATGCCCACCGCAGCCCCATGGGTCACCGCCGCCACCACCACCTTCCCCACACTCTCACACCAGCCCAGCTACAGCCCACCCTCCTTGACAAGGAGGGGCACGCAGCCTCGCACCCCGCAGCCATGTCCCTGCGAGCCAGCTGTGATCCCACTGTCGGTCCTGCCTCACTCCACTCCACTCCATAGCGACAGCCCCCCCGAGGAGTGGGGGCAGCCCCGGAAAGAGCCCGTGTACGAGGAGGCCTGCCCGGGCGACCAGGACGTGCTCCCCGCTCTGCTCCCGCCGGCTCCCGAGTCCTGCAGCTCCACGGCAGCCCCTCTCAGGGGGTCCCCAGCACCTCCCAGGGGCCCGGCCGACCGACTGCCAGCCCCGGGCTGCCCTGCACGCCCCCACGGTGCCCCGACGTCTCGTCCCTGCCCCGCGGACCCGACCCACGGACCCTGCCCCACGCCGTTCCCCACAGGCTGTGCCCCACGAGCTCTGCCCTACGAAGATTCCCCCTCCGCCGGCCCCGCCGCCCCTGCCCCGGCGCTCACCTCTGGTGTCGCGGCCGGGCTGGCGGCCGCCGCCGCCGGATGCGCGGTCGGGACCGCGGCCGGGAGCGGGGCCGTGGCGGGGCAGCGCGGTGACGGTGAACCTCCGGCTCATGGCCCCGCCGCCTCCACAAGTGGCTCCGGGCCCCGGCTGCCGCCGAGCGCGGCCCCGGCGGGCGCTGACCGGGGTCCTAGTGCCCGAGGCACCGCCCGCCGCGCCGCCCCGCGGCTACGGGGCTGACACGGATCGGCACAGCTCAGCGAAGCTCAGCCCGGCTCGGCTCGGCTCGGCTCGGCCCAGCTCGACGGGGCGGGCAGCGAGCCGCCCGCAGCCGCCGTGCACGAGGAGTTGTGGGTCTGGACCCCGGCGGGACTCGACGGGGCCGCGCTCTACCCCCGCCCTGCGCGGAGCCACGGCCGCTAATTACAGCTAATTATAGCCCCAGGGCTGCGGCCGCCCCGCCCTGCCACGGCCCCGGGCACCCCGGCCATGAACCGGCCCCGGGCTCCGCTGGGTCCGGCAGGCGCTGGCCAGGGTTGGGCAGTTCCGAAAGGGGGGGAGCACCCAGGCAGCAGCGGTGGGGGGTCCGGCCGCACCCCGCGTCCCGGCCTGGACAAACGCCTGTCCCTCACCGCACATGGAGAGCCGCGAACGTAGGGGAGGGCCGGGGTCTGGTGGGGTTCCGGGAGGAGAGGGGCAGGAGGGGCTCTGGACGGTGGAGGGGCACGGGGGAGCCTTGTAAATGGTGTGGGGCAGGTAGCGGGGACGTTGGGACCGGAGACATCCTCCCTGCTGGTACCGTGTCTCTTCGGGATCCCAGAGCCCTCAGCAGAAGGGCGGTTTGGCTGCAGCCTGCCCACCCAGCGCCCCTTCCCCCTGAGCGCTGGAATCCCACAGCCCAGGAGGGCAATGCCCCCTGCCCCGCACCTTGGGGGTTTCACCATGCTGTGGGGCTCACCACCATGGGGCTCCCCACACCACAGTCAGCTGACAGAGCACGTGGAGGCCATGTCCAAAGGATTGGCTTTATTAAAAACAGGCAGATGGAGGTGGGCAGAGCGGGCAGGAGCGGAGCAGAGCCCCCAGCCCTGCCCTGGCCGAGTTCCTGGGCGCCAGCTCCCAGTGGATCCCAGCCCAGCTGGCTCAGGAAGAAAAAGTCATGGAAATCCGTGCGTACTTTGCACCAGGCAAACACCCCTGTAGGCACTGGCAGGGCTGGCACAACGAGAGTCCTGCTCCCCAGCTGGGGCTCCCCTGGCCAGGCAGCTCCCGAGGGGCAACCCCAGGACTCCCAGCCTCCTCGTGCTGGGCAATAGCAGAGCCCCCACCTCAGCTGGGGCTGCCCCATGGGCTGCACTGCCCCCCATGCCCCAGGGATGAGGCTGCAAGTTGAGAGCGGTGGGCAGGGAGCAGCACACCGGCCACAGGCGTCCGGTCAGGTCCTCAGTGCTGGGGGCACTGCAGGATATCATACTTGACGTAGCCCACCCGGTCCACCTGGTAGTGCGGCGTCATCCTCCAGTAGAAGCTGCCACGGCAGAAGTAGTACTTGTCTGGGCAAGGAGGGAAAGCAGCTTCAGGGGGAGGCCAGACCTGCGAGCACCCAACCCAGTGGCCTCCCATGTGCTATGGGCACAGGGATCTGCCCCTGGCACAGAGCCCTTGCTGGGCCCCGGCCACCCCCACCACAGGGACCCACTGTGCTGACGGCACTTCCTGCTCCTGGGCCACTTCCCAGAGCTGTGAGCATCCCAAGCCCAGCACCCAGGTGATGTAGCCCCTGCCCACAGGAGGCTCATGGCAGCCCGGGGCTGACCACCCACCTCCCTCCCACCAGGTCCCAGCTCACCTTGGTAGAGGAAGACGTTCCGTGCATCAAGGGGAACGCCAGTGAAGACGTCATCAGTGGCACGGGGGTAGCCCTTGTCCACCCTCTGCACCTTCACGTCCAGCCTGTGAGGAGAGCAGAGCCATGCTTAGGGGTGCCTGGAGCCCCCATCCCAGCCCCTCTCCGGGGCAGCCGGTGGGCACCATTGCCACCATCAGACCTGCTCACCTCCAGTAGCTCTCCCCGCTGAAGAGCAGCACTTTGCCACGGCCCCGCTGCAGGGCCCCCGAGATGCGCCCGGCTTCCTTGCCGATGCCCAGCTTCTCAATGCCCCGGGGGCCCAGCACGCTTTTTCCAGAGAACACCCAGAACTGCCGACCTACAGCCAGAGAGAGCACGGGCGTCAGCCGGCCCCGAGGTGCCACAGCGGCACTAGGCTCCTCACAGCGCCAGCAGCACCCAGAGCAGAGGCAGGAGGGACGGAGCTCACCGGAGAAGAAAAAGACCCTCTTGGTGAGCACATCCTGGAAAGCAGCATCGATGACAGCTGGAAGGCCCGGCCACACATCCGCAACAGAGAAGGCGCCCTGGATGCCCGAATCCCAGAAGGATGAGAGGGTCCAGTATTTCCTGGTGGGGAAGGTCAGCCATCCTGATAACCGTGGCCTGGCACAGCCCCGTGTTCCCCCACACCCCTCCATCACCACGGCACACACCAGGGCAGGAGGTGCCAGGCACAGCTGCTCACCCATCCTTGAAGAAATGCAGCTCCCCATTGATCTCTGTGATAGCATCGAAGTTCTTCTCCACACAAGCATCTTGGCTGGGGTCCACAGGAATGGGCTCAGCCGTGGGCTCCGGTGTCTCCTCCTCTTCCTCCTCAGTGGTGGAGGTGCTGCCAGCCTCCGTGGGCAGGGGCTGGGGCTCCTCAGTGGGTGTGGGCACAGGGGCAGTGGGCTCAGGGCCAGAGCCATGACCTGAGCCAATACAGGGGAGCGAGTGAGGCTGGGGCCAGCCTAGCAGTGTGGGGCTCCGGCACTCCCGCTGCACCACAGCTGCTCACCATAGAGGTACTGGATGCCCCGGACATCATCCGGGTCCAGCTGGAAGTCCTGGACGTAGCTGTACATGGGGTACATCAGGGCCTCACGCACGCTGGAGTGGTCCAGCCCCAGCGAGTGCCCAAACTCATGAGCAGCCACCAGGAAGATGCTGTAACCTGGGGGAAAGCACCAGCCTCAGCGTCTGGTGGGGTGGGACACAACACACCAGCCAGGGACCATAACCCCATGCCAGCACGGTACCTCTGTCAGGGCAGAAGCCCCACTTCTTGTCGGTGTCGTAGTTGCTGGTGGTGGCACACCAGAGCTTGCCGTCCTGCCGGCCCTGGCTGGTGCAGGCGCTGTAGGACTGCCCCAGGAAGGTGAAGGGGAACACACACGGGTCCCCCTGGGAGTTGCCGCCGATCACTGCCGTGTCTGCAGTGTAGCAGTGTCACTGGGGCTGGCCCCAGACCCCAGGCGCACCAGCCAGGCCATGGGGCAGCCCCAAGACCCCTCTGGTGCCCATCCTGTGCCCAGGGACCAGCTCCCTCTGCACCCTGTCCCTTCGCACCTCGGTTGGGGCAGAAGCCGTATTTCTTGTCCTGGTCGAAGCTGCTGGTGGTGGCACACCAGCGGTAGCCGTCGGAGCGCCCATCCGTGGTGCAGGCGTTGTAGGAGGTGCCGTCAAAGACAAAGGGGAAGACGCAGGGAGCCCCGTCGCTGTTGCCGCCGTTGGTGTAGAGGACTGTGGAGTGAGGAGGGGTGAGGACAGCGCTGGGCTCTGGCAGGGCTGGGCAGGGGCTGCAGCCGCTGCTACTCACGCTCGCTGGGGCAGAAGCCGTATTTCTTGTCGCGGTCGTAGCTGGCCGTGGTGGCACACCAGGGCAGCCCGTCCGTGCGCCCCTCCGTGATGCACCGGGAGTAGGAGCGGCCCTCGAACATGAAGGGGAAGTGGCAGTCGGCCCCATTGGCGTTCCCGTGGCGGGTCTTCACCACTGCTCGGAGAGGGGCGGCTCAGTGACGGGGCTGGATGGGTGCCGTCAGCCCCCCGTGACCCACCACTCTCTGCCCTTACCTAAGCCTGTTCCCAGCGTCCAGAGCTCATCGTCATCAAAGTGGGCATCGCCCTGGATGCCACGGCCAGGGGGAAAGGCATGAGCCAAGAGCCCGTCCTTGCCATCGAAGGGGTACCCGTCTCCATGCTCTGTGGGGACAAGCACCCTCAGAGCTGGCTCCAATCAATGAGCTCCTGTGCCCCTGGTGTGGGCATGGACCCCTGAGTACATGCCCCACATGCTCACACGTGCCCTGTTGGCACAGGAGGTGGCGGAGGGATCCCAGACATGATGTGGGGTGATGATTCCATGGGCCCCTTCCCCATGGCTGAGCCATCTCCCAGCTCCCTGCCTGCCCACGAAACATCACCTTGGCTGCCGAACATGATCATGATGTCCGCCTCGCCACTGTATATCTGGGTGAAGGTGAGAGGGGTCACATCGCTCCACACTTTGAACGCCCTCTTGAAGGCATCATCGATCACGGCACGGTCCAGGTCAGGGGAGTAATTCATCACCCTGGGGGGGAGCAGGGGTTCAGCGCTGCCAGGTCCTGGTTTCTGGTGCAGGAGTGACCCTGCTTTGGGTGCACAGAGGGAACCAACGCCCCGTGGGCGCAAGGCTTCATCTCCCAGGGCAGACTCACCGGTACGTCAGGTCCATGTGGTCCCACTTGAGGTCCCCCTCAAAGGTGAGGAAGGTTCCGACGTCGGGGACACCACAGCGAGGGGCTCGCATGGCCTCCAGCGTGGCGGCGTCCAGCTCCCCCGTCTGCTCCAGGCCCAGCTTCTCCTGCATCTGGCGCAGCGCCTTGCCCAGGGACACGCTCCTGGTGCCCGTGCGCGCCTCCGCCGCCGTGGTGTAGCCGAACCGCAGCAGGTAGCTCTGCGGGGAGAAGGCAGCCCCAGGGGCTGAGCGCGGCGGGAGGGGCTCAGGCACCCCAGGCACCGCGCACCGGGTGTCCGACCCCCGCCCAGGAGCCCCCGCCGCTGCCCGGAGCCCCGCGGGGTCCCGGGGTGCTGGGAGGGGCCGCGCTCCCCTCACCTCCGCCAGCTCCAGGTCGGAGGAGCCGCTGAGCAGCTCCCCCGGGAAGGTGACCACCGCCCGCGGCTTGCTCTGCAGCGGGGCCGCGCAGCAGGAGACCGCCAACAGCCCCAGGGCCAGCGGCGCCAGGAGCGCGGGGGCCATGGTGCACGGCGGCAGGAGGGGCACGGTGGCTGTGCCGGTGCCGGTTCCTGCTCCTATTTATGGTCGGGGAGGGCCGTGAGTCACCCTCAGACCCCTCGACGTACGCTCCCTTCCCACGGTGACGAAACGCACACTCAGGCTCCTCTGTTCTGGCCTTAACCGTTTCATCACCTTGTTTACAAAACACGCTCGGTCCTGCACCACGTGCAGCCTGAGGACGGGTGCGAGGGAGGGACGATGGGGCACAGCACGGCGGTCCTGGGGCTGCCAGTATTGCCCTGCTCAAGACCATGGTGGCAGTGGGGACAGCAGTGGGGCGTGGAGGCCAGAGGCTGGCCAGGTGCTCAGGACCTCACAGCTGTGTCACCACATGGGCTGACTCATGCTGAGCTCAGCTGGCTGAGGGCTGATGTAGCCAGAGCCAGACCCGCCAGGACCTGGGTGAGCATCAGGGAAGGAGATCCCCTGCCCAGCGCCCTGTGCCTGCAGCCACCTGCCCGGGAGCTGTACACCAGAGCTCGGACTCTGGGATGCAGTGTGCATCCCCATGTCCCCTGCTGTGGCTGCATCATCCCAGTGGGGCAGAGCGTTCCCTGCACCGGCAATCCCTGTGGCTCATCACCCCACAGATGCCTCTAATCCAGCAGCTGCCTGGCAGAGCCCTGTGGGACCAGGCAGCGCATCCCTGGGAGCATCTCCATGCCTGGGGTGCACAGGGGTGCCCCATCCTCACTGTTGGCTGCTCCGCAGGGCACTGTTGATGCAGATTCCCACCTGGCACAACACAAACCTCACCATGGGATGGTGTTTTCCTGCTTCTCTCAAAGTGCCGACGCTTGTGGGAACAGGAGTGGGGAAGGGGAAAGCAAACAGGGATGAGGAGCGAGGGAAAACAGATGGCAGAGCGGGGAGGAAGGCGCAGTGTCAGCGGCGTGCAGGAGGGGGGAGCAGCCCAGCGACGCTGCCTGAGCTGCAGGTTTAGGGGTGGGTGCCCTTTCCCCAGCTCTTGCTGACAGTGCCCCACGAGGACGATCTCCCCGGGCTGCCCCATTGCTGTCAGTGCCCTGTGCTCCCCAAGGCCCGGTGCTATGCCCCTGCAGCCACCACCTCCCCACATCACCCTGGCTCCAGATGAACGGAGCAAACCGTTCCTGGCACAGCCAGTGTAGGAACAGGTTCCACCAGTGCCCAGCACGGCCAGAGCATGGCAAGAGGAGAGGGGTTCATCCCTGGGGGAGCATCGCCCGTGCAGGGCAGGGGGGCTCATGGAAGAGCTCACCATGGGCACAGGCTCTGCTCCGGACCCCCTCACCACCCAGTGACAAGCGGTGGGCACCGGTGCTGGCCAGACACAGCACCAGTGCCACAGGTGGTTGGGTGCCAGGAGCTCACAGACAGCACCGGGAAGAAACGGTGCTGGGAACTTGCAGGGTTGCCTCATTCCCCACCGCAGCCCTGCAAGCGCAGCCCTGGCTCCCAGGCGCAGGAAGTTGCTCCACAAGCAGCTGCTGTGCTGTGTCCCGGGGTGACAAACACATCCAGCCTGACCTGCTCCCTTTGGAACGCAGGACAGGGACCCCCACAGCCAGCCGCCCTCTGCGGGGTCCAGCCTGGCACCGCTCACCCCTATGCCTGGCCCAGCTCTTGGCAAGGCAGGAGGCTCCCCATGCTCGCTGCCCAAGACTTCCCTGGTGCTGTGGCAGATCCCTGGGCCTTTCCCATGCTATTCCCATCGCTCATTTCTACCGCATGCAGGAGCCGCAGCTCCCAGAGCCTGGGCTTGCTGCCATGGCACAGCCTGCACCGCACTGCACCGCCTGCGGCACCCCGAGGACAGAGCCATGGCCCAGCAGAGCAGCGTTGGCAGGGACAGGGCTCTGAGGAGAGCAGGCACAAGTGATGGCAGGAGGAGCAAAGACGTCCCCGCAGCCTGTGGTTGCGCTGGGTGCACGGCTCCGGGGTGCTCAGGACAATGGCCCAGCTTCTCCTGGAGCCGGGGGCTGCTGCTCCTGCAGGGGCTCTGGCCTCAGGTCTGCCCCTGGCCCAGCCTCTCCCACTGACTCACGGCCCTGCTCCCCAGCTTCCTCCTGGCACCAGCCCGGGGATTTTCTGATGACTCTGGAGGCTCTGCAGGGAGCAGAGGCAGGGCCAGGGCCGCAGGAAACCCCCGTGTCTGCCTGCACCAGCGGCCCCAGAGATGGGCAGGGGAAGTCCATGGGGATGGGCTCAGTGCTGCTGGAAAGAGAACACCTCCACTACAGGGAGCTGGGGCAGGGCACCGGTCCCTTGACACGGGCACATGCGGAGGGATGCTCAGGGCAGCTGCTGCCGCTGATGGGAGAGGAGGGAGCGGTGAGCATGGGCAGTGCAGCAGCACGAGGGCACTTTTGGTTGTCAGGGACGGCAGGAGCATCCCAGCCCAGCCCGCACCCACCCAGAGGCACCGTTTACAGCCAGAGCCCCTGTAAGGACAAGTGACATGGAAAAACCCACACAGACACCCTCCATCCCGGCGGCTGCTGAGCCACGAGGCTGCCCGTCACCACTGCCGCTGCCAAAAGGGGAAGGAAGAGCCACCGCAGCCCCTTCCCACGCCCTTACTCATGGCCACCCTCACACCGGTGGCCACTGCTGGGAGACCCCTGTGGGAAACCGGCCCGGGACCTGCCTGGGGCTGGGATCGCTGCTGGAGAGGCAGCGGCTCTGCCTGCGGCAGGAGCTGACCAGACACGGTGGCACCTCTGTACAGTTACAGGTCACCAGCCAGGCCAGCAGCAAGGTCAGGGGGGACGGGATGGAGCCAGGGACCCCCGGAGCCGAGCTGCTCCCCAAGCTCCTCTCCCCCAGCACTGGTGAGCAGGGGGGGTCTGACGGCTCAGCCCTGGGGTGCACGGCGGCAGCGGCCAAGGTGAGAGGAGAGTTGAGGACAGGGGACAAGGGGACACCCGGCTGCCACAGCCGCTGCCTGACACCCGGCCCAGGGAGGGCAGCAGGAAGGGGAAGCAGAGGGGGGCAGAGTCAGCGTCTTGTGTGGGTGAGACAGCACCGGATCAGGAGAGCAAAGTGCTGCCAACGGGCACCACGGCCCGTGCCGAGGGCAGGGACTGCTCAGACCCCACAGCCGCCACATAACGCGCCCGTGCCCCGGCTGCTGCAGCAGAGCCAGACACTGGAACGAGTCCCAAGCCTGGCCCTGCTGCCATCCCATGGGCCCTGCAGCACCCCGCACCCAGGGAGTGGGGCTGCTGTCCGCACACTGGCTGCCCTGGCCAGCACCATCTGGGCACCGTGTCCCGAGCACATGGACGCTTGGTGCAGGAGCAGGACCACAGGCAGGGAGCAGCTCTGTGTGCGTCAGCAGTTTGGAAGCCCCATCACTGTGGCTCCAGGGCTCCAGACAGAAACAACATTCCTGCACACGCTCCCGTGTCTGCTGCCTGCCCCGCGTGGGTCGGGATCGCCTCCTCCAGCTGCACCCAGGACCCTGCTTGGCAAAGCACGGAACGTGCTGCGGTCCCGCAGGGCTCCAGCCCCTCCGTGCTCAGCCCTGTGCGCTTCCCGGCCTGCACCACACACCGCGAGTGCCCCTGCCCGTCCCTGCCTGTCCCCTGCCTCAGCGTCCTGCCCCCAGCCCTGCTGCTGCTCTCGTCTGGGTGAGGCTGACGCAGCCGGTGTCTGCCGCTGGATCACCTCTGCCTGCAGGCACTGAAACCAGCGCAGCAGCTTCATCCCTCTGCAGCACCAATCCCAGCACCAAGCCGCGCATGACGGATCCCCCCAGCCGTCACCCCGGCTCCAGGGTGGGTGGCACAGTCACCTCCCCGCATCGGGCTGGGACATTCCCTGCTCCACACCTTCCCCGGCCCCTGCACCCCCCAGGAACCCACCGCCTGCCCCTCAGGGATGTGGATCAGGGATCTCCCCCCCCATGCTCTGCCCTTCCAGGCACCAGGGCCGGCAGCAGGCAGCGCCACAACCCGTGCCGGGGCAGCCGGATGGCCTCCATACCGGACACAGCCCTGCTGATGCTGGAGGGGACCCAGCGCCTTCTGAGCCCTTGCCACACGGCACAGCCCCTGCGCTCCCTGGTGCCATGGGATGGAGAGTAAACCACCACCTGTGTGCTGGGAAGCCTTCGAGGTGGGAAATCCAGGAAGGGTTTGAAGAAACGAGTCAGAGGCATTCAGCACTGGAGGGAAAACAGCCCAGAGCATCCCACCGGAGCAGCGTGAGGAGCCCGGCAGCCCCTGGCAGCACCGGGGCGGTACAAAACATGTGCGAGAGCTCCAAATACCGCAGGGCTCGTATTGTGTTTCGTGACTTGCTTTGCTGTAAACTCATCCCCACTCCTCGAACCTTGCCCCTGCTCAGCTTTTACCCGGTCTTTGACCAACTTTTGCTCTACCAACCAAACCTTCCCACCGGCCAGGAGAGCAGCGCAGTGGGTGTGTGGGGCCCAGGGCTGCAAGAGGCAGCACTGAGATTTGGTCACTGCTTTGGTGGCTTTGGAAATGGGTGTCCAAGGGCAGCCCAGCCACTGCCATCCCCTCAGCCACCTGAGGCCACCTCCTCTGGGGCAACCTGACGGACCCAGCCCACAGAGGCTGTAGCCTGTGGCCCTGCACGGGCACAACACGGCACAGCATGGCACGGCACAGCACAGGTGGGCAGTGCTTTGCTCCCCGGCAGTGAGACAGGCACAGCAGCTGCCTGCTAAATCGGGAAGAGCAGCGATTGTGACAATGACGGGAAACCTGCCCGGCACGCGGAGGGGACAGCGTGGCGCCAGGGACCCGCTGGCTGCCACCAACCCGCCCGCTCAGGACTAAGAAGCGGGCGTTTGTGGAAGGTGAAATATGGGCAAAACCGGTTGTATTTAATTGTAAACTCCGAGCAGCAGAAGGAAGAGCGGTGGATAAACCACTCAGATTTCAGTAAAACATTTGACAACTGTTTGAATCATCCTCTGCCAAATTAATTCAGAGCAGCTCAGTTGTCAACACAGGCATATGGACAAAACCCAGGCAGCCGCGGAATGGCAAACAGCCTGGCCAGCAGCCGGGAGCCTTGGAGGGACCAGCCATGGGCAGGGCTGTAGGACTGGCACCAGCAGGAGCCACTGTGGCAGCACCGGGTGCTGAGCTGCCCCGCTCCATGCAGGACACATCTTGGGCACAAGATGGGAACAGCCTGGTCCAGTGCAGAGCTCAGGGCTCCGGGACACTGCTACACATGCAGTTCTCCTGCCCACCTTGTTTATTTTAACTTATTTCAGTAATCTGCTGATTACCCTTTTTCTAACTGTCCTGGGTTCAGCAGTAGCAGTCATGTTTTTTCCTTTGTGGTAGCTGGTGCAGTGCTGTGTTTTGACTTCCAGCCTGGGAACAGTGTTGGTGAAGCCGATGTTTTCGGTTGTTGCTAAGTGATGTTTACCCTGACCAAGGACTTTGTGAGGCTCATGCTCTGCCAGGGAGGAGGGGAAGCTCTGAGGAAGCAGAGATGGGGCGCCTGACCCGGGCTAGCCAGGGAGGTATTCCATACCACAGCACGTCATGCCCGGGGTGGGGGGTAACTGGGAGTCACCCAGAAGGACAGGGGCTTCCGCGTGGAACTCGTTTTCTTGGCCGGTGGTATCGTATTCTCTTGTTATTTTCCCTTATCATTGTTGTAGTTGATAGTAGCGGTGGTGATTTGTGTTGTACATTGGTTGCTGGACTGTTCTTGTCTCAACCCATAGGAGTTGCACTCTTTCAATCCTCCTCCCTGTTCCTCCGTGAGCGGGGAAGGGGAGAGCCCCGGTGGGGGGGACGGACATGGACCTCGATTGTTGTCAGCTCAGCACCACTCACTGGGAGTGAGTGAACAAGTTACCTGCCTGGGTTTAAACCACAACACTAACTAACCAGCAGTGATGAATCAGCAGATCAGCAGCACTGAAGAGGGTGGAAGCCAGCGGCCTTGGACCATGGCTCCGAGGTCTGGGAAGGAAGCCACAGGATCCCTCCAGAAGAGGAAAGAAAACAACCAGCAGCAGCAGCGGCACTTCTGGCTGGTGAGGAGGGGCTGCAGCCATGGCTGTTTGCATTCAGCAGCTCCACACACATCCTGGAAAGGTCATCGATGGTCCCGAGCCCCATGGGAACAGCAGCCACGGGACAGGCAGCGTAGGGCACAGCCTGGGTGTGGGACACAGCTCCCAACTGCCCAGGAGGCCACAGGACACTGCTGGGGCCCTGTGGCCCCTGCCCAGGCAGGAGCTCCCTGTGGCAGAGCCAAGGCCATGAGCTGCCTGTGCTGAAGGGACCCCGCGAGGGTGTAAGTGTCCCGGCCACAGGCTCCCTGGAGCCCTGGGAGCAGCTGGAGAGCCCTGCCCCAGTGCAAGGGTGGCATTAGGGCTGAGGCTGCGGGCTCGGTGCTGGCCACAGAAAATGGGCGCTACCCCACCGGGGGCCTGGGAAGCGGAGATCCCAGCAGGAATGGCTGGCACGGTGTCCCTGCCATCGCCGGGCACACAGCAGAGGGGCTGGAGCCCGGTGGGAAGCATCCCGGCTGCTGCCCCCCAGCTCAGAGCAATCCCTCGGGAGAGACCCTGGCGCCTGCTCCCGGAGCCACCGCTGCCGGGAAGGATCCGGCGGTGAAGCAATCTGCTGGGAGGAAAAACCATTTCCTGCAGCAAGGGCTGTTTTGCTCAACCCTTTACAAAATGTGCTGATGCAACCTCGCTTCCCAGGTGGGACAGAAACACAGGCGGGCCGCGGGGATGGGGACGGGTGCTTTGCGGATACACAAACATCACCGGCAGTGGTTTCTTTAAAAGACAAACGGAAACAAGGAGGAACAAACAACACAATGACACAACCACCAGTGCACATCCCGGGCTCGGACTGCCACGGGCCGGGGGGGAGGGCTCTGTCCTGGGCACCGTGCTTAGCACCAGCCACCACCTATGCTGGGACACTGAGCAAGGCATTAGCTCATGGAGAAGCTGTCGAGGGAGCAGGGGGAGCCCCGGCCAGCGCCATGAGCTGCTGCTGGGGCTGCCCTGAGGGGCACTACGAGAGCAGGACCCCAACCAGGGTCACTCTCACCCTGCCCCAAGCAGCAGCTTCTCCGGCTGTAGCTGCTTCCAAGCGCCTTATCCCGGCTGGACAGCAGGAGACAGCCTGTCAGTGCCTGTTAAAAATCAGCTTCAACCCCCACCGCTTTCTTATCACTTTACTCTCCAGGCTCAAGGGTTTGTGTTGTCTCCTCAGCCCGTTCCCAAAAGGCCTTTAACCCAGCACTCCCCCTGCTAAAGGTATTTGGACACGCACCCAACACGTGCCACATCCATCTTTGGATTCTCTTAAGCCTCTTGCTGAGATTTCATCGTGTTTTCTTTGGCCCCAGGGTGATTTTAGGCCCTGGAGTGCAGTGGGGGAGCGTGCTGGAAGCTGTGCTTCCCAAGCAGGGAGCGCAGGCCTGGAAATCCCCTCGCTCTGCTCGGGCATTTTTAAAAATAGCAGGTTACCCATGCCCGCAGAGCCGCGCGGGTACAACCCTCCAAGACAAAGGGCGCGGGGCATCTGCAGCGTAACAGCAGCTTTAAGCCCATTTTCCACCAGTCGAGCCAGCACCAGGAGGGTCCACATGAGCCCCTGTGGCTCACAGAGGTCAGGCTGCTTTGCCCTGGAACCACTGTCCACTGGGAAAATCTTTCACTGTCTCACAGCAGCTGACTGAAGGCAGGAGGAAGAGGAGCAGAAACCGGACAGTCCAACACAAACCCACCCCACTTCCCCTGCCTGGGAGGTAACTTGTGCTTCGACCCACACCTTGGACTGACAGAAACACGGAGCTTTCTCCAGCAGGGAGCACAGGGGCAGCCCGAGCCCAGACAGAGTCAAGCCCCACGGCCGGTCCCAGGCAGCACCAGGCTCCTCCCGTGCAAGCCACAGGACTACAGAGAGGGGGCATCAGCCACAGGAGCCCCCTGCACCCTCCCCAGCTCCGCTTCCCCACAGCAACCACAGAGCTGCACAGGGTGGCTTTAAATGGAGTAATGGCCGAAGGAAGCAAACCCCAACCCCTCGGTCTCTCTCGGCCTCAGGTGCTACACAGCAGTGGCTGCATGCAGGGACACAGCACCCGCAGCAGGAGCATCGTGATGGATGCGGATACAAACCTGTCAAAGATCTGTTTAATTAGCTTGAAAAAGAACCAAAAGATGCTAGCGGCTCAGCAGCAGCTCCTCTGCGGCCACTACAGGCCCACGGCACCTCCGGGCAGCCTCACGCAGGGCAGGAGGGGACAGGCAGGCTGACACCAGGGACCTGCAAAGCCTGGCACAGGAGCCCTGGGCTGAGCCCAGCCTTCGCCCAGGACCCGAAGCACCGCAGCCAAACGACACCGAGCACTGTTCCAGGCCACCCTGCTTGGGTTCCTGGCAGGTGAGCTCGGTGCTCACAGGCTGTGCCAGATGAGGCACTGTCTGTCCTGCTGCAGCTGGCACCGCATCAGCACCGGCTCGGTACCGGCCGTCCTGGCCAGCGAGACAACACAACGGCCCGCCCCCGACTGGCGCTGGACAGAGCCGCACTGCAGCATGTGCCCCCCCCGAGCAAGAGCGTCCCTTCCTCGGGGGATGAGCAGCCGGGCTCAGCCCCAGCCTCAGAACCATAGAATCCCAGCCTGGTTTGTGTTGGAAGGAAGCTTAAAGCTCCTCCAGCTCCAACCCCTGCCACGGGCAGGGACCCCTTCCACTGGAGCAGCTTGCTCCAAGCCCCTGTGTCCAACCTGGCCTTGAACACTGCCAGGGATGGGGCAGCCACAGCTTCTCTGGGCACCCTGTGCCAGCGCCTCAGCACCCTCACAGGGAAGAGCTTCTGCCTAAGAGCTCAGCTCAGTCTCCCCTCTGGCAGGTTAAAGGAGCTGAAGGAGATGAGCGCAGGCACAACACGGCTGCCTCCCTCCCAGAGAAAACCTGGGATGGAGACGCTCTCAGCAGGGCAAAAAGCACAAGAAAACACCGGTGAGACGAGGAGCCACCGGAGCCAGGCGTGTGTGAAACATGTCAGCGCAGAGCAGGAGCTGCTAGAGCCGAGCCCGGGCTCTCCCTCCACAGCTGAACTCGGCCGGACGGGACGGCATGCCACCGCACCGGGAGCGGGGGCACCAGCAGCCTCCGGAGCGTATCCCTGCGGGGACACCGGAGCATCCGGGGGTGCCCGCGAAGCCAAACCCCTGCGGTGCGCTGGGAACCCCCGGCTTGTGCGGCGCTGGAGGTGCCACCAGCGGCCGGGCCGGGCCCGGTACCGCCCATGGCGGGGGTCAGCCCCGCACCACCGGCGGCCGGACCGAGCGCCCCGGCCCGCCGCGACCACTTCCGCCTTCTCGTCACGTGACGGGCGCAACCCGGCGCGACGGCGACGCTCAGGGCCCAGGCGCCGCTTCGTGACGCCATGACGCAGAGCCGCAGCACCTTGCCCCCGATCCCTTCGCGGAGAAAGTAGCCCTCCCCGGCGGGGGGTGGGGCGAGGCCTCCCGCAGCCCGCGGGCTCACCGCTCGGGGCCGGGAGGCGACGGCGATGGCCGGAGCGAGGAGCAAATCCCCGCGGCGGCGAGCACCTCGGACGCGGCGGGGGCCGGGCCCCGGGGCGAGGTAAGTAGTCCCGGCGGGAGGCCCGCGTGGCCGTACCGCTCCGCGGCGCGAGGGCGGGGGGGGCATGGCGGCCGCCGTGGTGCCGGCTCCGGCGGAGGCGCGGCGGGGCCGCGGCGGGCAGGGTGAGCGCGGGGACTGCGGGCGGGCGGGCGGCAGCCGCGGGTCCTTCCGCGCCGCGCGGCCGGTGCTCCCCGCCCCGGCGCTCCGGGGCCGCCCCGCCGTGTGCGCGCGCGCGGAGGCGGCGGGGGGGACCCCGCGGCAAGATGGCGGCCGGAGGCCGGGCGGCGCCGCGGGGCATGACGGGACCGGGCGCGCCGGGCATGGGGCCGCTCCGCCGCTCCCAGGGGCAGCCCCGGCCCCCACCGCGGGCGAGGCGCGGCCCCGCCGGCCCGGGCCCCCGGCGCCAGCCGCGGCGCTGATGGCGGCGGCCTCCTCCTCAGGCGGCTCCTAGGCGGCCTCGGCAGGGCGGGCATGGAGGAGAATGCGGTGCAGAGCAGCAGCGACGCGGCCCCGCAGGCGGCGCGGGAGGAGCCTTCCGAGAGCGGCCTGGGCGTCGGCACCTCGGAGGCCGTGTCAGCGGACAGCAGCGACACCGCATCGGCCCCCGGACCCCTCTCCCGAGCGGACGACACCGGCGTGGGGCAGAGCTCCGACAGCAGCGAGGTTTCCTTGGTAGGAGCCGGTGGGGCGGCGCTCGGCTCGGGAGGGGAGGGTGGCCGCGGTTCTGGCTCCTCTGGGCTTCTCTAGCCGTTTCTGGCAGGCCAGGCTTCGGGAGGCAGCTCTGTAGCTCGGCCGGTAGCAGCAGGCGTTGTCACGCTGGTGGTCGGGTGTCTGCTTGCTGATGTGAGGGAGAGAAGCCTCTTTAGTAGCAAGAGCAGCCCCGGAGGGCCAGGGTCCTTGGCGATGCCACAGGGAGTGTGCTGATGCCTTTCCGAGTAGCTCTGCACTGGTGGTGTTTGCATACAGTGGCTCCCTGGGAGCCTGACCTGGCAGAGGCCTCTCACCTGAGTTCTTCTCTTCTTTTCCCCCAGGCAGAGGTGTCGGAGAGCAGCTCCAGCACAGATGCCATTCCCCGGATTTACCTGCCAGATTCATCTTCTGTTGCCCAGTCCACCTTGGTCTCCAGTGTCTCCACTGTGAGCCAGTCCATCATGGTGTCAGAGTCCCCACAAGTCCTGGTACATTCCAGCGTCATCACTGATGGAGCCACTGTCGTGTCGGACTCCACCGCATCCACCTCCTCGGACCTAGGTTCTGCCATTGACAAAATCATCGAGTCCACGATTGGGCCTGACATCATCCAGAGTGAGTGGGAGCTGCTCACTTGTGGCAGCCCCGCCTGCTCTCACCCTGGGGTGCTGGGAAGGGAGCTGTTTCTGTGCCAGGCCTGGGGAGGGGGAGGTACATCCATGTGTCATCATGCACCCCTGTCAGTGGGGATTCTCTTCTTGCCCTGCTGCGGTAGCTGGAGGGTTTCACGAGGAGCTTGTAGCTGCTGACAGACAAGCCCTCCCTCTGGCTGGCTGTTCGTTCAGCTGCAGTGCCAGCAGCCCAGGGCAGGTCCCATCCCTGCAGCCAGACCTTCCTCACCGCTTTCCGCTTGTGTCCAAATGTGGGACGGCCCCACAGCCCCTGTGCCTGGCAGTTACCACCCTGCTCTCCTGTTTCAGGCTGCATTGCTGTGACCAGTGCAGAGGATGGTGGGGCAGAGACTACCCAGTACCTCATCCTGCAAGGCCCTGATGATGGTAAGGCTGCTCCCTGGGGCGGGTATTCCAGTGCCTGTGCCAGAGTCCCTGGGGATGCGGTGACTGTTGGGAGGTGGTCACTGAACTGGCGTCCAGCCCTTGCCCCAGGCGTGGGAGCAGCCTTGGACACAGATGACGGTCTTCTCCTTGGCTGAGCTAGTTTTGACATTTCAGGTGCCCCCATTGTGTCCCAGATGGCCACTTCTGCACTGGCTAATAGCTTGGCAATAGAAGCTGTTGCTGATGGACCGACCTCCACATGCCTTGACCAGCCTGGCCCTTCAGACCCTTCTGAGCAGCTGGAAGTGATGGAGCTGCCAGCACAGCCAGGTCAGGCCCAAGAGGTGGATGGTGAGGAGCTGGACCAACCAGACATGGAGACCCTGGAAGAGATGATGGAGGTGGTGGTGGTGCAGCAATTCAAGTGCAAGATGTGTCAGTACAAGAGCATCTCCAAGAAAACACTGATTAACCACATGAAAGAGCGGCACTTCCAGCCAGGTGCGTGCTGGGTGCTGAGGGAAATGGGCTCTGCTCTCGGGGAAGGGTGTAAGGACCTCTTCCACCATGCAGGCTGGTGAGGAGGTTTTGTTCTGTTCTCTGTGGCAGCGGGTTCAGCTCTGGCTTTGAAGAAAGGACGTCCACAAAAGGAGGAATCTGTGCCAAAGACTGTGGAGGAGGAGGTCCCAGAAGAGGAAGAAGATGATGATATTATGGATGCTGGTGCTATCGATGACTCTGAAGGTAGGACTTGTCGCCCCACATCTTATGTAGCTTAGTCTTTTTCCAGTGTCTGTCTCACATTTTGGGCCACTTACCCCAGAGGACAGTGACTACAACCCAGCCGAGGATGAGCCCCGCGGGCGACAGACCAGGTTCAACCGCAGCGTCCCCACATCCAGTGAGGAGAGGCTGCGCCGCCGCGTGGGGAGACCCCGCAAGTGTTCTCGCCTGGAGGATGTGCCCCAGGACGTGGCTGAAGGTGAGGGGGAAAGAGGCGGCAGCCCCGTGGTGGGCTGGCCCAGGGAGGCTCGTGCTGGAGCTGTGCTGTGCTCTGTCGAGCAGGAGGGGACACGGAGCCCTTGGTGACGTCCCAGAGCACGCCGAGCTGCGAGCTGCAGAACTCGGAAGCAGCCACTTCCTCTGGCCTGGAGAACGGGACCAGCGAGAGCCTGGCGGAGCCCAGCATCAGCCAGTCCGACTCGGAGAACAAGGACCCTTCCTCGAACATGAGCTCTGAGGAGGCAGACGTGCTCCCCCGGCGGCGCGGGCGGCCCTCCCGCCGCTTCCTGGGCAAGAAATACCGCAAGTACATGGGGCACAGGTGAGGGGTGTGAGCCGAGGCGGTGCTGGGCCCTCTGGCCTCTGCCCAGGGCCGGTCCAGCCCCAGTTTGCTCCCGCAGCCCTGAGCCCTGGCCCTGTTCCACAGGTACTACTACAAGTCGCCCAAGCCCCTGATGAGGCCGTACCTGTGCCGGATCTGTGGCTCACGCTTCCTTACACACGATGATCTGCGTTTCCATGTCAACTCGCACGAGGCCAACAACCCACAGCTCTTCAAGTGTCTGCAGTGCAGCTACCGTGCCCGCCGCTGGTCCTCCCTCAAGGTGAGCATGTCTGTCCCACTACCGTGCCCACCAGGGGGGTCGTAGCCCTGGGTCTTATGGGCCCTACTCTGCTTGCCACAGGAGCACATGTTCAACCATGTGGGCAGCAAGCCCTACAAGTGCGAGGAGTGCAATTACACCAGTGTGTACAAGAAGGATGTCATCCGGCACTCTGCAGTGCACAGCCGGGACAGGTAAGAGATGTGCAGTCCTGCAGACTGTCGTGCAGCCTAGCTGAGCTGCAGTAACACTGCTCCTCCTGCCCTGGGAGGCAGCCATGCCCTCCCCTTCCCTGACCTCTGACCATTTCCAAAATGGGGAGCTTTCTTGTCTGGGTACAACAGAGCTTTCGACTTCGGTTATGGCTGACACAAAAGGGGGGCTTTTTATTTCTTTTTCAGGAAAAAAAGAGCAGATCCGGTGAGTTTGAGTTCCTTGTTGCCTTGTCTCTCAACACCTTTACATGGGAAGAGGCATGCCTGGGTCTTGCACAGCTTCTTGGTGCCTCGTTGAAGGCAGTGTTTCTGGATCACCTGAGGAAAGGCAGCCCAGTCCTGCAGTGGGGAGAGGGTGAGGAGATTGGTGAGCTCCTCCCAGTGAGCTCATCCTCATGTTCCTCCTCAGCCCCCAAAGCTGAACTCCTTCCCGTGCCCTGTGTGCAACCGCATCTACCCCATGCAGAAGAGGCTTACCCAGCACATGAAGACACACAGCACGGAGAAGCCACACATGTGTGACAAGGTGAGGGGAGGGCGCACACCTGGGGGGTGGCAGCAGTGAGGCCGGACGGGACGTGGACGCTGCTGTGCTTTGTTTCACTGCAGTGTGGCAAGTCCTTCAAGAAGCGCTACACCTTCAAGATGCATCTTCTGACACACATCCAGGCCATCGCCAACCGCAGGTAGGAGCCAGCAGAGCCTGCAGGCGCCCTGGCAGAGCCCAGCCGCGTCCCAGCTCCCCTCCAGGGAGGACAGAGGGTCCCTGCTGCTCGTGTGACAGGCGGCTTTGTCCTGGCAGGTTCAAGTGTGAGTTCTGTGACTACGTGTGTGAGGACAAGAAGGTCCTGCTGAACCACCAGCTGTCCCACATGAACGACAAGCCCTACAAGTGCAGCTTCTGCAAGTACTCCACCTTGCGGGAGGACTTCCTGGTGTCCCACATGGCTGTCAAGCACACGGGTGAGAAGAGCTGCCTGCCTGCCCACTGCCCTCATGTCCGCTGCTCTCCAGGAGCTGGTCAGAGCCTGTCCTCCGTCCTTCAGGGACCCCCTGCTTGACTCCCATCTCCTGCAGGAGGGAAGCCGTTTGCTTGTGAGTTCTGTCACTTCACCACCAAGCACAAGAAGAACCTGCGGCTCCACGTGCACTGCCGCCACGCCGAGTCCTTCGAGGAGTGGGCAAAGATGCACCCCGAGGATCCGCCATGCCGCCGCCGCCCCTTCTTCACCCTGCAGCAGATTGAGGAGCTGAAGCAGCAGCACAGCCAGGTCCAGGCCCCAGCTGAGCCAGAGGCCGGTCCGCCGGTGAGTGCTGTTGCCTATGGCCCAGCTCCTGGTGCTCAGGGCCCTGGCTGTGCTGTCAGCTCACCCTCTCACACAGGAACCTACTGTGCCCGTCACCTACCACACGGTCCAGGCCCTCCCAGGAGCAGAGCCCCCCATCCTCTCGCAGGATTCCCTGGGAGGGGCCACCATCATCTACGAACAAGGTGAATGAGCTCCCGCTGTAGGGGTGGGGATGGGAATGGGAGAGGTGGGCGAGCACGTGCCTGACCCTCCCCTTGCGACCCCTGCAGACGTGGCTGGATCTGCAGAGCTGGCCACGCAGACTGCCCTGGATCTCCTGCTGAACATGAGCACTCAGCGAGAGCTGGCCACGGGCTCGCTGCAGGTGAGGAGGGCTCAGGGTGGCAGGGGGAGGCCTCCCAGGCCTGTTCTGCTCAGGGAGTGTCTCACAGAGCCTGGGCTGCTGCCGCCCTGCAGGTGGCTGTGGTGAAGCAGGATGATTCTGGAGAGGCGCCAGTCTCCTGTGAGCCCCAGGCAGAGGAGGGGGAAGAGGCGGCCTCTAAGGAGCAGCAGCAGCAGCAGAAGTTGTTGACGCTGCACATGGTGGAGCCTGGGGAGACGTTGGTGCAGGAGGCTTATGAGGAGGCGACCCTGGATGGCTCGGAGCTGCAGCAGATCACTATCCCCTTTGGTGGGACAACAGAGTACAGCATCATTGCACCCATCAGCGAGGAGATTCAGGCTCCTGGAGCACTGTACAGGTCAGCTGTGGGCAGATGGAGGCATTCTGGCCTCGAATGAGGAGGCTTTAGTGGTGGGGTGACCCCGTCCTCTCCGCAGTGAGGAGGAGAGCCCTGTGGAGAGCTCCGAGGCGGTGGTTGTGAGCGAGGCTGTGATGGCAGAGGAGGATCTGAAGGGCCGTAGCAATCCCTGTCTCGTGTCGCCTGGTGCTGCAGAGAGCCAGTTCCAACACACAGAGGTAAGGAGCTGCGCTGGTTCTGGCGCAGGCCGCAGTGGTGCAGCTGTGACCGGGTGTTTCTCTTGCAGCCCCTCAGCGGAGCCGCTGCCTTCCCCTCGCCTGCGGAGCGCCAGGAGGCTGGTGTCAAGTGGCCCCTGGTGCACTGTGTCACCAGTCAGCTCCAGAAGGACTCGTCTTTATCCCCAGCCTCCGAGGGCCAGGAAGGTTCATCCCCAAAGGTCAAGTGGCCTGAGCTCCAAAGCACAGCCAAGAAGCTCTCATGCAAAGTTTCCACAGCCAAGAAGCTCTCGTGCAAGATTTCCACAGCCAAAAAGTTTTCATGCAAGATTTGCACAGCCATGTTCACAGGGAGAGCAGAAATGGAGAGTCACAAGAGAGCCCACATTGGGCCGAGCACCTTCAAGTGTCCCGACTGTCCATTCACTGCAGCCCTCTGGCCAGAGGTTCGGGTAGGTTCCCTGGCACAGGGCAGCCCTGGGAACAGGAGCTTTGGAGAAACGGGGCTTCCTGACCCTGCGCTTGTCCTCCTGCCCCCAGAGCCACATGGTTCAGCACTCCAGCCTGCGGCCACACAAGTGCAGCCACTGCAGCTTCGCCTCCAAGAACAAGAAGGACCTGCGCAGGCACATGCTGACACACACCAACGAGAAGCCCTTTTCCTGCCCAGTCTGTGGGCAGAGGTGGGTGAAACTTGTGAGGCTGTTGCTGCTTTGAGAGATGAGCTCCCCAGGGCTCAAGAGGAGATAGGATACTGGCAGAGAGTGACTGCCCCACCCCTGCTGCCGGGAGCATCCCCTTGTTAGAGGGGACCCTGTCCTTGAGAACCATTCCTGCTGCAGGTGGGCCCAGCCTCATCTCGGGGAGCTGCTGCGTGGGGAGATGCAGTACTTGAGCACTGATTGAAGTGTTTTGGGAGCTGGGACAGGCCATGTCATAGGATGGGGTGGCTGTGGCCTGGGTCCCTGCAGAGTCACAAAGCTCTTGTGCTGCTCATGGCAAGCTCCACCTCACCCTTTCTCCTGCAGGTTCAACCGTAACGGGCACCTCAAGTTCCACATGCAGCGTCTGCACAGCTCGGAGGGGAAGAGGCCAGGGGCACCTGCAGCTGCTGCCCCACAGACCATCATACTGAAAAGCGAAGAGGACACGCTGGCAACGCTGCAGAGTAAGATGTGTCCTGTGGGCAGGGCGTGGGGATTCACCTAGCCCAGGGGTCAGGGCCAGGGGACCCCTGCTGATGGTTGAGTGCCAGCAGTGCAGGGACAGGGCCGGGCACAGGCAGCTCTCCTGTGAGGCGCTGGCAGAGTGGTTCTGTGCAGAACTAGGGTCTGGGGTTTCCTTCAGGCATGTCCCGGTCGCTCAGTGCGTTGTGGGAGCAGCAGTGCTCTGAGCAGGTCACAGCTGAAATGGGAAGCACAGTTCATGGGCCGATGTGGAGCTTGTTCTGCCCGCAGTGAGCTCTAGTTCCCTTCGTGTTAGGGGAGTTTGGTTTAGCTTCTGACCTGTGAGCAGATCGTAGAGTGTCCAGCTCCTCGCTGGGGCAGGCCCTGGGCAGGGGCTGCTCAGGCACAGGGCCAGCACTGCCCACAGCCCCGGCAGTGCCCACAGCAGCTCTCTTGGCGTTGCAGCGGCTCTGCAGTCCAGCCAGGCGGTGCTGGCTCCCGAGCGGCTGCAGCAGGCTCTGGGGCAGGAGCACATCATTGTCACGCAGGGGCAGAGCCTCACGAGCCAGGTGAGCCGCATCTCCTCCCGCCCAGGAGCTCAGGGGGTTCCCTGCTCCAGAACCCGCTGACACCGGCTCTTGCTGACCTGCAGGAGGAGGCTGCGTACATCCAGGAGATCACAACTGCTGATGGGCAGACAGTGCAGCACTTGGTGACCTCTGACAACCAGGTGAGGGGGCTTCCGTGCAGCTGGAGTGGGGAGAGGTGAGGTGGGGACAGGAAACAGACAAGAACCAGCACTGCTAGGGAGGGGCATTGGGCAGTGGTGACATTTTGTGGGTCTGAATCCCTGCGTTTGCAGGTTCAGTACATCATTGCCCAGGACAGTGTACAACATTTGCTTCCGCACGAGTATGTTGTTGTCCCAGGGGGTCATCACATCCAGGTAAGGTTCAGGCTATCTGCTCCCCTGGTGTGGTGGATGGGCCTCCTGAGTGTGCACATGTGGGGCTGGGCCTCCTTCCTTCCTGTGGCTCGCTCTGCTCAAGCTGCACCTCTTTTGAGGGCATGGATACCCGATGGTCCTGACACAGCCTCACTGCAGCTCTCGTCTCCAGGTACAGGATGGTCAGATCACCCACATCCAGTACGAGCAGGGCAGCCAGTTCCTGCAGGAGCAGCAGGTGAGGGGCCGGGCCTGGTGGCTGTTGCAGATGGGCTGGAGAGGGAGGGGTGGTAAAGAGATGGTGCATGTGGGTTGGTGGCTCAGTGCAGGAGCCTCCTGTCCTCTCCTCCCTGCAGGTCCAGTACATGCCAGTCTCACCTGAGCAGCAGCTGGTCACGCAGGCACAGCTGGAGGCAGCGGCACACTCAGCAGTCTCAGGTAGGATCCCGGGGCCCGGAGCCAAGCTCTGGTGTAGCTCTGGCAGCTCCATCTCCCTCCAGGTCTTGGGGTGCTGCTCCTGCCAGGCAGTTTGTGAGGCCCTTTGGCAGCTGCTGCCATGCCATGGGCCCAGCCCAGCCCTGCTGCAGACGCTGCTCCTCTGCTGTAGCTGACGGGGCGGCTGTGCAGTGGCCCTTGGCCGGCAGGCTGGGGAGATGAGGCTCCACGGCTGCTTCGTTGCCTGAGTCCCTGTTGTTCTGGGAGGGGGCCAGCCCCCGTGTCTCATCTTTGCTGGCCCAGCTGTGGAGCAGCGCCAGCTCCCTTCCCCTGGAGCAGAGGTGCTGGGAGGTGCAGCAGCTTCCACAGGGTGGAGACGCCCTGATGTGTTCGTAGTGAAGCGGGGCTGGCTGTGAGCGCGGGGTCCCTTGTGCTCACGTCAGGCTCCTGCCTGCGGGCGTGCAGGGCCCCGGGCAGCCCCGCTCTGACCGCTCTCCTGTGCAGCAGTGGCTGACGCGGCCATGGCGCAGGCGCAGGGGCTGTTCGCGGCCGAGGCAGCGGCCGAGCAGATGCAGCAGCTGCAGGAGGGGATCCACTACGACGTCATCACGCTCACGGACTAGCACCAGGCCGGGACCCCGCACCGGGGCCCCCCACGCCGGCAGGAGCCTCCTCAGCAGTTGCCTTATTGCTTCAGGGCCATGGGGGCCGTGCCTGAGCTCTGCTGTGCCCAGTGAGGGTCCTGCGCATCGCCCCGGCACGGGCGGCTCCTCCACAGCACCCGCTCCGCGGGGGCAGCACTCGTCTGCGCAGGCTCTGCCTGGGGCACTGGATGCTCTGAACTCTTTTCCTGAATCATGTTTGCATGGGCCAGACTCAGCCCAGTATCTGCCTGGCACACCAGGGTCCGGCGGGGAGCTGTGGGGCCGAGCACAGCCTGGGGTGTGCTGCAGGAGGGTTGTGCAGCCACAGCCATGCGCTCCCTGCGTGCGGGGTACTTAGCCTTCCCTTGGCTTCTCCGGCCTGCAGGCAGGCAGCAGTGGGGCTTTGGACTGGAAGAACCCATAGCAGGACATGGCAGTGGGGGAAGATGCTTATGAATAAAAAGGGATTGAAACCTGTGCCTGTGTCTGCCTGAGGGGCCAGGGGCTTCCCCCTGCCTCTGCTGCTCGTCCCTGGGGAGCTTGAGCCTGGTGGTGGGGCCAGGCACATGGCGGCTGCACTCAGCTGTTGGCTTCCTCTGCCCGAGTGACCTTGACTGGTGGGAAGCGAGCCGGGCATCAGCTGCAGCGGTGGGCTTGGGGCTGGAGTCATGAAATTAATCGAGTGGTAAACAGCCTAAATCCCGTGTAACTCTGTCCCGGACTACAGCGGCCTCCCCTCCCTGAGCGGATTGTCTGGAAGTGTTTACATGTGATTATAACAGCTAATCTCAGAGTTTTAGTTGGGTGCTCTTGCATTAAACTGATTATCTGCAGAGGGGAAAAAGGTCCAGAACCACCCAACTTCAGTGCGAGGCAGCTGTGCCTGCCCCCGTGCCTGCCTGGCCGGGCTTCCCTCTCCAGCTGTGCCGAGCAGAGTTAAGGTCCGCTGCAGCATTCCCTAGATTACAGCCCCATTATCTAATAAATCAGATCCTTGGCCGCAGGCACTGATCAGGGATGGAGGAGTCCTATGGGGACAAGGTTACGGAGCCACTGTGGGGCCATGGCCAGGACTGGTCCCGTCCTGGCTGCCTGGTGGCTTCCATGGCTGTGGCTGCCAAGAGCAGCTGAGGTGGGGATGGGATGGACGGGGCAGAGCTCCCAGCTCCCACACGTGGGGAGCTCCGGGTCTTCTGGAGTGGCCAAAGCCACAGCGGGGGCTTGGGCCCCCTCAGTCCTGGCACCTCAGCCCTGGGACCTTGTGCTGTGAGCAGAGGCCTGCAGGGAGGCCAGGGATGTGGCAGGGCTCAGCAGCGCCGGTGACCTTCCCCTTCCCGTCCCGCCAGCACTAAGCGGGTTTGTTACATGTTTAATATCCTGAGAGCGTTATTATCGGTATTTAATGACGGATACAACCTGTGGGATAATCCCCGTCTTAGCGGGGGGGGCCCAGTGGCAGGAGCCGACGGCTCAGGGGGTCGCAGGCTCCCAGGGCCCCTCGCACAGCTGCCCACATCTGCCCTGCCTGCTCCCTGCCTGCCCACCACTGCCCTGCCTGCTGCCCCCTCGTGCAGGCGGGAACCCCACGGGGTGTCCCCCCCCAAAAAGGGTCCCCAAAGGGGCTGTGGTGCCCCCTTGCTCCTGGCAGCACTGGGGCTGGGTGAGGACCCCCTTGCTCCAGGGCAGCACCCAGCACCATGCACAAGTTCCCATCCTGCCACAACATGGGGGCTCTGCTGACCCCTGCCCAGGGCAGATCAGAGCTGGGGGCAAGGGCGGGCACTCACAGCCCTCGGCACTCAGCAGAACCACAGCGTGCCCTGTCCCACCTGTGTCCCCATGGCCATGGGTGTCTGTGGGACTCACATGAGCCCCATGCACCCCATCCCTGGGGGCTGTGCTGGGGCCATGCAGGGTTGGGGGGCCTTTGGACGCATCCTGGCCGGCGAGGGCTGGGGGGAGGCGGCTCCGTGCCGGTCCCTGGCCGGGGGGGGGGGTTGTATCGGCTGCCCCAGATCCCTGTGGCTGCTCCCGTGGGTGCTAATACCCCCTAATCAGCTGTCAGTCACCGCGGACCCCGGCAGCTATAAAACACCCCAGAGCTGCTCCCCGGCTCCGATCCCTGCACCATGGCGGCACCTCGGGGCCAGGGGAACCCAGGCCGAGAGCTGGGTGGCTGCGGGGGGCCATGGGGGGCCCTGCGGGGACCCCCCCAAGCCCTGCTGCCCTGCCCCTGCCCCGTGCTGGCCAGCTACAGCCTCCTGCCACCCCCCCTGACCCTCCTGGCACCCCTGGTAAGCGCCGCTTGGGGGGAACCGGGAATCGGGACCCCCTCCCAGGCCCCCAGCACCGGGCCGGGGCTGTGTGGGGTGGTTGGGGCTGGGGAGCTGCTGTCCTGGGCCCCCTGCACCCCCCGGCACTTTGGGGCGCACAGAGCCTGGCGCGGGGCCCGGGCCCCAGCCCCGTCCTGCCCAGACACCCTCTGCCCCCCAGGTCCATCCGGCCATCGAGGGGCCGCTGGGGCTGCCGGTGGAGCCAGGGCGGGCGAAGGCGGCAGCGGCGCGGGAGAGCACCGGGGCGCTGAAGGTGTGGCTGGCGCGGCACCCCCGGAACCCGTACCCCAGCAAGGGCGAGAAGGTGATGCTGGCCGTGGTGAGCAGGATGAGCCTCACCCAGGTCTCCACCTGGTTCGCCAACGCCCGCCGGCGCCTCAAGAAGGAGAACAAGGGGAGCTGGGCCCCGCGCAGCGCCTCGGACGGCGACGACAGCGAGAGCGAGGGGGGCCCGGGAGCACCCCCCGGCCCCGGGCCCGGCCCCAGCCCTGCGCAGGAGGGGAGTGGGGGCAGCCCCGAGGGGGGGGCGGGCCCTGGGCAGGGCAATGAGCCCTCAAAACCCAAGATCTGGAGCGTGGCGGCGATGCTGGCACCCAGCGAGAGTCGGGAGCAGGCATAGGGGGCTCGATAGGGAGGGGACAGCCCGGGGCTGAGCAGGGCAGGGCACAGGGACACAGCCCCGGCAGCTGCCCCGCTGAGCGGAGCGGGCGGTGCGGGACACGGAGAGCTAATAAATAAATGTCACTGTCCTGGGCATCCTGGTGCTGCCCGGCTGCGGCGGGGACGCTGGGGTCCAGTAAGGATCCAGGGTGCCGGTGGGGAGGTTGATGGGGATGCTGGCGGGATGGGGGCACCTCCACTGGTCAGCTCCCAGGGAGCCGGGCAGATCCTGACAGGAGCTGCTCGGGCTTCCCTCTGCGCAGGGTCACTCATGGGGTGGGCTCACGGGTGGGGCGCAGGGCTGGGGGTGCCCATTCCTGCCGCCACAGCGCAGGGAGGTACAGGCAAGCGCTGATGGGGATGTGGGAGGCACCACACAGGGGGTCACTGACCGGGACATCGGCTGCCAGGACCGGGCTCGGGCCCCTGTTCCGGGGCCGGGTTGTGGCAGGCGGCTCTGCACAGCCCCGGGGTGCAAACGGGGCCTGGGGAGCCAGGCAGGGAGAGGAGAAGGGAGCAGGGACCCCGGGGAGGCAGAGACAGGGCAGAGCTGCACCACGGAGTTTAATGCGCCGGAGAGCTGGAAACGGGCTCTGCCCGCGGCTGCGATTCCCCTCCTGGCGGCCGCTCCGCACTCAGCCCAGGTCCCGCTCTGCTGTGGAGGATGACGAGGGTCAAGGCTCTGGTCTGAGCGCTCGTGGGCTGCACCGAGCTCCTGCAGAAGCCCGCGCTGCTCTGCAAGGGGCAGCAGCAGGCACTGAGCATCTCCCCGTGGTCCAGACAGACCTCCAGGCTGGGTCAGCCGTGGGGCAGGAGCACCCATACACGGGACAACGCTCCAAGGTGCCCCAAACCTCCCCAGCGCGGCACAGAGCTCAGCAGGCAGGGTCAGGAGTGGGGGAACCCAAAGACCTCGCGGCACAGACACTGGCAGAGGCTGTAGATGATGCAGAGGAGGAGGGTGCAGGGCACGAGGCTGACGAGGACGATGCCCAGGCTGTGGTGCTCAATGAGCAGGAGGTAGATGCCGAAGGGCAGGGAGCTGAAGTAGAGCAGGCAGAGCACGCCCAGGATGAAGCGGGGCACGGCTCGCCACCCCCAGGAGCGGCACTTGTGGCCGGGGCCGCGGCAGGGCAGCGCGCCCAGGCTGGCCGGGCGGTACAACCGCACCACCTCCAGCCTGCCCAGCCCCTCGGGCGGCGACACGTCCTCCGGCACCTCCAGGATGGTGACCACCAGGCACTCGGGGCTGGGCGCGGGCTCCAGCACGCTGGGGCAGAGCAGGACCTCGGGGGAGCGGGGGGGGCCCCGCTGCTCGTCCCGCTCACAGCCCGTCAGCAGCGCCAGCGCCGCGCCGTCGTCCCGCAGCCGCTGCACGTCCCCACGGGGCACGGGGCTGTGCTGGCGGCAGAAGGGGCAGCGGAGCTGGCGGGGGGACGCGTCCCCCGGCGGCACCATCTTGCGCAGGCACCGGGCGCAGAGGCGGTGGCCGCAGCCGAGCACCTTGGGCCTGCGGGAGCGGGCGTCGTAGTGGCTGTAGCAGATCTTGCACTCCAGCTCGGCAGCCGCCAGCGCCGTCGTCCGAGGGCCGGGCTCGCCGTCCCGCTGCGCCATGCTCCCGGGGGGCGGGCCGGGGGCTGCCCGGGCTGGGGGCAGAGGGGACCCGCTCTGAGCTCCGAGGGCCGGTTCCCGGCTGGCCCCATTGGCAGGGTCCTGCCCAGCCCCAGGGGAGTACGGCACCGGCACCGGCACCGGCACCAGCAGCAGCCCCCTCCCAGGGCGGGCACAGCCTGGATCCAGGCACTGGGTGCTGCTGCCAGAGCTGGGGCTCAGCCGCATCCCTGCCTCGGGGTCTGGCTGGGAGGGAGGCATCGGCACCGGCTGCGGGGTGAGGGCCTTGGGCACGGATGCTCGTCCCTCCCCATGTGTGCAGGCTCCTGGGGCTTGGACACGGGCTCTGCTGACTGCAGGGACCGCCCTGCCTTTCACCCCCCCCAGCACCCTCCGTACCTGCGGTGTGCGCCGGGGCTCCGGGAGGGGACGCAGCCGTGGGTCGGTGTCCGTCGCGGAGGCAGGCGGGGGCCCGGTGGCAGCGGGCACCCCATGGGGAGGTGTGGGGCTGCTGCCCGCCACGCTGCGGAGGCCCTGGCGCAGGGGCTGCCGGCATCCAACGCGGCGTTGGCCTGGCAACGGAGAGCGGGAGGAGGATGCTCGGCCGGGGCCGGTGCTATGCGGAGCTCGGGTCAGGCTCACGCACACCGCGGGGCACAGCCGGGGCAGGGGGCTCCCCCGGGGCCCCTTACAGGCTGCAGGCAGTCGGTGCCGGGGGATCAGTGCAGCCTTGCGGCCCCTTTGCTCCTGGGCGGCCCTCAGGATGCTCCTTCCCTGCCTGCGGATGCCGGCAGCGGGGACCCTGCAGCCCTTGGCCCTGGGGACAGCACGGCCGCAGAGCGGGGTCCCGAGGCACCCCCAGCACTGGCACAGCCCCGGCTCTTCCCTGGCCTGGGAACGGTGGCTCCTGCTCAGCCCAGGGCACGAAGCGCCCCTGGGGAGGGCCCCACATGCCAGTCCCAGAGCCCAGCGGCAGCACCTCAGAAAGCAGGGCCTGGGGTGCAGAGAAATGCTCGCCCCTGCCAGTGTGTGCCCGGGCCCCTCACTCCACCCCCACAGCCCAGGAGCCGGGGCTGGGGGCACATTGGGGCTGCAGCACTTCCCAGATCCAGGCTGGAGACAGCCAAGGACATCCCTACCCCGGCCCTGATGGGCAGCAGCAATCAGAGCCCCCCCAGCCCAGGCAGGACAAACCCCGCTCCCAGCGCTGCCCCGCAGGAGGAGGGCAGCGACCCAGGGACCCCACACATGGAGCCAGACACGCCTGAGCCTGGATGCGCGGGCGGGCTCCAGCCCTCACCAGTGATGGGTCGGTCACTCACCCGCTGCCCTCAGCCCCCGGGCGCGGGACAGGGCGTCTGTGCCGCTCAGCAAGGAAATGAAGGGTTTGTCCCGAGCTCCATGAGCTGCCCTGTAATCAACGTCCACACCCTGACGAGCTCAGCTCTGGCCCACCCCAGAGCAGCCCCTGGCACTGGAGCTGCCCGGAGGAGCATGTCAGTTCACACCATGAGGGTCTGAGCGAGCTCGGGATAACCAGGGCCCGGGACACGTCCAGCTCCTGGGAGCGCTGGGCTCATCCCCCCAGTCCTGCCCATGCCCCCCAGTGTTCCCAGCTGTGCCCCTGGCTGCCCCCATCCCTGCAGCCCCTTGTACAGACCCGACTGGGTCCTGGGGTGCTCCTGCTCAGGATCCATCCCTCCCACTTGCTCAAGGGAAGCATCAGGGATGGCAGCAGCCACAAAACCCCCACGGTTCCACCTTCTGCTCTCTTTGCCTGGATAAACGAGATGTCCTGGAGGGGAAAGCACGGCGCTCCCTGGCCACTGAGCACTCACACCTCCATTGAGACCTCAGCAATGAAGCACTTAACAAGGCAATGGGCCAGCACCTGCAGACAGACCCCCAAGGAGCACTTGCTCATTCTCCCCAGGGCCCACGTCTCTGCTCACCTGTGCTTGAGGAACCAGCTGCCTCGGCTCAAAATAGTGAATAACAGGCAGAAAAGGTTTCCAAAGCTGCAGCTTTCAGTGCCAGGACTCGCAGCCCTCCCCAGGGCCAGGCGGTCTCAACGATCTCCTTGTCATGGAAAGGATCCCTGGAGAGCTGTGGGGATGCTGGGAATAGGTGGCACTTGGAGCCGGGCTCTTCCTGCCCTATCCAGAGGCAGGGAAACGCTCCAGAGGATTGCAGGAAAATCTGGGGCCCCAGGAAAGCTGGATCAGAGAATGACCATGGCTGTCAACCCCCGAGCCACCCTCACAGCCTCAGGCCAGGAGGGACCGGTGGCAGTGAGAGCTCCTTAGCCCAACAGTCAGGACATGGTGAGACCGAACGTAGGAGCTGAAGCAAGACCCCAGGGGGAAGTCGGGTGCATTCACCCCAGGAACCTCCCCTCTCACCAGGGCCATCAGGACCCCCCTTGCAAGGCGCCCAGGCAGGCTCTTGGCACGGCACCACCAGTGGCTTTGTGCCATGAGGCTCAGCCTGGGCCTCCCCAACCGGGACAAAGGGCTCCCAAAGCACCAAGAGCTGAGACCGGGCAAGCTGGTTCTGCGCTGAAGAGGCGGAGCGCGACCACAGCTGCTCCCTGGAGTCAGGGCAGGGAGAGCCAAGCCTTCACCGTGGCAGCAGTTGGGGGGCTTTAGAGGCTCACACCAGTCATCAGGAAAAACCTGCTCACGGGAGGGATGGGCAGCACAGAACGGGGCAGGTGGATCTCAGAAACCCCAAGGTTTTTCTACCTTTCAGCCAGAAGGAGGGCATGGGGTGAGCACAGCCCCGGGCTGACAGAAGGAAAGGCGCGGAGCCGGCGCAGAGCTGTAATGCTGGTTTTTAATGTTCCTAAGAACTAGGAAACAAATCAAAAATAGACTTTGCTCTTCTTGATAAAAGTAATAAAATGGTTAGCGGTGTTAAATTAATCCTTACAAAACAAAACCCAAGGAGGTTAAATAAAGCCCAGAGGCTCCGCGTAAAAACCACGACGACTACAAAACAGCTGCAAAGACTTTACACACCAAAGGAACTTCTCTGCTCCGCTCCTCCCCTATACGGTACACAGCGTCGGCGAACACGGGACTCACACAAGGGAAAGAAACACGGATGCGGTGGGAGCAGCCCCGCGAGCTGCAGCGCCACGGACATAACTATTTACACTATGGACACGGAGCTGCACTGGTGCCGCCCCGGCCGCAGGAGCCCCCGGGCTCTGCCCGTCCCTGTCCTGCCGGCGCTGGGCTGTGGGCGCTGCCAGGGCCCCTCCAGCCATGGTGCCGGTGCCGAGCTCTTGCGCTTCCCGCCCGTCCCTCCGTCCATCCCTCCATCCATCCATTCCTCCATCCATCCCTCCGTCCATCCATCCATCCGTCCATCCGTCCATCCATCCATCCGTCCATCCATTCCTCCGTCCATCCATTCCTCCGTCCATCCCTCCATCCATCCATCCCTCCATCCATCCATCCATCCATCCCTCCATCCACCCCTCCCTCCGTCCATCTATCCATCCATCCCTCCATCCCTCCATCCACCCCTCCCTCCGTCCATCTATCCATCCATCCCTCCATCCATCCATCCCTCCATCCATCCCTCCATCCATCCATCCATCCATCCATCCATCCCTCCATCCATCCATCCATCCATCCATCCATCCCTCCATCCACCCCTCCCTCCGTCCATCTATCCATCCCGCCGTCCTTCCGCCCGGGCGCCGCGGCTCCTCCTCGGTGCCGCGCTGGCTCCCGTGCCCGGCGCTGCCGGAGCCTCCCCTCCCGCGGTGCGCGGGCACTGTGCAGTTCGCAGGGGGAAGCGGGTGCCGCGGAGCTGCTGCGCAGGAGTCCCCTGCGGCCGGTGCCGCGCAGGCAGAGTCTGTCACTGCCCCCCTGCCATCGGGGCCGACGCGCCTCCCCTCTGCCTCCCACCTTGCGCCTTAGTTGGGATTAGTCTCCCGGCTGCTGCTTTGCTCTCGGCCCAGCTCCCGCTCTTTGTCCACTACGGAGGAGGAGGAGGAGGAGGAGGAAGAAGACGAGGAGGAGGAGGAGCTGAGGGTCCGGCCTGAATGCTTGTAGGCTGCAACGAGCTCCTGCAGCCGCTCCGGGGTGGGCTCCCACTTGGCAAAGCCTGCGCTGTTCTGCAGGAAGAGGATGGCCGTGTTGTGCACAGACTTGTAGTACATCTCCTCTCTGGAAGAGAAGACAACAGGCACTCAGCATCTCCAACTCAGGATGCACCCAGACCCACTGCCCAGCACCTGCCCTCCTCTTCCTGTGCCACATCCAGGACAAGTATACCCTCTTTTTCTGATTCTCTCATTACCCTGAGCACAAGAGTGGGCACAATGCAGTATCAGGCACTTCTGAGTAAAGGTAGAGGCTCATGAACTTTCAGAAGAGAAGCAGTGGTGCTGCACAGCCACGCCGCTCTCTACCAGCATGTGCAGGGGACATCACCGTCCCTGCAGAAGGAGACTTGTCATGCTAAGGTGTCAGTCTTAACCAGGTACAGAGAACTTCAGTGTTTGAGCACTTGTTCCTTAAACAAGCTGTTGCCTGAACTTGTTTCTTCAGCAGCAGACCAACAGCCAACTTGCTCCACTGAGCACTGAGATCCCACCTGCCCCTTGCTCTGCTTCCCCCAAGTGACTCTGAACACCACAGCATCTGGCAGCCCAGAAACTGCTGCTCAGCTGCTCCCCAGATCTGGCTGGTGGTGGAGCAGAGCCGATCCCCACAGCACCCCAGGTAGGACCTGGTCAGGCTGCACTTGGGCCAAGGAAGACACCACTCACAAGCCTGTTGTGGCAAAATACCTCAGCAGTCATGAAACCAACAGGAAATTCACAGCTGGGGGTGAGCCCTGCCCTTGTCCTTGCCTGCTCCCTATTCCCACTGATTTCAAGTTAGGCCGTTTCTGCCGCACGGCTCAGGCTCACGTTCCCAGAAGGATCCCAGGGAAAGGCCTACTTTTTGCAGACGTGCTGGGACCCGCTGCGGTATTCGTGGTCGAAGGCCGGCAGGCTGAGCTGGTGCCGCTTGAACTTGCTCTGCTCCATGCGGATCAGGGCTGTCGTGGGAGGGTCCCGCCACTCGGGGATGAAGACGATGAAGGACAGAGGCTCAGTGGAGCTCTCCAGCAGTTTCTGTTCAAAGAGAAAGGGAGCAATCTCAGTGCTGGCAGCGCAATGACGGACAGGACACAGTTCTGCTTCTAGAGCAGCGCTGCAGCAGTCACCCTCCTTCACCTTCCACATCACAGCCCTGCTGTGAGGCTGCGGGAGCAGTGGGGAGGACAGGACAGATGCAGCTCCACACGTGAGCAGACATACCTCAAAGTGAGAGACCATGGCATTCATCAGCTCCTCACAGAACGGAGGATTTACCTCGAAAGAGCCACTTACAGGAAAAAAATCCAGGCACGGGCTGGAGGAGAAGGCAAAGATTGCTGTCAGAGAGGCTGCAGTTCTAATTTTCATACCTTAAAAAGCATGTTTCCTCAGGAAAAGCAGTCATATTCTTGGAAAGCCCAAATCCCTGGCAGTGCAGAGTCTGACCAGGCATGCTGGTCCCTGGGGACACTCCACCAGTCCTCACTGCAGGTGATTGCTGATCTAAGCTGATCGAAGGCCCAGGTCTCCACTCTCCAGAACAGGGACAAGTGCTGGCAGACCCACAAACTGCATCACCCCAGGATGAGAGGCCTTTAGCCAGACCAATGCTTCGCAGCCAGTCTGTGCCCACTCACTGCCCTTCTGCAGCCCTGAAGCCACACACTCTCCTGAGCAAACACCACAGAACCAGCCCCGCATCCACACAGAAACACAGCACCAAACGTGGACTCACCCCCTGGATCCAAAATACCCGTCTGTATCCAAGAAGGCCGAACAGTACTGTTTAAAATAGCAATTCAGGGGCGAGGCAAAGCATTCAAAACTCACTCCAAAGAGCTTGTGGAGGGCTTCGAAGACGTGCACGGGAAGTGACCCCTGCAGACCAGTTCCTTCATAGAGATTCACACCAAACATCATCTGAGGAGAGCAAACCCTGGGTGAGCCGTGCCTGCACTCGCTGTTCCTGCTGCTCCCTTCACTGACCACGGACCCAAGGCCACACGTCCATGCACCCACTCCTCTAGGTACGCAGGGCCCCCTCGTCCTTTCTCAAATTCGTGTAGGTCCCCTGCATGTACCCAAGAACGCTCTTTAGATATTTCATCCAACTCAGGCCCCACAAACCAAGTGTCCATTTTCACACATCCCCCATGAACCTTCATCTGGGCCTCAGAGTCCACAGCTACTGAAGGTTTCTCATAAATCTCTACTCCCACTGAGGTCTCTTGTCATGATCACAATTGCTCCCCTGACCACAGTCCTGTCTCCAAATGCTGGGAGCAGACCACAGACCCAGTTTAAACCCTATTTTGCATCAGGCTCCTGGAGCTGTGGGCCTCTCCCAGAGCACAGACGTAAAGTTTCTATTAGTGAGGCTTTCTGATATACAGCTGAGATGAGACAGCACCTGGTATCGACGGAGAAGGCACCAAACCCTGGGCAGGAACTTTTCAAAGCTGGAGTCGTCAATGCAACTGTACCGGTACAGAAGCCACTGCAAGAGAAAGCCCAGCATTAAGCACAAACAGAATGAGCACAGACAAGAGCACACAAACATGCCTTGGAGAGGAACGCTCAGCAGCAGCAGGAGCAGGTGGGGCTCTGCATGGAGGCTGTCAGCACATCTGCTCTTACCACGTGAGTGAACCACAAGCTCTTGACTAGCACGAATGTACCCACCAGCAAGTGTCTCGGCAAGAGCTGCCTCGCTGCGGGCATGGCCGCTCTTGCAGCACAGTTTGTGTCCAAAGCGCGCACACACACACACACACACACACACACACACACGTCAGCCTGGGGCTATTCCCAGCAGGAGCCTGACCCTGACTAAGGTGGGAGCAGCTGTCCTCATTTCTGCTGCCATCAGGGCAGTGCCCAGCAGCCCCCACCCCCTGCACCGTCCCTCCCCTCGCAGGACAGGGGACACGGGCCCCAGGGCTCAGCACGCACCAGTTTGCTGAAGTAGTTGCGGCTCACTTTGACCATCTCCCCCTTGTAGCGCACACATGCCACGTTGTTCTCCATGTGCATCTCCACGCTGGGGAGCGGTGGGGAGGGGATGGCCAGTCTCACCGGGTAGCAGTACACCAGCCTGTCCTGGACCTCGGGAGCTTCCACCTCAGCTACAGACCGTAAAGAGAAAGGCAGCCCATTAGAACCCAAGGCCATCTGGGACAGATCTTCCCTTCACCTCCAAACATGCAGTGACAGGAACAGGGCTAAAGAGCAGAGTGGTCCCCCCAGAAGCACATGGTGATCCTTCACAGATCTCGTAAGCAGCTACCTAGGTTGTGAGCTGATTCCCCAAATTAATTCCATCACCCACTGCCAGAGCACAGAAAGGATCCATCTCTAAGACAGACCTGTAGGCGGCACACAACCACCCCAGCATCGTGAGGCACATTCAGAGAAGTAAAACACCCTCCTTGTTGCTGCACTTATTATTTCAGTTTGCCCCAAACTCATCCAAACCACAATAAATATTCCCAGGTTGTCAAGCACAGGAGGCAAAGGAATCTTCCTGCTACCTTGTGGTTACCCATCATGGGCAGCAGCTTCAGCTGGGAGAGAGAGAGCTCATGGGAAAGATTAGTTAGAAGGAATGAGGGATTCAATCAGGTGGGAAGAAAAGCAGCAAAAACAAGAGCAGCTAAAGGCACACACTGGGATCTGAAGAGAGTCTGAGGGGACGGAGGGCTCAAAAAGGAAAAGAACTATGGAACAGTGATGATGAAAGCAGCAGGAACCATGTAAGAAGCAAAAGGTGCCCAGAGGCAGAAGTACAGACATAAACTAGGAAGAAAGAACAAAGAAAAGATCTGCCAGGAAAGGAAGAATGTTGTGGAGGAAAGGGATTGTCATCTGACCCCAGGAATTCATGCAGAAGTACAGCAAAAAGGTATGATCCAGGGCAATGAACTGACCCTCTGTGCACTGGGGTCAGCTCCTAACAAGCTGCTTCATCCTGGTAAATCATAATTTATGATACCTGATATTAGAGCTGGCCACAGCACCTGAGGGAAGGCATTTTGCCTCTGCACTCACAGTGTGAGTGCCAGCTAAGACCTACGCTGGACTGGCTATTCCTGACTATGAAACTCAGCCCCGTGGTCTCAGAGCAGCCCCCCCAGCACATAATGCTGCTGGAGTGGGGCCAAGCCAGAGGATGTTTGTGCTGTGGTGCAGTAGCCTGACAGCTCCTCAGAGCTGACTGCGTACCAGATATATTGTTCTCTTTGAGTATGGCAAGATTCTTCTCCCGGATCCGCTTGACGTACTCAAGGGATATGTAGTAAATCTTACTGCAGATGCCTTCAACAGAGTCCTTTGCTGCAGCAGACACGTGGGGCCCACACTGTTTGCGTAAGTGCTCCAGGCGGTCCTGAAGAACCAGAGAACCAGAGGCCCTCACACATCCCACCGGAGGGATGCAGAGCCTCCGGCACTCCCAAATCAGAGCAAAGGAAAGCAGTCGCAGCCTTCTCCAGAAGGGCCTTCATCCATCCCCAGCATGTCACATAAAGGCTTTTCCTGTGGCTTTCCCATCCTTTCCCAGGCTCCCTGTGCTCAGCTGCCCACACAGAGGGATACTGACCATGTAGTCCTCCTTAGAGGCAGAATGGTCCCGTCGCAGCCAGCTGAAGGTGTCCTCCACGTTCCACTTCACCACCTTCCTGCTGTCTGGCGAAGCACTCCTGCTCGAAACAGAGAAGCAGAAGTTAAAACACAGTTGCAGGGCAAGAGAATCCATCCACCACCACAGCTCTGCTACCGCTCCCTCCAGGCCTCCTCTGGAAAGTGCTTCCAGACATCTGCACAACTAGGGACTGCCAAAGGACAGTGCAGCTGCCTAATGCCCTCCGTACAGGAGAGGCAGAGAAAGCATTTATCTATCTTGGAAATGACCCGTTTTGACCCTGCCTCTCATTTCCAAATGCAGCTGCTGCTCATAGCTTGTGGCTCTGAGAAAACCACCCCATTAACAAGCTTTCCATTTCCCCAGTGGCTGTCATCTTCTTCAACTCTGCCCTGTGGCAGAATTTGTCAGAGAAATCCCACGTGGTATAATAAAATACTGTAAGCTTGTTGCTCTTCAACAACAGTGAGTGCTTGAGCACCCAGTTTTCATCAGGGATAAATGGCAGAGGACATCCCATGTCCAGCATTTCACAGATTCTCACTTGTCTCTGCATTCACTCAGCTTCCCAACATTCTATAACGAGATGCCTCCAGCACTACTGGTTTTCTTCTGTATGTTCCTAACCTTACTTCTCCTCAGTAAGATTATGACCAATGCTGAATAATGGGATGCAGCAGCTCCTTCTAAACTCCCTGTAACTTTCTTTTCTCCCCTGAGCATGGCAGCAATGTAAGAGGAACTCCCACCTGGACTCAATGAGCCGCTTCGCAGCCTCAGCGTACTTGAAGAGCAGTCTTTTGGCCTCCTCCCGGAACTTTATTCTGGACAACCTGAGGCGAGTTTAAAATCAGATGCATCAGTTCCACAGCTGCCACAGAGGCCAGGTCCAGTTCCCCAGATTGACACCCCCAGCACCCCACTTCATTCCAAAAGTAAAACACAAGAGCACAAAACCAAGGCAGATAAATAAATCACTGGACCAGACCTACCCAAAGCCATCCCAGCAAGGTGCCCTGCTTTGAACAGTACCTGATGGGAATGTCATTCATGATCTCTCTGAACATGGAAGGAGACACTACTGGCTCGCAGTCACTCGGTAAAAGAGGATCTGTCCCTTTGTCAACCACCTTCCTCTCCAACATCCAGCGATTAAAGGACTCCCTTGGAGGGTCAATCCCTGAAGAAACAAAAGAAAAGGGTCTAATCAACATGACAAAGGTGTGCCCAAAAGCTCTGATACGGATCATCACACTGGAATTCTGCCCGATAAGTACATAACCAACAATGTCACAGAGTAAAACCACCACAAAAGGAGATATCACAGGACAAGACAGACAAACCAAAAGGCAGACCACCTCAGTACTGCGGACTGAGGTGACCAGGGGAGCCAACAGGAACTCACCTTCTCGCTGCTGGCAGAGCTCACGGTAATGTTGCCGCAGCTTGAGAATGAGCTGGGATCGAAGCAGCTCCACCTCAGGGTGGGGAGAAAGCACTTCAGATGGTGCCCTCTGCTTAATCACTGCGTTTGTCTGAATATCCAGGTCCCAGTACACTCTATGGGAGAAGAAAATGTCATCAGGGTAGTCAGATCATGGCCTAATTAATTATCAAATATTCTAAAGATGCTTCCTTGGGCTGTCTGACCAGCCAGGAAATTGAACTATCCAGGCTCCTTGCAATCATATAGGGGGTGTTACATCCCTCAGGTTCTGCTTCAAAGATGTCTGGAAAACCAGGTGTCTGATCTACCACCGAGAAAAGGACAGAAGACAAATGGAGACAACTCACTCAGTTGGTCGTAAGAGAGCTGCCTGCTGTTTATCTTCAGGTGAAACACACCATGCCTTCAGAACAGAGGTTCCTGGAATACTGGGAGAGCTGGGGACTGGCTGAGCAGCTGGGTTCCCTGGGAGGTCAGCCTGGGGGTGTAAAAGATGAATTACTGCTCCACAGAAACAGGTAAAGTGAAGCAGCCAGTGCAGCCAATGGCCCTGCTAAGCAGCACTCGGGATACCTCCAAACTGCTACAGCACATTCTGCCTGTGCTGGTGCACATTAACATGGATGTGCAAGTCACCCTGCTTCAGTCCCAGTCTATGATATCCCAACTGCTTCTCAGTCCCAGTCTGTGATATCCCAACTGCTTCTCAGTCCCAGTCTGTGATATCCCAACTGCTTCTCAGTCCCAGCCTGTGATCTGCCGGCTCCCATGGTTTGACTCAGGCCATAAGAGAGAAATGACAACTTGGCAGGACCTGAGACTGCTTCTGCTCTTCTACTTTCTGAGTATCAGCTGAGTACACCAGGGTGGCCTGATCCTGCACAGCTCAAAAACCCAGATGCAAGTTCCAGACCCCCAAGTTTCAGCTAGAACAACATCTTTAAACCTATTTGTTTCACAGCACCAGACCCACCTTGGGCTTTTTCATACTGTTGCCGCTTGGTGGAACCTCCTCAGAGAATCTCCTCTTCCTCTGCTTGCTCTCCACAGAGGTATCTATCATCCCACCTTCCAGTGGCATCGGAGCCGCGTTCAATCCCAGAGGGTCTGACTATAAGCACCCAAACAACAATAGCACAAGTTAGAGCCACAAAGAACTGCTGTGGTTTAGCCCACCTGGTAACTCAGAACCACGCAGCCGCTCGCTCACCCCCCGCCTTCTCCCCCCCCCCCAAAGGGATGGGGAGGAGAATGGAAAGAATGTAACTCCCACAGGTTGAGATAAGAACAGTCCAGCAACTATGGTGTAACACAAACCACTGCTGCTACCACCAATAATAATAATGATAAGGGAAATAACAAGGGGAGAGAATACGACCGCTCGCCACCTGCCGACCGATACCCTGCCCGACCCGAGCAGTGATCAGGCCCTTCCGGGTAACTGCCCCCAGTTTATACACTGGGCATGAAGGCTGTGGTATGGAATACCCCTTTGGTTAGTTGTCCTGTCCCTGCTTCCTCCCGGCTTCCCCTCCCCTCCCTTGCAGAGCATGAGGCTCACAAAGTCCTTGGTCAGAGTAAACATTACTGAGCAGTAACTAAAAACATCGGTGTTATCAGCGCTGTTCCCAGGCTGAACGTCAAAACCACAGCACTGCACCAGACTGTCCTGGGTTCAGCAGTAGCAGTCATGTTTTTCCTTTGTGGTAGCTGGTGCAGTGCTGTGTTCCCAGGACACAGATACTAAGGAGAAAAATGACTGCTACTGCCGAACCCAGGACACACCCGAGTCCCAGACAAAGACAAAAAGCCCTTAGTCCTAGCCTGACATGGATGGACAGAAGAACACCAATGCTCACACATGAAGGAAGCTAAAGAATTCCCTTCTAGACCTCTGCTATATGCTTTTTTTTATGACTTAGTTGAGAAAAATGCATCACAGCTCCCCCAGGGTGTCCTTTGAGCAGCACACCACCCCAGAACAGCACCAGCCAAGTGTGCACCAGGAGGAAGAGCATTTCATTGGAACCAAGCCACACAATGGACTTCACAATGAGTTCTGGAGGCAGTGAAGACCCTCCCACGTGTGCAATCTGAAATCCACAAGACCAGAGCACCTGCCCTGCAGAACATCCCACTATCAGCACAGCCCCTCGAGAAGAGTGTGCACTTACAATGACATCGTGCTGCCCCAGGACAGGCATTTCCCACAGAGACTGGTTAGTGAAGCGATTGAAGTAGTAAGGGCGATTCTCCCGCTTGCTCCAGCACTTCTCCCAGCCAGCCTGCACCAGCTCATCTGGGAACACAGCACCAGTCAGGAGAGCAGCGTCCTCCACAGCAGCCCCACTACTGTCACAGCCCTGACACACGCACCACCCAGCTCCTCCCGCAGCAGCCTTCCTTCACTCCCCCCCTGCTCCAGGGCCCCGAGAACTCTGTGCTGAGCCCTCCTCAAGCAGAGCTGTACCTGGCAGGTCCTGCACCAGTCGCAGAGGTTTGGGGGAGCTGGGCTGGTTCTGGTTGGAAGTGCCAGGTGAGTGACTCATGAGAGACGCTTCCTCTGCAGGGCTTCTGTGATTCTCATTGGCCATTTCTCAGCAACCACACTAGAAAACACAGACATAAAACCCATGTTACAGCAGGAGATCCCAGATGCACTTGGTCCATTCAGCTATAGCACTGCAAGCTCGTTCTGGCAATAAAACAGGGTTTGAACGAGTACACACAGCACCTGAGTCCTCAGTAATACCTGCTGTCCCGCACAAACTAGCTGTGAGGAATGCTGAGCTCTATGTGGGGCCGGGTAGGGAGCTCTTAAGGCCAGCATTCAAAATACTCTTTTTCCAGCTAATGCCCTACTGAGAGCGCAGTGCATGGCCCATAGAGCAGCACTGAGAACATAAAACTAAATCCACCCCTCTGTGAACACGTACCACCTCTGCCACGCTCACACCACAGCCAAATCTGACCTGTTATGCTCAAGAGACAGTTTAAAACAACATCTACACACACAAAAGTGTTCATAATTTAACCAAACGGCCCTTGTTAAACAACTTCTGCTGTATAAAACAGCCCTACTGCTTCACTAAGAACAGCTCCTGTGGTTCAGAGAACCACAGGCAGGGGTCAGGGCCTCCTGGCCTGTTTTCCTCAGCATGTCCCAGACTAGCTGCAAGGCCTCAGGCAGGTTTAGCCTCTGGTACTTTCTCATTTGCATAACAACAGTTATACAGAAGAAGCTCTGGTGAGACAATCAAGCTCCCCTAAATCATAATGTAATGTTGCCTGCTAGAGAGAAAGAGCCGGGCTTTTCCTCTTAGTCACCACTGCTCCCCCGGGGAGGTTTTTCTAACAGCACTGCAGCCTGCTCCTCCCCACAGCCTGAAATACAGTGGCAAAGACCCGGGAAAATGAGGTCTTTTAAATAATTACTGTCACCTCAGTTACTCAACTCGACTCAGACCTCTGGGGACACGCTGCACAACACCAAAGTCAGGGCTGCAGCAGCACAATCTTGTACCCAGAAGTGTTTCTACCCAAACACCACAGCAGCCCCAGCTGTGCACACACTTCAGATCATCTCATAAGTAACCCCCTTGTTTGGTCTGCAGGCCAAGTTACCTGCAGTTATTCACCTTTGCTCCCCTTCCTGCCCATAAAACCTGCTGGCTCTGTCAGAGGAACAGAATGGTGAGAGCCAAAAGGATCCCTGAGTTAGCAGGCACTAGCTGGGGTGCCTACAGTACCACCTGTGGGACTGGTGTGATGCAGGCCAGGGCTAAGGAACTTGACCCCTCTCAGCACCCTGGAAGATGTTTCCATCCTTCCAGCCAGGGTGAGCAGGGAAAGGCCTGGGACACTGCAGGAACCGGGAGCTTAGGTCTCTGCTCACAATCAGGCAGGTGACAGTGACCAAGCCCACAGGCAAGAGAGTTTGCCACACAGCTCCAGTGCAGGGCAGCACATGCAGGGGGCTCAGCCAGCACTGGGCAGTGGCTGCAGCTCACACCTGCTGCTGAGCCCCAGCCCCTCAGCTGCCGGCTGAGGGCTCCAGGGGTGACCGGGAACTACTGCAGGCAGGGAGCCCTCCTGAGCCGTGCTCAGCCCTTGCTCAAACTGAAGCACACGCAGGTGCTCACGTGCCCTGCACTGTACAGAGAGAACACCTTGTAATGAACCGGTACATACTGATGGGACCAGAGCTCCCAGTGAATGTCAAGAGGTGGCAGACAGTGCTGGCTATCAAGATCCTCCTGCACTGGCCAGCACAGAGCAGCTGCAGCGACCTGCTGGTACTCAAACCCACTGGCAAAGAGGGGTCCACCCCTGTCTCTGCCTTCTCCTATTTCTGGATAAACCACAATGGTGGAAGTAGACAAGACGCTTGGTCAGGTTTGATGAGTACTGAATCCAAGTACCCTTAAGGTATGGGTAACGGGAAAAGCAAACTGATGGGAATCCTGACTTTTCTGCAACTAGTGCTGGGACTTAAGACAGTGAAAGGGATCCAGAATAATAATAAAGGGATCCAGAATAATCCAGCATTTTATGGTGATTATGGTTGGTTTTATACACCATGGTGCATACAGTACTTCACAGACAACACTGTCCCTGCCCAGAGAGCTTACAACCTAGGAACAGCAACGAGACCAGAAACCGCAGCAAGGGGGAAGAAGACACAAAGTGACCAAGTACAGCGAACAGGGTCGTTGTTTGTTTCCATTTCACTGAGGCGGGATTTTACACAAGACAAGGGCAAACGCAGACAAAGGAGAGCAGCGACAGCCCCGGGGACACAGCAAAGCTTCTCCCTCATCCCAAAGCCGCTCCGGGAGCCTGGAGGCCAGGCCACCGCCTCCCTCCGTCGCTACCTGTCCCGTCCATGTGCCCGGGCGGGACACGGGCCGAGCGGGGCTCCGCTCCCGTGGCGGCACGGACACGTGTGGCGAGCGCGCCGGGGCCCAGGGACCGCGTCAGCCGCGGGCAGGGAAGCAAGCGTGTGCTGCCCGGCAGCGCCCGGGGCTGCGCTCCCGGCGGCGGTGACCGGACGGAGCTCCTCGGCGCGGCGGGCCGGGACCGGCGGGCAGCCAAGGGGGCCGGGGCCGGGCGGGTGCGGAGCGGAAGCGGCGGCGGCGACAACGCTGCAGGCTGGACGGGAGGAGTCCGGGTGGAAGCGGGGCGGAGGCGGGCGGCCCCGCAAGTACTTACGGTGGCGGGCTGCCTGCCGGGACGCGTGGCCGTCGCTCCGTGCTGGCCGCTGGCGCGCCGGGGCCGCATCCTCATAGCGGGGCGTCCCGCGCCGGGCCCGCGGGGGCCGCTGCGGACACAGGAGGCCGTTACGGCGCCGCGGGGAGGAGCCTCCGGGCGCGCGCACGCGCGGCGGCGGCATCGCGGGCCCGCCACGGCCAGGGAAGGCGCGACGGCGGCGACTGCGCTCTTAAGATGGCGGCCGCGGGCCTGCGCCGCCTCCTTCCGCCGCCCGCCCGCCGCCGCCCGCCCCCCCACCCTTGCTCGCGAGCAGCCGCGGTCGCGCCGCTCACCTGTGCGTGCTGCCGGGGACTGCGGGCACCGGCCGCCGCGACACGTGCCCCACCTCCGCCTCGCCCGTCCCGCCGCCGCCATCTTGCGCCGGGACCGCGGGCCGGCGGTGCGCAGGCGCGGGGCCGCCCCCCCTCGGCACTGCGCAGGTGCCGCCTCGCGGCCACCGCCCGGCACATGCGCGCTGCCCGCCGCCCGCCGGCCCGCCAGCAGGGCGCCTGCGCGCAGCTGAGCCCGCGCTCGGGCGGGGGGGAGCGCATGCGCGGAAGGGGTGCTGCGCCCGCGGAGCCATCTTGGGTGCGTGGGGCCGGCCCCGCCGCCGCTACTTCGGGCCTGCCGCGGTCACTGCGGCCCTGCCCAGCCCAGCCCAGCCCGGCCCAGCTCTGCCCAGCCCGGCCCAGCTCTGCCCTGCCCGGCCGCCGCTATTTCGGGCCTGCCGCGGTCACTGCGGCCCTGCCCGGCCCGGCCCAGCCCAGCGCTGCCCAGCCCAGCCCAACCCAGCCGCCGCGGGCGGGTCCCTGCACAGGCCAGGCGCGGCCGCCGACAAAGCGCCTTTGAAGAGGCGCCGGGGAGGGGCCGGCGGCGGCGGCAGCTCAGCGGGTCCCGTGGCGGGGCTTCCGCAGCCCGGCGGGCCCGGGCGTGGCTTGTCCCGGTGACCGCAGCGGGCGCCCCGCGCGTCCCCGCCGGGGCAGCGTTATCCTGGCCGCAGTCGGGTACAGACCGGCTCCGGTGCTGGCGGTACCGGGGTGTGCCCGGCCCCGCGCTGCGCGGCTGCATCTGAGCCCCGGCGGTGGCCCTCGGCAGCCCAGCCTCCCCGTGGGACTCGTCACTGCTGGCGGCTCGGCGGGGCTGCCCTCACTCCGGGCCCGCCGTGGCGTTGGCACCTCCGCTGCGGGCCCTGTCCTGCCCGCTCCCTCCGCGCTGCCCTGCTTTCCGCGGGCTCCCCGGCAGCGACCGCAGCGCTCCCTCTCCAGCAGGTCCTGCCCTCTGCTCCCGGAGCACCGGGGTCAATGCAGGAGTTAATGCTTGCGAAGCAGTTGTGGGGGGATAAGTGCTGTGTAAGCACTAAGCCTCCCCAGAGCCTCCCTGTGATGGGTGCGAGCCGGCGGGACAGCTCTGCTGCCCCACAGCGCAGATAACCCCTCTGTGGCCCGGGGTTATCAGACCGACCCCTGCCTGCGGGGGAACAGCGGGTTCCGAGGGTAGAGGAAGGGGCTGTGAGGGCAGGGGCAGCTCTCGCACGCTCTGTGCTGGGTGCTTGCCGGGCGGGAGGGAGTAGGACAGCAGCCTGAGTGCTGCTGGCAGCTTCAGCAGTGCCCATCACGGTGCCATGAGCGCCGGGACCTGCCCGGCCGCCGGCAGCAAGCTGGGCACATCCTGCAGCCCCGAGCGCTCGGGCAGTGGCTGCTGCACCCGGCAGCATCGGCGGCTTCTGTGCCTGGGGCTCACGTCGCAGATGGGCATGAACCAGCCTGCACCGGCATCCCAGAGCCTGAGCTGGGCTCCAGCCCAGGGCCGGAGCTGGCAGAGCCCGGCTGGGGGGAAGTTGGCACCAGGAGCAGCAGCCGGGGGGGCTGCCCCGACTGACGGAGCCCTCAATCCCCACGTGCCCCGCGGGGACAGGCGGGAGCTGTGCCCGCAGCGATGTCCCTGCCCGCGCCGGCAGGCAGCGAGCCCGGGACCCGCATCCTCCCCGTGCCGCTGTCTCCTCCCAGCTGTGGGCTCGCAAGGAGTGGCCGCGGGTGGGCTCTATAAAGGCAGAACCGCAGCCGGCGCTGAAGAAACTCCTGGAGCTGCTGGAGCTCTCCCTCCGTGCCTTCACGTGATCCAGCTTCCCCCCGCCAGGGGAGCCGAGGACAAGCCCCGCTGTAAGTACCCGCACCGAGCCGGGTTGTGCCCTGCTCCCCGGGCCCCGCTCCCCACGCTCGCCCTGTGAGAATGGGGGGCAATGGAGCGGGGAGCCCCAGAGCGTCCCCCAGCCTTGCAGGAGCTCTGCCTGTTGCTGCTGCTCAGCCCAGCCACCGGGCCCTAGCACATCCCCGCAGCGGGGCTGGGGAGAGGGGTGCTATGGGGCTGCCCGGCTCCCTGCAGCAGCAGCTCACAGCCTGTGCGCTGCTCTGCGGGACTGAGGCTGTTCAGCGCTGGACGCTGCTGGGGCTGCAGGAGCCGACTGCTCCCAGGGCACTGAGGCCTCGCGGGGTCCGTGCAGGGGCTTGTGCGCAGCGCCCCGGGTGGGGGCTCTGCCTCTTGTGGGCTGCTCCTCTCTGGGGGTTCAGGCGATGGGGTCTGGGCAGCAGCAGGAGCTGCGGGTGCTCCTCGGGCCGTGCCCTGCCCGGGGGCTGTGAGCAGGTCAGGCACCGGCCGTGCCCCTCCAGCCCGCCCCTGCTGACCCTCTGCTCTGCTCTGCTCCAGGTACGAGATGGCTGCCGGCGGCCGCCTCCTCCTCCTCTTCCTCCTCCCCTGGCTGGTCACCGCCTCACAGAGCCCACCCGGCTGCAAGATCCGGATCACCTCCAAGGGGCTGGACCTGGGTAAGTGGCCCCAGGGCCTGGGCAGAGGGAGGTTGGTACACAACCCTGGCTGGGCTCTGCCTGTGCTGCACACACAAGGGTGATGCTGCTGGGGGGGAACACAGCCTGGCTGTGGCCAGCCCGGGCTCCCTTTGCTTTACAGTGAAGCAGGAGGGGCTGCGCTTCGTGGAGCAGGAGCTGCAGAACATCACAGTGTCAGACCTGCACGGGAAGGAGGGACAGTTCCACTACAACATCAGCCAGTGAGTGCTGCCTGCTTCCCGCAGCTCCCTGCACCCGTCTGTGCGTCCCACCCGCTCTGTCCCCTCCTTGCAGGGTCAAGGTGATGGACCTGCAGCTAGCGTTGTCGGACCTGCACTTCCAGCCGCAGCAGCACCTCGTCTTCAACATCAACAATGCCTCCATCAGCCTGCGCTTCCGCAGGCAGCTGCTCTACTGGTTCTTGTGAGCTTCCTCCTGCTCCCACTGCCCACCGCCGGCTGTGCCCGCTGGGTGCTGAGGGCTCCTCTCATCCACTTTCCTCGCTTCCAGCTATGACATCGGGTCCATCAATGCCTCCGCGGATGGTGTCCACATCCACACAGTGCTGCAGCTGGCCAAGGACGAGGCTGGGCGCCTCAAGATCTCCAACATCACCTGCAATGCCTCCATTGCCAGGATGTACGCAGGCTTCTCCGGCACGCTCAGGTACACCCGACACTGCTGCAGCAGCCCTGTCCCTCTGCCAGGGCAGCTTTGCCTGTGCCCAGCTCCCAGACTTCCCCTTCTGCACCCTTTGCCCCCCCCGCCTGGGCTTTGTGCTCACATGGAGCTGGAGTCACAGGGGAAGGCAGGCAGCTGCAGAGCTGCTGTTGTGTCCTGCAGGAAGGTCTACGAGTTCCTGAGCACCTTCATTGTCACAGGGATGCGCTTCCTCCTCAGCCAGCAGGTACAGCTCAGTGCGCACAGGCAATGGGGACCACAGCCTTCTGCTGCCCTGCAGCAGCAGGAGGACCAGGTCCTCATCCAGACCTCTTAGCCCAGCCCCTTGCCTTTCAGATCTGCCCATCACTGGAGCACGCCAGCCTGGTGCTGCTCAACTCTGTGCTGGACACGGTGCCAGGTGAGTGTCGCTGGGGCAAGGGATCAGAGCTGGGCATCGGGCTGCTTGCGGGCACGGTGACAGCAGCACGTCCTCCTGGCAGTGAGGAACTACGTGGATGAGCACATAGGGATTGACTATTCCCTCCTGCGGGATCCGGCCGTCTCTGCAGACACCCTTGACCTGGACTTCAAGGTGAAGGCTGGATCCTGCCCTGCTGAGAGCAGCTGTGCTTGGCTGCATGCTGGGCACCACGGAGCAGCCTGGGCTGTGCTACAGCTCCAGAAACCTCTCCTGTTCTCGGCCTAGGGCATGTTCTTCCCACGTGTAAGAGAGAACCAGGAGCTGGAGAACCACGCGGTGGAGCCGGTGATCAAGGAGACCGAGCGCATGGTTTATGTCGCCTTCTCTGAGTACTTCTTCGACTCGGCCATGCACGCGTACTTCCAGGCGGGTGTGCTGGCCATCGAGCTCCAGGGGGAGAAGGTAAAGCAGTGCAGGACACCCAGCTACAGCAGGCAGCTCTCTGCGGGCAGGCAGGAGGGAGGGCTGGGCTCTGCCCACACAGCAGATGAGGGAACAGCTCTGCTGGGTCAACAGCGACTGCTCGCTCACCCTCGGGTGGTTTGTCCTCCCTGCAGGTGCCCAAGGACCTGGAGGTTCTGCTGAGAGCCACCTTCTTCGGCACCATCTTCATGCTGGTGAGAGCAGCACGTGGCCAGGCGGGAGGCACGGGGCAAAGCCCGGCCCCGCTCCCTGCCCGTGGCTCACCTGCCCTCCTCAGAGCCCCACGGTGGATGCGCCCCTGCGGCTGGTGCTGCAGGTCTCGGCTCCCCCCCGCTGCATCATCAAACCCTCGGGCACCTCCGTCTCCGTCTCTGCCTTCCTCAACATCTCGCTGGTGCCGCCTGGCCGCCCAGCCGTGCAGCTCTCCAGCATGGCCATGGTGAGCAGGGACCCCTGTGCCTGGAACAGCGTTTCCCAGCCCACATGGGAGGCTGCGGTGTCCCAGAGCAGAGGGACAGGGAGGCTGCGAGCAGCACCCAGGGCTGTGGTTCACCCTCCTCTCTCCACAGGAGACAAAGCTGAGCGCCAGGGTGTACCTGCAGGGGAAGGCACTGCGCGTGCAGCTGGACCTGCGGCGGTAGGGCCGGTGTGGGGCACTGGAGGCTGCAGGACGGTGCCCCCCGTGCCCCGCTCACGCCTGGTTCCCCCCCGCAGGTTCCGCATCTACTCCAAGCAGTCGGCACTGGAGTCACTCGCGGTGAGCTCCCACAGCAGCCCCTGCCCTGCCCGGGGCACAGGACACACCCCGAGGCCCCTGGGGCCGAGCAGGGCCTGGGCTGCTGCTGCTGCTGCCTCACCCAGACCCCTCTCCCCGCAGCTCTTCTCGCTGCAGGCCCCTCTGAAGACGCTGCTGCAGTTGACCATCATGCCCATCATTAACGGTAGGCACCAGTGCTGCCCGCACAGGGCCTGGGGCAGCCGCACTTGGCTTCACTGCATCTCTCCCTCCCTACAGAGAGGACCAAGAAGGGGGTGCAGATCCCACTGCCAGAAGGCATGGACTTCACTAAGGAGGTGGTCACCAACCATGCGGTACGAGGACAGCCTGGGCCCCCGCAGTGGGCGCAGGGACTGTGTCCTGTGGGGCAGGGCCCGTTCCCACCCAGGCTCATGCTAATCCTCTCCCCCCTCGCAGGGATTCCTCACGGTGGGAGCTGATCTCCACTTCTCCAAAGAGCTGCGAGAGGTGATTGAGAAATACCGCCCAGCGCCCACAGCTGCTGCCCGTCCCAGCTCAGAGCCCACAGCACCCAGCGTGGAGCCCCCCCAGCTCTAGCGCTTCTCCACACTCCCTCACTGTGGATTAAGGGCAGATCCCGGGCTGGACCCGTAGACTGTAGGTAGGAAGCAGCTTCCCCGGTCCCACTGGCATGTCCTGCAGGGCCCCGTGCCCTGGTGGGTAGCAGCAAGGTGGAGACGGACGCTCTGGGAACCCCTGCTGCTCCCCTGCTCCTCACACTAATAAACCACGCGACTACAACCCCTGTGGCCTCGATGTTTGGAGGATGGGCCTGTGTTGTGCATGGGGAGAGGTGGGGAAGGAGGCAGCTACAGACCAGTGGCAGAGGGGCTCAGAGCAACTGCCCCTCCCTGCTCTTGCGGGGGCCCTGTTTCCAGGCCTCAGTGAACACTGAGCAGTGGAGGGGACAGAGGACACACAAGTCTTGGTGCCCCAGCAGAGTGTGGCAGTGCTCACTGCTACAGCATCCTTGGCACAGGGTGGTACTCATCGGAGAGCAGAGGGGCAACAGAGTGGTGCGAGGAGCTGGTCATAAGGAGCAGAACCACCTGGCTCAGAGTTTATTGCAAGTTCCCAGAGCACGGTGTGCCCTGGGCAGGGAGCAGGCAGTGGGACTGTCATTATGGAATGCCTCCTGCAGCGGGATCAGAGGTGAGAGCGGGTCTGGAGCAGACAGCCCTCCAGGAGCTGCCTGCAGCCACCACCTGCACTGTGCTTTCCTAATGGGGCAGCTCCCTCTGCCCAGGGCTCTGCGTGCAGGGGCAAAGGGAAGTGTGGGGCTGTGCCAGACCCGGGGGGGAAGCAGCTGCTACCCCAGACAGGGAAGAGGCGACACAGGAAGCCACATAAGAGGTGGCAGCTGCAGCAGGCGCACAGCTCCTCACCCAGCGAGAGCAGAGCCCCCAGGGCTGCTCCTGCAGCCCCATCCTCACCCCAGGCTAGTGCAGGGAGCCCCACAGGCTGCAGCAGGGGCGGGTGTGTGGTGCAGGAGCCCTGGCGCAGTTGCGGTGGGGCTGTGTGGGAGGTGCCGAGGGCAGCCGGGTGCTGCCTCCACTGGTTTTAGTATGGCTCATTCCTAATGAAGCGGCTGAACATGGTGAAGGCAGCGAGCGGCCGGTCCGTGGGCACCATGTGCCCAGCTCCCTGTGGGACATGGGTGGCAGCAGGTCAGCCACAGCCCAGCCCCGCTCTGGCTGTGGCACTGGCAGCCCTGTCTCCCCCGAGGCCACGCAGCCCTACCTTGATGGTGAGGAAGGCGATGTTGGTAAATTCCTTCACGAAGCCCCCGATCTGGTTTTCACCTCTCTCCGTGTAGAGCCAGGGCCGGCGAGCCACCTGAACCTGGCAGCAGTGCGGTGCCCTCAGCGCCCGCTGCCCTCACCCCAGCCAGCCCCAGCACACAGAGCTGGGGAGCGACCCGGCCCGGGCCTGCACTGCCCATTTACCTTCTGGCACAGGGAGTCCACAAACCACTCGTCCCCAAGGAAGTTGCAGGCCATGTCCACGTCCCCGTTGTACACCAGGATTCGGTATTTCTGTGGGGCAGAAGGACAGTGAGCGCTCCGCAGCTCGGCAGAGCCGGTCCCGGGGCCTGGCGGCTCCCCCCCACGCACCGTGGCTCCGAGCAGCTTCAGGTACTGGTCGTTCATCTGCATGTAGAGGCGCTTGTAGCCGCGGTTCACCTCAAAGCTGTGCAGGAAGCGTCAGCATGAGGCGGCCGCTGGCGCTGGGGCCGGTCCCTCCCGCCCGGAGCTCTCTCACCTGCAAACCTGCCACTCCGGGGCCTCGGCGGAGATGTGCAGAGCCTTCCGCACCTCCGGCGCGTTCAGGTACACGCTGATGTCCGTGGAGTTGGTGCAGGGCGGGTCCATCCGCACCTTATTGCGGGCTACCGGCATCCGGAACAGGTTCTGGGAGAGCGGGGAGAGGCCGTGCCGCAGCTGCCCGCGGGGGTGGCCGCTCTCTGCCCCCTCCCGCGCCCCTGAGGACACGCGCGGCCCCACAGCTCACCTGCCGCCACGAGAACCTCATGGGCATGCGGATGAAGGAGTTGCCCAGGTCGTGGGTGATGAGGTAGTCACTCTCATACCTGCAGCAGGAATGACGTGGGATGGGCTGAAAGCTCTGGAGGAGCAAGAGCTTGGGGCCCTCCCTGGGGGAGTCCTTGACAGCAGCCAGGCCTGGTCAAAGGGTCCCAGAGGGGCCCCAGCCCAGCGCCAGCCAGGACCCCCCCCCCCAGCAAACCAAACTGAGACCTGCTGCCCTGGGGCTACTCTGACCTCAAGCCCCCGGGGACGCCGCCGTCACACGGCGCATACAGGTTGTAGATGTTGAGGCCGGACTCCTCCACAATCTGAATCATCTCCTCCATCTGCAACGAGCCGCAGGAAGGGGTTGGGACTCAGCAGGATGCTCCAGGGTCCATGGCGGGCTCTGCTCCCCCACACCAGCACAGGGTACGTGCCGCTCCCCTCACCCACCTTGAGTGTGCAGTTCAGGTTGGAGTTGTCGTGGAAGTTGCACTTCTCCTGGGAGCAGCAGAAGGTCTGCAGGTCTTTCCACAGCCTGTGGGCAGAGACCAGGGTCTTGAACCGCACTGCCCAGGTGGCAACACCAACAGCACCGCAGGCTCCCGGCTGCAGCACCGCAGGCTCCCGGCCTTGCTGCTGCATAGCACATGGCTCAGCCCGTGCCCTGTGTGCCCATGAGCAATCACACCCATGGAGCTGCCTGTGACAAGGGGCCATCTCCACAGCACGGCTGCTGGCCCAGGCCAGGGGCTGCCCGTGTCCCGCACACCACAGACCCAGCCAGCCTTGGGGACAGGGACAGAGCATCCAGCAGCACCCCCCCTTCTTACTCGGTCCCCAGCAGGCCGTGGTAATAGGCAAAGTAAACCAGGGAGTTGTCATTGATCTCATAGGATGAGAGACCATTTCCCACAGCGATTCCCTGCGAGGCAAGAAGAAAACAACTCTGTTGTGTTCCCGCTCCCCACAGGGCAGCCACAGGCAGCCGGCAGGAAGCAGATGCAGCTCTGTTTACTGCACGGAGGGAACAGGGAGGGTCAGGGCTGCCTGAGAACGCTCCTTGGGTCCCGCACGGCCGGGCCGGGCACGTCCGCAGCAGCCGCTGCCAGCATCAGCACGAGATGAAAGGCGCGGGGCCAGCCCTGCCCCACACCCCAGAGAGAGCCCCGCACGCCTGTCCCCACCGCGGCAAGGCAGGGCCAAGCCCCTGCTCAGGCCAGGCGGGCGGCAGAGCCCCACTGCTCACCTTCAGGTTGAGGCTGGGGTCCTGCATCACCCACTCGGCCAGCGTGGGGATGTAGATTCCCCCGTAGCTCTCCCCCGTGAGGTAGAGATCGTTCTTGCAGTACTCGGGGAAGAGCCGGAGGAAGTCCTTCAGGGCCAGGTAGTTGTTGTGAGCAACCTGCAGGGCAGAAGGGCCGAGTCACCAGCAAGGCAGGACCCCTGCTCCGGGATGGGCCCCTCCATCAGCCCCATCACTTGCCTCCGTGTCGTTTGTGGCGTAGTTTTTGTCATCGGAGTACGAGAAGCCGACGCCAGCGGGGGACTCCAGGTAGAGCACGTTGGCAACCTGCAGGGTGAGCAGAGGAGAGGGAGCTCACAGCATCTGCTCCTGGCTTGAAACCAGCAGCACCCATGGGTGCCTGGCCCGGCCCAGGGCTCCTGCCAGGTCTTGAGAACAGACTTGAGAGGAGAGTGAGCCAGGCAGGGGGGCTGCAGGAATGGGTTCTGTGGCACAGGCAGGAAGAACCAGCTCAGGGCCACCCTCTCCCCTCAGCTGTCAGCGGTGGCAGCGCCTGTGCCCGTACCTTGTTCCAGGCGTAGTCGTTGTACTTCAGTGTGACCCCATCGGGCTGGACCTGGGGAGGCAGAAGGCAGTGACCGAAGGGCACAGCCAGGCTGGCCCTGGTGGGGTGGCTCGTGCTGCACACACAGCCTGACAGCCCCGGCCACGGGGCAGCTGAGGCTACTGACCAGGAAGGGACCGTGCTCCTTCAGGAAGCCCTCCATGGAGCTGCAGCCCGGGCCCCCGTTCAGCCACAGCACCAGGGGGCTGCTCTGGGGGTTGCTCTGGGCCTCCACGAACCTGCGGATACGCGGTCGTCAGCGCCCGGCCAGCGCCTGCCCTCGCCCGGGGCACAGCCCAGCGCCGGCCGCACGTACCAGTAGTGCAGGCGCTTGCCCGGCCCGGCGCAGAGGTAGCCCGAGAAGTGCCGGAAGGACGGCTGCTTGCGCAGCCCGGGCAGGAAGGTCACCTCATGGTCCGGGGGGGCGGCTCTGCTCAGCCCCAGCAGCAGCGGCAGCGCCAGCAGCAGCACCGGCCCCATCTGCGGGCGGCGGGGGAGAGAGGTCGGGGCGCTGCCGGCCGGGAACGGCACCGGCAGCGCCCCACGAACCGCCCCGGCTGTCCCCGGCCCCGCTCCCGCTCCCGGTGCCCGGTCCCGTCCCTCCCCTCCGCCCGCTGCCGCTGACCCCCGCAGCTCCCGGCGCGGCTCCCGCAGGCGGCAATACCGGCAGGCACATGATACCCACCCATATGACCTCCCGCGATCACGTGAGCGGGGTGGGGCCGCCCGGAGGCCAATCAGAGCTCCGGGGGCGCCCGGTCCCTGTCCCGTCCCGCTCGGCACGTGAGAGCGGCACCGGCACCGGCACCGGCAGGGCCGCGGCTGCACAGCGGCCGTGGCCGGACAGCGCTGGGCACGGCCGGGCCCCCGGGCAGGCTCCGCGTTGAGCACCGTTGAAGGTGACGGTGCCCGCCTGCCCCCGGTACCCGCGGGACCCTCCCCCGCGGCACTAGGACCCCTCCGGGCCCCGCGCCCGTCCCCGCCCCGCGGCAGCTGTGACCGATGGGGCCGGTTATAAATAGGCACAGCAGCGCTGGCCATGGCCGCGCGCTTCCACCGCGTCCACGGCGCCAACGTCCGCCTGGACGGGACCCGCACGCGGGCCACGCGCGTGGAGAGCTTCGCCCACGGGCTCTGCTTCAGCCAGGAGCCGCTGGCGCCCGGGGAGGTGTTCCTGGTGGAGATCGAGGAGAAGGAGCTGGGCTGGTGCGGGCACCTGCGCGTGGGGCTGACGGCCCTCGACCCACAGCGCCTCGAGGCCGTGCCCGAGTACTCGCTGCCGGACCTGGTCAACATGGGTGACACGTGGGTGTTCGCCATCACCCGCAACCACAACCGCGTGGCGGTGGATGGGGAGGAGGCGCAGGGCACCCCCGGGGAGCCCTTCCTGTGCATCGAGCGCGTGAGGATCCCCCGCGACGTGCTGGTGGGGCGCAGCAGGCCCGGGCGCTACAGCCACATCCTGGACGAGCTGTACAGGACGAACGTGCTGCCCCCCACGGCCCGGCGCAGCCGCATTGGGGTGCTGTACACCCCGCAGCCCGACGGCACCGCCGACATGCACATCATCATCAACGGGGAGGACATGGGGCCCAGCGCCCGGCGCCTGCCCACAGCCCGCCCGCTCTATGCCGTGGTCGACGTCTTCGCCTCCACCAAGACCGTCCGGGTCATCCCGGTGGATTATGGCTGTAAGCACCCAAACCATCTCAGGCGCACAGGACAGGAGCTGTGGAGTGGCTGGGGGGGGGGGGTGTGTCCCCTTAACAGTGGGAGCATCAGAGAGTGGCACAGGGCAGAGGGACACGGGACAGAGCACAGCAGAGCCCTGGACCCTACAGAGCAGGGCTGAGAGCCCACCCTGCTGCTGACGGGCAGCATCTGCTGACAGCTTTACCGCACCGGCTCAGGGGAGAGCCCGCACCAGCTCCCGGTGGCAGTGGTCAGGGCAGAGCCCGGCCTGGTTGCTGCTCCCGGGCAGAGCGATGGGGTGGGTATTCTGGGTTGCCCTGGACTGAGGGCCATGGTGCCCCAGCAGTACCATGCTCACCCCCAGCCGCCTGGACGCTCCTGACCAGAGGCCGGTGCTGGTGCTCACGTTGCTGCCTGTTGGTGTCTGTCGCGGTGCCTGGCCTTGCCCATGGCACGAGGCAGCCAGAGCCGGGTGACGTCCTGCTGGGCACCAAAACATCCGGCAGCGCCCGCCCAGGCACACGCTGTGCCCTGCACCTGCCACGTGCCCCGTGCTGTGCCCTGGGCGGACACCCCGTGATGCCACCGGAGATTGGGCAATGCCCGGCGTCCCTCGGGCGGTGCTGGTCATGGCTCCTACGAGGAGTCAGGCTCATCGCTAATTAGCATCATAAACAGCCAGTGCTGAGGATGAGATGAGATGAGATGAGATGAGATGAGGGGCAAGACAGGAGCTGGTGCCTGGTGGTGGCTGTGCCGAGCACCGGGGGCCACCAACCGCGTCTCTGCTGGTGCAGCCTTCAGCTGCTTCTGTCTCAAGGCTGGAATCTGGGATTCTTCCACCAGTTGCTGTGAGCCCAGTTATCCAAACGGGGTTTAAACGTGCCTGGTGCCCAGGCCCTGCCTTGGGAGTGTGCTGAGGGTCACCGACCTGAGCTACCGCAGGCAACTGAGACCCTGGAGAGTGAGGGATGCACTAGAGCACGTACAGGGGAGAGCTGGCCCCTTGCACCGCAGCCGTGGGTCCCTGTGAGCGCTGAGCCCTAGGCTGTGTCCCCGCGGCTGGCAGGGGCACTGCCGCAGAGGCACAAGCTGGCTTCCTCTCCTCCACTAAGATTTCAGTAACTCCAGTTTGTGCACCACTTCCGCAGGGTTTAAAATCAGTCCCAGTGTGTTTCTGTTCCTGGCCAGGGACTGGTGGGTGAAGTGGAAAGCAGAAGTAGCAGCTGAGCTGCTGGTGACACGCGGTGCAGGGGCCAGGAGAGGCAAAGGGCATCTGCCACCCATCACCCAGCACTCGGCAGGATGCACCCCATGCTGCTGAGGTGGAGATAAGTGCTCCAGCCATCCAGAACCAGCCCCGCGGCTGGCAGAGGGCTGCGCACAGCATGCTCCTGCTCAGCACAGCCCTGCTCTGCCCGGTGTGAGCTCCTGGAGGCATCGGCCCTGCAGCTGCGAGGCCTCAGCCGAAAGGGCTGGGTCCAATCTGGCTGAGCACAATGCCCCAGGGAGCTCACCTTTGGTTTGGAAGCTGTGGATGAGCCAGGGCCCACGGCTGCACCTGAGTCAGCTCTTGTTTAAACAACTGCACCGCTGTGCTGAGCCACCAAGGGCTGTGGAGAGAGGAATCCCAGAGGGACGTGTGTCACAGGAGCAGGAACCAGGCAGAGCCACAGGGGTGGCCACAGAATAGGTCAAGGTGGTTGTCGCAAAGGCATCTCTAGAGCTGTCCTGCAGACACCCAGCAGTGGAAGCAGGCCAAGGAACCAGGGAAAGCAGAGCACAGTGCAGGTGTGTGAGACCTGGGGAGCTGCTCAACAGCCCCCAGAGATGACAGATGCAAACAGCCCCAGCAAGGTGTGGCTTGGGCACAGAACCATCCCTCAGCCCTGCTCTGAGCAACAGGAAGAGCTTCTCTGCATGGAGCCCTCAAGCTTCCAGGCCAGCCAGCACAGCCAGCTCAAGCCCTGGGCAGGACCCTGCTGCTCCTGTGGCAGAGCAACTGCCACCTTTGGGTGCCTCTGGGGAGCTGTGGGACCCATCCCACAGGCAGCTCAGCTCCTTGTTTGTGTTGTCCCCAGTGCCGTCCCTGCAGACCCTGTGCCGGCTGGTCATCGAGAAGCACATTGTGCACCGCCTGGCCATCGACGGCCTGGACCTGCCCCCGCCGCTGAAGAGCTTCTGCAAACACGAGTGAGGTGTCGAGGGCTCCCCCCATGGCAACAGGACCTGCACCCACAGCTGCCCCCGGCACTGGTGAGCACGGCACGAGCCCCCCAGCGGGGCACACGGAGTGCGTCAGAGGGACCTTCACCGCGCCGCAGGGCAGGGGTGCGGGCAGCAGCGGGTAGAGCCCAATAAAGTCCTTCCAGCCAGCGAGCGAGCGCGCTGCGGGCTTGGGTGCACGGAGCAACACGGGGAGCGAGGGGGCAGCTGCCCCGCTCCTGCCTGGGGAGGAAGCTGCAGCTTTGGGGTGTTTGGTCCCCAGCCAAGGGGGTTTCCTTCGCCCTCTGTGTCGCAGCATTTCTTGTGGCTACAGGGCGCTGCCTTCAGTAAGGTGGCAGAGTCCCGTCAGAGGAGGGCTCAGGGGCTGGGCTGGGATCCCCCCTGCTGCAGCAGCCCCAGCAAGCTGAGCCAGGGCACGGGTGCTTCTGTGCGGGGGCTGGGCAGAGCGCGGGAGGGCCCGGCCCAGCGCTCACGTGGAGGTAAATCACAGGCGGGTGCTGGCCCCGAACAGGCAGTTTCGCTCTTGGGAAACATGTTTACCTCGTGAGGGATGAGCTGTTTCCTGCGGGCGATACCGCAGGGAAGCCCGCAGCGCCCCGGGAGCTGCGCTGGAGCAGCCACAGCTCAGGCACATGCCTGTGGCCGGTGACCCAGTGCAGTGTGCAGCTCTCTCACCTCGCTGGCTGCGGGGAGCCCAGCGCTTCCCAACCCCTCCCCTGACCCTTTACCCTCCTGCGGTGCTGGTGCCAGGCGGTGACACGGGGTCAGAGCTGCACGGAGCAAGAGCCAGAGAGAGGAGCCCGCCGGAGTCTGATGGAAGCCCACGCATGCCAGGGAGCGATGGCGGGGGCGGGCAGCAGCAGAGCCCTCGAGGCCTCTCTGCAGCTCAGCTGAGGGGTGAAACAAGCAGCTCCAACTGCACAGAGCAGCGTTTCAGGAAACACGACACTCCGTTTAGTCAGGGAGATTTGATAGTATCAGATAATGTTACAAAACCCTCGATCAAGAGGAACTCCCCAGCCACAGAGCAGTGCTCCTGCAAGGGGCTGACCCTCCCAAAAACACCAACACAACTGAAGCACAGCGATGGGGTGAAGTCTCCAACACCGCCCCCCACATCCCAGCCCGACGGGCTCTGGAGCTGCTTGCGCTGGAGCAGCTCTTGCTGCGAGCTCAGCGCCCGGGGCCGGGGCTTGAGAAACAAGCTCTGGGTGTTTCCCTCATGCTTGAAGCCTTTGCTCCGCAGCGCTGCGGTGACACCACCACCCCCCCTCCGCCTGCCCCTGCGCTCCGGGCCCAGGTCCCCCTCGCCGGGGGGTCGAGGGCAGCCGCCACAAGCAGAGAGGAGGCGGCTGCGGCGCGGGGACGGACCCGGCTCCGAGTGACTCGAGGCCCGTTCCTGGCCGCGTTGCACAGGAGCGCGGCGGGACCTGCACAGCCTCAGCCCGCGGCATCGCACCACCGCCTCCTCGCGGCGCACCCGCGGCTCGCCGGGTCAGCACCCGGGACACCTCCAGTGCGCTGGGCGAGGACGGTGCCCGGGGCTGCGCTCCGGAGGCTCACAGAGGCCATGTGCTCGCACAGGTCACCACGGAGCCACCACGGAGCCCCGGCGGGGCCTCCGCCCGCACCCACCGAGCGGCTCCCGCCGCTACCGGGGGACGCGCCCCGGCGGGCCCCGCCCTCCCGCGAGCCATAGCGGGCTGTGCCGTGGCCCTGGGGGCCCCCTGCCGGCCGGGCGGACACGCAGCATCCCGACGCGGCCTAGGAGCGGAGCGGAGCGGAACGGAACGGAACGGAACGGAACGGAACGGAACGGAGCCCAAAGGCGCCAGCCTCCCCGCCGCACCAAGAGCTGTAGCCGCAGTCGCGCTCCCTGCCTTAAACTGGCTGCGACCCCGCCCTCACCCTGGATCTGACCAATCAGAGGCGCTCGTTCCGGATTGGCAGGAGGGGAGCCAAACAGCGCAGAGCGTTCTGCCACACCCACTTGACTGACACCTGGGAGGCCCAATCAGCTGGCGGCCGCGCGCCCGCGGGTGGGCGGTGCTTCCTGGCCCTGAGCGCGGCGGCCGCGGGGTGCTGTTCTCCGTGCCGCCGCTGGCGAAGATGGCAGCGCCGGGAGACGCGGACGGGGCGGCCGCGGGTTCGAGGCCGGGTTCGGGGCGGCCGCCGGCCGGGGACCTGCGGAGCGCGCTCATCACCAGCGTGCTGAGCCTGGAGCGCCTGGAGCTCGACCTCTTCAGGTGCGCGGCGCCGCCGAGCCCGGGGCCGGGCCGCGCTGCCGCCGCCGCTCTCACCGCCGCCGCCTTCTCCCCCGCAGGGGCCGGCACCACTGGGTGCCCGCCACGCAGCGCCTCTTCGGCGGGCAGATCGTGGGGCAGGCCCTGGTGGCGGCCGCGCGCTCAGTCAGCCGCGACGAGCAGGTGCACTCGCTGCACTGCTACTTCGTGCGGGCAGGTGGGCAGGGGCCGGGGCGGGCGGCGCGGGGCGAGCGGGCTCCTGGGCGGCTGTCAGCGCGCAGGGGGCCGGGTCGGGCGGTGACTGCCGCGGATGAGGCCCGCGGGGTGAGCTGGTGCCGCGCAGCACGGCGGGGGTTGTGGCACTGCCCGCATGGCCCCAGGGCTTGGCCTTTGTAGGTCGCGTCCCATCTGCGGTGCTGGTGGCCCAGCGGCAGGATGTCCCATTGCTGCCCCAGGGGACCCCAGTGTGCCGGTGCTGTACGAGGTGGAGCGGACCCGCACCGGGAAGAGCTTCTCTGTTCGTTCCGTGAAGGCCATCCAGCACGGAAAGCCCATCTTCACCTGCCAGGCCTCCTTCCAGCTCTCCCAGGGGAGCCCGGTGCAGCATCAGTTCACCATGCCTTCTGTGCCCCCTCCCGAGGACCTGCTGACGCAAGAGGAGCTCATCCAGAAGTTCCTGCGGTGAGTGGGGTGGAAGGGGCACCCCGGGGATTCCATTCCTGCGCCCGGGGCTCGGGGAGGTGCGGTGGCGAAAGCAGGCAGGAGAGGATTGGGATGACTGCCCAAGGAATTCCCAAATATACGTGGGAAGGGAGCAGAGAGGCAGGGCAGGAGCGTGCCCCGGGTGGCCCCGGGCTGAAGCCGCTGCCAAGGACGTGCCCTTGGCCTGCCTGGCACTAACCTCGCTTCTCTGTCGGCCTACAGGAATCCTAACTTGGCAGACAGATACAGAAAGCACCTCACCAAGATTCAAGCCGAAGATGTGCCGATTGATATCAAACCCGTGAACCCGCCAGACACGTTCTGCTTGGAGCCGCAGGAGCCAAAGCAGTTCTTCTGGGTGCGAGCACGAGGCTACATAGGTGGGTCCTGCCAGGAGGGTGTTCGGCTGCCCACGAGCTGAGGGCTCGAGCTCAAGCTCATGCTGCAGAGCACTCAAGGGTTGTGGTTCAGAGGCTGCCTGCACCCCGAGCCTGTGGATTTCAAGGCTGTGATGCAGATGCAGGTGCTGCAGCACGGAGCAGTGCCCTGTGCCATGCCCAGCCATGACGGGCTTCCCCCGGGAGCACGGGCAGGGCAGCGGCTCTGGAGGAGCGTCTCGGCTGTGCCAGGCTCTCAGGAAGCAGAGCTGCTGGCCAGGACGGGCAGAGCCGGTTGCTTTGCAGGAGAGACTGACATGAAGGTGCACTGCTGCGTGGCTGCCTACATCTCCGACTACGCCTTCCTGGGCACGGCCCTGCTACCGCACCGGCAGTACCACATCAAGCTCATGGTGTCCCTTGACCATTCCATGTGGTTCCATGCACCCTTCCGAGCGGACCACTGGATGCTGTACGAGTGTGAGAGCCCCTGGGCTGGTGAGTGCTCATCATGCCCCTGGCACCCTGCATGGCAGGCCCTGGCCCTGCCCGCCCCTCGAGCTGTGGTCTGAGGGAGCCTCTCTGCAGGTGGGTGCCGGGGCCTGGTGCAGGGCCGGCTGTGGCGCAGGGATGGGGTCCTGGCTGTCACCTGCGCGCAGGAGGGAGTCATCAGGGTGCAGGAAATGCCAAACCAGAGCAAGCTGTAGCCGATGAGCCCCACAGGGAGGGGCTTGGGCACACTGAGAGGGAGACCCCGGGACCAAAACTGATGCGGCAGAGCAGGACCCAGGCGGCAGGAAGGAGCTTTGAAGCATGGGCTGGATCCAGCACTGTGGGAGTGCTGGTGCCTGAGGCCCGCCGTGATGGATGGGGACCCACAGACGTCTGCTGTCACCAACAGCACAGCACAGAACCGCACTACATGATCAGCACCTTTCACCTGCAATAAAGCAAGCTGTTGGTGAAGAGCTCAGCTCAGCCTCTGAAGTTTGTCCCTGTGGCACCATGCTCACCCAGGGAACCTGTCTGGAGGGGAGGGTGGGAGGTGCCAGGGCTGGCTCTGCCCCTGCAGCCGGTGAAAGTGTTCCTGCGGCACATGCAGCTTCTGCTTCCCCTTCTCACTTCTTCTGCCCTTGCTGTGCCCTGCATCTCAGTCGTTGCTTCTGCTCACCCTTGTCTTTTGCCCAGGGCTGGGCTCGGGAGAGGGACTCGGGAAAGGGAGAGGCTTGGAAAAGAGGAAGCAGGGAAAGGGGACGGAGCAGCTCCCACCTCAGAGTGGGCAGCATGAGGTGTCCCGCTGGTGGTGCCCAGGGGGAGGTGAAGCTGAACAGACGCGGCGGGCGCTTTGCTCTGCTTCCTACTGAGACTTTATTAAATAAAGTCCTTCTTATGCAAGTTTTATGGGAAGCTCCTGGCAAGAGCCCTGGACTTTGCAGATGCCTTCTGCAGAGCCAGTATGACCCAGCTGAGGTCCCGTCCATCCCCAAAGCCCCTCGAGCCAGCTCCCAGCACTGCCGGGGCATTGGTGAGTGCCCAGCCCCACGAGATGGGGCGGACGAACCACAGAGAAAGTGCTTTTTTGAGGCAGCTCCCGGGCATGGGCCGTGCTGCTGCAGGACCACAGCGCTGCCTCCCTGCCCCATCCCACCAGTGCCAGCACCCTCGCTGCTCCCGCTTCCCTCCATTCACCACGGCACCAGCGGGATGCTCACTCCAGAGGCTCCTTGATGAGGCACTCCTTGAGGGTGGGCTGCTGCTGCAGGGGCGGCCCGGCCTCCCGCAGGTCCTGCAGCCGGGCCTCCGAGCGCCGCTTGTCCTTGCCCACCTTCCAGGCGAGGTGGATGTGCGCCTGCAGGAAGGGCCCCAGCAGCGGGTGGCTGCCCTGAGCCTCCAGCAGCTGCAGCGCCTGCTCGCAGCACCCATGGGCCTCGCCGAGCTCGTCCAGCTCCTGGTGGCAGACGGCGAGCCCGGCCAGCGTCAGCAGGAAGTGGCTCGAGCCGCAGGCCCCCAGCCGGTCCTGCAGCCGGTAGGCATTGGCCCAGGTAGCCAGGGCCTCGCGGTACATGCCGGTGCAGGTGAGGCGCTGTGCAGCCTGCAGGTCCTGCAGGAAGAAGAACTCGAGGAACTCGGGGGAGCGGCGGATCTCAGCAATGGAGTGCAGGTGGGACAGGAACTGCTCGAAGGCTCGGCTCCGCTTGGCAATGGTCTCAGCGGTGAAGTTCTGGCGCAGCCTCTTCCTGGGGAAGGCGATGCCGGCCATGTCGCAGCCGAAGCGGCAGCGCAGGCAGCGGTTCAACCGCTCAAAGTCCGAGTAGCGCCGGGCAATGGCGGCGGGGGCCTTGTCAAACCGGCCGGAGCGGATCAGGTAGATGGTGTAGAGCTGCGGGGGGAGCCGGGTGTCAGGCAGAGCCACGGGCAGAGCCAGAGCACGGCCGTGGCGGGGTCTGCCCGGGCAGGAGGGAGCAGCTGCAGCACCCATCAGCGATAGTTACCTGAGGCTCATCTGAGCCGCCAGCACCGTCCGGGCAGCACGGGGAAAGACAGAGAGAAATAAGCACCAGCCCGGGGGACCCCTGCCCCGGGGGGGGACAGGACCCGCACCCGCCCCGCATCACCCTGCGCGCAGCCCCGCCGGGCTCACTCACCACGTACTTGGAGGAGCGCTCGCTGACCACGCTGGCGCTGGTGACCTCGAAGAGCAGGCGCTGCGGTGCCAGGCTGCCCCGGGACCTGCGCCACAGCTCCTGCAGCTGCCGGGTCAGGAGGCTGCTGCCGCCGGCACGCTCGGCCGCAGGGCCCCACTCTGCGCCGGGAGACGGGTGTCAGCCCGCGGCACCCACCATCCCCCGGCCGCCCCCCCGGTGCTGCCGCCCCGGCCCCACAGCTCCTACCTCCGTCCTCGGCACCCGCTGCCGCCGGCTGCGGTGGCTGCCCCAGCTCCTCTCCTGCACCCTCTGCCTCCTCCTCCTCCTCTTCCTCGTGGCTGGTGAAGCTCAGGGTGCCGCTGAGGCGCGTCGATAGCCCCTCGGTGTCATCCTCCAGCTCCGAGCTCTCCGGGCAGTCCTCGGCCTCGGCGCTGCCGCACGCCCGCTCCTCCCGGCCACCCTCACCGGACAGAGCGTGCCGCAGGCGGTGCAGGATGCGGGCGGCCATCCCGGCGGGCCGGCTGCCGGGGGGTCACACCGGTCACCCCAACGCGGCGGGACGGGGGCTGCCGCCGCACCGGGCTGCCCACCGCGGCCCCGCGGGCCCCGAGCGGGCCTGGGATGGGGCCCCCCGGCCCTGGGACCCCTCGGCCCCGGGACCCTCCGGTGAAGCCCCGGGCCCCCTCCCGCACCCTCCCCTCTCCCGCCCGGCGGAGCCGCGTCCCGCCGCGGCCGGTCCGGCCGGTCCGTACCGCGCTGCCCGCGCCGGGCCGTGCCGAGCGATGGCTGCGGCGCGTCCCGGGATCCTCCCTGCGCGGCTCCGCCTCCGCCTGGAACCCGGATCGCGGCAGCGGGGGCGGCACGGCCCGACCCCAGCCGGTCACCGCTCCCGCGGCCCGGGTCCCCCGCGCATCCCGGCGCCGGGCGCTGCGGGTGCTGATGCCCCATCCCCGCCGTGTCCGGTGCTCCATCACCCCGGTACCTGCAGCCGGCTCCCGGCTCCACGGTGCCGCACCCCCCGGGTAGGGTCGTTCCCCACTGCCCGGGCTCCCCGGGCCCTTGCCCGTCTGGCCTCCCTACGTGGCCCGCTCGGCTCCGCTGCCTTATTTAGCGCCGTGTCTGCTTCCTCCTCGCCGCTTCCTTGGGAATGTCTATTAATACCGAGGAATCGGCCCAGCTGCTGCCATCGCTCTGCCCCTGCTCGCCCGCTGCGCTCAGCTCCAGCAGCCCGCATCCTGCCCGGGCTCCATCAGGGGTCCCGGAGCTCCCCACGGCACCGGCGGGGCTTGGGGCTTCAGCACCTGGTGCCCAGTGGTCCCAAACCCTCCCAACTCCCTCCCTGCTGGCTGCAGGGCAGGGTGGGACTTTGTAGAGGCTGCGCTGGTGCCACCCGCAGCACCCATCCCGGGAATGGGTGCTCCCAGCAAAACCAGGAGCCAGGGAACCTCCTGCATGTCCCCGGCACTGGGACCTTGCAGGACAGGGTGCTGTTTGCCTGACCCCTCTGCAGCCCCCAGCTCTTGTGCAGCCCCCTCAGAGCACTGTGGGACACAGGCCACTTGGCCAGCATGTTCCCAAGGCAGGCCACTAGCCGTGGCCAGCCCTGGCAGAGGTGGCTGGCATGGGCTGCACTGTGTGAGGGCGCAGCCTTCAAAGAGGCACCTGGGCACATTTCCCACTCTCCTGGTGGCACGGAGAGACAGGGCCTTTTCCGGACTCAGGTGCCAATGGTCTGGGGACCCTGTACCGCGGGGGGGGGAGCATGCTCTGTGCCCCTCAGGGGCTTCATGGCCCACGTCCTGCTGGGGACCATTGGGTGGATGCTGCAACACGGCTGTGCCCTGGCCCACCAGAGCAGAAAACAAGGCTGAAGGAGGGGCACAGGTAGTGGAACGAGGCTGGAGCCCCCGGGGGCTTGCGGGGTGAAGGAGGTGACTGTGTCAGGATGGGACTGTGTCAGGGGAGCCTGGCCCCCTCCTGGGATCCTGCCCCAGCAGGGCTGTGGGCTTGGCAGGGGAGGGGGGCAATGGTCCATACCCCTGTACTGGGGCAGATGTCTGGGGCAGGGGTGTCCTGAACCCCTTGTCTGAGTGATGCTGGCGGCTCTGGGGCTATTTTTAACCCCCTCCTCGCTGAGCTGCTCTGGGCGGGGGTGCCGCGGCGGGGGGGGTGGGTGGGCAGAGCCGTCCTCCTGCCAAGGCTCCTGTGTCCCTCCCCGGAGGGCTTGAATTTCTATCCCAGCTCCCGACCCGTGCTTAATCCCCAGCTCCTGGCCAATAACGCTTTGGCTAAATTAGGTAAAATGCTCTGGTTGCCAATGAGCGGGGCCGGATTGCCACCGGGGAGCTGATAGGCTGCTGGGGCCGGGGGGCCAGCGGCTGGGGGCACGCCAGCCCCGTGGGACGCTACAAATTGGGGTGCCAGTGGCACCAGGAAGCTTCTGGAGGGTTCTGCTGCAGGAGGTGGTGACTCCCTCGGGGAGGAAAGCAGCAAAAATGCCTTCAATGGTAAGAGCTGCCACGTGCCGTGTGCTGCATGGCATGTGCTGTGTGCTGGGGCGAGACCTGGGGCGCAGGGGGTGCCGGGTGCCCTGGGAATCAGGGCTGCTGAGGTGCCTCCGTGGATGGTGGTGGGGAGATGGAGCCCGGGGCTGGGCCAAGCTCAGTGGTGAGGGCACGGAGGTGTCAGGGTGGTGCAGGGGCCCCGTGGCCGTGCCCCTGGGGTCTGCCTGGCTGCCCGGGGGGTGCGGGTGTGTGGGGACACGAGTTCAGCCCCGGCTGGAGCCCGGGGGGTGCGGGTGTGTGGGGACGGGAGTTCAGCCCCGGCCGGAGCTCGGGGCAGCGCGGAGGCAGCGGTGGCTGAAAGGCGAGCGCAGGGTCATGGGACACGGCGTCGCCCCGGCCCCAGCCTGCGCCTCCAGGAGAAACTCGATCAGGAGCGACAGGTGCCGGCGGCCGCGGCTCCACTGATCCCTATAAGGGGAGCTGAGGAGACCCCCAAAATAGCACCGCGTGCCCGGGATGCCAAGGATGCGCATGGGGACCGTGACCACTGCGCCACGGAGGGGCCCGAGCACCCACTGCCACCAGAGGGGCCTGTGCGGCACCGGAGCTGCCCTGGCACCATCCCCTGGCTGTGATGGGTTCTCCCCCCATCCTGCCCCACTGGCTGCCGTGTGTGCGGAGCTCCCCGGTGCAGCGTGTGCGGCTGTGCTGAGCCCGCTCCCGTGCCTTGCAGACGGACCAGCAGGCAGAGGCTCGCGCCTTCCTCAGCGAGGAGATGATCGCGGGTGAGCAGCGGGGAGAGGGACCAGACCCAGGCGAGGCGCAGGGCCAGGCTCTGCCCCGGTGCCGTCCTGTGCACTGCCCGGCACTGACCCTCTCCCCACAGAGTTCAAGGCCGCCTTCGACATGTTCGATGCTGATGGCGGCGGGGACATCAGCACCAGGGAGCTGGGGACGGTGATGAGGATGCTGGGGCAGAACCCCACAAAGGAGGAGCTGGATGCCATCATAGAGGAGGTGGATGAGGATGGTGAGCAGCCCTGGGTGCTGGGCAGGAGGTGCTGGTGCTGGGTGGGCAGCCTGACCCATGCTTGGCTCCCTCCCCCCAGGCAGCGGTACCATCGACTTTGAGGAGTTCCTGGTGATGATGGTGCGCCAGATGAAAGAGGATGCCAAGGGCAAGTCTGAGGAGGAACTGGCCAACTGCTTCCGTGTCTTCGACCGGTGAGTGGGGGCAATGTGATGGCTGCCCCATCCTGCCTGCAGGGGAATCGGGGTCACATGGAATCAGAATGGTTCAGGTTGGGAAGGATCTTAAGATCACCCAGTTCCGACCCCTGCCACAGGCAGGGACCCGTTCCACTGGAGCAGCTTGCTCCAAGCCCCTGTGTCCAACCTGGCCTTGAGCACTGCCAGGGATGGGGCAGCCACAGCTTCTCTGGGCAAAAATAGTTTATTATTTCTTTGGGCACATCCTGCCCTCACCCTGCTGCAGGAATGCAGATGGGTTCATTGACATCGAGGAGCTGGGTGAGATCCTGAGGGCCACCGGGGAGCCCGTCACCGATGAGGACATTGAGGACATGATGAAGGATTCGGACAAGAACAACGATGGGCGCATCGACTTCGACGGTGAGCGCTGGCCATGGCTGAGCACAGGTGCTGTGCGGCCCGGCCGGGCCAGAGGCTGAGCCCGCTGCTGTCTTGCAGAGTTCCTGAAGATGATGGAGGGGGTGCAGTAAAGGACCAGACATTCCTCGGGCCGGCGGCTGCGCCCAGCCCCGCTCCAGCAGCAGCCAGGGAGCAGCAGCTCCACAGCAGCCAGCCCCTGGCCCCAGCTGCACCCTGCCCTGCGCCGGCCCCACTGCCACGGCCGAGCTTTTCCTCCGCGCGCAGTTTCAGTGTGATCCTCAATAAAGGGGGGAGGCTCGAGCTGCTGGTGCGGGGTCAACCGGGTTCACACGGGGAGGGGGCTGCGGCCCCTGCGCTGCTCCCCCGGTGAGGACGGGTGGGGTGGGTGCCTGTGTTGGTCACGCTCACGCCGTGGGGCCACAGGGCAGTGCGGGGCCAGGGTTCCCACGGGAGGCTGGGCCGGCGCCAGCGCTGAGCTCAGAGTTTCCATGCGGAGCAGCCGGTTCACACGGCGGCACTGGGGGCCCTGCGGCCGCTCCTGCCCATCTGGGGGGATCTGGGGAGCCTCCAGCACCAGCGCTACACCAGGAACCCTGTACTCTGCCTAGGAGGGCACCGAGGACCTGGGCTGGGGAGGGGATGGGGGGAACACCGGTTCCCCCCTCCCCACGGGGTCAAGGCAACGCTGGAGCTGCTGTGCTGGGACATGCCCTGCCCGCCCGGCGTGCATCGCTGCTCCCCAGGGATCCGCTCCTCCCTGCCTCTCGCTGCGGCCAGGAGAAACGCAGCAGGGGACGAGGGAGCACCCAGCCTATGTGGGGACAGCGAGAGCAGCACCGGGCAGCTGGTGGGACAGGGGCTCGCAGCCCAGAGCCAGGGGCCACCATGGAGGGGCTGGACCCTGCCACAGCCTCAGGGCACACGATGGCACTAAGGAGAGCGGACGCGTGCCGCCTGCGGGGAGCAGCAGGAACGTGTGCTGCAGCCCAGGCCACGCTCTGCAAGGCCATGGCCGGGCACCGGCAGCTGGTGCTGCAGTTGGGGGGCAGCGCCGACGGCCCCCGGCTGCGGGAGGAGCGGCGCAGGAGGAGCGCGGAGGCCCGCGAGCTCAGCTCTGGTAAGGAGGGGGCTGCTGCACCCCACAGCGGCTGCGGTGCCCCCCCTGCACCCACACCGGGGCCCGCGGAGGCGTCCAGGGTCACCCCCGCTCGGCGGCCGCGTCCCGCAGGGCTGCGGTGCGCTCTGCTGGCAGGGCTGCGGCAGGCACCGGGGAGCCCCGAGGAGCGCCGGGAGCTGGAGCGGCTGTGGGTGCTGTTCCTGTCGGCGCTGGAGCTGTTCCTGCAGGACCTGCGCAGAGCCCACCGCCTCTGCCAGCTCTTCTCCCTGCAGGGGGACGGCGCAGCCCCCCTGCGCACCGGGCTGGGGAACCGGCGAGGGGGGGGCCCTGTGCAGCCCCCGGCTGCCCCGTGCCTGGAGGAGGAGATCGAGCAGGTGAGGGCCACGCTGGCAGAGATGGAGAGCAGAGCCAACATCCCGCTGTGGACGGTGGAGGCCACGCAGTCGGTGGGGACGGGCAGCACCATGGCCGTGTCCGGTCAGGGAGGACCTCACGCTGGGCCCTGCTGCAGGGTGCTCTGAGCGGGTGCAGGGGAGGAGGCAGGACCAGCACCCCCCCTTGCACCCTCTGGTATCACAGAGCAGGGGATGGGACCCTGTGTACTCCCCAGCCAGGGCAAGCAATGCCCTCACCCTGCTGAGGGAACGGGACCAGCTTCAGGCCCATCAAGGGTCAATAAAGCCCCTCTCACCCCCCAAGGACCAGTGTCCCTCCTTTCCTGCCCACAACTGCAGAGGGGCTGGCGAGACTTAGGGGTGCCAGGCTGCAACAGAGCCCCCAGGAGGACACTTATAAACATGCTTTTATTTATACAACCGTGGCTCAGACTGCAAAATTAATTTAATAATAGCTATGATACAGAAGCCGGGGCAGCGGCTGGGCAGGGGCAGGGGGGGACGTGGTGGTGCCGGTCAGTTGTCCTGGCTGTGGGTCTGCTTCGCGTAAGTCTCCCGCACGTACTTCTTGTAGGCTGAGAGGAGCAGTGCAGGGCTGAGGGGCGGCTGCAGCGGGGCCGGGGGCTGCACCGCTGCACACCCTGGGGGCATGGAGAGCGGGACACTGGGGAGGGGGGGGGTGCCGGGTGTGTGTGTTCTGCCCCAGGCACTCACCGGTTTGGTTCTTCCAGAGCTCAGCAGCGTGTGTGTTCAGGGGGCTCTCGATGTTTGGCTCTGGGGACAGCGGTGGGATCAGTGGGGGGGCACCCGGACCCCTGAGCCCCGGCCCCCCCCGGCAGCATGGGACCCACCTGCCAGCAGGCTCTGGATGGAAAGCAGGATGGTGCGGACGTCGTAGAGGGCTGACCACTTGTCCTTGAGGATGTCGAGGCAGATGTTGCCCTGTGTGTCAACGTTGGGGTGGTAGCAGGGGGTCAGGAACCGCACCGTGGGCGCGGTGTAGGGGTACCCGCTGGGGAACTCCAGTGACAGCCTGTACCGCAGCTCCTCGTAGGCCTGGGGGCAGGAGGGAGTCAGAGGGGCACAGACCTGGGGGGAGCCCGGGGTCCCGCTGTGCCAGGTCCCAGTTGCTCACCGTGCCCGCGGCGCCGTTGATGGTCCCGATCCACTTGAAGAGGTTGTCGGACTCGGGGAAGGCGGAGATGCCTTTGTCACCGGACATCTGGGGGGGACAGCACGTGAGGGCCGGTCGGGAACCCCCCACCCCGGCTCGCCCCGTGACACCGATACCCCCTCCCCGCGCCGGGCCCCCACTCACCATGAGCGCCATCAGCTCCTGCTGCAGCCTGCGGGGGAAGCACACGTTACCGGCCCGGTCCGGCGGAGCCGCCCAGCCCCGGCCCCCGCCCAGCCCCGGCTCCTCACCTCTTCCCCACCGCGCCGCGGGCCGCCGTGGCCCCCGCCTCAGCCGCTTTGCGGGGCACGGCGGCGGGATCCGCGTTCTGCGAGGCCATGGCGGCTCCGGCCGCCGCTGCCCCCCCCCGGTTGGCGGGCGCTGGACGTGGGTCCTGCTCCCGGGCGGCTCCGGACCGGGACCCCCTCCGCTCCCCCCTCCCGCGGCTGCGCGGGACTCGGACCCGCAGCGGCAGGGTCCCGGTGCGGCTGTCTTGGTGCAGGGGTCCCCGGTGCAGGGGTCCTTGGCGGGTCCCGGTGCGGGATTGCCCGGTGAGGGGATGCCCGGTGAGGGGATGCCCGGTGCGGGGCCTCTCCAGCGGGTCGCGGTGCGCAGCCCTTCCCTGGACGCTGCTCTCAGCGATCGCCGCGTCCGGTCCCGCCCCGCGCCCCGTTTGAATGTACGCAACGTGCGTCCCCTCCGCCAATCAGCGCGCAGCCCAGTTCGACCTGGCCAATCGGCGCTCGCCGGGGATGCGATGCCACGGTAACGGCGAGCGGCGGCTGCTCAGCCACCGCCCCGCGAGCGCGGAGCCGCGGTCCCAGCCGGCTCTTAAAGGGCCCGATCCCCTTTCCCCGGAGGCGGAGGCGAGTGCGAAGCGGCTTTTATTGGGGTCCAGGGGCGGGGCTCAGGGCTCCGGGGGGCTCTCGGGGGGCGGCGCGTCCGCCCCGCGGCGCAGCGTTTCCATGTGCTTCTGCATCTTCTCGGTCATCCAGGCCGGCGGCACGAACGGCTTCAGCTCCTCCAGCCGCAGGTCCACCGAGTCCCTGTGGGAGGCGGGGTGAGACGGGGGCCCCCAGCATGGACCCCAGCGGACCCTGGCACCCGCAGCACCAAGCCCAGACCCCAGCCAGCATTGAGCCTGGACCCAAAGCACCCACCATGGACTCCCAGCTACCACCAAGTCCAAAACCCCAGCATCCACCCCTAACCAGCACCAAGCACCCCATGCAGCATGGGGCATGGCCCCTCCAGGACAGTCTCCCCACAGTGTTGGGGTCCCCAGGGCAGCAGCCCCCAGCCCCACAGCATGGCCACATCCGGGTCATTCCTCACCGGTAATCGTCGCTGGCAGCCAAATCCCGGATGTCCTCTTCGAGGAGGAGGTAGGCCTGCGGCACAATGGGAGGACACCTCAGGGTTGCCACACATGGCGACGGCAGTGCCACGTCCCCCATCCCCAGATGGCACGACTCGCCCTCCTGGGCACCCGGATCCCAAGGGACTGTGGGGCACGCCTGCTCCACATGCCCTGCCTGGTGTCCTGGCAGAGCCGCTGTCCTGGCCCTGCGGTGGGTCTCTGTGCAATCCCCGATGGCTGCAGGAGCCTGGAGCCCAGCCATACTCACCATCTTGCCCCCCGTGGCCCTCATGTGCTGCTGCTCTGCCAGCCAGTGCTTATCCTGCGGGTCGGCTGCGTACTGCAATAGAGCAGCAAGGACCTGGCTGAACACAGGAACAGACCCTCCCGCTCTGACCCCCCTCCTGCCAGGACGCTGCACCCGCTTCAACGTTCCCCGCGAGGGCTCTGGCTCCTCCAGCTGCAGGGCCCGGCTCCAGGCAGACCCATCACTGCAGAAGCCGCACTAAGCCCTCAACTCGTGTCCAGCGCCCCAGCCAGACTGCAGGAATGTGCTCCAGGACAAAAAACAGGGGCATGGTGGGGCAGGAACACAAGCGATCCAAAGCACGGGCTCCCCGCTCCCACCAGAAACCGATTCCAAGCCAGCCCCGAAGAAGGAAGTGTTTTGCTGCAGCATCTGACCTTAAAGAGGTGGGGATGCTTGATGTAGAGTCGCCCTCTTGTTCCTCCCATCCCGAGAGCCCTGGAAGAGGAGCAGGAGAGGTGTCACAGTGCGCAAGGGCGGTTGTGGCAGCACGGGGACACCTCTCTCCTCCCCAGGCCCTTCCTGCTGCTTTCAAGGCAGAGAAGCGAAGTGACGGGAGGGTCTTATGGGCTCCTGCCTTGGAGACACCACCCTCCATCAACAGGGCCGCTCCTTACTTGTTTGCTCGAGATCCCAGCACAAAGGTTGTGGTTTCAGTCAGTCGGGATGGATCCCACTACAGAGCAATTGGAAAAGGGGCAACATTAGAAATGAGGTTGCTGCTGGCCCATGCTCCACGAGCTCAGCTCTCTGATGGGGTACCTCGAACAGGCCCCGGCCTGGGAGCTGGACACAGACCTCCAGACTCCCGCAGAGGAGGGAAGTTACAATCCCCCTGGGCTGATTTAAGCCGTTTCCCTGGTGGGAAACCCTTGTGGGATCCTCCTGGCTGCTGCTGCTCTCCCCAGGTCTCCTAACAGCAGCCCCACACCACAGCTAAAGGCTACCCTGGAGGAGGCAAGCAAAGGCCTCCAGGCACTTCGCTCCTCTTCTTGCTTCTCTGTGCCACAGGGGCCCGTTGGGGCAGAGCACAGCTCAGTGCTGTCCTCTGCTCCTGCAGCAGCAGGGCTCTGCTGGCGGGAGCAAAGGGGAGGAGAGGGTGAGCCCAGCAGCGTTGGCCAGCCAATACCTTTGGTCCATCCCTTCTCACGGGCTCAGAGACTTTGAGCTTCCACCTGAAGGGAAGGAAAATGCAGTGAGAACGAGTCCCTGTGGGACCAGCACAGCCCCCACCGGAGCTGGGGCTCAGTCCCTGCTCCAGACCCTCATCTTTGCTGCATGTTCTCTCCCTGGCAGCCACGACCCCACCACCACCGTCAAGCTGCTCACTCCAAACAGTCCATGTGGACCTTTCCACCCCTCCAGGCCTGTTTAATGCCACTTCCTCAACCTACCCCCCTCCTCCTGGGCACCCCCTGCACCTCTCCTTCCTGCGGGAGGGGGAGCAGACCACAGCCTTTCTGTACTCCTGATTCGTGCCGCCTCATTTCCTCCCACCCTCCCAAATCAGGGCTCCAGCTCGGGACACGTTCTGGTACTCACGCAGCTATGCCGGAGGCCCCGCGATCGTTCAAGAGGCTCTGTCCTGGAGGCCGCCCCTTTCTCTGTGTGGAAGAAATCCTCCAGTGACTCAGCTCTGTGAGCTGAGAACCTGCTCGGCTGCCCCCCCTCCCAGGGAAGCTGCTCCTTCTGTCACCGGCAGCAGTGCTGGCAGGAGAACAGCCTCCTCCGAGGCAGCAAAGAAGCTGCCTGTGCCCGTGCACAAACGCCCCTACCTTCTTGGGAATGGGGCTCCCTCGGCGGTTCAGCTCCTCATCCATCTGTCGGGCTCGCTGGAAGCGGAGCAGCAGTGGGGTGAGCAGGGTCCTTCTCCAGCCGCCGCTCTCCCTTTGTGGGGAAAGGCTGATCCCTGATCCCACCCCACCTCGGTGAGAAGCACCAAACCATGGGAAGCAGCTGTGATTTTCGGGTCCTGCACGTCCCCCCCTCCCAGACTCAGTCCCCCAGCTCTAACCCCGGACAGGAAGAGGCAGAAGAGTAAGCAATTTCAACCCTCCTCCTCCTCCCAGCTCTGACAAGTCATTCAGGCCTTTGGGAACAATGACTTACCTTTGGCACTGTCTGCTCATGGGGCAGCCTGGGAACCACCTTTTTCCCATCTGAGAACAGCAGTTTGGCCTGCAGAAAGAGGAAGAAAGGTTGCTCCATTCTGGGTCCAGAGGGGGACCTGCCTGACACCCCCTCTTTCATGTATCTGCCCGACAGCCCCGTAACTGCTCTGCTTTCGGAGCACCACTGCACAGTGCAGCAAGATGCAAATGCACGATCTGAGCCTGACAGAGTCTGGGCACCCGGCACCGTGGCAAGGGGGTGGCACTGGATGATCCTTAAGGTCCCTTCCAGGCCAAACCAGTCTGTGGTTCTACACCACGTGAGGGCTGCAGATGTCCCCCCAGCTGTTACAAGGGACACATCCCAGCCAGGCGCACACTCACCTGCTCCAGGCAGCTCCGACACGTCTCTTGGATGAGCTGCTCCGGGTCCACCTCCTCCCCGACGTTATCGCGCACGTTGATCGCTGCCTTCTGGAAGAACTGCAGAGGTGCAGGTTAGCGCCTGAGCAGCCTCAGCACGGGCACCCGGGCACCCACGGCCGCTGCGGGGCCCGTCCCGCGGCTTTCACCTTCATGTACTTGTTGAAGACCCCGCGGATGTCCTCGTTGATGCTGGGCTGCAGGACGGCGCGCAGCAGGTCCATGGACACGGCCGGGTCCGTGAAGCTGCGGGCGGAGGGGTCAGCGGGGGACGCGGCCCGGCCGCAGCCTGCTCCGGCCGCGATCCCCCGCCTCTGCCCGCCCGTACCTGGTGGTCATCTGCGAGCGCCGGCCGCGCCGCTGCACCTGCCGGTGCTTGATCATGATGTTCCAGGGGCTCTGCGGGGCACACGCATCAGCCGCGGCCCGCGCGGCCCGCCCGGCCCGCGCGGCCCCTCCGCACCGCGCTCACCTGCAGCTCCTCGGCGCCGTCCGCGCCCGCCTCGCCCGGCCCCGGCTGCTGCTGCTCCGCATCGCGGGCGGCTCCCATGGCGGCCCCGGCCCCGGCCCCGGCCCCGCGCGTCACCGCCCCGCGCCGCAGAGCCCGCGCGCCGGAAGTGATGCGCTGCCATGGCAACGGCGCCGGGCGGGGCACACGTGGCCGGGTCCCTCCGAGCCGGGGCCGAGGTGCCGCGGTCTGGGCGCAGCGTCCCCGTCCCGCGCCCCGGTCCCGGTCCCGGTCCCCGGTGGAGCCGTCACGCTCTGACCCCGCCCAAGGGATGGCGGCGGGAGCGGGCGGGCTCCTCCTGCCTCGCTCCGCGCGGTCACCGCTGTGGTGTTTGCTGTGCCCGGAACAGAAACCCAGGCTCGTTCCTGCTCGGGTGCAGCAGCTCCGTGTCCGTGTCCTCAGAGCCCTCACCTCCGGAATGCTGCTGTTTAGCTGAGGAAACGCTCCAGCATTTCCCCACCTCGTCCCATGTGTGCAGAACGTTCAAAATAACTCGTCTGTCGTTTTCTAGACCTGTGCTTTTCCATCGGGTCGGCTGGAGAGCAATGTAGGGTTAAAAAGCGTTTGCTGACGTGCAGCTAATGCTTTTCCTTGTTCCTTCCAAGGTGATGAGAAGATAACCCAAAGAAATGGAATTTCCCACAGCCTGAGGCATTGAGGTCACTCACTGCCCCACACCCAGAGCCACTGGCGCAGAGGATGGTGCCGAGCAGAGGGGTCCTGTGTGCCCCATGTGCGAGGGGAAATCCCTGCACTGTGCTGCACTGAGGGCAAGCAGCTTCTCCTTCCCCAGTGGCTTTGCTGGGCGCTGCAGCCCAGTGTCTGTGGCACGGGCACGGTGCTGGTGCTGCCAGAGGATGGTCTGTGGGTGTCTGCGTCACGGCAGCCTGTGGCTGTGTCCCCTCACCGCGGCCTGGGGGATCCTCCCATTGCTGCTGTCGGCAGCGGCCGCGCTCAGCACCCGCGGGAGACCAGAGCCGGGAGCGGGAGGAGAGGCTGGGCCGCTCCTGCCCTCCTTGTGTCCTTCCTGCTGCCCTGGCCGGGCTGCGTCAGCGCGGGAGGGGACCAGGCTGGCGCACAAACCTGACCTGCGGATGTGGAGCCGGTTGAGTTGTCATCAGCTCCATCACCACCAGCCCTGGCTCATCACGTGCTTGTTCTGGTTCTTCCAAACTGTTCACAGCAAAGATGGGACATCCAGAGGGGAGGGAAAACAACTACGGCTGTGGAAGTCATGGGAGGTGAGAGAAGTGGTTCTGTTCAACCTGCAAAGCTCGACGGAGAGAGGGCTCAGCTCGGTACATGTGCTGCTGAGAGGACACTGTTGGTTGCTCTCTGCGCCCACTGTGAGCAGACAAATCCTCTTGTCGGTTTGAATCAAGTGAGACGTGGATCAGATCTATGGAAAAGCTTTCACAGAGACTTAAATCCTGCAACAAATTCTCACTAAAGGAGTCCCTGTTCTGGCAGGGGTGGGGATGTCTTTTGAAGAGCAGACCAGAACAATGTCAGGGATCACCACAACGTAGCTGATGAGATGACTTGTTTGGATCTCCCATTGTTTAACGGTACTTTTTCCATGGATCTGTGTGGTGGGTGTGCAGAACACGCCAGCCTGCGGGTGTCTGACACGCACCAACAGCCGCTTCACAGCTGAGGCTTCCTGAATGCTTTCCTGATTCACAGAGACACTTCAGACAAGTCCCGTCTGTCCCTCAGTGCAGGCAGGTTCTGGTGGCAGCAGAAACCTGTTGAGCCCAATCCCACATCCTGTTTTGGCAGCAAGACTCGTGCAAAAGCTTCGTTATCTCCCTGGCTCCTCATGACAGTGTTGGCTCTGCCCTTGCAGGTCACCACACGGCTGCGGTGTGAGAGGCAGCACAGGGCATTCGGAAGGAGGAATGGGACCATACCCTGTAACCTTTACCCTTTAACATCACTGGTTAGCATCAAACTCTGTAAAAGTGCACCAACCCTCACAGAAAGGGCACAGGAGAGGAGCCTGGGTTTCAGGGGGCTGAGGTGTGTGGGAGAGGGAACAGGAGGGGGAATAGGAGAGGGAAGGAAACACAGCTGTCTGAATGCCGAGAGCCCCTTTCCCATCGCTCCGTGTCAGCCTCAGGATGTTCCATGTCTGTGGAGCTGGGTGGGCATGCGCGAGGGCCTGAGCAAGCCCCTGCTGCCCATGGAGGGATTTACATGAATGCTGTGAGCTCTGCATCAGTTCAGCGATGACCTGCCCCAGCCCAGCACCCCAGTGCAGGCTCCGGGGGGTGTCACGCTCCAGCAGCACACGATAAGCACTGGGCTGGGAGGTCAGGCCTGGAGCCACAGGGTGGAACACCGGATCTCCGGCAGACACGGGCGGTTCACGTGGAAATGGCACCGAATTGAGTCATGGCCACGAGAGGATTAAACCTGTTCTTAAAATGTGTTTCTTGCACCAAGCCCTCTTCCCACACAGGTTTGGCAGCACGCAGCAGTGCACCTTCCTGCTTCCAAGTCTCACCCCTTGCGCTGCTGCTGCATCACTTCGGTATGCCTGATGGAAAGCGCTCTGAGCAGGACCTTCACCTCTCCTGTGCTGGCAAGAAGCAGTGGACACTGCTTAGAACTGTAGAAATAACACTGAGCTCAAACCAGTTGGTTTCAGTCTCCCCACAGCTACAGGTTTAAACTTTTTTTGATCCAGCAAGTCTGACCCATTCTTGCCTGGTGCTGGTGTCTCCTGGCCAGGCTAGTCCTAAAGTGCTCCTATAATGCTGATTGCACTTTGGCTTGTGTATCATTCAGGAAGAAATAGCTAAATAGGAAAGGAAAAAATTACAAAATTAGATTCCAACACCCGTGTGAATTGAGAATAACAATGTAAACAGGTTGTCATTATTGAAGGTACTGCTTACTGTTATCTCAAGCACATTCTTTACCCTGAAATCAGGTGCAGAGAAAAGGGAAATAAAGGTGGCAGCACGTTTGTCTTTTACGGTGGGTCTCTGGTGAAGGCCAGCAGCTTGGACCTGGGGTTTGAAGGCAGATTCCTGTGCTCTCTTCACCTTGGCTGAGCTCTTGACTTGAAATCCCGAGGCTTTTCCCTCCAGAGAGCTCCATCTCATTGGAGCAGACCCTTCCCTCCGCCTGTCGCCCTCCCGTCCTCCCTGCGGCATGCGGCCGGCTTGGGTTAGGGGTGGAGAAAGGCACTGGAGCGGCTCTCCAGAGAACAGAATTGCAGCGAACTGTGGGAGGCTCCCGCAGGTCACCTGGGAGCTGCTTCCTCCCATTCCCAGCCCGCCGGGAGGAACTTTAAATCGCCGCCGGCTCCGTGCCGGCACCACTGGCTCCGGCAGCATGAGAGCGAGAGGCGTCCTCCTGCTGGCGCTCCTGGCGCTGGGGGCAGAGCTGCAGGCGGCACCCACCGCAGGCAAGTACGGGCGGGCTGGGAGCCCCCGGCCTCGCCAGGACTGAGGGTGTTCACAGGCTCACGGGATGCTTTGGGTTGGAAGCGGGGTCACTGCTCCAAGCCCCTGCAATGAGCAGGGACATCCTCCACTAGATCAGTGTTGATGGTGATGTTTAAATGTCTGCTTTAATCCCTGCGTTTCTGAAAGCTTCCTGTGAGGAGCTGGATCCCTGCTCAGGTTTAGCTGCGGCTTCGATTGTGTAAACTTTGAGTCCAACAAAACTCCTGCCGGGATGCAGAGGGCTGTGGAACCGGCACGCAGGCACAGGGATGCTTGGGGGGAGGTTTGGTTGGACGAGGACCTGGGGCAGGGATTGGTGCTGATGCAGCCCCGGCAGAGACCCAGATGCTGCACCGAGACTGGGATGGGCTGGACCCTGATAGTCCTGCTGGCGGCTGCCCCAGTGCTTGGCTTGGGGGCTGTTCATGGCATTTCCCACCGTGAGCCCTCTGGAAGCACCAGCCCAGGCGAGGTGCCGTTTTGGAGAGGGGAAATTATCAAGGAAGAATAGTTTTCCTTCTAATATTATTCTTTTCTTGGGAAAACCGGCCACGTTTCAATGCCGTGGAAACAGCACTCCTGTTGAATGAGCCATGAAGTGATTTTGAGAGTATTTTGCAGACCCTCCTTTCCGAACTCTCCCGCCTGCGTTGCCAGCCGAGCTCAAACTCTGAGGCAGCACCAGCTCCTGTGCAGTGGAAGCCTGGTTTGCTGCTGCTCTGTAACAGGATGCTGGGGCCACCGTGCACTAATCTAAATGTGTCAGCAGAAATGTCATCACTTCCCAGTGCTCCTCTGGAAACCTGAGTTTCTTTTGGTCTCAGCTACAGGCTGGTTCTAAGCCCTGTAGCATAACCCACCTTCTGCCAGCAACCAGCGGTGCCGGTGCCTCTGCTGCCAATGCATTGGTCCCATTCCCTGTCCCAGAGCAATGCCAGGGAGATGGCACTGCTGTGGGGAGCCGTGGGCTGTGCTGCTGCTGAGGGAGATCGTGTGCCGCTGCTCAACGAGAGCTCATAGACCTGAGTGCTCCCAGTTCCTGCATTCCTGCCCTGGTTAAACAGCACCTACTGTATTTGGGTTGGTTTTGCTAAGCAGCTGCTGCAGTCACACACTCACTTTCTTGCTTCTCCTCTCCACATGCTGCCCAGCTCCTCAAGCCCTGCATCCACCCTCTGCGCAGTGCCTGTCTGCGGGTGGGATTCGGGGTGCACGGGATGGAACCGGGGGGGTTGGAGCTTTGGGTGCGATGGCCGGGAGCTGCGGGTGCGAGGGCAGCGCAGGGGGTGACGCTGCTGCTCTCTGCTCCGTTCCAGGGCGCCCCGGAGCAGCCCCGGACCCGCGGCTGCAGCCGGAATGTCCTGGACTCGCTCTGGTCGGGAAGAGCTTTTTGCCTGGGGAGCGGCCCAGCGCGGTGCCCGCTCCGCTGCCCGGGAATGCCGCCCGCGATGGGACCTGGGAGGCGTGTGCGGAGTGGGTGTGCAAGGACCAGCGCCTGCCCGTGGCTGCTGCAACGCCTGCACCGGGGAAGAACCCGGAGCCCGGGCGAGGCCCTGCGGCAGGGAACAAGCCCGCCCTGGATGGGAACAAGCCCGCACTGGATGGGAACAAGCCCACACTGCCTGGGAACAAGCCCGCACTGGATGGGAACAAGCCCGCCCTGGATGGGAACAAGCCCACACTGCCTGGGAACAAGCCCGCACTGGATGGGAACAAGCCCACACTGCCTGGGAACAAGCCCGCACTGGATGGGAACAACCCCACACTGGATGGGAACAAGCCCGCACTGGATGGGAACAAGCCCGCACTGGATGGGAACAAGCCTGCGCTGGCTGGGAAGCCTGACACAGGGAAGAAACCCAGTTCAGGGAAGAAGCCACCATGTGGGGGGAAGACTGAGACTCAGGAGAAGCCAGAGGTTGTAGCAAAGCCAGGGGCTGGAGGGAAACCGGGCACTGGAGAGAAGCCAGAGGCTGGGGAGAAGCCGGACACTGGGGATAAACCTGTGCTGGGGGAGAACCCAGAGACTGGTGGGAAGCCAGAGACTGGTGGGAAGCCAGAGGCTGGGGGGAAGCCAGAGAGCGAGGGGAAGCCTGAGGCAGGAGAGAAACCTGAATCTGACCAGGGTGACAGTGGGGAGGATGATGACAGCGATGATGATGATGATGATGATGATGATGATGATAAGGGTAAAAATGAGCATGGTGATGGTGATGATAATGGTGACAGTGACGATGGCAACGACAATGGCGACAGCGATGGTGATGATGATGGAGGTGACGATGGCAATGATGATGGAGATGATGCTGGAGATGACAATGGTGATGATGATGGTGATGATGGCAATGATGATGGCAACAATGGTGATAGTGGTGATGACGATGATGGCAACAGTGATGACGACAATAGTGATGACAACAGTGATGACAATGGCTATGATGGTGATGGTGATGATGATGAAGACTATGGAGATGGCGATGAAGATGATGACAGTGATGATGGTGGTGGTTATGGCGATGACACTTGGTGATCCATGCCACCAGGTGTGTGAGGAAGCAAGCAGAGCCTGTGGTGGGTGGGTGCAGGAGTGGCTGCCCTGGGGCTCCTCCTCTGCCTCACTCTGCCAGGGCTGGCCCCGGGCACCAACCATGTTTGGTCAGGTCCTTCTCTTTCCTAATAAACCCCACACAGAGCCACTGGTTTGGCGTGACAAGCTGTCCCTGGTCAGTGCCTGGCATGGCCAGCCCGCCAAGGCTGCCCCAGCCCTGTCCCATGCATGAGGAGCTCCTGTGCCTGCTTCTGCCTGGTGTGAGCCTGGCAGGGCCCTTTGCACAGCAACATAACTTGGTCCCCTGTGAGAGAGCCACAGGAATGGCCCTGACAAGCCCCACCAGGACCAACAGAACATCTCTGGGCCAGCTCAGAGGGGGCTCCTTGGGGTGAGCTGCCCCACGGCCACCCTCCAGCATCCTCCGGCAGCAGCTGCCATGGCAGAGCTTGGCCAGGGCCCACATGGGCTCCTGGAGCTGGGGACAGACCCATCCCCGGGACGTGCTGCCACGGTGACAGCCCCCTCTGGACCCAGCCCCTCCCGCAGGGCCCAAAGCTCCCAGGGCTGCCGCGGGGGCTCACCAGGAGCCCGATGCAGCAGGAGCCAGCCAGTGCTCATTGCAGAAAGGGTTTACTGGGGGTGGGGGGCACTGAGACCCCCGTGCTCTGCAGGGAGCTGAGGGTGAGGGGTGGAGGTGGGAGCAGGGGAACGGGCCCTTATCCAGCAGCTGGTGGGTCCCTCCATGGCCGCTCTCTGTCCGTGTCTGTCCGCTGGCCGCACAGGCTGGGTCCTTGGCCCAGGTCCACGCAGGGGTTAGGTGAGTCCTGGGGAGAGACCAAAGCATCCGTGTCCCAGGCCCTGGCTTCGGGGCACGCTGGGGTGCAGCCATCGCCCCTGCTCAGGAAGCTGGGCTCCGGCCATGGCTGCACCCTCCCGCTGCACCGGCCCCGTGCCCGCCCTGCACTCACCGGTAGACACGAGCCGGGCCCAGAGGCAGCAGAGCCCCAGCAGCAGGAGCAGCAGCAGCAGCCGCATGGTGCGGGGCAGCCCCAGGGCTTGGGCGCAGCTTTAAATCCTCTCATGGCTGGAGGCTGGTCCCAGTGACCTGGTCCGTGCCCAGCGCCCAGCACGCTCCGGCTGAGCGTGACCCCCCCTCCCCTCCCTGCATGGTGCTGCTGGACGAGCCAGGCAGGAGGCACAAAGCTGCTCCTGCTCTGTGCAGCCCTCGGAGAGCTGTGTTGTGTTTGCCATGTGCCATGTGTGCCGTGTGTGCTGTGTGTGCTGTGTGTGCCGTGTGTGCCGTGTGTGCCGTGTGTGCCATGTGTGCCATGTGTGCCATGTGTGCTGTGTGTGCCATGTGTGCCGTGTGTGCCGTGTGTGCTGTGTGTGCCATGTGTGCCATGTGTGCTGTGTGTGCCATGTGTGCCGTGTGTACCATGTGTGCCGTGTGTGCCGTGTGTGCTGTGTGTGCCATGTGTGCCATGTGTGCTGTGTGTGCCATGTGTGCCGTGTGTGCCGTGTGTGCTGTGTGTGCCGTGTGTGCTGTGTGTGCCATGTGTGCCGTGTGTGCCGTGTGTGCCGTGTGTGCCGTGTGTGCCATGTGTGCCGTGTGTGCCGTGTGTGCCGTGGTGTGCTGTGTGTGCCGTGCTGTGCTGTGTGTGCCATGCTGTGCTGTGTGTGCCGTGTGTGCCGTGTGTGCCGTGTGTGCCGTGTGTGTGTGCCGTGTGTGCCGTGTGTGCTGTGTGTGCTGTGTGTACCATGTGTGCCGTGTGTACCATGTGTGCCATGTGTGCCGTGTGTGCCATGTGTGCCGTGTGTGCCGTGCTGTGCTGTGTGTGCTGTGTGTACCATGTGTGCCGTGTGTGCCGTGTGTGCCATGTGTGCCGTGTGTGCTGTGTGTGCCGTGTGTGCCGTGTGTGCCATGCTGTGCTGTGTGTGCCATGTGTGCCATGTGTGCCGTGTGTGCTGTGTGCGGTTTGTGCCGTGTGTGCCATGTGTGCTGTGTGTGCCATGTGTGCCGTGTGTGCCATGCTGTGCTGTGCTGTGTGTGCCATGTGTGCCGTGTGTGCCATGTGTGCCGTGTGTGCTGTGTGTGCCGTGCTGTGCTGTGTGTGCCGTGCTGTGCTGTGTGCCATGTGTGCCGTGTGTGCCGTGTGTGCTGTGTGTGCCGTGCTGTGCTGTGTGTGCCATGCTGTGCTGTGTGTGCTGTGTGTGCCGTGCTGTGCTGTGTGTGCCATGTGTGCCGTGCTGTGCTGTGTGTGCCATGCTGTGCTGTGTGTGCTGTGTGTGCCATGCTGTGCTGTGTGTGCCATGTGTGCCATGTGTGCCGTGTGTGCCGTGTGTGCCGTGTGTGCCGTGTGTGCTGTGTGTGTGTGTGCCGTGTGTGCCGTGCTGTGCTGTGTGTGCCATGTGTGCCGTGTGTGCCGTGTGTGCCATGTGTGCCATGTGTGCCGTGTGTGCCGTGTGTGCCGTATGTGCTGTGTGTGCCATGTGTGCCATGTGTGCCGTGTGTGCCGTGTGTGCCATGCTGTGCCATGTGTGCCATGCTGTGCCATGTGTGCCATGCTGTGCCATGTGTGCTGTGCACCATGCTGTGCCATGTGTGCCATGCTGTGCCATGCTGTGCCATGTGTGCTGTGTGCCATGCTGTGCCATGTGTGCTGTGCACCATGCTGTGCCATGTGTGCCATGCTGTGCCATGTGTGCCATGCTGTGCCATGCTGTGCCATGTGTGCTGTGTGCCATGCTGTGCCATGTCACAAGAGCAGCTGGTGCAGCTTCCTTTTGCGTAGGGCAGGTACAGGCAGGGTCCAGAGAACCTGCGTGGATCTGGCCGTGCCGGGGCGATGGAGGTGGCTCCCATTTGGGCACTGTGGAGCGGCCCGCGGTGCCCTGGCAGCTCCCCAGGCATTGTTCTGCCTCCGGGAACAATCGCTGGCTCCCAGGGGACGTCCTGTGACAGGACACGGTTCACAGCCCCGCGCTGCCACCGCAGCCCCCCAGCTCCCGGCCAGCCCATGCCCACCTGGCCCCACACCTTGGGCAGCAGCTGGGGACCAGGACTAACGGGGGGGGTACAGGGCCCTGATGCTGGGAGCAGGGAGCTGGAGGCTGTGTGGGTGCTCTGCCTGGGTGCCAGGACTGTGGGGTCATAGCACCAAGTCCTGTGTCCTTCGAGGAGCCAGGGTGGGTGCCCAGGTCCCTGTTGCTGGAGTTTCCTCTTGCCTCCTGCTCCCTTCCATGGGGCTGGAACCCCACAGCCCCCTTCCATGGGGCTGGTGGGACCAACCACTCCAGCCGCTGCAGCCGCCTGCTGCTGGGGCTCCAGGCATGGGCATGAATCAGCATCTGGAAGGACAGAACCCTTCCCAGGGTCTGGCTCTGCTTCCCCCCCACAGCTCTGCCCATGCCTGGCATCGCTCAGGGCCCGGCTCTCCTGGGGGGCACGAAGCTGCCCCCAGCACCATGGAGGCACCTGCCAGTGTGCCACAGGCCATGCTGGCAGCAGGGGCTGCCCTGGCCGGCGCCGCACGGGGCTGCTGGTGGCGTTGGCTGCTGCCGCTGCGTGTCGCAAGGACGGAGGCTCTGGAGCTGCTGGGATTTTCCTTCCGGGAAGAGGCAGGAGGGCTCCGGCTCGCTGGGCCGGCTGCACGCACGTGTGCGAGCGTGTGCGTGTGCACGTGCAGCCACAGCCGGCACGGGCTGGACACGTGCGCGTGCGTGCGCAGTCCACGCTCCGTGTGTGTGTGTGTGCATGGCTGCGTGTGTGCGCAGCGCACGCTGCGTGTGTGTGTGCATGGCTGCGTGTGTGCGCAGCGCGCGCTGTGTGTGTGCATGGCTGCGTGTGTGCGCAGCGCACGCTGCGTGTGTGTGTGCATGGCTGCGTGTGTGCGCAGCGCACGCTGCGTGTGCCACCCAAAGCACCCGCGGTCCAGGCTGGGTGGGCAGCACCATGCACCTGCCAGCATGCCACTGAGTGCATGGGGACTCTCTCCCGTTGGTGTGACCCATCCCGGGAGCACACGGAGGCATGGGATGAGCAGCAGTGGGGAGCACGGGCTCTGCTGTGCTGGGGGATCCTCACTGTGAACAGGGTCAGGTCAGGTCAGGGGGGGCAGCAGGACAGCACCTGGCTCCCATCACGCCATGGAGCATCAGTCCCATCAGGACATCATCCTGGTGGCACAGAGCTGTCCCACACACCCCACACCCACCCCCCCAGGATGACACAAGCCCTAGCACCAGCGGCACCAGCCCCATATCCGCCGCTGTGTCTGCCCACCTTGGCCATGGCATTCCTTTGGGAGCAGGGGCTGTTCTGGATGATGATGTCAGTCCCTGCAGTGATCACCCGGGTGGCTGAGATACCATGGGAAGATAATGGGGAAAAATGTAGTGCCGGTGGACTTGGTGCCGTGGCCCTGCCCTCCTGTGGGACGCAGTGCTGGGAGTTTCTGTGTCACTGGGAATGTCCTGTGCAGCTCCAGGTCACGGAAGATGAGCTGCAGCCCCAGGACCACCCCTGTCCCTCCGCAGGGGTTCCTTTCCTGTCACTGTTGTGTCCCTCCAGCTTTGCTCCCGCCCCACTCAGGCTTTGCCACATCACCGTGTCCCGTGCGGTGCCGCTGCCAGGCTCTCCATCCTGGGTTTCACAGCAGAGGCAGGGAAAGGCTGCACTGGGACGTGGGTGTCCCCGCAAACTGCACCCCACATCCAACTTTCTTGGCCTCTCCCCACGGAGCTTTCCTCGCCCTCCACTTCCCCCTTGGGACGGTAATTACGCCCGTAATTAGGAAGACAATTATTCCTGCTGAATGGCAACAGCTTAATCTGTTTCTCCCTCCTTTTGGCATGTTTCACCCCACGCCCGCCCAAGGGTGTTGGCAGGATACCGGGGATGTGCCTGCGCCCTGCCCAGCGCCCGCAGCCCTGCGCTGCAGTGGGTCTGGACCTCCAGCTGTGTCCCAGGGAATGAATGCCTCACACGCAGGGGGGCTCGGGGGGGCACAGGCACGGCTCTGCACAGGCAGCCCCGGGAGGGGAGCAAGTGAAGGGGATGGTCCCAGCCCAGGAGAAGGTGATGAAGTGGGTGGCAAAGTGCCTGCAGGGTGAGGAGAGACGGGAGCATCACTGTCCTGGGGGTCCTCTCTTCCACAGCAGTGGTGGCTGGCACACGGGGTGGGACCGAGGGCTCAGCGCTTTGTGGGACCATCCGCCCGGGATGCTCCATCAACCGGGGGGGAGCGCGGCAGAAAGGGGTGAAGGGGCCTTTCCCCGCGGACCTGCACCGCGGGCAGAGCAGTCCCGCAGCGCCCGGTGCCCAGACCCTGCCCTGTGACGCCCCGGAGGCTTTCTGCGCCCTTTCCATGCTCCCCGGCAGCGCAGAGGCTGGCACCGACCTCCCCGTGCCCGTCGCCACCACGGCTCGTCCCCAGGGGCTGCTGCGGGCGCCGGTGGTGCCCCCAGCCCGGCGCGGGCAATGCCGCCGCCGCACCGGGGCAGCCATCCCGTCGTACCGGTCGCCCCGGCTCAGCGCTGCTGCGGGATGCTGCCGGGGAGGCCGGGCCCGGCCTGGGCGCGGCTCGTTACCCACATGGCAGGAATTAGCCGGGCTCCCTCCGCCCCCCGGCACACCTTAAATCCCGGCCCGCCGTGCCCGGGCCAGACCCGGCTGCCCAGGGCACCATGGAGCTGCTGCCAGGCCGCCTCTTCCTCTTCCCCCTCCTCGCAGCCCTGCTCCCCCTCTCCGCACGGTCTGGCCCGACCCCGCTCACAGCTGGACAAGAGGAGCTGGGGACGGGTGAGCGGGCTCAGGGCATGTGCCGGGGATGCTCCTGATGCGGCTGCCACCCAGAGCTCCCCGCGCGGTGCCTGCAGGGGCACGGGGCTGCGGGTGACCAGCGTCCAGCCGTGGGGTGCTGGGGGGCTGCCCTGAGCCCTCCCCAGCGTCCTGCTATGTGTGTCCTGCAGTGAAGCCCGGGTACTGCTACCACATCCCAGAGGTGGAGGACCTGCTGCACCAGGACTGCAACGCCTGCCACAAGGACGCCTCCTGCTCCCGCTGCACCAGAGATGCTGGCTGCCCCGGTGCCACCAAGTGCTGCCCCAGCAAGTGCGGCTACACGTGCCAGGAGCCGGTGCTGGGTGAGGGCTCGGTGCCGTGGTGGTGGGGTCAGCAGCAGGGCGGGAGCCAAGCAGACAAGGAGGGGGTATCCCTGAGCTCTTGTTGGGTCCTGCAGAGCCAGGGGGCCCCATGCTGCGGGCTGGGGAGTAACCACCTGCAGGTGCATGGGGCCATGGGGCCGGCGGGTGTAGAGCTGGCTGCTGGTGGGAAGGGTTTGGTGCTAAGAAGGGACCGGAGCTGTGGAGGTTTCTCCAGGGGCCCTGGGAGTGCCGAGCCCGGCAGCATCCGTTTGCCACCCTTGGCTCAGCCTGTTCCCTTGGACCATGCAGACTTCTGCTACCTGCCCTCTGTCTGCGGGAACTGCAAGGCGCTCTTCCGCCGCTTCTTCTTCAACGCCTCCAGCCAGCAGTGCGAGGAGTTCATCTATGGCGGCTGCGGTGGCAACAGGAACAACTTCGAGACCAAGGACGCGTGCTTCCAGGCCTGCTCCCACATTGGTAACTAGCCCTGTGCCTGTGCCGTGTGCCCTGTGCCGCCCCTGCCCCGCTCCTGATGCGCTGTGTCTCAGTTCCAGGTGCCCGGTAGTGCTGGCCCGGGGAGCACAGTGGCCTCTAAATTGTCCCTGCCCAGGGAAAGCTGCTGCTGGTGGCCACGGCCCTGTCCCCGTGGGGAGCCATTCCCCACAGGGCTGGCAGTGATGGGCGCTGCTGGCCAGGGTGGCTGTGCTGGGGGCTGCGGCTCTGCCAGGGACGTTCTCCAGCCAGGGGCAGGGATGCGCACCCACGGCAGCAAGGCTGCACCCTCCTGTGCCATGGTGCTCGGCTGGAGGAGCCTGACCCTCCCATGGGCTGTGACACTTCAATACAAGGGCAGGTCCTTGGATGAGCACGTCTGGGTCTTGTCCTTCCTGCCTGTGCAGGCAGCACCCATCCTTCTGGGCTGCCCTCCTGCACTGGCACCAGGCGCTGGGTGTCCTCAGCAGCACCACATTCAGCCCCAGGCTCACCCAGCCACCACCCTGCAGCTCCCACTGCCCCTGGATGGGCTCCCGGCCCCAGCTCTGCCCTCAAGCTGCCTCCGTGACCTGGCTGGGAGCTACAGCAACCTGATGGAGGAGGAATAGACCCTTTGGTGGATGCTGGGGCATACCCATCCCACAGCCTCGGGTCCATGTCTGCCCCAGACCTGGGTTTGTGTTTGCACCACTTCACTGACCGCTGGTGAAGGTCCTGAGCCACCAGCCCTAGCCCTGGTAAGGCCATCCCTGCCCCGGTGAGCCCTGGGGCTGTCCCAGTGCCTGGTGGGGTCAACCTGGTGCTGCCAAGACTCGGGGGGCAGCTGGAGGTGGCCAAGCACAGGGTTTATTGCTGGAGGTGCTGGGGAGGGGACAAGCCAGCTGGCCCCGTGTCTCCTTCCAAAGATGTCTTCCTGCCATGGAGGAGCTGCTCTCGAGTCATGCAGCATCTGAAAAGGATGTGGTTTTAGTGAGCTCTGAGGCTGTGAAAGCCACGGGTGCCGCTGAGCACAGCTGGTTCTGGCAGCAGTTTCATCCAGCTTCATCTCCTTTCGGGTCCCCTTAACCCAAAAGCACATCTGTGCTGGGAGCAGAGTGATGGGGCAGCAGCAGGAGCCGGCTGCAGGGATGTGGAGCCAGGAGCACACAGAACACTGAGCCCTTCATATGGCTCTGCCCTGTGCTGGCCCCAGCTTGGTGGCCCAGTGCCCCTTTCCCTGCAGCTATTGCTGCAGCACTTGTGCCCCCAGGCACAGTCCTCATGGAGGCTGCAGAGGTCCAGGCACATCCCACGGCCCCTGGGGTTGGGGCATATTCCCCCCTGCCCATCATGCAGAGCAGCCCATGTGGGGCACCCCAGGGCGCTGTCGGGTCCCGGCTGGCCCAGCCCCACCTCACCTCTGGGGGTGTCCGTGCAGACGTGGCCGCAGCCGCTGTGGGTGCAGCGCTGGCCCCTGGGGCACTGCGAGTCGGCCTCGCACTCCTGCGGGCACCGCTCGGCCCCGTGCCAGGGCACGGCCGCGGCGTCGCGCTCTGTGGGAGGGAGAGCCCGGTCGTGGGCAGCCCTGAGCTGAGGCCGTGCGTGCTCATCCCGTGCATGGAATGAGGGGGGGCACAGAAGGACAGACAGGGACAGCGGGGAGGGTGCGGGAGCCTGGGGCACAGCCCCTCCTCGCTGGGGAGGGAGCACCAGGCTGGCCCAGCGGGGTTGGTGTCAGCCGGGAGGGGGTACCTGATGCTGACCTTGCAGAGAGGCGGGGGTGCAGACATGGCCACAGCCATTGCTGCAGCACTTGTGTCCCCAGGGACACTCCTCATCGGAGCTGCAGAGGTCCAGGCACGTCCCTGCCTCCCTGGGGATGGGGCATGTTCCCACTCTGCCTGCAAGGGAAGCACCTGGCGGGGGTATCCCACCGTGGGGCACCCCAGGGTTGGCCCCCCATGCCTCTGGGGGACCCGGCTGGCTCTCACCTCCAGGGATGTCTGTGCAGACGTGGCCACAGCCATTGCTGGTGCACCTCTGTCCCCGGGGACACTGTGAGTCAGTCTCGCACTCCTCCATGCACTGGCCACCATCCCTGTCCCAGCTCTCTGCAGGGGCACAGCCACTGCTGTCACCCGGTGGCCCCAGGCACTGGTGGCCGGTTCCCGCAGCAGTGCTCCTGGTACCTCTGGGCACGGCCACGCACTCCCAGGCGCAGCCGGTGTTGCAGCACTTCTCGGCTCGCCCGCAGATGCTGTCGTCCAGGCACTGGCTCCGGCGCCTGCGCCGCGGGTCCCAGCACGGCTCTGCCCGAGGGCACTGCCCGGGGTGCTCTGCATGGGCCGGGACCAGCTCAGGGTGCGGGTCCCACACACGTCCTTCCCCGTGCAGGTCCGGGCTGCCCGCGCTCACCTCGGGCCGGGCGGGCGCAGCGCATGGCGCAGCCGGAGAAGCAGCACTTCTCCTGCCGGGGACAGTCCCTGTCGTGGGCGCAGGAATCCTCCTCCTCCTCACACGGCTCCGGTGCCTGCCGCGGCCTCACCCTCGGGCACTCGCCGGGTTTGTCTGAGGGTTGGGAAGGGGTGACAGGGGCAGGCACTCCCTGCGCTGCGGGCACCCCCTGCCCTCTGGGCTCTACCCGCCCCACGGCAGCTTTTCCATCTTGCCCTTGTGGCCACGTGGCCCCGGCAGCTGTGTCCTCACCTCGCTCAGGGGCTGAGCACACGTGCCCACATGTGCTGCTGCAGCACTTCTCATCCCCCGGGCACTGCCAGTCCCCAGCACAGGCAGTGCCGCATGGCGCCGCAGCGGGTGGTGCCTCCGGGGCCACAGGGCAGATGCCCGGTTTCTCTGGGGACAGGAGGCAGTGGAGCTGTGGGCACGGGGTGATGGTGACCCACAGCCCCACAGCTGGGGAGGATCCCAGCCTGGTGCTCACATGCTGGGGCTGAGCAGCTCACACCTCTGGCCGGGGGCAGGCAGACGTAGTCACAGCCACGCAGGCAGCACTTCTCCTCACCGGGACACCCGGCGTCGTGCCAGCACCAGGCTCTGCAGTCATAACTGGGGAACAGCCCAGCACGGGCAGGGCAGAAGCCGGGCTTCTCTGGAGGGCATGGCATGGAGTGGCTGTGGGGCTGCCCAGGGCATGCATCCCTTGGCACCGCAGCCCCCTCAGCACCATGGCCCTGCTGCACCAGGCACCACAGCACAGCTCTACCCTGTGGCAATACTTCAGCATCTCCTCCCACCAGAACCACGGGGCTGGCACCAGACCCTCTCAGAGGTGTGGAGAGGAGCTGCCTTTGCCCCCACAGCTCCCCGGATTTAGTGGTCCCCCCGTGTCCCACCTTGGTGCACGGTGCTGCAGGACCCCGCGCACCGGCCGTCGCAGCACATCTCCCTGCTGCTGCAGTCCCCGTCACTCTGGCACCTCGCTCCCTCCTGCCAGGCTGCTGTGGCCGTGGGGGCCTCTGCAAGGCAGACGGCCCATGGGGTGCCAGGAATGCCAGTGGGGACCGGGACACACTCATCCCCTCCCACCCTGGCACTGCCTGGCTCCTGCCCTGGCTGTGGCACTCACCCATTGCCTTCGTGCAGCACTCAGGGCCGCAGCAGTGCTGGTATCCCTGTGCCCTCTGCTCCTGGCACTGCTCAGAGCGCAGCCGTGGCCACCAGGGTGGGCAGAGCCATTAAAGCTCCATGGCAGGTCTGACCCGCTCACCTTGGCTGCGTGCGTGGCACTGCCGGCTGCACTGCTGGTGGCAGCACACCTCGGAGGGGGGACAGTCCTGGTCCTGGCGGCACCTCTGCTGCTGGGGCTGCGGCGGGGTGGCTGTGGCAGGGCTGGTGTCCCCTGCACCGCAGAGCGGGACGGTGCCGGTGGTGAGGACAGAGCGGGATGGTGGCCGGCCGGGGGTGGCCTCGGGTGCCCTGCCCGCCCCAGTGCCGGCCCAGGAGCCGCGCGGTGCGTCCCTGTAGTGGCACCCGCACGGGGGCCGCGGGGGATAGCAGCGAGCGGCTGGCACCGGCAAAGCAGGGGGCGAGGGGCCCCGCTGTGCCACAGCTCTGTGCCTGGGTGGGGTCTGGCCCCACGGCATCACCCCTGGGCCCCAGCCCTGCCTGCGCTGCCCGGCCCGCCCCATCCCGCCCCATCTCACCTGCCGGGGCTGGGGGCAGGCACTGCCCCCCGCAGCTGCTGCTGCAGCACTTCTGCACGTCGGGGCAGTCGCTGTCGCCGCGGCACCGCTCCTGGCACGGGCTCTCCGGCCCCGGCCGCGCCGCGGGGCGCTCCCCGGGCTTGGGTTGGTCTGGGGGAGCAGAGCGGGTGCGAGGCTGCAGCATCCCCGCGGGTGCGTGCCCGCGCCGGGGCTCGCTGGCCCCTCACCGTGGTGCAGGCGCTGGCAGTGGAGGGGAGCGGCTCGTGGCCCGTGGTGGCGGGGAGGTGGCTCCGGCACGGCCGGGCCCCGCGGACACGCAGCGGGGAGCCGGGGCTGTGCCGCTGCCCTGGGCCTTACCCTGCACCGGCTCCAGGCAGGCAGAGCCGCAGCCCAGCGCGCAGCACTTCTGCATCCCCAGGCAGTCCTGGTCCTCCAGGCACGGGAAGGAGCAGGGGTAGAAGAGCCCCTCGGGGGCTGCCGCCGGGCAGGCGCCGGGTTTCTCTGCAGTGTTGCGGCACGGGGCTGAGGTGAGGCTGCACCGACGGTGTTGAGGGCAGCGCCTCCTGCCCCTGCCAGACCCCTCTGCTGCCTCTGGCTGGAACCCACCACTTGCCCCATCCCAAGCCCCTCCACATGCCCCAAGCCAGCCTTTGGGGCTGTGGGCAGGAGGCTGCCAGCAGCACACGGAGAGCTGCTCCGGGGCAATGGGGATGGCGCAAGTGACAGGGACAGGGGAGAAGGGTCATGGCTGCCCCAGGACAGAGGTGCTGCTGGTGGCCGTGCTGCGGTGCCGTACCTTGTGCCGGGGCGGTGCAGCGAAGCCGGCACTCTCGGAGGCAGCACTTGTGCCAGCCAGGGCAGCTGGAGTCATCGGCACAGAGCGGGGGCTCCAGGCGCAGGCAGCGAGTGAAGTCCCGCGGGCACCTCCCTGGCTTCTGGGGCTCCCCTGCAGTGGAGTGGGACCAAAGCTCCTCATCCTCCATTCCCAGGGCAGTGGGATGGAGCTCCTCATCCTCCATCCCCGGGGAGCAGAACCAGAGCTCCTCACCCTCCACCCCTGTGGCAGCAGGATGGAGCTTCTCATCCTCCATCCCCAGGGCACTAGGAGGACCTTCTCATCCTCCATACCTGGGGGCCCTGGTAGGAAGGGGACTGATTGGAGCAGGACTGGGGACTCCCCTGCAGCATGTCCCTTGGGATGCTGTACCCACACACTGAGACCTGCATGACACAGCACGGCATGGTGTGGCATGGCTTGGGACTGCGTGTGCCCTTGTGAAGCAGCGAGTGCCAGTGGTGTTATCATGGGGAAGCTGGTACAGAGCCCACATTGGCTGGAGGTCAGGATCCATCCCTGAGTATCCTGGTGCCCCATGCATCCCCACTGCAAGCAGTGTGCTCCTTGCTGCTGCCACTTTCTCTTCTTCCTCCTCCTGGCACCCTGTGCTCATCTTGGCCACCCTGGGAAAATCAGGATAGCTCTGCCATGGGCACAGGTGAGTGCATGCTCCAGCCGGTGCCTGTGCCCCATTGCCAGCAGTGGGCAATGCCTGTGGGCAGTGGTTTCTGCAAACACCCAGAGCCAGCCGCGCTGTTTGGGCTGCAAACAGAGACACTGCAGGAGGTTTCACTCCAAACAGCAGCTGTTTGGTTGAAAAAGAGGAACCTGGCCGCTGGGGCGGGCAGAGCAGCACCACAGCCGGGCACAGCTGCCCCTCATTGTCCCACGGAGGGGGGTCCTCCAGTGGGGTCTGTGCTGGGAAGTGGCACCCACAGCCCCAGCCCCTCCGCTGGTCAGGGGCTTTGTGCAGGGGTGGGAGGTGCAGGGACCAGAGCCCGGACACTGCAGAGCTGCAGGTCTGGCACCCACCACCACCTGCAGAGACCCCTCCTCAGCTCTGGGCTCTGCGGGCACAGACATCCCAAATCCAGGTCCCCCTGTGTCAGTGTGGGGTGCCCAGGGAGGATGGGGAAGGGGCCCCTGCTGCCTGCAGGACCCCGGGTGCTGACAGCTATTGTGCATGCAGGATGCAAGCGGTGCATGTGGTATGCAGGGTGTGCATGTGGGGTGCAGGGGATGCAGACATGCCCATGCAGCCCAGAACGGGAGTGGGCTCACGGAGGCAGCAGGGTTGTGGCACAAATGCTGCAGCTGTGACAGACATGGTCCCCACCAGCACGTGCCAGGCAGTGCCAGCATGCACCGGGCAGGGCCAGAGGGACACAGCAGGGCAGGTTCTCCTGCAGTACTCACCTCCCTCTTCCTGGGGTACAGCGCCCGCCTCTGCCCTGAGGGTGATGAGCCCCAGAAGGAGCAAAAGCAATCTCATGGTGCTGCCGGGAGCGTTGTGTGTCCGGAGCTGAGCCAGGGGTGGGTTTAAGGTCCCCGGTGTGGGTGCCTGGTGCCGGGGCAGCTGGAGCCGGGTTGCCGGCCGTGCCAGGCTGCCGGGGCAGGGGGCAGGAGGAGGGGCAGTTCCTGGAACCCGCCGGCTCCCTGCCAGGCACCCGCTTATCTGCGGCCGAGCCCCGCTTGTGGGTCAGGGCGACCGCGGGGCCGGGGAGGGCGGCTGGGGTCAGGCGGCTGCTGACCCTGCAGTGCACGGCCCGGCCCTGCCCGGCCCCCCCTGAGACCCCCGCAGGGGGACCAGAGGTGGGAGACGTGTCCTGGGCCAGCTCCGTGTCCCCTCGTGGTGACGGGATGGGGCTGGGACAGGGGAGCGAGTGGACTCGTGCATTCCCACATGCACCCCCTGCACCCTGCAGTGGCCTCTGGCAGGTGGGTGCTGTCCCTGCTTGTCTGAGTCCTTCATCTACCCCGTGACTGCTTTTCCAACCAGGCTTTGACATTTTGGGATGCTAATGAGCCCTTCCTCGGTGACAGGAATCCGAGGGAACTGGTTTCTGCACTCCAGCCCGTGACTGCTGAGGGGACATCGGTGCAGCCCCAGACGCAGTGGGATGGTCACTATGGGGTGATGGTGGCTGGAGGGCGCCCGCATGGAAACGGGAATCTCTCCTTGCCCCGGGCCAGTGCCTGCCTGCAGAAATGATGCCGGGCACCCGCCTGCACTTCCCTGCCTGTGACACAGCCCGGGGCTGCCTGCGCCTCCTGGAACCCACCGCAGAGCCACCCAGAGCTGAACGCAGTTTATTTTGTTCCAGTGCTGTGGAGCAGCTGGGGCCGGTGGGATGCAGGGTCTGGGGATGCTGAGTGCCCTGGACAGGACCCGTCAGAGCAATGCTGGTGCAATTGGCTGGCAGTGCAGAGGATCTGGTGCAGGGACAGGTGAGGGGCAGCTGGTGCTGGGAGCAGCAGCAGCTCTTTTCTCACCCACAGGGTGCGATGACAACGGCTCTGGCACCCAGCTCCTGGTGCAGCCCTTCCCAGCCAGGGCTAGGCTGTGCCTGGGGGAGATGGATGGGGCAGTCAGTGCAGGATGGATTCTCCTGTCCCGAGCGATGGGGACCATGGGGTGCTCCCACCCTGGGCCACTCTTTGTCCCGTCCAGTCTGGATCCACTGCAGGGTGAGACCTATGTGGTGCCCAGGGCTGCTGGACCCGAGGGCCTCAGGGGGGAGTCTTACCTTGCAGCGGAGGGACGCAGGTCCGGCCGCAGCCCCGCAGGCAGCACTTCTGCTCGCGGGGACAGTCCCGGTCCTGCAGGCACAGGAGGAGGCACTCGGCTGACCGGTCACCATCAGCCATGGGGGGACAGAGCCCGGGATGCGCTGGCACATGTGGAGGGACAGAGGGGTGAGGGGCTTACCTCTGGGGAGGGCACCCCTCTAGGGTAAGCTCCTCACCTGGTCCTGCCCCATGGGGATAGCAGCTGGGTCCCTGCACACCCACTGCCCCCGCAAGGGTGCTGGCCCTGGCAGGGGAGCTCAGCGTGGGACAGGGCAGGGAGGGGACATGGGGGGTTCTCAGTGCCACAGGGCGCTGGTGGTTTTACCCTCGGTGGGTGGTTTGCAGATGTGTCCGCAGCCGGTGGTGCAGCACTTGGCAGTCCCGGGGCAGTCGCTGTCGGTGTCACACAGCTCCAGGCAGGGTCCCAGGGACCCCCGCAGCACCACAGGGCACGTGCCGGGCTTCGCTGCAGCATGGCGGCTCCCTGGTGACAATGAGGACCACGGCAGTGCCAGGTCTTGCTTCCTCCAGCCCCGTGTGACCTCGGTCCCCACTGTCCCCCCATCACATCCCCTGGTCCTGCCCCCCGTCCCCAGGCTCGCAGTGTCCGGGGCTGTGCCAGGGTGTGCGTGCGGCACCAGGTGCCCCAGCCGGCAGCACACGCTCCCCGGGCCTGGACGGCCGCCATCGGCTGCACACCCCGCTGGGGACACACTGGGCTTCGCAGGGAGCGGCTGTGCCACCACCAGTGTGGCTGCGGTGGACACGGGGCGGCTGCGGGGCAGCCACGGGCAGTGCCAGGGGCACTCGGCTGCGGCGGCTGTGGGTCTGGTGAGCGCCTGCTCTGGGGAGAGCAGAGCCCCGGGAGGGAGGTGGCGGGGCCCTACCTCTGTCCGGGGAGGCACAGGCCAGCCCGCAGCCGGAGAAGCAGCACTTGCGGTTCCCGGGGCAGTCCCGGTCATCGGCGCAGCGGTTGGAGCAGGCAGCGGCGCTCCTCCGGACGCGCTTCCGCGGGCAGAGCCCGGCCTTGGCTGCAGAGAACGGGAGGTCTGGGGCTCCGCGTGCCGCCGGCCTGGCCCCGCGGCGCCGTGGGGGCTGCGGAGCTCGGGCTTGTCCGTGCGTGGGGACGCGGGGCCGCCGCACCTGGCTCTGCGCGCAGGCAGCGGGCGCAGCAGCCGCGGGAGCAGCGCTTCTCGCCGGGGCTGCACGCGGCGTCGTTGCGGCAGCTCGTGGCGCAGCTCCCGCCGCCGGCGCTGCCGGGACGGGGGCAGTAGCCGGGGCTCTCTGCAGGGGGAGATGCCGCGTGCGGCCGCGTGCCCGGGAGCGGGGATCACAACGCGGGCACCTGGCCCCGGCCCCCGCCCGCCTCCCGCCCGGCCCCCCTGGTACCTGTGCTGGGGAGGACGCAGGTCCGGACCGGGCCGCGCCGGCAGCACCGCTCGGCGCCAGGGCAGCCGCGGTCCCAGAGGCAGTACAGCCCGGGCGCGAGGGGCGCCCCGCTCCCCCCCGCCGGGCACTCGCCCGCCTTGCCGGGGGCCCGCAGGGCACCGGGGGGCCGCCAAACCCGCGGGGCCCGGCGCGGTGCCGCAGTGGCCGTGGGGGCAGCGCCCCGGTGCCTGGTGCGGTGCTGCTGGGCCGGGGCGGGCGGCAGCTCCGTGGACAGCGCCAGGAGCACCAGGAGGAGGCTGCGCCCGCCGGACATGGCGCTGCCGTCGGGGAGCCGAGCTGGGGCTCGGCCCCAGGACCGGGATTTAAACCCTGCTGGGGTGGGGTCCGGCCGCACCGAGCTGCTCCTTCCCACAGCAGCACCATGTGGGCACCGTGGGAGCGCCGGGCACGAACAATCCAGCTCAGGGGAGGCTCCCGGGGCAGCGCTGGGCTCGCAGCCCACAGTGGTGCATCCTCCACAGGGAGCCCTTTCCAGGTCACCAGTGAACCGTGAGCAGCTCCTGGGATGGAACACCCGGAGGGATGGGACATAGGGAGCGGTGTCCTGATCCCAGTCCTGCCTGGGGAGCATTGCAGAGCAGAGAGCAGGTCTGCTCCCATGGGACACAGATGTGGCCGCACCTTGATGACCCCACTCTGAGCTTGTCTGCACAGAAGTAGAGGCCATGGCAGAGGCTGGGGACCCTTGGAGATACGGTGCAACCAGTCAGTGATGGTCCTTGTCATGTGGAGCCCTTACAGGCAGCACCAGCACCAGCAGTGGGAGGATGCTGCCCATTCAGGAGCACAGCAGCAAAGAGAGGCAGCCAGGGGGGTGGCAGGGAGAGGCTGCTTTATTGGAGAGGATGCAGGGGACCCCAGGGAGGAGGATGAGGCTGAAGGCTCCGAGCCAGGGGGATGGTGCAGGGCCAGGGCCTGGGCATGCAGGACTGGTGTCGGGCAGCAGCTCCCCTGTGGCCGGGCTGGCAGGAGGCGGCTGTGCCTGCAAAGGGAGCAGAGAGTTGTCAGCGGGATGGGCCATGGGGGCTGCAGGACCCCCGGGGCTGGCGGGCACCTGACTGACCTCAATGGAGTGGTGTCACGCAGGACACTTTGCCGCAGCCATTCCTGCAGCACTTCTGGTTCCCGGAGCAGTTGGAGTCCGACTTGCACTGGTTTGTGCAGACACCCAGCATGGGGATCCCGGGGCTGACGGGCGGGCACGTGCCGGGCTTCTCTGCAAAGGCAAAGGGACACGGTCTGAGCCCTGCCGGCACCAGCACACGGGGTAGGGCTGACCCTGCAGCCCCCGGAGCCATGGGCATGGCCTAGCCCCTGTCTGCCACAGTGGAGGGACCCCCATCCTGGCCAGCAGACCCCCGGACCCCATGGTGCAGCCTCACCCGGTGGCACAGAACACGCAGCCGCGACAGTGCCTTGACCCCACTTTCCCCCACAGCTGCCGTGGCCAGCCCGGGCTGTGAGCTTGCAGTGTGTGGGCTCAGCCGGGGCCCAGTGTGCAGGGTCCCTGCCATCCTGCCCAGCTGCCTGCCACCAGCACTGGGCTCCCAGCTCTGAACCACGCCATCCTGCACTGCAGCACAGCCGGGACAGCTTTGTCCTTGCAGGTGGCCGTGGAGGTACCAGAGCCTCAGGTTCACATCCGTCCGTTTGCCACTGGAGATCTCAACTCCTGCACCCGTTCACGGGGGCTGCCCTCCAGCAGGACCGGCACAGAGAGTGAGCTCAGTCGGGTGGCCGTGGGGCCGTGTCCATGCAGGGCCAGGGATGATGGCTGGGAGGCAGGACCATGCCCACGCTCTGGGCTGGCTGCTGCCCAGCAGGCTGAGCGGGTAATGAGGGCTGCAAGGGGAATGGCACAGACCCCTGCCCACGGCACCGGTCCCATGCTGCTGGCAGGAGAAAGGGTGAGTGTGGCTGCCGGGAGCACACCCCAGCCCCTCCGGGGTCCCTGCTCAGTCCCCGATAACCGCACTGCAGGCGATGCACAACGGGCGCCCAGGCCCCGCACCCTGGAGCACCGGTGCTGCCGGCTGGGCTGGGCTGTGGGCTCGCGGCAGCAGCACCGGGAGCAGGAGGGAGCGTTACCGTCGGGCTTCTGGCAGGCCTTGCCGCAGGCCGCCGGGCAGCACTTGAGGGTGCTCTCGCAGTCGCCATCGGACTGGCACCCCACCGTGCAGTTCACTGCTTCTGTCGCCGGGTCTGGGCACACGCCGGCTTTTGCTGCAAGGCAAAGGTGGAGGCCATGGGTGGGGGCCGGGGCAGGAGATGCTGCCGCCAGCACCGGGGCTGGGTCCGGGGATGCTGCTGAGCCCAACCGCGCCGGGCGCCGGCTGGTTCTCGGCCCCGGCCCCCAGCCCGGCAGGCCCTGGGGCTGGGAGTGATGCTGGCTGCTGGCCCGGGGCGTGCCGAGCCGTGCCGAGCCGTGCGCTCATACTCACTGGTGACATTCTGGGCGGGTGCTGGCGGCAGCTCTGCCCAGAGAGCCAGGAGCCCCGCCAGGACGAGCACGCTGCGGGCCTTGGGCATGGTGCGGGACCGGCGCTGCGCCTCGGGCCGCCCGGCGGCCTTTAAGCTCCTGTGCAGGTGGGGCGGCGGGCGGGAGGGAGGGCTCGGCCTTCCGGGTGGCTCCCGGGGGCCGGGCAGGGCCAGGCTCCCCCTTCGCGCTTGCACAACCCGAGTATCAGGTATCTGCCGCTGCTGGCGGCCGACCAGGGAGGGGGAGCCTGGAGGAGACCGGGCGGCCGCGCCGAAAACTGGCCGGGCAGGAAGAGCAGCCGCCAGCGCGGCCCCGTGCGCTGCGCGCCCGAGCCCTCCGGACCCCGTGCCCGGCCGGGGGCACCGTGCAGGGCTCGCTGGTGGAGCCCGAGGGGATGCCGCTGGAACGCCTGGCACGGGCGCACCGGGGTGGCCCGTGATCTGCCCCTGCTCAGGCTCCTCCTGCCACCGCCGCTGCCGCGGTCTTAGGCTCGCCCGGAGCCCCCAGCCTGAGCCACTGCTGCCCTGATGCTGGCGCTGTGGATGGGCGGCTGCTGCCGCTCGCCCGGAGCCCCCAGCCCGAGCCACTGCTGCCCTGATGCTGGCGCTGTGGATGGGCGGCTTCTGCCGCTCGCCCGGCTCCTGCTCCAGCCGCGTGTCCTCCTCCAGCTTTCGCTCCTCCACTGCCGGGCTCTCCAGGCTGCTGTGCCTCCGGCCGGCGCTTGCCCCGGGGCTGCCCCTGGTTCCCCCCGGCAGCTCCTGCTGCCCGGGCACAGCCTCCTCGCGCAGCCCCCGCCATCCTCGCAGCCTCCAGCGGCCCCGGGGATGCGGCCCGGACCATCCGGCAGCACCGGTTGGGCGAGTGGCTGGCGGGGAGCGAGCAGCCGGCACGCTCTGGCTGCACGCCCGGTGCTCCGGGCACGGCGGTGCCGTAGGACCCAGAGCCCCTCGGCACGGCCGTGTCTGGGATAGCCCTTCCGAGGCCTGTGTGCGCCCTCCGGCACACGGGGATGCAGCATCGAGCCGGGGTTTGTTTGCTCCAGGGGCCAAGCAGCCTGGAGCAGCCGCTCTCCTGCCCTGCTCTCAGCAGTTTGCTGCCCTGCCAGTTCCTGTCTCCTCCACCGGTACTGTCAGTGGTGGCTTTAATTCCTGCTGATGCCCAGCACACTGCGCGGGAAGCCCAGGGTCTCCCCTTGGCTCGCAGCTCTCGGTGTCAGCTCAACACCTTTGGTTGTTTGGATACCGCTGCAATGAGGGTCCTCCTGCGTGGTGCTGGTGCCGTCTGGCTGGGGGCCATGGGCTGGGCCCCGTTGCTGGGGGTCAATCCTAGAGCATCCCAGCTCACTGGGGCCCATCCTGGGTATGGTCACAGGCGGAGCCTGCACAGGGCAGAGGGTGAGACCTGCCCCATCTCCAGTGGTGTGCCCTTGTTGCTGGCAGAGGCACCAGGGGCAGACCCAGCTCCAGGCTGGAGCATCCTGCAGACCTGTGTGGCCAGGGGCATGTGGGGCTGGGACACAGTCCCTGCCCGAGTCACGAGCCAGTGTCCACTCTGCCGGGGTCCGTCTCCAGGTAATTTAACCCCACAGTCAACAATGCGGCAGTAAATCAGTAACTGTTTGCCTTTGCCTGCGGTCCCCTCCCTGCCACCGGTGTTTGTGCAGGAACAGGAGCTGGTGTGGATGGGCCAGTGCCTGCACCAACACCGCTCCGCACTACACCAACACCAGCAGCAGGATCCGACCAGCGGGGATGGGAAAGGGCTGGGTGCTCAGAGAGCAATGGAGCTGCTGGGGCTGGTGCCAGGACCCAGGCACGCTCGGGCTGGTGGGATGCTCCCACTGTGCCCATGAGACTGGGCCCCACTGGGGACACTGCACCTGGGAACTGGGCTGGGCTGGTGTTTCCAGCCCAGGGCTGACGCTGGGACTCCATGAATAAAGGGTGTTGCAGCCCAGTGGCCCCCAGGCCAGGGCCGGGACACGGTGCTCCTGTGGCGGGGGTGGGACGTGGGTGGTAACATGGCTGCTGCAAGCTTGAGCCTTGGCTATGGCCTCCATCATCCGTGCTGGACGTGAGGGACCTGTGCCATCCCTGCCGGATCTGTGCAGGCACAGAGCTCACCCCGATCCTGGAGCAGCAGCACTGCTGCCATTCCAGTGCTGCCAACCCCGTGGTGCCGTCCCTGCTGCCAGGGCAGGGGGTGCCCCATGCCCCACTGCAACTGAGCTGCTGCTCCCGTGCCAGAGGCGCTTCCCTTCGAGGGCCATTGCCCGGTCTGACAGTGTGATTGCTCTGCCCCAGCGTGTGGCATGGCCTTGGTGCTGGTGGTGAGCAGCCAGCACGGGGACGCTGTGAGGATGGATGCCAGGAGCTCGGCTGCGCTGGAGCAGCCGGATGGGAGCAGGTGGGAGCCCAGGAAGAGGCAGGTGGCAGGAGACGAGGGGGAAACCACAGGGAAGGCGAGAGCCGTGGGGAGCAGTGTGGGTGTTGGCGGGTTTGCCCAAGGTTGTACCTTGGCCCCAGTGTGCCCGGTGGCTGCTGAGCGGGCGATCCGGCTGGAGCTGCCCCCAGCCAGCCAGAGCTGTTGGAGAGTCGGCATCGCTTTCCGGAAGATAGAAACGCTTTGGCTCCTGTCCCCAGTGCGTGGCATTCAGGATGCTGCCGTCCCCACCCTGGCTCTTCCAGGCACTTCCTTGACAGAGGCTGAGGATGGCTGTAGGGAGCACGGGGATCTGCCAGCACGGCGTCCCCATCCCAATGCCTGTCCCGGGGGGTTCCTGCCTGGGGACGTGGGGTCAGCAGCCCTGAGCCCAAACCCAGAGGCTCTTCCCTGCAACATCCCTGGGTGGCAGCACCTGCCACCGCCGAGCCTGGTCATGCGGGTTGCACCTATGCCCTGCGGGTGACTGCAGCTCCTTCGTGGCAGCAGGGAAGGTGCTGGAGTCACGTCTCCCTGGGAGGGAGCATGGTCAATGATTAAAAGGGCCAGGCAAGGTGCCCCCGGCTGGCTAACCAGCCTCCCACAGCGGCAGAGAGCGGTGAAAGCTGGGAACAGAGGTAGAGAAGGACGCCCCTTCCTCTGGGAGACATCGGGCCCGGGCAGTCACAGCTCGGGGTCCCCATTCTGGATGCATGGGCTGATGCATGGCATTACCTGACCCTGCCCGGTCCCAGGGGCCCCTGCTGGGGCCCAGAGCACCCAGTGGCAGGGGAATGCTGCTGCCATGCTGCTGCTGCCACACCCCGTCCTGCCTGCGCTGCCCGCACCGTGCAGACCACGGCGGCCCCTCTTCATGCTGCAGAGCCAGAGCCTCGGTGGGGTGTGGGGTGCCCGGAGCTGGGGAAGCGCCTGGCTCTGCGCTGGTGTGATCGCTCTGACCGGCTCATCCCATGCAGGACCCCAGCCTGGGTCAGCCCCACGTCTGCCCGCTGCCCCCCGAGCACTCACCAGTGTTGGCAGGAGCCGCAGCATCCGGCTGTATGTGGGTGCACAGGGCGAGGATGCCCAGGAGCAGAACGATGGCAGCCTTCATGGTGCTTCCTGCAGGTACCGATGGGCAGCGCGGGTCGCCGGGGTTTATATCTGCATGGGGCTGAGGAGGGGCCGCGCACACATAAACCTTCATGTGCCGAAACTCGGCTGCAGCTCAGTTGTGCCCGAGGCAGCGACAGCCCCACGTTACTGCCTGAGAATTATTTACCACAGGCCTGGCCCAGCTGCGGCAGCCGGGCTGCAGCTGGGGTGGGGATGGCAGCACCCCACAGCACCCAGAAACACACCCTGCCCAGGGCACAGGGGGATGCCGCCGTGGGCTGTGGCTTCCCCCATGGCCATGGGGAGCCTGGAGGAAGGGACTGGAGCTCTGGGGCTTGGGAAAGAGGGGACGGGGAGAAGGCTGGTATATTCAGAGTGGCCCAGAGGGTGCAGATGGGACTTTTCCTATGACTGTAGGACCTAGGGGTGCTGGGGTGGGCCCGTAGGTAGAGGTCAGAGGGTGGTTGGTCCCCTCACCAAGGCGTGGGACTGACCATCACCACTGAGGTGCTGTTCAGGTGTCACAAGTGATTAGACGAGTTTATGGGATAGGAGCTGAGCAGGAGAATGGTCCCGTGTGGCAGTGGCCATCCCGACAGCACAGCACAGGGTGTTGTGGGACAGAGCAGCTCAAGGTCTGTCCCCGGCCATACCCACACATAGACCCAGCGCCTGCCTCCCCCGTCCCAGCTCAGTGCTGACATCTCCCAGAGCCGCGGGTGAAGCCGACGTCCCGCAGGCGAGCGTGGCCTCGGGGGAGTGCAGCCTGCAGTGACGTGCCCAGCTCGGCACACCCGCGGCCCGCACCGTGCTCCGAGCACCATTCCAACGTGGGGACAGGCGGGCGGCTGCTGCCGTCACGTCCCGGCAGACGGGTGCTCTGGCGGGGTCAGCACCGGGGCTGCCTTCCACCTCCCCATGCAGGGATCTGTGGGGATGCCCAAGGTCAACAGTGCGGGGAGGACACGGGGAGCCCGGCGCAGTGAAGGGTGGCTGTGCTGAAGCTGAGGTCTGCTCTGTGCCCGCAGGGACCCTGCGGTGCTGCCACTGCTGTGCCCTGACCCCACCAAATGGGTTTGCACCTCTCACCGTGCCCCACCGAATCGGTAAGGTCGGGCAGAGGCAGCGGGTTACGCCGGGGACGGTCCCTGCCCCGGGGCTGTCACAAGGCCAGCCCGGCTGGAAGGAGCTGCCTTTGTGCCGAGGCCAACGTGAGCTCTGCGGTCTCGTTCGGGGTTTTACAGCTCAACGACTGCATTTCCCTACTTGGGGAAATTCCTGTTTGCGTCATCCCTGCTCCGAGTGGCCAAACGCACTTCTTGTTACTGAAACTGTGTCTGAAACAAAGGGTCCATCGGCCAGAGACCCAGGGCTGTGGAAGCAGTCCCGTCCCTGTTTATGTGCACGGGGCCTCTCTAAGCGATGCCTTTGCCCTGACGTGACACGTGCCGCGGTGCTGATGCTGGGAGTCACCAACGTCCCTTGAGCAGCGCCCGGGCCTTTGGCTGGTGCTGGTGGCTCCTGGCTCAGGGGGGCTTCAGCCTCCTCTAGGCTGCGTGTGCCCATCCCGTGCCATTGACCGTGCTCGTGTCCTGCCCTGTGTCCCGGGGGACGGTGGCCACCACCTGCAGCCCCACTCGCCGCTGCCCCCTCCCTGCCCGCAGCCACCCGCCCCGTGTCCCGCAGCTCCGCGGTCCCTGTCCCAGCGCAGCCCCGCGGGGCCGGCCGCCAGAGGAGGCTGTTGCTCCGCCAGAGCGCGCCGGGGCTCCCCGCCGGGATTGAAGCGGTCACGGGGCCGGGGCTGCTCCCTCGGGCCGGTTCGGGGGCGGACGGGGCAGAGACTTCACCGGGTCCGAGCGCGGCGCTGCCCTCACTGCATCGGGTGGGGAATCACGGAGAGGCCGCGGGAGAGCCGCGGCTCGGGGCAGTCCCGAGGGGCTGGTGCCGAGCCGGTGGGCGATGCCTCCTCCCGCAGCGGCAGGGCTGAGGGCTGGGGCGGCGCTCGGCTTAGAACCCATCATTCTGGTCACGGAGCTCCCTCCCCGGATTTGGGCGGCAGGGCGGAGCAGGGCTCAGTGTCAAAGCCGCGGCACCCTCCCCATGGGCCCCTGGCAGCTCTGCAGGCGCAGAGAGCGAGGAACCAGGAGCAGGGGAGATGAAAATCCTCCTGAAAGTGCGATCGATCATCCAGCTCCTTCCTCGCCTGCTCTGCTCGGCCCGAGCGGGCGCCGCGGCAGCTGCTGAGATGAGAGCCCCTGTGTGGGGGAAGGATGGGGCCAGCATCTCATCCCCAGCACCCTGATCCCCGTCCCCAGCATCCTGACTCCTGTCCCCAGCCCCTGTGGTGCCATGCTCCACAATCCAGCTCTTGGGGTTAATGGCACCTGAATGATGCCATGGAGGCTGCTGCTCCGTAACAGCTCTAATAGCTCTGATCCATAACCACCGGCTGTGGTGGTGCCAAGATGCTGGCATGGGGAGTCTGGGGCTGGGTGGTGCTGATATTTGAGGCCTGGCGGCAGCCCCATGCCATGCATGGTGTGCCGGCTGGCAGCACAGGCAAGCAGCCTCCCAAAATGGGGTTTTTATTACAGCCATACATCACTGCGGCGCCTGATGCGGGCAGACGGCAGCGATTTTTCTTCGTGGTTTACAGACAAATGAGGGGAAGGAAAATTGATGTGAACTTTGCTATAGCGAGAGGTCGGGCGCGGGCAGGGAGCTGGTTACGGATGAGCCGGGGGCTGCCTGGTCCCGGCCCTTCTCTGGGCTGGATGGCTGGGAGCACTGCAGCGGCAGGGCCGGGAGCATCGTGTCCAGTGTGGGGACTGTGCTGCAGCTTTAGCGCCTGGAGGAGGGGGAGCTCTGGCTTTCCCAGCCCCCATTGCCCGCAACACGTCCTGAGCAGGCGGCTGTGCCCGTCCTGGCTGCGGGGATGCTCGGAGGGATGCTAAGGGGGAGCATGCGGGCAGGGTGATTAATTCCAGCCGGGATTCAGTAGCGCTGCAGACGCTGTTTGGACGTGCAGCATCGGGTGAGCTGCTGTCAGCGCCTTCTGTCGACGTCTCGACTGCTTTTACCACGGTTAAAGATGCCTGCAACCACCACAGTCCTGCCCAGTGTAAGAGAACAGTTAATACCTTCCAATAGCGCCTATCAGCTTCTCCATAAGGCCCATAAATATTAATACAATTCTAATTAGTTCCTTTAAATACATTACCTAAGTGAAGCGTTTCCTGGGCAATAAATCAGTGGCAGTTCAGCACCATTAAGCAGATCATGCACTCTCCCCGCCTGTCCCGTGGCCAGTCCTGCTTGCCAAGGGATGGGGCCCACAGCAGCCTGTGCTGTGCCATGTGAGGGCTGGTGGTGCTCCTGCCTTGGGAGTTTCCAGCTGTGGGATGGGAAAGGAGGTGGGTTTTGGGGCTGGAACAGCCATGAGCTGGTGTCTGCTGCGATGCCTTCCTGCTGTGCTCGAGGGCTCTCCCAGCCCATGTCATGACAAAGCAGCTCTGCATGGGGAGGATGCATCGTGCGGTGGTTGCACTGGAAAAGAGCAAATACCAAGCTCATTTGCTTGAGGAGAAATTAATACAGTGTGAAACACGTAGTGGGTGATTTAAGAAGTGAATTTAAAATCTCAACACTAATAGATTTTTTCATAAGGTCAGAGGAAAGATTAAACTCTCCAGACAAGCACAGCACTTACCATTCCCAGCTTCGTTTGCACCATAAATATTTGGGGCTGGTGCCATGTGCCTGCGCTGCCCATGTGGGTCAGATCCTGCTCGCCTTGGTGAGGTGATCTCAGATCCAGGCCTGGTGCTGCGTGAGCAGCAATGTCCCGGCATGTTGCCATTTCCAGCTCCTCTTCCCACTGCCAAGCAGGGACCAGGATTGATAGTAAGAGATTTGAAAGGCTCCAAGTTGTATCACGGAGCCACCCCATCCATCACGAGACGTCCATTATTAAGTAACACCCTGCATGCTGGGCTGATTTCACACCTTATCTGAACCCAGCAGCTGTGCCCTAAATCCTGAGCGCTGTGACTGTCTGGAGGAATTCGGCTGCCTGTGCTCAAAATTAGTGTTAGCATCTATCATTTCCCCACACCAAATGGCTTTTGTGTCGGCACTTGGCAGCACTCATCTGTCACAAGGGCTCTGGCTGCCCAGGTCTGTCCCCTCTCTGTCACTTGCAGGACCCCGCGATGGCAAAACATCACCCAAAGGACAAGTGAAGCCGTTGGGCCTCTCCCTTCTGCCCGGGCTGGTGGCACCGCTGGTGGCGAGCACCTCCTCCGTCCCCTTTGGCACAGCAGGCACCAGCTCTGCTCCTGGCTGGGCTGTCCCCATCCCTCCATCCCCATGCAGCCAGGCACAGCCTGCAGCCCCTGTCTGGGCACGTGGTTCGCGGTGCCATGGTGCCGCGGTGCCGGGCCCCTCCTGGCTGCTGCTGCCTGCAGCTGTCCCTGGCGAGGAGCTCCTGCCAGGCAGGCGATGCTGGAGCTGTCGGTGTGATGAAAAGCCTCCTGCAGCAATGCAGATAACATACAAGCACAGGTCAAGCGAGGCCCCTGTAGCCCATCCATCAGGCGCAGCAGCTACAGGCGCTCCCTGTGCCACCATCTGATGCACGTTATCCGGCACAAATGTGTATCTTCCCCCAAGGTTAAACGGATGAGTGAGGTTCAGGCACTGACAGCTCCGCCTGCCCCGGCGCGAGCGATAAACGAGCTGCAACAACCAGAGGGAGAAAAAAAGGGTTTGTTTTCTGTCAGATTCTCCTTTTGATGGTGCTGGCATGAGGACAGCGGCAGCACAGGGAGAGAGGAAGCAGATCAGCTCCCGGTGTGGCCGTGGGGCGGGTGGTGATGGGTGATGTCACAGCCATGGTGGCTGTCACCGTATCACCGGTGGTGATGGACGGGCGGGAGCGAGGATTTGCCATGGCTCTGGAGCATGTGCTCAGTGCAGCCCCAGCACAGTGCCGAGCTGTGCCCACTGTGTCTCTGGCTCTGCCTGCTCCGGGCACTGCTGGCGCTGGGGCTGAGCACGGTGCTGCGGTGCATGCCAGGCCGGCGTCCTGCCACGCTGCCACTGCCCTCGCTCAATGTCACACTTGGAGCCTGTCAATGTGAAGAAAGGGTTGCGGGCGATAAGCGATCGCGCTGTCAGCCCCGGGCGCTGATTTACCACGGCGGCGCTAACGGAGCGCGGATTTCTCTTAATCTAAATTGAAAACTACTCAAGGAGAAAAATAATTTCATTGCTTCATGTTGAAGGGGCGGGGGGAGAGGGAGGGGAAGAACTGCACAGGGCGGGGGGCCTGGGGCTGCCCGTGCCCCCCACGGCTTGCTCCCAGTCCGGGGCAGCACCCCCAGCCCATCAATCTGGATCTGCAGTATGAAATACCTGGAGGGGCTGGGAGTGGGAACGGGAATGGGCTGTGCCAGTGTGAGGGGTCTGGCGCATGGCCATTTCAGCATGGGGATCCCCATGCTGAATCCCAGCATTCAGGAGGTCAGGATTCAGGTCTGCAGGAGTCATTTTCCATTAGCCAGGATCTGGGACAGGGGTGGGGGGGCCACAGCGTGGTCCCAGCCCCACTCGAGGCTATGCCGCAGGTCCCCGGTGCTGGCACAGGTGGGGATGTGCTGCCTTGCAGAGAGATGAGTAATTTGGAGTGCGAGCAAATTCTGGGCGCATTTGCTGAGCTGGGTAATAACGTGCCCAGTGAGCTGCAGCCCGAGCACGCTGCCAAATTAAAGGGATTTTTTTCCCCTTTAATTTAAAAGTCACCGTTGGGAAATCTCCGTTGGCCACGGCACTGATTTCCCCCCGGCCGCCTTCCTGCAGAAACCTTTAATTTTGATTGTCACACTTTGTGGAGTTTAACTCGAAGAAACAGAGCCATAAATAAGGCGCTGCTCTGGCTCCGAGGCTCCAGCTGTGCCGGGATGGTGACAGCACCAGTATGGCAGGATGGCAGGATGGGCATGGGCATCCCACCAGGACCATGGCAGGGGTTGCACTGGACCCCTTTGGCCTTGGAAGGCAGCACCAGGGAGGGTGTCGAAGGCTGCAGGTTTGGCTCCGGGCTCCACTCTGTCACTGGCGTGCTGTGGGGCCGGAGGAGCTGCCATGGGCAGCCTGGGGCATCTCCCGGTGTCTCTGGTCCCCACAGCTTGGTGGAACCAGTGTGTGACGCGTCCTCTCCCTGCTGGGGGTTTGGGAGGGAACCGCCTGGCAGCCTGGCTTGGCGCAGAGCTGGTGTGAGCTCTGGGAAGGTTCCAGCCCGTTTGCATTTCACCCTTCAGTAATTTCACATTTACAGGTGCAATTAAGAGGCCAGCCTGGCGTCACGAAGCCATCAGTGTGGAGAGACCTGAATCCTGACCGGCTCCCATGTGTGTTATCACCCCTGGCCATCCGTCTGTCCATGGTCACATCGCGGTGATGCTGCAGTAACGGACCTCGACTACATTAGATGAGGTCTGTTTAACTTCAATGCTGCCTGAGCCCTTCAGGTGGTGGCACAGGGCACAAGCAGGGGGGAGTGGTGGTGTTGAATGGTGACCACAGCACAACCAGGGCTGTGTTGGTGCCATGTTCATCGCCTCAGCAACCCTGTGTTTTACAGGCAACCCACCAATGCGGCACTGCTGGCTGGGCCGTGATGCCCAGGACAGCACCAGCAGCACATCCCTCCTGTCCCCCTTCTCCCACTGCAGTGGGACACGGCTCGGAGAAGCCGTCTTTCCCTTTAAGCTTCCTCCCAGTTTAATTGGATAGCTTCGAGCCCCAGCTCATGATTTCTGCAGCAATTTGGTCTGAGATTTCTTCCTTTGCCTCCATTATCCACTCTGATTAACTGAGGTGCCCCTGTCAGCGCTGCTCGGTGGCGCGGGGAGCGCCGGCGAGAACCTGTTAAAATGCATGAGCCTCTCCTGGCCAGCGATGCCCAACTGCAGGACGGGGGTGCAGCTGTGGGGTGGGGGGGGCTGTCCGGGGCTGGTGGCGGTGCTGGGGTCCCGCGGGGTGGAGGGCTGCAGGCAGGGCCCCACCATCCTCCGTACTGCGGCTTTTCCACTTCGCAGGCGCTCATTTCACATTCCAGCTCCAACTTGTTCCCTGTTTTTCCATTTTAATAACAGCAAAAGCATCCGGAAACACTGCAGCACCCGCGGAAGAGCGAGAGCTGACATAATTAAAAAGTGGCTTCAATCAGGCTGTTTTCCTAATGGTTTGTCCTATCAGCCCACACGGCCCTGCACCCCCGTGCTCCCAACCCCCTGAGGCATCATTTACATTCCTTAATAACCCCTCATCACTATTCATGACGTGGGGAGGGCAATAACGGCTGAGTGCACAGCACTAATTCAATTTCTGCGAGGCTCAGTGTGTTTAGTTAATCACCGCGGGACCCGGGTTACTCAGTACAATTATTTATTCAGAATTAGATCTCAAAGCATCTGGATTGAAACCTGAACTCGTGATAAAATGAAGCCGGGATTCGGCTGCCCCCGCCGCTGCTCCCGCACCAGCGCCCAGTGCCGCGCTCGGGGCAGCCTTTGCGGGTCACTTCTGGGTGCTGGCGGCAGAGAGGGGCTCTAGAGCAGGCGTGCGGGGGCCGGGGCCCTGCCTGCAGCAGCAGCACGGCCTGGGGGGCTCCCACATGCTCGGGCTTCGCCCCCGGCTGCGTGCGGGGGCTCGGGGTATCCTCCCTGCACGGCGCAGGTGCTGCCCCCGCTGTCTCGTTCCCATTCCCGGCTTTCAGCGCCGGTGCTTTCACAGTCCCCAGCAGCGGGGCTCTGCCGGGTTTGCAGCCGTCAGGGTGAGAAACGGCCCCTGAGCTGCTGCGCCTCTCCCGCGAGGCTGCCGGCTCCCGGCGATCCCGTTTTATTTAGGGCAGTTAATGCAGCAGCTTCTCAAATTCCTGACTTTGTTTTTCTGAATGTTCCCCCCCACCCCAGTCCTCCCGGGGAAGCGAATTGACCGTGCTCTATCCCTTCCTCTAACGAGGAGAGGCTGCAGGCAGGAGGTGCCGTTCTGAGTGAAGACTATTCACAGATCATAGGACCATGGAATGGTTTGGGTTGAAGGGGCCTTAAAGCTCCTCCAGCTCCAACCCCTGCCACGGGCAGGGACCCCTTCCACTGGAGCAGCTTGCTCCAAGCCCCTGTGTCCAACCTGGCCATGAGCATCCCTGGTGCCTGCCTGCGTCCGAGGTCTCCTGCTGCCCTTTGCAGGTTTTACAGCCATGAGGGTATTTATTGCCCTGGGTCAGCGCTGCTCGAGGGATCCAGCTGTGTCCCGGCTGGAAGGACCCCAACGCTGCACACGGCAGAGCCAGAGGATGCGCTGATGAACCCTTTATCCCAGCTTCCACACACAGATTTGTCGTGTTAATTCTGGCATGATGGATGCCGCTGCTCTGTAATGGAGCCACGGTGTTATAAATGTGGCTCAAATAAATTGACGAGAGCCAGACCAATGAATCTAATCGGTTTATTATCGCTATTACAGCAAGCAAAACAGCGCTGGGCGGCCGGGGAGTCTCTGCTCTGCCAGCAGCACGCACCCCACTTCCCCAAAGTCACTGGTTTTATACTCTTCTTCATCCGATGTACGTGTCACTTCCTGGCGTATCTGCGTCGTTGTGACCCGTTGATAAGGGGTCTCATTCTGCCTCCCGGTGGGCGTGTGGAGGAAGGCTCCTTATCCCCTTCCCCCATACACCCTGTACTTTACCGGACGCCTGCGGTCTATGAGCAAAATGTCGAAGTCGTAATTTTCCAATAACTCTTAAGCAAGCAAGATTTGATTAACAAACGGGGATTTGCTCATTACACCGGGACGCTCCAAACGTTATCTACATCTTTAATTTGGTGAGCGCTGGGCGCGGGCTCCCGCCGCGATGTGCGCAGGAGCCGCAGGCGGTGCCGTGCGGGAGCTCCGCAGCTCGGAGCCCGTTTCTAACGCTAAGTCACAATAAATCCCGCCACGCTCTTTAATTGCTCCCATTTGTTAAGCTGCGAACGCTGAACAATGGTGGAGCGTTGGAACGGTTCGGGTGCACCGCTGACGCTGCGGCCCAGCGGCGCGCACGGGGCGCGCTGGCGCGGGGCTCGGCGGAAGGATACAGGAACAGGAGGCTGGCGGATGGCGCTGCGGCGCGGAGGCGGCCGCGACCTTTGCCCTCGTAAGGCCGCTGTAAGAAGTAGCCCCGGGCGCTTTGCGGCGGTGCCGTGCTTTTTGCCTCTCGCTTTCCGGCAGAGTGGCGCGCTCCCAGGCCCGCCTTACGGCGCGCTGTCGTGCGGCCCCGGTTGTTGGCGACAGTTCCGCGGTGGCGGGGCCCGGCCGGTGCCATGGACGTGGGGGAGCTGCTCAGCTACCAGGTGAGCGGCGGCCACCGGGCCCGGGGGAGCGCCCCGGCTCTTCCTGCCGCCCCGCTGGGGAGGGACGGAGCGGCCCCGGCCGGGAGCGCGGTGCTTGGCCGTTGGTGTCGGTAGCGCCGCAGGGCCGGGCCCGCCGCAGCTCCGGGCGGGCCTCCGTGCGGAGCGTGCCCGGCCGCGCTCGCAGGGCCCCGGTACGGTGCCGCTGAGGCGAGGCCTGTCCTGCCCTGGGACACGAGGAGCCCTGTTGGGAGCCGGTTACCGGGGCTGCTGAGGGCCGCGGCCGCGCCGCTGATGGGTTCTACCGGCCAGACGCAGTTCGGTGCCGCTGCCGGGCCCTCTGCCGAGTAAAACCAGCGCTGGTTTCTGCCCTGTGCTCTCGCTCTTCCTTCCCCTCTTTCAGGACAAACCCCATGCGATTCTCACCGGAGCCCCTGGGAAGGTTTTCCTCCTTGGGAAAGTTTCCTTTTATCCTGTGAATGTGCTGCTCCCGGTGTGTGGCTGCGCCTTGTTCGGAGCTCGGTTATAACGTGGATGGTGTTTCAGCGCCCGGGGGTGGGTTCACGTCCCTGTGTGGCTCGGGGCCGGTGTGCGGCAGTGTTGGCTGGTACCTCAGTGCCCGGCGTTATCCCAGCGCAGGAGCTGTGTGACTCGATCCAGGTCTTAATTCCAGCCACAGGATTCCTTATGGAATGCCTTCCCACATGCCCCGTGTGTGTTGTTCTGGGGGGACACCGTGTGTGTTCAGAGGTGGAAGGAGCATCCTGCTGCACAGCACGTGTCTGGGTGTCTAGAGGGTGTCCCTGGGAGGTGCACAAGCAAGGAGGGGATGTTGGAGGTTACCTTTTAGTCTGGGGGATTTCTCACCATCTCTTGAGTTCAGACCTCCCCAGTCGGGTTAGGGTTGGGGTGAATACAGGTGAGGGGAGTGAGGAGCAGGAGGTGGATAAACAGCCTTGCTGGTCCTGAGAAGTGGGATTCCCCTCTGCGAGGGCTGAAAGATGGAAACGGGAATTGGAAGGAGCAGGTTCTGCTGCTTCCAGGCCATCAGGTGTCTGCCATGGCTCTGAGTCAGGCAGAACAGGAGCCTTTCTGTGTTGTTCTTGGAAATGCACACTCTTCTCCACCAGGAGAATCAGATAGAGTGGTTCTGTGGTGCCTGCGCCACAGAAAGGAGTCCAACCTGTGTGTGGTGGAGAAATGAAGGGAGCTCCGTGTTGTTCCCAACTGATCGGCTGGTGCTTCTGCGAGGAGGAAGAGCGCTCAGGGGCTGCTGAGGAGGAGGATGGCTGCTGTCTGCTGCCTTGGGCACAAGCTGGCCCCTTTCCTGTCTTGGGCTGGTTCAGGATCTCCTTTACCATTGCTGCAGGGGTGGCACTGGCTGTTGGGGGCGGATGTTGTGCTCCTCAGCCATCTGATTTTAATCTCTTGCTGCAGATGAATCTGTCTCCTCAGCTTCCCTCAGCACAGCCCACAATAATTGCTTTCCTCTTGCACTGTTTTGAATTTCTCTCCTCTAAATGCCTGATCTGTGCCCTTGCTTAATCAAGATGATGTTCTCCCTCGCTGCCAAGCCCGGCGTGGAAGATTTTGGGCACTGTGCCACCGACTCAGCACCACGTGTGGGGATAAGGAGCCACTTCCGACAAAAAATACAATTAAACAGCACCTGGCAGTTTATACAAGCTCAGAAATCCATAAACTTTATGTGTTGCTGCAAAACAGTTGCAGATGGTCTGAGTTGATGGTTAAATATCGCTGCTGTTCTGCCTGGCTCCTATATCTGGTCTCCCATTATGGGGGTAACGGAGGGGACAGAGCCAACCCTGGCTCTTCCAAGAGATTCCTTCCAGTTGGGAGTAATAATGGAGCCTGCTTTAGCTGCCATTCAGTGCAGCTCTCGCTGCTGTGAGTGATCATTACAAACTGCTCATTTTTTTAATGCACTATTAGTAAACTCAGATAACAGAAGCAGCAGCAGGTAAGGGATGAGGTCTGACTTGGGCTGGGCCGTCTGCTCACTGGGAATGGGCTGAGTGTGGTTGTAGTGAGATGAGTCCCTGTGGATCAGCAAAGGCATGATTGCTGCTGCTGTAGCTCATTCCCTGTAAATCTGCACTGGAATGGGTCCCCTGGTGCAGGGGCCGCTCGGCGGTGCAGGGTTTTAACTCCAGCCTTGTTGTCCTGGTTCTTCTCATCCTGCTTTTGGCTTCAAACATGGAGCTGTCACTGGCCCCATGTGGCAGAGCCTGCGTGTACTTGCTGGTGCGCTGGTACCCAGGCTGGTGCGCTGGTACCCAGGCTGGTGCACTGCTGGCTGCAGCTGAGCTTTCAGTTTACTTTTTGCTGTGTTATCCCTGGCCATCAAACCAGGGCAGGGAAGGTCCCTGCCCTGCAGGGTCCCAATGGCTGCACTCCTCAGGGTGAGTCTGGAGAGGATGAGGGCTCTTTCTCTCTGACAGTAATAATCCATATCCATGGGAGTACAGAGCATGACTTGCGATTCGGTTGCCTCAGCTTATGTGAGTTTGAGCTCTTGGGGCTTGCTGAGATTTCTGGATTTTCCTGGTAGCAGTTCCCCATTTTTAACACTCAGTCCTGCACCATCCGAAAGTGTGGTGTTTCGGGAACAAACCCCAATCAAAGTACAGTTATCAAAGCTTGGTTCATCACAAACGCTGGATGCAAAATGAAGACGTTAGTGACGATACCTCTAGAGACTGGGGCTTGCCCTCAGGGGTCCTGCCCTGGCAGCTCCTGCGGCGCTTGCTGCTGTGGCAGCTCAGGGCACGCTGCGGCCGCTGCAGGAGCTGCATCACTTAGGAAGATTTATTTCAGGTTTCATTAACAATTTCTGAGCTTGCAGTAACGAGGTTACGTACAAAGCAGATGTCTCAGTAATGTGAAACTCCATTACAGAGGCTCCTCCAAACCTGCCTGGTGCTCAGAGAAGGCTGGAAGCAACTGGGGGCCTAAACAACATTCTTGGATCTGATGGGATGCTTAATCCTGGTATTAATGTGCCACCAGTGCTCTGAGGGAGACAGGCCGTGGGCAGAGCCTGTCCTGTGCTTGGGGTATGGTTGCTGTCATGTCTGCTGGGTGCTTGTGCTCCAGGGGCTGTGACCAGCGGGTGCTTCCAGGGCACGTCTGTGCCCACCTATGGTCTGTCCTTACTGCAGAGCACATATGGCTGGGTCTGGGAGGGAAACAAAGGTAATTCCCTTCACCAGTCATGAGCTTTTGTTTACTTGCATTTTATAAATGTCAACTTCTTAAAGCCCTTTTGCATTTGCTGCTTTTTGTGTGGTGATATCAGTGTTAGATTTAAATGAAAATGTCTTTGGAATAAATTACTGTGAATGCTCTGCGCTCAGTGGAACAGAATTAAGCTTAACTAACAAAACAATCCCACACTGCTCTTCTTGTGCCTTTACTCATGAATCCCAGCTCCTGGCCAAATGCACCTTAGCACAGCTGATTATAAACCCCATGTTTTATTTTGCAAACGAACTTTCCCTTCCCTGCCAGGAAGCAAAACTTGTTTTGATGTGCATGAAGCTGTGACACTGTTTAAATGAATGTGTTAGGGCACAACGTATGTGTTTGCACAGCATCACTGTGAGGATGGTGGGACACAGGCACAGGGTGCCCAGAGAAGCTGTGGCTGCCCCATCCCTGGCAGTGTTCAAGGCCAGGTTGGACACAGGGGCTTGGAGCAAGCTGCTCCAGTGGAAGGGGTCCCTGCCTGTGGCAGGGCATGGAACTGGGTGAGCTTTAAACTCCCTTCCAACCCAAACCATTCCACGATTCTGTGTTTCTATGGACATACACCAGTGTCAGCACAGCAGTGGATGTGCTTAATTCTTGTTGGTTGGTGACAGTCTTCAAGCAAATGCAAACCTCAGGAGAGTCAATGGGCAGAGGCTGATGCTCACCTTGAGCCAGCAGCCCCTGACCATGGGAGCTGGGCAGGCACTGGGTGCCTCCCTCCAGCCCCTGTTCCTTGGTTTCAGTAGTGCTGGAGAACAGCAATATTCTGAGTGAGGTTTTGCATAACATCAATAACAGAAGGAAAAACCTTAATGCCCACTTAATGTGTTTGCTGGGAATTCAATTACTGCCTATTGCTGCTCTGTTGCAGCATTAATAATTGCACACAGGGCAGCTCCATAATTTATCATAATGATTCCTGGGATGTGTGACAGAAGATTCCTTCCCCCAACAGTGCACAAATACAAAAAGGATAAAGCAGTTGAGGCTGAGGCAGGGTGTAAATGCTGCTGCTGAGGGTGTGCTCGGAAGAAATGGCTTGGTGTCATAATGGAGTTTTAATTTGGATTTGTTGAGGTGGTGCAGCCCCTGCCCATGGTCCCTCTCTGCATCTGACACCCCTCTGGTCCCTCTTTGCAGCCACGTCCCACTGAGGGGTTTGTTCCTCTTTTAATGCTTAGAAATGAGTATGGAATGAGATTCTGAGCCCTGGGCACAGAGCAGCCGGGGCAAATCTTGTGGGGCCTTTTGCTAGAGGGTTCAGGATTTCCTGTTTCTGTTGCTGTGTGTAATGCTGGTCTGTCATGGGTGGGTCGGGATGAACTGGCTGTTACTGAGTGAGGGGAAGGGCAGGGACCTTTGTCTCTAAGGGCGCTGAGTAAGGAACATGTATTTACCATGGGTTTTTCCTTAGACGGTTCCTTTAGAAGAGCACCTTTTCTCTTTTTATTGGGTTGCTCATTGCTTGGGGAGGGTTTGAACTCCTGGTTGTTGGCAATGACACATTTGTTTCTAAATGGATCTGTGTGAAATCAGACTTTAATGTACCTAGAAGAGAAGTAATAGGAATTTGCTTTAAAAAGAGCCCCAACAACCATCCCCCCCCATCCCTCAACCCCTTCTGGCAAATGAATTTTCATTTCAAAGAATCTCTGGGTATGCTTCTACTTCCCAGCTATTGAATTATGAGCTGAGTAACTGCTTTAAAAGTGCATGGGAGCACTTTAGAGAAGTTTAAAGTCTGGAATGTTCTGTCCCTAATGGAAGTGGAAATGGCAGAGAGGATGTAGGGAGGAAGGAGATGGATAACAGGTTTGAACAGGTCTAGCTGGGGGCCAGCACAGAGAGCTTCCATTTGTGCTAATTGGGAGCAGAAACTTGATTCTGCCTCTCCTTGAAGTGGTGATAACTTGGTAACCCTGCAAACAGCCCAGCTGGTGGCCAGGCTGGTCCAGCTGGCTTCTGGGTGTAATGGGCACTTTGGGGGCCTTCTGGGTGCCATGGGCACTTTGGTGCTGCTTGGGTGGAGTCTTTTGTTGGGTTGGGTTTTGGGTTTTGTTTTGCATCTCTCCCAGAGCAGGGTTTTCCTGGGAGCAGAGCTTTCCTTTGCTGGCTTTCCCTTTCCATGGAGGTAAATAGCTGCTGGATGCTCCCTGGGCTGTGCAGAGGAGCAGCTGGAGCTGACCTGCGGTGTGCACGTCCCGCTCAGGATTGCAGCTGGAATGCTGTAGGAACAGTGATGGGAAGTCAAAGTGTTTTTCCTGTGGTCATTGTTCTTAACACACAGGCTGCTTCCAAATGGTAAAGAATTAAGCTTTCTTTTCTTGTAGGTGTAGAGCATGGGCTGCTCTGTTCCAGCCTGGTTGTCCTTCAGAAAAATAAGACGCACCAAATTTAATATCCTTGTAGTGCTTGAGGGGAGAGTTTCTTCTTCTATTGCAAATGCTGCCATCCGTTTTTGCCTAGATTAAACCACAGGATCAGGGTTAATGGACTTTTTCCTTGTCCCTGGCAAATTACCTTTAATTTTGACAATTAAATAGAAATTGTGGCACAAAATCATGGGTCAGTGGCTGGGGCTGGACTCCTGCCTCGGAAGCCGTAGCCTTTGCCTGCGGAGATGTTTTCCTGGGAATGGTGTTCATAGATCAAACAAGGTAGGGTGTTGACACAGCTCTTGGCAGAGGCATTCATCTGCCCATGTGATGTTCCACTTCACTAAATTAATTTCCTTTCCCATTTTCAGAGCTGTTGAGCGCTGTGTAAGCAAATGTTTGAAGCAACTTGTACAAATTTCCTCGGTGTGTCTTGTAATACTGGAGTTCTGCCTTGCAAGGGTTGCAAGGACTTGTACTCATTCCTCTCTTTCCCTGGCTGTAGCCTAACAGAGGGACAAAAAGGCCCCGGGATGAAGAGGAAGAGGAAATCAAAGCCCGTCGGAAGCAGGCGAGCACGCGGGAGCACGGCCGTCACCGGGAAGAGGAGTCGGCTGCGCTGGAGGAGACTGATGATGAGAAGAAGAAACTCCTTCAGATAATTGAGAGGGATGGTGAGGAGGAAGAGGAGGAGGTAAATCACCAGTGTCCTGTGGGAAAGGGGAGGTGGGGAAAAGGAGCAAACACTAAATCACTTCTCTGATTTCCATTTCTTGGCGTGCAGATGATGAGACCAGCTGGTGATTTCCACATGCCTCATGCAGCGTGAGGTTACAGTTTTACTTCCCTGCCCCATGGAGTGTTCATGAATTCCAGACAGGGCTTGTCACAGATATTCTCTGAGGGCTTAAGGGGGGGCATGAGGAAGGAGGAAGGGAAAGCTTTCAAGCCTAATCTCTGCTTTAGTCTGGAATTGCCTTCTAAAATGTATTTTTAGGAAGCAGCTTGTGTTTGATCCCATTTCCTCACTGTTGTTCATCAGTGCCCCAGCCATGCAGCACCTCCCTTCTCCCCTCTCTGGAGCTGTGCAGCAGCAAATAACCATTCTGCTGTGCAGGAAAGGTCTTGGGTCAGAGGGCGGGTGGCAGCTGTCAAGGGTAAATGATTTCAAGCCTTCGAGACAGAAATCCAATGCAGCATTGGCCATTCTGCCAAGGGCCAGGGAAAAGATCACTTTATAAATGTGACACGTGGATTGGTATAAATCTCAAAGATATTTGCTTCCTGCTGCCTGTTTGATAAAAACCCAAGCGATATTCACCACCACAGGATCATGTAGGTTTGTAAAGTATCACTGTTTTCTGTACACAGCATTACTGGCCTTCCTCTCTGAAAGGCTCCCTGGCTTTTTGATGTTGAGCTATTGCCATGGCAGTGGCTGCTGATAGCGAAGGATAGCGCAGGATTTCTGTATGGGTCAGCTCCCGTGAGATGAATGGACTCAGACAAGGTCCTCTTGACTGGCTGAAGCCTCGTGGATTCCTGCAGTGCACAAGTCCCTTGTCTTTGTCAAGCAGAGCTCACTCAGCCAGACATCTTAAGGACTGACTTCCAAGGCTCCTTTAGACCCAAAGTCTCTCATTTATTATCTTCAATGCAGTTGATGTAAACGCCATTAAAATGTGCTTTGTAGCATGGAATCTGCTGGAAGGGAGCTAATCTGTGGGGTGCCGCAATACTGAATGCAAATTAAATAAAGATACAAATAGAGGAGAGGGGAGAGGTTCCACAAGAAATCTGTGTTGGCAGTGTTTTAATAAAAGTGCACTAAAGTCATGAAGCAGGGAAGGTAACAGCAGTGTGTCTGAGGTGTCTGGTGGGAGCCGGCGTTCTGTCAGTGCTGTGCAGTAAATGTGTGTTGCCAACCGAGAAACACCTCAGAAGCACTTAAAAAAAGTACTAGAGTAAAATATTGATTTTTATTTTTTTCCTTCTGAAACTAGCCGTGAAAGCTTATCCAAGTGAGGAAAATACAAAGAACATAAACTGAGGGTGGTTAAACGCAGAGCTGCGAAAGGAAGCAGCACAATGGGCTTCTGGAAAGAAACCGTCCATGATCATGAACTTTACTCTGGTACATCAGAAGCAAAAAGCCTCAGGAGGTGCTGATGGTGCTGGTAATAACGGTTATGGAAGAGCAGTGTGAGGAAGATGAGCCAGGGCAGGGCTGGTTTGGGGGTTTTCATTGATGCTCAGGGTCAGAAAGGGTCAGGAGCAGTTCTGTTTTTTTTCCAAGATCCTTCCATAATAAATCATGGTTTAATGACAATCTGACTTACAGGTTTTTGCTCTCAGGAGCTTGCTCAGGTCCTCGTTGGAGTAAATCCACAACTAACAGTAACAGTGTGGGGGTTTTGGCAGGTTTCTGACGCTGCTGGGGTAACACCTTGCTCCTGAAGGGTCTGAGCCAGGCCACAGTCTCACCACATCACTGTGCTCTTGGTTTTTCTGGGTAATTGTTCCAGCCATCCCAAGCTGTTTTGTGCTCTCTGTTTTGGTTAGGAGGAACCTTTGGATGAAAGTTCAGTGAAGAAGATGATTCTCACCTTTGAGAAGAGATCGTACAAAAACCAGGAGCTGCGGATCAAGTTTCCTGACAATCCAGAGAAGTAAGATTGTGCTCATCCCCTGCTGCCCTTTTCCCTTTTAGGTTTCAGCCCTGAATCAATTTCTTGACTATACGTATGTTTTTAGTTACACAAGGCTCATGTAACAGCAGTTATCACCATGTTCTAAGTTGTATTTGAAACTAGAGTTGTTGACAAGTCTTGCCTGGCATCTCCTGGAGGATGCTGGGCTCTGCTTTGAGGGGACTGGGCACTGAACACACCTTGTGCACCTTTTCCCTTTTCTTTAGCCATGGTTTTGTCTCCCCAGGTTCATGGAGTCCGAGCTGGATTTAAATGACATCATCCAGGAGATGCATGTGGTCGCCACAATGCCGGACCTGTATCACCTGCTGGTGGAGCTCAACGCGGTGCAGTCCCTCCTGGGGCTGCTGGGCCATGACAACACAGATATCCTTTGCTTGCTAAAGCAGCTCTCATGAGAGAGGCTTTCTACAGGCTTTGCTGTAATCTCCTATATCCTGCTCTTACAGGCTCCCATGTTTTTCTCTTCTCTCCCATCACACTGAATTTATGTCTTCTTTCTTTTTTTGTTCAAGTGAAAGTCTTCTCTCTTCAAGTAATATTGATTCTGTATTTTTTCAGTGCTGTTATTCTCCTTTCATGTTTTATGACCCTTTCATCCAGGTGTGAGTAGCTGTATCAGGGTGTGGGCAGATGAGAGCACAGGAAGAGCTGAGGTGTGGGTTTAGCAGCTCCTTGAACTGTGAACAACCCTTGCCTGGAACAGCCCCGATGAGAACAGAACCAGTTTGTCCCTTTCTCCTGAGGCTGAGCTGTCACACCATCAGCTGTTCGCTGCAGGCTCCCTCACCGCAGTGCTTCCTCTTGGCTTGTAGGTGTGGTAAATTCTTAATGTGCCCACACCTTCACTTTGGCGTGCCCAGAGGTTGAGGTTTGAGTAGGCCCTCCAGTTACGGAAATACCGGAGCTGTTTCCGTGCTCAGTTAGTTCTGGTGTTGCTGAACCAATCCCTGTGTGCCCATCCCTTCTGCCTCTGACCATCTGAGGACATTTTGGAGAGTTTTCTGTCTATGCTGTCAGAGACTTTGGTAGCTTTGAACAGTAACTGTCATTTTTTGGGTGTGCTGGTGCCTTGATGCTCAGCCGATAGATTGAAGTATGCCTGGCTTACCGCTGGGCAGCCTTTAGAAGCAGAGCTCAGCCTGTATTGCTTGTGGCATATTCTACAGTAAATGAAGCTGGAAAATTGTGACACGATGTGGGAGTTGGTGTGTCTGTGTCCTGACAGACACCGGTAGACGGAGGGAGCAGTGAAGCCCAGCAGAAAGCGCTCTAGATGTAGACATGGGACTACAGCAGCTTTTCTTCTTCCTTTTTTATTGATTCATGCCCTTAGCAAAGTGATTTATTTTTTATTTTTCTTTGTGTGAAGAAGCAGATAACACTTACCAGCTCCTCTGATGTTTTCTGAAATAGGCAATGTTAAAAGGACCATTGGTGCTAAATGTTGTGGTCTGATGCACAGGTCTTGGTTTTCTTTTTTAGCCCTTTTCCTTAGTGCCATGTACTATCATTCATTCTTTCTAAGTGGGGGCAGTGATCAGAAGGTGGAACCAAAACATTAATATTTTATGGCATATTGCTTCATATTAGAAAGAGTGCTTATGTGTTTGGGTGTGTGACTGGCATCTACCTGAGCCTTGGTGTGGTGAATGCTGGTCCCTGCAAAACACCAGCCCCCACAGCTTCCCTTATCTGTGATCTGGAATAGGAGTCACTCTCAAGTAAGCATTTGTTAAGGATTTACTGCTGTCCTGTGGGAAGCTCCCATGTGCATGACCAGCTTCATGGCTGCCAGCGTTTCAGATGTATTTTTTGGCAGGCACTGCAGCTTTTTGTGTCTCTGTGTAACGGGAAAGTTTACACTGAAGTTCTCATTCACAGGGAGGAGATGAACTCTGGAATAACAGAGCTGGTCCATGGCTGGGGTGCATGGGAACGGAGCTTGCTGTGTTCTGCCAGCCATGGAAAGCCATGTCCTTGGGTCACTGCTGCTGTCAAAGACTTGTCATGGTTTCCACTGTGAACTCTTTTTGCTGGGTTTGCAGCTTGCCTGACAGTCAGTGCAGGGGTGGGAATCTGGGAAAAGTGTATTTCTTGTTATAAAACTGCTGCAGTGTTTTCAGACCCGTTGGAAGCGGGACACAAGCTGTAGCAGTGCCTCTCCTGTGTGCCACTGCTTGTGTTCGGGGTACAAACGCTGTCAGGTGGAGCATCCAGACAAAACTCAGTGGATTCAGCTCAAGTTTTCTAATGACTTTTTGTTAAAACAAATAGAAAAGCATTTTAAAAATGAGCTCTTCAAGGAGTGAACTAAACAAATGGCTCTTCAGATGCAATTTAAATGTGGTGGCTTGAGGGACTAATGCAAGGAGACAAAAGCAATGTCCAGGGGGAGCAAATAATCTGCTGAATGATTTGTGCAGTTTTATACAGCACAAGTGAATGAAAGATGATCGCCAGCAAGATTTAGTCATGAAAGACAGGAAAGCTTCAAGTGAGGTTTTGCTTTTCTATCTCCTAAATTTTAGAGGACAACAGATACTCTCACTGGAAGCCTCCACAGAAGCTCCCTCCCAGAAGCCTGCTGAGCTCTTTGCTGAGCTCTCTCAGAAGAGCCTGGCTCTGTTGTGCATCAAGACATGTCCTGTGCATCAAGAAAATGCCCAGATAGCTTTGACTTGGTTGAGGAGGGGTTAAAGACAGTGGTGATGGTGCTGCTGCACGTCTTCTGCAGCACCTAGATACAGGTTACTTGGGGTTGGGACAGGCAGCTCTCAGTGAGTCTTCCCTGAGATTTCATGAGTCCTGAGATTTCATACATCTTGCGAAGAAAAGATGTATGAAAATGCTTCTCTACCACTGCTTGTCTCTGAGCAAATGTACAGACAGAAGGACCGGGAGGATCCTTGGCCTGGGCCCTCTAAAGGCATTCATCACTGAGCTGTGCTGAGGACGTGCTGAAAGCTGTGTCTGTGGTTCTGCCCCAGTGGCGCTCAGGCAGGATTGATCAGTGTGTCTGTGAGCACAGGGAAGTGGGTCTAATGAGGTGCAGAGTGTCTCGTAGAACTGTGTTATGCAGCCCAGAGTTAATGAGTGGGAATGGGGCTGGCAGGAGCTGTGCTGTTCCATGAGCTCCATGGAGAGAGGAGCGTGCTGTCCCCATTGGGCTGGGCAGGGGGAGGGCCGTGCTCCTGCAGCTGCTGTTGGGCGCATCCTGCTGGGTTAGTGAGGAGATTGCTGAGAGCAGGACACTCAAATCAGGTTATTGAACTCGTTTCTCTGCTTACATTCAGTCTTGACAGTGCAGGATGGTCCCCGGTTACACCAGTGCTAGCAGTTTTGGTCTGAAAAAATGAGCATAATAAGGAAAGAGCAAGGTTGCCTGATGCAGTGAGCACAATCACATCTGGCTTTACCACTCTAAATGTTGGGATTCCTGGCTTTGGTGCTTTCAAGGACTATGCTGATGCATTCGGTGTGCTCTTGGCTCTTGTGTTCCTGTGCCCACTGCTGCAGTGTTACCACTTGTTTTGGATCCTGTTGGGAGCATGCTGAAACAAGAGCAATCTGCCGTAGATATTACATGTGTCTGCCCCAATTGTCAGTTGTCCTTAACGCCTGGCACATGTTTCCATAGCAGTGGTAGACTTGCTTCAAGAGCTGACAGACATTGATACTCTCCATGAGAGTGAAGAAGGAGCTGAAGTCCTCATAGACGCTTTGGTAAGTTGTGAACTCCAGGAATGTCAATGCTTGACGTCTGCTGAAGCACTCCTTTCTGGAAGGAACACGCTCATATTGCAAAACATGCGTAGGCTGGAGATTGTTTTGTGTGGGGAGGGAGCCTGAAGTGATGTTTGTGCCTTGGACTGTGTCCTGCTGAGCTTCATTTGCATTTTTCTTCCTTCTTGCGGGGAAGGGGTGACCTGTTCACCCGTGAAAAGCTGAAGTTCATGGCAGGGCTCTGATCTTTATCTGAAGGACAACGGGGCCACCGTGAGTTTTCAGTCTGGCTTCTTGCGCAGGAGTCAGTTGCCTTCTACCCAGGAACTCCTGTTTCAAACCCCCAATCTGTGCTTGAGCTGGAACGTCTTGTTATAGGGAGGGTGTGTGGTTTTCCTAACAAGAAGTACAAGTTTTCATTTAACAGGGGAATGCATTTTACAGGTAGAGGAGGGTTCAGAGGCCATGATCCTTTTTGGTGCAGAGATTAGACAACCTATGTGTGGCAGAGGCTGCATGGCTCACTCTCCTGCCTGGTTAACCCTCTGGAGTGCCTCTTGGCCTCTGTGGTAGGAGACTTCCCCTTTTTCTGGCATCTGGGCTGGATGCAGGAGGAGGATGCCCTCTGGAGAAGTGTTGCCCCCCCAAAGCCTGAGATCTGTGGGTCCTGCCTTTAGGCAGCTCCTCCTGGCTGGTGCTGCTTGTCTGAATCCCTATGGCTGTGTCTTGTTCTATAAACTATCATGTTGAAATTGGAAGAGTGGGAATTAGGGGTTTTCTTTGTTTGCTTTGTTTGGCTGCTCTGTTCTACAATCCTTTGTGTCCAGTCCCTGTGGTGTTACCTCCAGAGGCTAAAGGCGGTGGCCCCAAGCTGTGTTCCTCCAGCTGCCCTCTGGGCTGTTGTAATTACCCTCCTTTGTGGGCAGATTGCGGATGATGAGATGGAGAGGGGCTGCTGCAGAAGATGTTTTCTGTAAAATGTGCAGCAAGGTAGTAAATCAAGTGAAGTTCCTTCTTTGTTTCCCTTGTCACTGATAATAGCCAAGTTCTAGAGGCTTTATTGTCCTCTTTGAAAGGAACAGGCCAGGCATATCTTGGGAGAAATGTTTAGATCTCTACTTTTGAGGTGACTTCTTCTTTCTTTGAAGAAAGGGGGTGTAATGCTGTAGGGATTTGGGAAGATTGCTGCACTCCCTTCCACACCAGCTGATACTTGTACTGCTTCTGTGTGTTCAGTGGGCCCAAAGCTAGTAGTTAGAATGGGAAATGTTTTTTTGTTTAACTCTCCCAAGCTCATGTCTGTAATGGAGCGTTAGCCAAAGTCAGGGTGGACTCTGCGCAATTGCAGCCTTAAAAGCACACTTACTACTTGTGATGCGTTTTTGGGGAGGAGGCCCCACCTGCAGGTGTGGGTTCCTGCTCCTGACGTTGATCTCTGGGTCTCATTGGCTTGCTTGGAATGTTCAGCTTGCTCAGACCAAGGGAGGCTTCCACTGGGGACCATTCAGCTTCTGGATTTGAGGCTGTGTGTGTAAGCATCAGTCCTTCAGGTTTCTGTACCCCCTAAGGTGGAAGATAGAACAGGAATAAGGGCAAACCAGTGTGACCAGTGGAAATGGAGCTGCTCAAAGGGCTGCCAGCCTGCCCATAGCACCTCCCGCTCGGCATTGCGAGGGATTATGAATCAATCAGGCTGGTTCAGGAAATAAGACTGTGACAAGGTGCATGTTTTCCTCCAGATGTTTTCCTGTTTAATCTGAAACACAAAAGTTGTTTAATTAATTAGGGCAAACACAGCAGCAGATCTACTCAGTGATTCCTTTGTTTCCTTGGAGATTTTAAAGCAAGACTTGTTAATGCCTTCTGCTCATGCCTGGCAGGATGCTTCAGTACAGCTTATTGACTTTTATTATTACCCCCCATTCTCTCTCCTTTATCTTCCTCTTTTTTCAGTCACCTCTTTTCTCTTTTCCTGGTGTTCAGGTGGAGGGCCAGGTTGTGGCCTTGTTGGTCCAGAATTTGGAGCGCCTGGATGAAAGTGTGAAGGAGGAAGCTGATGGTGTCCACAACACACTGGGTAAGTGGCTGTTGCCTGTCACTTCTTTCTCGATGTTGTACAAAGGGGGTGGGTTATCCCTCCCCTTCCTTCCCTCCCTCCTTCCCCTCTGAATTGCCCAGCCCTACCATTGAGGACCCAGTGCAGCTTTTCAAGCACAACTGAAGCTTGTGGCAAAGCCTTGTCCCCTGTGCCAGTGTTTGGTGCCTGGCTGCTGGTAAGGGGCCTCCTCCCAAAGCGGGTACACAGGGAGGTGCTGCTGCACAGCTCAAGCTGCACCAGGAGATCTCCACGGCCCCCGTATTTACTGTGTTCTTACTGTGAGCTCTACTCATTCTGTTGCAAGAGCTGTTTATGTCTTAGCAATATATTTAACTTCCAAATAGTAAAACATTTGCATTTCCTGGAAGTACATCATTACCTCTCCCCGGTCTCAGCACAGCACAGTAACTGCTTTGCAGTATGTGCCTGTTATTAGCATTTAGACCATAATTTGAGACTGTCATCTCCCGAGGACTGGAAGAAGGAGGGCGACTGGAAACATGAGGTTTGGAAGTTTTACTGCTGCTGTTCCTGTTAGTTTAGTTCTGAGCAGTGAGAATTGGGAAGTATCTTGGGCTTCTTCAAGTAGGAGCTGGTGTCACACTGAGGATGGGCTGTGTGGGCAGTGTGAAAACAGAGGGTATTGTACAACTCAGCCTAAGTCTCGCTCAACACAAAGGTGGTTTTTGGAGCAAGATGTGAGGAGAGTGGTGCAACCCCAGCAAAGCAGAGCTGGCGCAGGCCAGAGCTGCAGGTGGGAACCTGTGTTCTGTGTCTTTCTTTTCAGCCATCGTTGAGAACATGGCAGAGTTCCGTCCGGAGATGTGCACAGAGGCTGCGCAGCAGGGCCTCATGCAGTGGCTGCTCAAGAGGCTGAAGGTGAGTTCCTCTTCCCCTGTCATTTGGGAGATAGCCCAATAAAAACCAGAAGCTGCTGTGATCCACACGGTGCTTGGCACAACTGAAAGGCCCAAGACTGTCTGGAAGGAGTTGGTTCAATGTGTAAGTACCACCACGTTCCTTACCTCAAGCACCAGTAGTGCCAGAACTCTCCCAGCGCCTGCCTTCCTCCTCCAAACCAGTTAGTAAAATAAGCCAGGTGTGTGTGTGTGTGTGTGTGTTACAGAAGCCAAGCTAAGGACAGCAAGGCAAAAATCGGTGTTTGTGTCCTCTGTGGTTTAGTTTAAATGAACATGATTGCATCTTGTCTTGATGTCTTACAGCATTTCTTTTCTGTTGGTTTGATTCCTGTATGGTGGATTTCTGGTCTGTGGCTGAGATTTGTAGGGGTATAAAAGCTGACAACCAGTGAGCGGGGGAACTATTGCAGAACACTTCATGCCTGTGCTTCCTGTGTTTCTAACACTTCTTTGGGTTTCAAGTGGTGCCTTTGTTTAACTGCTGCTGGTGGCTTTTTCTTTGAACTCCTCTAATTGCATTCTGAATTCAAAATGACTTTTCAGTACTCTTTGCATCCTATGGCAGTGAGCTGCAAAGTGAGCTGCTCTGTCCTGTGTGAAGAGATGCCTAAACATTCCCTGGAAAATCCTGCAGGAAAGGAATGGACAGTTCAGCTGTCTCAGAATTAGGGAGGGAAATAGAGCAAACAGGTTCTGACCTTTCCTAACCCTGTTAGTAAGGCCTTGGCACTTCTATATTTTAACGTCTTTATGGTTAAAGGCCTCTGATTCACAGAAATACTTCCTCAGCTTTGTAAATGTGCAGATACCCCTCTGTGTACCTCATGTACTTGCTAGCCAAAATAACCTATAATTTCTCACTACAGGTACTAGCATAATTGTATTCCTTTTGCTCAAAACCCTGAAAGTGAAGGTAATTTTAGTTCAGGAAGGTCTGTGCTGCTGCCAGCCTCATGATTGCACTGGCAGCTGAAAGGCTGAGGACCTGTGGAGAGCAGAATAACCACAGCTTGGATTCCTCAGTGTGGTGCCACCAAAAATGGATGTTCAGGTTGTTCAGGATGTGGTTCTGAAGGCATCCTTGCTTTTTCTTCAAATTCAGCAGTTTGGTTTCATTATGATTTCTCTTAACATATTTGAGTTATGAAGGGAGCGAAGGAAATTGAAATGCTGTGACTGTGCAGGCTAAACCCACCCTGTGTTCAGTGACTGGGACATCAGGACCCTTGTGAAACTCTGCAGTTTCTATTTTGTGTCACTGTGAGGTATAGTCTGAAATTCAGGTGTCGGTGACAGCGCAGCCTTTCAGAATAGGGATGAGCCCAACATGCTCATGTAACCTCATGGTTATACTGTGCTGGGGGGTGTGAGCCAACTTGGTCAAACCTACTCCTGTAGGACAGCAGGGGAGGGATCAGAGCTGTTGCTACCCCTGTGTGTGAGCACACCCCCAGCCTGGAGGCGGTCATTGCTGCTTTGTCACGGCCATACTGCAATATTCTCACTGTATTTGGTTTAAGTGTCGCCCAGACACCTGGGGATTTGATTAATGTGTTCTTGAAGACAGTGAAGCGGTGCTGTGCCCTGATGGGTCTCTTGTTCCTCCTTCACCAACAGGCAAAGATGCCTTTTGACGCCAACAAGCTGTACTGCAGTGAGGTGCTGGCTATCCTGCTCCAGAATAACGATGGTGAGATGTGCCCTGGTATCAGTATCCTGGTAGGGTGGGAGTCAGGCTTCTCTCTGACCACAGCAGCACTCCTCTGCCTCTGGCATCCTCTGCTGAGCTCTTCCTGTGCTGTGCTTTCCTGCAGACTCATGCATCCTCTCCTTCTCTGCGGCTTTTGTACTCTGTCAAGCCGTATTGATTTTGTTTGCTGATGTATCAGTGTTAGATGGCTGTAAAATCTGACAGTTAGCTTCATTTTTCTCTCTCTTTTCCCCTTCCCCCCACCTCCGTCTAGACAACAGAGAATTGCTTGGGGAGCTGGATGGGATCGATGTGCTGCTTCAGCAGTTATCCGTGAGTAATTCACACACGTCCTCTCCGCGTTGGAGGCTCCTGGGCTGGGTGGGAGGAGGTGGAGCAGGCTCTGGGTGTAGCACTGCCGTGGCAGGCAGGAGATGCTGAAGCACTGCTGTGCTTTCTGTTTACTGGTGGCATCGTCCCTGCGTGACTCGGCCAGGGGCTCTCTGGTAATGAGCTTATCCATGTGCTTCTGTGAACTGCCAGTGGTGAATTTGCCTTTCCCTTTGAAGGCTTGTATGGTCTTTAAGTCACACATTAGTCAGTAAGGGATCAGGGCAGCAGAGTTACAAGAGGGAGTGCATTGATGATGGGTGCGATTGCTGGCTTGGGCACATCTAATGCTGAAGGCTTGTGATAGAAGATGTTCGTGTGCCCTACAATGGTGTGCACCACAGTGGGCCCTCCATTTGAGGTAATTCTGCTTTCTTTGTCATGTAGGTGTTTAAACGACACAACCCTGGTACAGCTGAAGAACAGGAAATGATGGAGAACCTCTTTGACTCCCTTTGCTCCTGCCTAATGCTCAGCTCCAACCGGGATCGCTTCCTGAAGGGCGAGGGTCTACAGCTGATGAACCTGATGCTGAGGTACCCACACAGCTGTGGTTTTCTTGCCTGCCTTTGACATGCCAACACGCATTCTGGCTAGATAGTTGTGTTTTTCTGTTTCTAAAACTTCTGTTAGCGTATTTGTCTGTCTTTCCAACATGTATGTCAGACCTTCTCAGACATAAGCTCCACTCTGTCTTTAGCCCTGTTTCCTAAGAACAGGGGTTACTACGGAGCCTCAGGAAAGTAACTGTGCAGGTCAGTGGGGCAGACCCCCAGGTGGAAGAATGCCATGGGTCAGGCCACTAATCCCTTGAGGATTTAAGACCCCTGTGAGGGAGAACCTTTGGATGTGTGTAGGGAAAACATTTTTCTTTTGTCGCCGGTTGAAGCTTTGCTGTGCTCTGTGTCCTCCAGTTTTTGGGGGTATTGATACAAAACCTGGTTTTGTGAAGTGGGCACAGGTATTTGTTTCTCTTGTGTGTATCCTGTCACACCGTGAGTCACCAGAGCTCCTCCTCAACCCTCGCCCCATCCTGTCTGGTGTCCTCTGTGCTGGCTGGCTTCCTCCAGACTGTGGGGTTGGTTGGCAAATGCCACCACGAGGCGCTGTGTTCCTGCAGCGCGCGGCTGGCTCATGTGCAGCAGCAGGGAACTGAATAAAGAACCGAACGTGGATTATTCAGACAGGAACGCTGGGTTTTCTTCAGGCTAATTAAAGAAAAGCTCCAAAACTAAGACCGAGAGGGAAGGCTCCCCCTGCCTGAGCGCTAAGCTGCTAAGCCAGCCTTGCAGAACTAATGACTTGGCATTTTTGCCATGTGGGTGGGACCAGCATTCAGTTTTTAATGGCTTTTTCCCCATTTTTGGGCTCTGCTGTTTGCCACTCTCTGCACCAGGATCCCAGCTGGAAAATTAGCACGAGGGAAATTTCTTCCTGGATACGTTTCTCCCCATCAGTAGTTGCAAAAGGATTAGGAGGGACAAAGCATGACTGAACTGCCAGCAGCAGCTTGTCTAATGAAGGAGTGTCCAAGACCTCAATGTTCAATGCTTTGGGACCTATGGATGGGGTTGGTAAAGTGACAGTGGGGAAAGAAAGGTAACAAATCGTGAAATATTTTTCAGAAGCTTCTGTCACTGCTGCCCATAAGCACAGGCTGTACTGACAGTTGATGGACTTGTTTATTTTAACTCTTGTACTTACCTGACGTAGATTAGAAGAGCTGAAGCTCTTAGCTGGCTGTTTGAGCAAACAGCGCTTTGGTGAGGACACACAGAACGTTTCTGGAGCTTTCAAACCACCAGACAAAGCCAGGTGCCTGAGAACTGACTCTGCAAGGGTTTGTGGTGTGTTTGCTTGTGGGTTTTTTACATGTTTTAATAGCCAGAAGATATTAGATGGCTGTTACTTCTGTTAAGCACAGTTATCACTGGAGTGTTCTTGGTGGGTGTTTAAAAGCTCCTTGAGGTGCTCAGTTTTCTTGAGCAATTCTGCTTTGGGAACAGCAGGCTGGTGTTGTACATGGGGAGGGAGCTGTGGTAGTTGTCATCTGGGACTGCACGGGAGTATCGTGCTCCTGTGTCTTCGTGATCCCTCCTAATAACCAAGGCAGAAGAGCAGTGCCACGCTGCTGTGATTGACCACCTCGCCCACAAACAAGGCACAAGTATTTTTCTCTGCTGTCGGTGTCCTCTGAAGGCTGGGGGCAGAGATCTGTTACTTTTTGGTGTTACTTTGAAGGTGGTTAATCATTGTACCGTGGTCTCTGCAGATGAAAGGACAAATAAGCAAAGTTGAAAGTTTATTGATGTGAAGGGAGATAGATAAGCTGTGTGAGAATAAAGATACCAGGCTGGGATCTCCGTTACTGCCTTCGAGAACACAGCATTCTGTATCTCATGCTGCCTGATCCATCTGCCCTGCTTGTTCTGTTAGTAATGGACCTGCCCACAGACCTGCAGGGAAGTTGAGCATCTTCCAGCTGAGCAGGTAGCAGGCTTGAGACATTCCTGTGGGCAGTAATGGAAACAGGGCTGTTTGCTGCTATGGTGAGCCTTAGAATGTGTGGCCAATAGTACAAGGGGATGTTGTACTGTGAGAACTTCTACTGGTTTATGGGAGATGGTGATAACACCTGAAAATGAGCACAGTTTGGGTGATGGGCTTCACGTGCATGTCGATAGCAGTCAGTGTCCTGAGACCTGATTGAGCAGGATGGGGCCTGTGACAGCAGAAATGAAGCAGGAGGTTTTGGAGGGGAGGGGGAGAGCATGGGTGTATATTATTATTTGGTCTGCATGTTGGCAGCAGCAGAGGCTGGTTTATTTTATGGAGTGTCTTTATAAAACATGAGGTGGTTTATCAAGGTGGGAGCCACCAGTGGAAAGTTTATAAATGTCACATGGAATAAAAGTCAATTTAATGCTTTTAGGTCAGGAAGCAGTCTTTAGAGCAGAGCCCCTCAGCCTCGGTAACCTAACTGCAGTTTACCTTACAGAGCCAAAAGAGAAGCCCAGGCGTGTGGTGTCAGCTCCTCGCACGGTGACAGGAAGCTCATTGGTTTTGCTGCTAAATTGTGTTAAGGTTTGGAGGAGAAGCAGCCGCTCGGTTCCCAGGGGAAGATTCCCTGTTGCATAGGGAAAACGACGTGTGGCTTTCCCAGTTATTAACTGGGGGCACGTGAGTGTGCACAGGGACAGACGTGGCAGACGGCGCTCATGGCCATGTACATGGCTCAGGCAGCGTGGTCTGGCTGTGTGGCTGCTCAGTGGCTTTTCTTCACGCTGGAAAAGCATTTGCTCTGTGCAGAAAAGCCAGGGTGAGGACAGGCAGCTCTATCCAGCTCCCCAGAGCTCAGCTCCAGCCATTCCAGGGTGGCTTTTTTATGATGTTAAAATCCTTTTATGTTTTCTTGTCCTGCTGTTCCTAATGACCCTGTGGAAACTTAGACTGTCTCTTTACCAAATCTGGTGGTTAATTAAATGGAACCATTTTATGCTGCACTTTCCCAGGAAATCTGGTATTTTGAAAGTGGGGAATTGTGTTATGCTAATGTGGAAAGTCCAGATAATGTTCTTACCTCTTCTTTTTGAAAAAATAAATGCACCAAGAGAGTTCTCTCAGATGTAGGGGTATTAAAAGGACGAAAACCATGGTTAGCAAATAAAGTTGTAACTTGGGGTCCCCTGTGAAGACTGCGGTCACTCCCTGTCTGGTGACACTCACCTGTACTTGTCTTTGAATGAGTGTGCAGCTAAAAGTTACGTCAATAAGCACAGATGAAACCAAGATAAACTGCTTGCCCTCCGGAAGAATAAATATTTCAAATAAAATCAACTGGAGACAGTCCAGTCGAGCAGCTATTGATCTCTAAAAGCCTGAACTTAAACCATTGCATATTCCAGAGATCAGCTCTCTGCAACCTTCCTAAATGCTGATCAATATGCAGCTGCTTCCCCTGAAAACATCTCATATTGTCTGGCCTCAGAAGTACTTTATTTTTAGCTGTCTGTGGAGGGGAGGAGTGGTGCTGAGCTTCCTCCAGCACCGCTCTGGGGTTGAACTGAGCTGCACCAGCTCCCAGCAATACACGGTGCTTTCAGCACAGCTCAGTGCCAGTGGGAGCCCTGCAGCTGTGCTGGGCAGCTTCCCTCTGGGCAGGGTGTCAACACAAGCTTCTCAGTTTGCCTGTTGTGAGGGGTTCATGAAGGGAAGCGGCTGCTTTTCTGTTCCCATTGCCCAGGATGTTTTCATTTTTCCCCTGGATGAATTATAAATTCCTCAGTTTCTGGCTTAAGAGGTACCAGACATTTTGAGAGCGTTTCTAGACCAGCCAGGTTGCATTAGCATTCTGAACCTGCATTAAACCAGAATAGCCCAGAACCTATCTTCATCCTTCCACACGTGATTTCTGGAGATGGGGTTTTCTTCATTACAGCTGACCACCAAGCTCTGCTTACCAAGCTTACTGCTTTATTGAATTGAGTTATTACTAGATCTAAATCCTGATCATCTTGGTGTGTCAGTATGTGCCTTGTGTACCCAACCCAACTCTGCTGCTGCTTTGTGCTGCTGTTTGCAGGGTGGTGAGGAAATAACTTCTTCCCTAGCCAGGAAATAAATAAGAAAATAAAACCATAGCAGTAAAGTATATAAAATGAAATAAAAATGAAATAGAAAATAAAAATAAATAAAAGACATTAAAAAAGAAATAACCAAGAGAATACTCTCAGCCACAGTTCTGAGAAGAATATTTGTCAATATAATGGTTTGGCTCGAAGAAAATCTTTCATAGAGCTTGTGCTTGGGCTCTTTGAACTTCCCTTGTCATACCTGTTTCCCTTTCCATGCTGTCTCTTTAACATAGTGTGGTCCAAAGCTCCTCATGTCCCTGAAAAGTCCAATCTGCCTCTTTTCAGAGAGAAGAAGATCTCCCGCAGCAGTGCTCTGAAGGTGCTGGACCACGCCATGATCGGACCAGAGGGCACCGATAACTGCCACAAGTTCGTTGACATTCTGGGCCTGAGAACCATCTTTCCTCTCTTCATGAAATCACCCAAAAAGATAAAGAAAGTTGGAACAACTGAAAAGGAACACGAAGGTGGGTGTGCTTCAGATCCTCCTTATTGCTGTAGTGGAGGTGGATGGATGGTGAGCGTCTGATACGTGCCTGCAGGGAGGGAACAGCACATCACTGCCTGTTCAGGGCTCCTCCTGCTGCTGGGAGCATGCTTGCCACTTCCTTCTGATATCAGCACTTCTGGCAATTCCATTTCATGTGCTGGTAATAAGTTATTTTACTCCTGTAGGGTCTGTTGTTTGAAGCTCTGACTCTGATGCAAAACTCCTTTGAAAAGAGTAATGAGGCAACTACAAATGTCACCTCAAAAGCAGTGTTTTCATGGCTCTGAGCACTGAAGTGTGACTCAATGAACATCAAGCATTGCAGAAATAAACTGCATGCTTTTGAAGTTGCCTTTTTTTTTTTTTTTTCCCTTTTTCTATTTTTTTCCCCCTCTCTCCCTGGAAAAGTGCTTTAACAGAAATCCGTGGAGTCTTAACCACAGGACCTTGTGCCGGACTGAATCAGGGTCAGTCCCTCTTACTTCTGGTAATGTCATGGTTTTTATTTTGTTGATAACCACAGAATCCCAGACTGGTTTGTGTTGGAAGGGACCTTAAATTTCATCCAGTTCCAACCCCCTGCCATGGGCAGGGACACCTTCCACTAGAGCAGCTTGCTCCAAGCCCCATCCAGCCTGGCCTTGAACACTGCCAGGGATGGGGCAGCCACAGCTTCTCTGGGCACCCTGTGCCAGCGCCTCAGCACCCTCCCAGGGAAGAGCTTCTGCCTAAGAGCTCATCTCAGTCTCCCCTCTGGAAGGTTAAAGCCATTCCCCTTGTCCTGTCCCTACAGGCCCTTGTCCAAAGCCCCTCTCCAGGTTTCTTGTAGCCCCTGTAGGCACTGGGAGCTGCTTTAGTGCCTCCCAGAGCCTCCTCTTCTCCAGGCTGAACCAGCCCAGCTTTCTCAGCCTGGCTTCAGAGCAGAGCTGCTCCAGCCCCTGGAGCATCTTCCTGGCGTTGTCTGGACTTTCTTGAGCATGTGGCTTGGGATGAGCTTGTTATGCTGCCAGTGATGCTTGAGGCTTTGTGTCAGTTCATTACTCAGTTCTGTAAAGGGTGAATGTTGTCAGAAGCTGGAGAGGTGTGAGGGGGTCTCAGGCTTGTCTCATATCCGTCCTTAACTCTCGCAGCAAACCAAGGGAAAATGAAAGGAATCGGCAACAAAACAGGAGCTGTAACCCCATGTGTCCTGTTGTGGAGCTGTCCTCACAGCTTGGGTAGAACCAGTGTTCCCCAAAGCAGAGGCAGGAGGTGTCCCCTCTTGTGGACCCCACTGCAGAGGTCACCTCATCTGCTTGTTCTGCTCCCCCCCCCCGGACAGGCTGGTGAGGGAAAGGAGGCACAAATCCAGCCAGTAGCTGTTTTCTGGTAAACTCTGCCCATGGTGAGCTGGTGCTGTTTGTTCAAGCACCATGGCTAAGAGCTGCTAACGCCACTACCGAAGGCAGCGGCAGCCACAGAGGTGGTTCTGCTGCCTCCTCTGTCTTGACCATGTGCCTTGTCCTAGACAGGTAATGGTGGGGATAGAATCTGCTGTGTGCTCTGAGGTGTATGTGGTAAAATGGCAGGGATTGGTTTGATTTATCTAGACGGTGTAATAAAATCGTGGGTTTGGGTGTTAAAATACCCAGTTGTGCTCAGATGGTGGATTCAGGGGATGTTCTGAAATCTTCATTTGCAGCATGAAAAGGAGGTTGCTTAATTCTGCTGTGAGAAAGCTTGAGCTAGAACGTGAGGCTCTGAGCAAAGATCTGGGCCTGTGGCTCATGTCATCAACTTAGATTTCCAGTTTGGGAAGGCGGGTTAAACCCTGTCTCATCTGCTTAGTCTTGAGACTGCAGATGACATCTGAGTGCAGCCTTGGCTCCTGTGGGGATCAGGCAGCAGCCTGGAAAGCTCTGCCAGGCCTGATCCTGCCCGTGTATGTGATAGCAGAAGAGGCAAATGTGCCCTGTGGGAGACCAGCGCGATGCATGCATCCAGCCTGTGCCGTGCCTCCATCTCCTTAGTATTCAGAAGAAACGGAGGACATCAAGATGAGGCCAGAAATTGGCTTTATTAAAATAAACTCTCCCTAAAAGGCTGGGGCAGTAAGTCCAATTTTCTTTGTCTTGCATCGCTGGGCAGGTGAGTCCCTGAATTTCTAAAGAGGGAGTTAATTGAGACGTTTCGCAGGTGCCCGGAGCCCGTCGCAGCCGTTGTCCCGACACGTGTCCAGCAGCACAGTGTGGTTTTACTTTGCTAAATGTTGCCCAGCAATCCCCTGTGCTCAGGACAGTGCTGTCAGCTCCAGGAGCCACTGGCTGGTCGGGAATGGTGCAGAATGGTGTGGGGCTGGTGTGGCTGAGTCAATGGCCTCTGTGCTGTGTTATTCTAGGAAGGAGCTTCCTTCTGCAGCTCTCCTTCTTGTTTGTTTATCAGAAAGGATGCAGTGGTCAGTCTTGTCATTCTGCACTGTAAAAACTTCATCCTGTGTTCCCAGTGTTTAGAAAATTCACATTAAAAATGAATTAGCATGATCCTCTTCCGCTGCAAGAGCGTTCCTGTGCGTGTCCAGTGGAGGAGAGATTCCTTTACAGGATTAACCAGGAGAGCTTTGTAGCAGAGGCCTCAGTATTTGTTAAAAGCAGTTCTAAGGAGCTGTGCTGTGCACGGGTGCACTGTAAGGCCACTGGGTCACAGACCTGGTCACACTGCAACTACGGGGTCCTTAATGGGCTGGTGACCCTGGAGCCTGATTACACCTGCTTAGAGGACAGCCATGCTGAGAGATTCAGCACTGGGAGAGGGACAGGATGGCCCTGCCAGAGATGCTTGTAACTGAGACTGTCCCCCCACTGCCGGTCTGGGTGTTCCTCACCTGTAGCAGCAGCAGCAGTGCCACTGGTACTGCACTGCCAGGGCTCAGGGATGCTTTTGCTGTGCTTCACTGCAGGGACACTCTTCTCATGCAGTGCTCAGTCCTTAGAGCACAGAATCTTTCCTGTGTGCCTGATGGTGGTTGGAAAATACTCCCCTTGTCTGTCTTTATGGTAGTGTTGCTGTTAACACAAGAGTCAGTCTATAAAATACTGTTTATTTTATTGTCTTGAGGGCGGTGTTCCGGATGTGGCAAAATAATAAATACCCTGGTGGAAAAAACCTCTCTCACTGGGGCTTGGTGAGCTTTATTTATTAAAGAAATTTATAATCCAAATTAAATTTGATAAAAATATCTCCTCTGTAATGCATTTTTCTCGCTTTAAAAGCTCCTGTAAAGGTGTCAGTGCTGGTTAGCTCCATTTTAAACACTGTCACTGTTTAAAAATTATTTTCCTCTAGGGAGCCTGGGAACAATTTTAAACCCAAACTGCACATATTTATGCTTTATATATACTGTGTAATTAGGAAACAAGAGAGGGAAAAATTCTTAACTATCTTTATGGATGATCTGAGCCTGAGCTCAGGCTGGTGGTGTCTGGCTGCGTACGTGTTATCTGTGCCTGAATTTTGCCTGACTTTGTACAGATGATGATCTGCATCTGAGGAGGTTGGGTTTGGGAGAAAAATCTCATTTGAAGCAATTTCCCTTTTCCTGGGGCACTGAACAGCTCTAAACAGAAATATTTTTAGTTGATGGCAGGAATGGTTTAGAATTTTCTCAGGTCTGTGGGGTCCAAATACCTGCGAGTGTCCCAGGTCCCAGCCCCGGAGGGAGCCAGCCCATGGCTGTGGTGAGCAGTCTGGCCTGGGCACGGCTGCGCTGCGGGGCTGTGGAATGGTGTTGGGGGTTGTAGAGTCCCCTCGGTGCTGTGTGGAGTAGGTGAAGGTGGAGAAATAGCCACAGGTATTACTGCAGCAATGTCTCATTCCACCCGATGCTCAGTGTTGGTTTCTGTGACTGTCTGCCTCTGGCAATCGTCCTGGTGAAGGGTTGTGATTCCCCCCCGGTTGTGACCCAGGGGTGTCAAGCCAAAGGCTGAGCACCATGCATGGTGCAGCACACTGTGGCTGAAGCCGCTCCTTATGGCTTATCTGTGTGGTTAATAGGACACGGCTGTGTAACAGAGCTACCTGTAGTGAGCACCGGTAGAAAGGTAGAGGCCAAACTGTGGAGATGTGCTCTTGGCCACTGTGAGCCTGGGGGCTGCATCAGGCACGTGAAATGGTGACATCTGCCCTGTTCAGGTGTCCTGATGGGGACCCTGCTGGGACCTGGTGGCCCTGCTGAGCTGAGCTGGAGGAGCAGAGATCAAGTGTCTGGCGTGTGACCGCAGGGAGTGAGCAGGAGCTGGACTCTGGGTGGTTCCTGGTGTACATACAGGGTAAGGTTTGAAATGATGGTTCTGTTGTGACCTCTGACTGTGGGGGTTGCTGTGTGTCTGTGCCAAAAACTGCTGCTGCAGAGCTGGGGATCAGCTTGTCTCCATATCCACAGGGCTGCAGCAGCTCTCGGAGCTGGAACCTGAAACTCTCAAACAGTCTCAGTGGGCTAAAGATGGAGAAAACCAAATTCCCTCTGAAATGGCATCTGTAGTGCAGCAGTTGTGACCTGCTCCATGAGCTGGAGGTTCCCCTGTGCTTCCTCAGGATGGTAATTTCCAGCCTAGTTTTGCCCACTTGGAGAGCCTAATGAGGTACAAAAGGCTGTTTGTCCAATTCATCTTCATTTAAATGCCTTCTCTTGACTTAGATGTCAGGTTTACTTAGGAATGCTTAATTTGATACTAAGAATTAGTTCAGCCAATTTCCAAATGAGAATTCCTATTGCTGTGATGTCTTGTCCCTTCTCCCTCTCACAACAAGGAGATACTCAGCTGTACACCTGTGTAAAAAGCAACAGCAGAAACCCCATTTCTTAGTAAATGTGCTCCTGCTCCTGTGTAGAAGATGCTGACAGGCAGCAAAGCCCCTGGAATGAACCTGCTGCAGACCCAGCTCCCCGGGCATGGACCGGACCAGTGAGAAGGCAGGCACAGAAAGCGGCCTGATGAAGAATTATCTCTGAACTGGCCTCTCTGGCAGCCGCAGGGGAGCGTCATTCGGTGCTCTGCTGAAGTGGATACCTGGGGAAGGCATCAGCCTGTTTAAACAGGGCTTTATTATGCCTATTTGTTATTTTACCGTCAAGCCTCCAGAACGCGACAGGAATCTGATGGGAGTGAGCCATGATGCTGAGGGCAGAGTTAGATTTATCTCAATTAGTGCTCCCTGCTACAGGAACACCACAAAAAGAAACTTTCCCAGTCAACAGACAGAATTCTGTTCTATATTCAGCATGATGGTGGGGTCCAGCTCACAGGGGCGTTGTGCATGGAGCTCTTCTGGCCTTTCCAGGTCCTGCTTTACCCATCAGTAATGTCAGTGTTTTACTGTTGTCAGTGTTTTAAGATTTATCTTGGCAAAATACTGTGATACTTGAGAGGGTTACTCTGTTAGAATGCAGTTATTAATGCATGTGGAAAAAGGTAAGCTTGTTAGATGCTGCACCACTGCAGTAGTGTGACCCTGGTTCCACCAACACAAGTGAAGAGCAGTCAGTCTGCTGCAGCTTTACAAGGCTGCACTGCAAACCCTCTGTCGGAGCCTCACATGCATCCCAAACCAGCCTGGAGGAGGGTCCTGGTTTCAGCTCTGACAGTTATTTTTCTCCTTCCTCGTAGCTGGTGCAGTACTGTGTGTTGGCTTCAGTCTGAGAGCAATGCTGGTAGCACACCGATGGTTTAGTGAGTGAATGGCTGTGTGGTGCTGAGTTACTGGCTGGGATTGTACCATGACAAGGAGAAACTCCTGAAGTCACCTCTTGGTATTCCTCTCCTGCTGTGGATTTGGGCTGGGAGGGATGCAGGCTGTGTCCTGGCAGGTTTGGCAGCGTGGCCTTGGTGCGAGCATCCTCCTTCCTGGCTCTGGTCTTTGTGATGTGCCGGGGCTCCATCCATATTTCCCAGCAGAGGCATGAACTACAGAGGTTTGTGCTTAGGAAGTGGAGAAGTTTCTACAAGAGCTGTTTTCTCTGTTTCCCCTGATATTTTCCTGCTTTGAATTTATCTGGAGACTTCTTTAAAAGACAGAAGGCTCTGAAGTGAATTCTGCTGGGTTCACCAGGATATCACCAGGATGCCCAGGAGCATGCTGGCCTCCTCTACACCCGTGCTGCAGGGGAGTGGGCTGGGAGGCAGGTGTCTGATGGAATGAAATGTAAAAAATCAAGGGGGGGGGGGAGTATAATAAAGGCAGAGGAGGGTAATGTTGTGGCTTGATGTGACAGGACCTCCTGCTGCTGCAGCTGCCAGTGCCAGCCACGGAACAGATTAATCTGTATTCCAGCCTGCCTCCGCCGAAGTCAAGATTGATCTAATTAGGGTGGTTCAACCGCGGCTGCATCCTGAAGCCTCTGTGCCCGTCTGGAGAGGGAAGAGCTCCGGGGAGCGGGGTGAGCCTGTCCCGGGCAGGATGGAGCGGCCGGGCTGCGGCTGGCGCAGGGGAGCAGGAGCCGCCCCGTGTGCGGGTGAGAGGCGCCTCTGACCTCGCAGCGCCGCGCAGTCGGGAGGCGGTGGTGTTCCCGTGGCGGTGGTTCCGGGGCAGCCTCCGTGCCGCTGGCTTTCAGAGCGCTCGGATCCGCTCCTTCTGGGAAGCGGGGCTGGCGGCAGCGCCTGCCTCTGCCCTTGGCACTTCCTGCGCAGGGCTGTGGATGCTGAGGGATGCAGGCAGGATCATGAGGGGCTCCCGCAGCGTTCAGGGCGGGCAGGGACCCCGAGGCAGCGCCCCAGCTTGTGGCCTGTCTGCCAGTGGAGATCAGGGCCGGGCAGCCCCACGGTTTGCTTTCAGGTATAAGGAACAGCACCAGCTGCTAACCCTGCTCCGAAGAGGACCCGACCCTGAGCAAGTGCTGTGGTGATGGACTTGTGGTTGTTGGGGTTTGTTTGGCAGGAGCTGCAATAGAGCATAATTGGGATTTGGGGGGGCAGGATGGGGCACACCGGCGCGTTTCTTTCAGGAAGCTGATAAAAAGGTTTATATCGTTTAGAAATATTTCTGCAAAATAGTGTTGAGCATCCTGAGGAGGCAGCTGAACCTCTCCCGGGGTTCTGGAGTGATGTGTTGAAAGAACAACCTCCTTCTTAAAAGCCCATGTCAGCTGCTCCAGGCTTCTCAGTAGTTGTAAAGGTTTTACTGAAAACATGGATAAATACCTGCATGTGCGCACCAAAGCAAGAATGGTGGCAAAGCAAAAATGCATTTCCTGGTGAAATATAGTGTAGAAATATTCCAATGAATATTGAAAAAAGGCACTGAAGATACATCATTGGTGAGAACATGACTGCTAAAGTACTGTGTCAACACTTCTAAACGCTTCCAAAAACAGAAGGTTGGGGGGAATAGTGTGAGATGCAGAGCGCTGGCTGCCTCCTAAAGCAGCAGCTGCTGCTGGAGTAGATTTAAAATAAGAAGTCTTCATTTTGCTGTATATTTACCTGAAGCAAACAGGATCTTACAGGGACGTTGGAGGCTTTTACTGTGTTTTTAATGTAGAGCCTGTGTCTGGTGGTGGTTCCGTGGTGTGGTCACTCCTGTGCCACAGGCAGATCTGGAGCCATCACCCTTCATCCCTGTTCGCTGCCCAGTCAGGAGCAGCCGCGGCTCTGAGACCCATAAACCTGTTCTCCACCCACTCCTCCCCATCTCTTTGGTGCATGAAAAATCGCTACCACCTCAGGCAGAAATCTGTTCCTGGAAGGAAGCCCCATTTGTAGTGGCTAATGGAACGGGGTGCCTGCGTGCTCCGTGCCACAGCGCAGATAATGCATACAGAGGAGAGGGGACAGGGACAAGGACAGGGCCAGGCAGCCTGGGCAGCTTCATCTGCCTGTGGAGGCTCCCTGCAGATGTGTCTGTGCCACTTGTCCTCTGTACGTGGTGCCATTGATCATGGCTGCTCCTGGCTCCAGGCAGCACCATGGAAATGTGTGTTAGCGTGGCTTGGCAGCGGGAAGATGATCATCCCTTTCCTCTGCACGCTGCGTTTTCCTCTCTGAACAGACCCAGTCTCAAGGCCCTTCCCTCCCCACCACCGTGGGTGAGGAAATGTTTATGGTCGTTATTTTTCATGAGTCTTAACCAGCAAGATTCCATGAGGACATCTTGGAGAAGCTGCAGTTGTGAATCTGTTGAGGTATCTACAGCATAAGGTCTAAAACCCTGCAGCCTGTGGAGCTGAGTGGGGCAGAACCTGGGCTTTATGGGAGCTGCTTTTTCCAGGTCACTGAGGACGAGCAGGGCTGTGATCAGTGTGTGGCAGGAGTAAGTGCACAGAACCAGAGGAGACATCCCTGCCTGGGCTGTGCAGGCTGAGGAGCTGCCTGGCCTCCTGACAGACTTCCTGCTCCTGCTGCTCCTGCTCTGCCTCCTCGTGCCAGTGATGGGACGAGACCAGGGTTCTGCTTATCATCAGCTACACACAGGAGTGCAAGGAGTAAATTTGATGCCATGTTACAGAGTAAATGAGCCCCCGTTCCTGATCTCAGCATGCAACTTTCATTTTGTATCTCCAGAGCATGTCTGCTCCATCCTGGCCTCCCTTCTGCGAAACCTGAGAGGGCAGCAGAGGACACGGTTACTGAATAAATTCACAGAGAATGACAGTGAGAAGGTGAGTGCTCGGTGTGTGGCTGCCGGATTGGGAGGATACTCAGTACCAGCAGATTGCCTCTTTGCACTCAGTGAGCTACTGAAAAGCCTCGTGGTACCTGCTGCAGGGACTTACGTGCTCATTTATGGTGTTATCCAGAAGCTGGAAGACTGGAAGTGCCTTTAGCACTTGGCCTCCCACATCCCAGGGGCTTTTGTTTCCTCTTGCACACAGCAGTAGTGATGCTCAGTCCCAGGCTGTGTCTCTGCTGCAGGCTGATGATGTAACACATTCCGTGGTTTCACATCACACCAGCTCTGAAACCAGGGCAGTGGGGAAGGTGCTGGTGTTTGTAGTGAAGCTCTTTTGCAGGGAGTCGAGGAATTGCTGTAGTACACGTGTAGCATTCCTCATGCTTCTCCTAGAATGTGTCCCTTCAGTGGTGTTTACTCTGGGAAATTCGTTCCAAAATACTTACATGGTAGTGGATAGATCAAAGAGCTGTGAGACAGAAACAGCAGCTTTTGCAAACCAGTAATCCCAAGGGGTTTGTAAGTTCCACCACTGGGGAAATACTGGTTTCTTAGTTCTCCTCACTCAGTGTGTTTTAAGGGTGTTCTTCATAACCTGTTCTGCCGCTTGCAGACTGCTTCCAGTTCCACTTCAGAGGAGAGCAGCAAAGCTGTAACATGCCTGGTATATCCTATGTAAGCCTGACCAAAGAAACCGGGAGAGCCACAGCACAGGGGAGCGAGCTGGGGCCCTGTGTCTTTGCTGCCTTTTAGCTGGGGCTGATGAATGCATACTGTGATAGGGGATTGGGTTGAGCTGCCTGCAGACTCTGTGTTCATCCGACCACATCCTTCCAGAACGTGTTCCTTCCTGTGAGTGACAGCCACCTGTTCCTCTGTGGAGACTGCAGCTGGAAGGAAAACAGAATGGCATGAAGGATTAAGGATGATTGCATTGTTCTTCTTTCTTGCTTAGGTCTCTCTCTTCTGCCCTTGCAGGTTGATAGGCTGATGGAACTGTATTTTAAGTACCTGGATGCAATGCAGGCAGCTGATAAGAAGATTGATGGAGAGAAACATGTATGTATTGCTTAAGTTTTGCTAGCTCATGTCTAATGCCTCTGCACAGAACTTGTGGCTCAGCTGGGGTCACTTCCAAGCTGTGCCCTCATACCTGTGCTGTTAGCTCCTTATTCTTGTTGCCCTCCTCTCCAGCTTCCAGTTAACCTCACGTAAAAGAGGCTGAGAACTTCTCTACAGCAAATACTCTTGGCCTTTTACAGTGAGTTTTACCAGGAGGGCCTAAGTGTGCTGCAGTTTGCTTTCATTTTTACTTGGCTGTGATCTTCCTTGGTCTGGCAGATGGAGAGTAAGTGAAATGCAGAGAGACAATTACATGCTCATGTGCGAGGCCTCCTACCCTGGTCTAGAGTTCGGATCAGCTGCGAGGAAGCATCTGTTTTGATTAGTTAGAGGAGGCTGGAGACAGAGGCTGGGGAGCTCCCTGTGCTCCCCGCACACCAGCAGTGAGCCATTTGAATGACACGAGCCTTGGTCCCACACAGCACTTTCTTGGAACCGAAGCTGAACAGACTTGTTGAGAGTGAGCGAGCTGCTGGAGTCAGGAAGCAGCTTGCAGAGCTGTTAGCGAGCTTGGCCACCTTCCCGCAAGATTATCTGTATCAGCACTGAAGAGGGTGTGAGATTGATTAGCACTGACAGAGAGTAACGGCTGCAGCACATCGCGGTGTGCTTGGTGTGCCACTGGCTGCAGCCCTGAGAGGCTCTGACACGCAGCTTGGTGCCCATGGCCAGGCCCCGGCACCGGCACCAGGAGCACTGCGAGGGCATCGGAGCAACACTGCTGCTGCTCAGAGAGGCAGGGGGTGAGTGATGGGTGGAGGTGAGCCTGCTGCCAGCATTTGGGCTCCATACACACAGCTGCAGCTTCACACACGAACAGTGGCCTGAAGGAAAATAGCATTTACCCTTCCCTGCTATCCCTCCGTGCTCTGTTCATCTCCTCAGAATGAGTTGTTCTTTCCATTTCAGTGTTGGTGTGTGGGTTCTAAACTCAAAAACTGGAATGGGTTTTCCTGGCCAAAGTCCTGTGGTGTAATGGCAGCTGCAGTGCAGTACAGGAGCCCCTCAATGCGACAGGCTGAGCCAGTGCATGTGCCCTGTATCAAGAAAGACCCTGGAGCACTCTGCAACTGTTAACTCCTGTAGCAAACAGCCAGCACAACGCAGGGGTGAAGGAAATTTGAGTGTGAAGAAGCTTGTGTAGAAGCTCTTCAGTTAATAATATGAACCCATTCATGTCTACTGATGCACAGGAGAAGAGAAACTAAAGAACCTTTGGTTTTCCTCCTGTATCCAAGAAGACCACTGTGTTTTGGCCCCACTGCTGGGCTCTGTGGGCTGGAATGGCTGGAGTTCTTCACCTCTCTTAGAGCTAAGAATAGGATTTTGCAGAAACATATCTGCAATGTATTAGGCACAACAGGTATGACAGACAATGCTGAGGTTTGTTTCTGGCTTGGAAAACTCTTGGAATTGCCATTTGCTTTGTTTTGTAGTGCACTCAGATGGACAGTGGGACGTGGTCTCCCGAGATCTGAAGTGGCTTGAGCATTTTCCCCATGCAGAAGTAGTCAAAAGCCATCATTCTGTCCTTTGAATCACAGCATTGCCTGGCTGTGACAGGATTTATGGAGCACTTTAATGTTTCTTGTTGTGGCACATGAATCATTGAAGTGGATGGGATGAACACTGGGTCCTTTAGAAACTGCTGTGGCGTCTGGGGGATTTTGACCTTTTACTTGCAGTAGAGGACATAGGACCTCCAAATTCCGGTCATCCTTCTCTCTGCCCCTAGGAAAATGATACCTTATGAGATTTTACAGGTTCAGCTGCGCTGACAAGAATGAGATCGCAGTCTGAGGGCAGAGTATCCTGGTGTAAGTCCGGCATTACAGGAAGTGAAAGCTGATTACACAAGGCAGGACCGAGTGTATCACAGCTGCTGTTCCACCTCTGGTCGTGCAGCTGGTATAAGAAGCTCCTGCAGTTCTCCTCCTTCTGTCTTTGTGTGGCTTATTTCAGTGCTGTGGATTATAGCCCAGCTCTTCAGCCTGCAGTGGAGGTGTGGGGACAGCTGGGGGTGGAAGGGGAAGAATCACTGAAGCCAGGGTTTCTGAGGAGGAACCCATGATGAAACTGCATCCTTGATATGGCCAGTGGAATGGGATGGGGGCCCTTCTCAGTGGTACCCACTTGTTTGCTGCTGTGGAATCTATTCTCCAGTGATCAGAGGTGATAATTACCCATTACCCGTGTGAAACCCGGGAGCAAAGTCCATGTGTGTGTTTGACACCCGGTGCCTGCCTTAGAGCTTTTCTTAGAGTTTTTAGTTAACAAAACCCGGGAGATACCTCCTCCACCTCTCAAATTCTTGAATTCTTTCCATAGGAAGAGGTGGGAAATCCTGTGCTTTCAGCTCCCTCTAGAAGGAGGGATAATTGCAGGTGGCAGCAGTAGCCTCAGTGATCTCTGGTGGTGGCAGGAAAAGGCAGGAGATGGTTTCATGGTTTTACAGTTCCACAGAAAATTATGCTCAGCAGGTTTATTCCATGAAATATTCTCACCAGATACTTTGTGCTGTAATGACTTACAAATTACATGCTAATTGTGCTACAGTTAAGTCATTCCACCCTTGAAAGGGAGAGGTGGAACTCCTAGCAGGAGAGCAGTGTCCACACACTGGGATAGCAGAAACGGGAGTTTGTTTGTTTAAGAGGGTTTGGGTTGGTTTAGGAGGATGGAGCTGCCTGGAGCTGCATCCAGGTGTGAAAGCACCTTCTGAGCACGGCTGCACCACTGCCCCTCCACGTAGTGCAGACCCAGAGTAGTGAGGGGAGAGAAGCTCCGCTTGGTGTAAGAGACAAGTTGGAATAGTTTTGTACTCGGTGCTTGCAGCCTTCTCCTCTCTGCTCACCTGTGTGGGCCTCACTACCCAACCCACTGAGGTGTCCTTTGTTCTTGACCAGCACCCACCCTTGCTGTGGCTGCTGGGGAAGGTGAAGGATAAGGAAGGAGGAAGATGAGAATCTTTTGGGTCCCATTCCAATGACTCTGTGGAGCAAATGTGATCTCTTGTTACCTCATTGGCAGATCCATTCTGTGTTTAGGTTTTGAGTCTCTACTTCACACCCTGAGGCCTGTCAGTCCTGCCTCATTAGTGTGAGAGGCTCATTTTAGCTTCACAGAAGCCCATCTTATTGCTGTCTTCTCCCATCAGCAAGGGGCATCTCAGTACATATTGTTGGCAGATTAGAAATGGCATCTGAGCGCTCATTTGGAGGTTAGAGCCTTGACAGCTTTGCAAGGGAGACAAAGTGGAAAGGTGACTGGTGCTGGGCTGGAGGCAGATGAGCATTTACAGGGTGGATGTGGCTTTAAAAACAAGGCTGTGAAAAGGCACCTTAGAACCATGCTTGTCTTCTAATTCATATCTGCCTCATTTACTGGTACAAAATAATCTCGCTTCTCCGCGGAGAGGGGCTGTTAGAGCTGTCGCCTTCCCGCTGTAATCAAGACAGCCGTTGCCTGGATCCAGCTCCAGTGATCGCCACGCTGGGATGGGAATACAGAACAGACACGGGCTTTGTTTCCTGCTCTGGAGGGTCAAATCCTGCCTGTGGAGGTTTTTCTCTTCAGGAATTTGGCACTGCTGAGAGGAGTAGCCAACAAGCTTGTGTGCAGAGGAGGGTAAGCTGTAGTTCAGCAGTGCCAGCTTTGCCTTCTGCCTTGAGTGGGGTTTTTGATCCTTCAGACATTACCCCAGCCTCTGGCTGGCCAACCTCATGTTGTTTAGCTTTAGAGACCAGATTTGATCAGACTCCTGTAATCTGACATGGATGTAGGGTGAGGAAGGTTGCTCCTTGCATAAAACTGGATTTTTGTTTTACTGGCAAAAGCTTGCTTGCAAGGTCGTGCTGGTGCCCATAGTTTTGAGAACCTGGAGTGAATTCCAGTTGTGCAGATGCTGGAATACACAGGATCCGGTGCTGAAGCATCATGGAGTAGAGCCAAAGCAATTGACCTTATGGCATTGGTAAGCAGGCATTGTTCGTTAAACTTCTCCTTTCACTGCAGGCTAGGTTTCTAGGAGGAAAGAAGTATTTTATTACCTGGGCTTTCCTCTCTGCCTCCCAGAGGCATCTGTATTTGCAAGTCGCTTCCCCAGCTCCCTGCACAGCGAGCATCCATCGCACTCTCTCCAGTGGGAAGTGCCCAGGGTTAGGTTTCCTTCTTGTGCCCGGAAGACTTTACCTTCGGCTGGATGTGAGGGCTTGGCCTGACAGGACAGGGAAATCTGGCGGCCTGGATCCGCTCTGGTGCTGGTGACCTTGTGTGTGTTTGCAGGAGCACCCCCAAGGAGCAGCGCCGAGCATGTGGGTACGGAGCTCTTGCGGGTGATGGCTCTAATGAGAAAATATTGCTCTGCTGGAGTGTGCCCACCTGCCAGATGCTGCATAATAAATCACACGGGCTGCAGGCAGGCAGCAGGGCTGACAAGCTTCTTCCTTTGTTTAAGAACAAAACCAAAACCCAAACCCCAAATGGAGAAGGTTGCCTGTGCTGGAAGCGATTCCTCCTGTTGGGTCCATGAGGATGGGTAGCAGGGTCAGCTGGTGACAGCCCTGGGCACCGGGAGGCTGCTCCTACAGGCTTTGAAGGGGATCCTGTCTGAAGCAGGCTGATGGAATGGCCTCGTGTGTTCTGTCTTTGGCCTCTGCTTGGGCAAGTCTCACCAGTGACTGCTGAACGAGCAGGGGAGGAGCGAACCCTCAGCGTTCCTGGGGGAGCCAGTGCTTGAAGCTGGAAGAGCAGGGCTGGGCATGGTGAAGCTGTGCTTGTGCAGAGCTTTCCGACCTGTTTATTCCTTCAGCAGTCGATAATGAAGTTGGAAGCCTGATAGGTCTTTGAGTCGCCTGGAGTCACGTTCTACACTGCTTAACAGCACCCTCAGCTGGCCAGTGGAAGGGCAGGTGCCAGGGGACTTGGAAGTGAGAGCCAGGCAGGTGTGTTCCACAGTCACAGCCTCTGATCCTCCACTGAGAAATGCAATTTGGTGCTTAAATTAAAATTTTAATTTTCAGCTGGACACACTTCAGCAGCAGCAGAGGCAAAAGCTGGGTCACAACTGGTGAAGTGTCTGTGAATGGAAAGGAATTATTAACAGTGCTGCTTTGGCAAGAAATGTCTGGAATGTGTTTGGGGAACAAAGCATTCCTTAAAACCACAACTGTCTCCAGCATTTTGCCACCCTGCTGGGAGGTGCCTGGGGAGGCAGAGGGCATCACACCTTTCCTTTGTGCTGCTTTACAGGACATGGTGCGTCGGGGAGAGATAATAGATGATGACATGGAAGATGAATTCTATCTCCGTCGCCTGGATGCTGGTCTCTTTGTTCTACAGCTCATCTGTTACATCATGGCAGAGATCTGTAATGCCAGTGTTCCCCAGGTAAAGCTATAGACAAGGTTGGCAGATCATCTGTGTTTCCATCCATGATACGACAAGGCTCCACATCCTTGCAAATATGGCCTGTGAATAATCTTCTCTGTAATTCCTTTTTTGGGAGGGAACCTCCTTCTTTCACTTGTGCATGCAGCTTCCTCAGGTTGTGGCAGTCAGGAGGGCATTAACGGGTAGAGGCTGATAATTGTCACAGGATTCATGCAACACCATTCGAGTAAGGCCAGTGCAAAATACTGCAGCTTTACGTGTGTGAGTGCAGGGGGATTGTAACACTGTTACGAGCTTACGTGTGCCACACACCTTCCTGTGTGTGAGTACGTGCTCTGGGACTGTGGACTAGGAAAGGCTGAGTTGGGTGTTGTGGTGCTCGGGGTTTCTGCTCTTCCCTCAGGGTGGCACAGATGGGGTTGTGTGTGGGGTTGTGTTGTACTGGAGGCTGATTGCTTCTCTTTCCTGTCCCCCGTCAGATTCGTCAGAGAGTCCATCAGATTCTGAACATGAGAGGCAGCTCCATTAAAATTGTTCGACACATCCTAAAGGGTGAGTTGAGATACTCTTGTGGATGTGTCTCATCCCTGCAGCACAGCTGGGTCACCGCTGTGTGGGATGAGCCTTCACATGTAATTCTGCTTGATTTCATGAGCGTCTTCAGGCAGCAGCTGAGTAATGTGCTGAGGTATGGGCAGGGCTGGTAAGAGCTGGTAAGACCTTGGAGTTAGGCCACTTGCTGTTATCTGCTGTCATGGAATGGCACATCACCTCGTGCTGCCATCAGCTGCACACTGGCTGGAACTCGCTGCTGACATTAACTCTAGAGTCAATATTTAAGGGAAGGGTACATGCGTGCTGAAGAGAAGAATAGTGGAGTCTCATCTTTCATTAACGTGGCCCTGCACTTCACCATCTGCACCGTATTAGTATCTGTGGTGTATTTGTCTTGTTCTTAGTGTCAGATTAATAGGGATTATAGCATTAAAGTATCCTCTGTAGCTTTAAAATGTAGCTGTTGTGATTTGCAATCCCAGTTTTAAAGTACTGCTTGTTATTTTTAATGCCTGTGTTGAGTTAGGGCAACGCTGGTTTGAGCTGTGGCTCTCATCTGCAGCACACGCAGCCAATTGAACCAGGCAAGGAGAGGACAGGACTCGGGCCCTCCCTGGGGATCTGCTGCCCACAGGAGGTGCCTCCTTGTTTAGCAGAGGCTTGAGCCTGCTCCTGAGGGGCTGTGTTGGCTTTGGTGAGGAGTCTCTTTCCCTCCTAGAGAGGAGGGAAGGCCAGCAATGTCTCTGGGGGTGCTGGGCTGTGGTGTTATAGTGCCTCCTTCTTAGGCAGTAACAGTGATGTTCTGTTGGGCCTCTTCTTGCCCCCCCTCAACACTGGCAGGGACAGGCAGCGTTTCTCTTGAAGATCCTGTCGATTTTGTCCCTTCCCATATGCGGGAAAGAAGGGGATCAGAAGGATGGCTGGTATGACAAAATTAAGAGTGATTTTCTGACAGTGAGAGATTACCTGCAGCTATAGGCAGTCTCTTTGGCTCTTATCCTTTGCCAGCAAGTGCGAGTTAATGCCTGCTGATGAACAGGGGGACTGGATAGGGTGTCTTTTCTGATTTTGATCATGATACTTGACAATTCCTGCTTCCAAACTGTCCATTTCCAACTCAGAGCATGGCACACGTCTGCTTTCAGGTCCCCACGCTTGACCAGGGCCGTGGGTGCCCATGGGGTTTGTCTGCACACCTCGCTGCACCCACACACCTCACGCTCATTTCTCTGCCTTGTTGATTTACATGCTAAGCTGAATTGGAGGGCAGCTGCATTAAAATTTCATCTGGTGCCTCCTTTCACAGACAGTGACTTGCATTGTGAGGCTTTTTCAGGGGTTTCATTGTGTCTCACAGGCTGCAGGTTCTCCTGCAGGTTTGGTGCTCAGCAGTGACGTGTTCCCTGCCGAAGAGGCCATACGTGGCTTGTTAATAGTACTGGTGATGGACGCAGCACTTGGGGCTCTGCTGCAGCTCTCCCCAGCTCTGATGCTTGGCAGTTCTAGAGACTTTTGCCACCGCAGTAGTCAGTGACCTTAGAAACAGATTTATGGTGGGTCCTTGTGAAATAGTGCCGTGGGGCCCAGCAGATTCCTGAGCACAGGAGCAGCGCTGAGCTCTCCTGCAGCCTGAGCTGGTGACACGGGAGTGCTTCAGTAGTTACACGCCAGTGTCCAGGTATGCTCGGTGTAAGATTCAGCAGCTTTGACAGAAGCAACACCACAGACACGGACCTGCCCTCTGGAGGGCTCTGCTGGTGGGACGTGGTTGCCTGTTGCAGCCGTGGGTTTGGCTGTGGAGCTGGTGACGTGTGGGCTGGGGCAGTGGGGACACCCCAAGTCTGGCTGCTGGAACAGTACCCCTCTACCCCAAATGGCTGAGAGGAGGCTGATGCCTTGACTGAGCTGTTCCAGGCCACCCCAGCTGCTCCCAGCGCAGATCAGGGCTGCTTTATTTTTACTCTCGGTTCAGCGTGTTGCTCCTGTTCAGTTTTTATTTTCTATTTTTGCATACTAATTAGCTGCTTGGTTTTTAGTTTGATTTTTATGGCCTACATATTCTCCATGTTTCTCTGGCAACCTGACAGCTGATGGATCCCTTGGGGTTGCTCAGAATTACTTACGATGCAAGCGAGGAAGCCAGACTGTTTTCCTGTGGTAGGGCTTTCAAGGGGGGGAGAGTGGGCAGGGGACAACTGAAGGCTCCTTAAATGCATTTCTGCAGCCTGACCATTCCTCCTGCAGCTCTGTTGCCTGGGAAGATCAGGTGTAACTTGCAATGGGACAGTTAATTCATCCTGTGGAAGAGAATGCCTGAGCAGTGTGTGCTTGGCTGGGGATGTTTTGGAGACTGGTCTGCATGACAGCAAGTGGTATCTGCGTTCCGTAGGGATCTGGATACAGCCCATGGTACGTGCTCCCCCTGGGGAGCTGCAGTCAGAGGTGCAGAGCTCCTTCTCCAGAAGCACCAAGACCTGGTGCCCAGTTAAACTTGTGGTTTCAGTGCAGATAGTACGCATGACAGGGAGGCAGGAAGGTGAAATGCTTCCTGAGCGCTACAGCCCAAACCCGCTAGCACAGGTAATCCAAAAGCGAAGGTAGGAATGTCATGAACACTGTGCTGAGTCTGCCCTATGGTCCCTCAGTATGTGCAGCCTTTACAGCGTCCAATATCCATTACCAGCTTCAGTATTCCCCTATTGATTTTTACTATTCCGTAACCACTGTATTTTATCTAATGAAGCAGAAACCAATCTCAGGTCCTTTCCCTTTGTGCAGCCCCAGCACGTGTCGGCTCTGGTTAACCGTGGGCAGGGGCAGCGTACGTTGGGTTGGGTTTTTGGTGTCTCACTGAAGAGGTGGAGTTTTAAATTAAAAAGTAAATGCAGACAGCCTTGGTGCGAGATTTCTTTGGGGTTTTAAGCCTGGTGCTGGGGTTTATCTGGTCTCAAATCAGCATCAGCAACTCCTGGAGGTACAAGTGCCCTGTGCTGGTGCCCCTGCGCCAGGACAGCGAGGGGGTCAGGTTCACCTGCAGCAAACCTCAGCTCTCCCCACCTCCTCTGGTTACAGGTGCTGTCATGGCCTATAAATATTAACAGGATTTCTCCCAGAGGCCCTGGCAATGAGCTCCACTTCTTGTACGTGGAGAGGGAGAGTACCCGCAGGAGACTCGCGCATCAGCCAGCTTCTCCCTGTCCTCGCTCTTTTCAGGGCTCTTATAATGAAGGCTTTGATGGAGCTCAGGAGCACGTAGCGGTGCTGAACGTATAAATATTAAAAGCAAACTTTCTACAGCAACTTACCATTCAGAGGCTGAATGTGAACTCTGTTTGTTTAGGAAGAGGGGAAGAATGTGGGAAGCTGGAAGGCGCTGCCCGAGCAGGCGTCTGCTCTGGTTTGCGAAGATTTGCTCAGCTCCAAGCCTGCTTTTCAGTTTTCCTTTTTGAACCTCCTTTGAGCATGCAGGTTATGGTGGCAGAAGGAGGGAGCCGGTACGGGAATGAGCTGCTGACTTCAAACAACGAGTGCCAGGAAGGAGAGCTGGGGAGGAAGCCTTTGGTTCTGTGGTGTTTGGCTGTTTGTATGGATGAGCAGGACTGTGATCAGGGTCTGGTGTCCTCTGCTGAGGACAAGGAGTTTGTTTCGTAGTTAGATCTAGGCTGGTGCTTTCTTCCCTGCGGGGTAGAAGCACTTGTCCACAAGATTGGTTTGTACTTGAGACAAAATCCTCCTCTGGGATGGTCGGACCGTGGTCAACCCGGGGTTAGGAACGTTCACCAGCTCTGTGACAGCCCTGCCCCGGTGATGCAGTGTGAGGGGACCGGGCAGAGCTCTGTGAGGGGCAGGAGGTGTTTGTTATACAAAGCTTTAACCCTGGGGATGGGGAGAAAAGCCACGGATGCTCCCTGCATCAGTTCCCGTTCGGGTGTTGGCAGTGGATGCAGGTTTAGGCTCTGCTCTGGCTCTGCATGAGAAGCTGCCATCGCTCGTCAGTGTCTCACTCAGCCTGTGCCTGTCTGCTCTGTCCCCTGCAGAGTATGCGGAGAACATCGGGGACGGGAAGAACCAGGAGTTTCGGGAGAGTGAGCAGAAGCGGATCCTGGACCTCCTGGAGAGTTTCTGAGCCTCGAGGTCTCGGCACCTGGTTCTGCCTCTGCTGCCCCCTCCACCCTGATTGCGCGATCAGTGATGTTTCTGTGAAACCGCTTCTATTAAAGACAGTTTGTTTTTCTTAACTCCTTTGTTACAAGCAGTCTGTGCGTGGGGATGTAGCCGTGGACCTTGTGGTGGGGCAGCTCAAAGGTTGTCCCCCGAGTCCAACAGCAGTGCTGGTGTGAAGCAGTGGAACAGTAGATGTGTTGGGGGCTAAGAGGAAGCCCAGGTAGCTCAGGAGACTGTTTGCAGGTGATTCTAGCCCCATACACTAAGAAAGTGTACATCCTGCTGTACTGGCATAAACTGGGGGGACTCAGGTGTTGGTATGTGCCCAGGCCAGAGGCTCTTCAGTGGCAGAGGGGACCCAGAAGCCAGACCCATTGAACATCCCAAGGTAATCAGAGGTGAGTTTTGCATGGCCTAGGCCATGTCCCTGCTCCCGAGGGGATGCTGGAGTGACTCTATCAGGTTATACTCGGGGCTAGGAGGCAGGGTGCATAATCCATGACCTGACCAGACCCCACTGGCTGCCTTTTGTGGTCAGCCTCAGGTCTTGGCTGTGCTTGTCCTGTAGGAAACGAGTGTTGGGACTCTCGGGTCTGGATCGTCAGAGCAGCCCTAAGCTCCTGCAGAGGAGGGGACCCCTCCGGGGCAGCCTCTACCCACAGCCTGGAGCTGCAGCAGGGCTGAGGGCCGGAGCGTGGTGGGGCAGACCCACAGCTCCTCCCATCGCCTCCCACACCGGCCACGGCGCTTGGCTGCTGCTCCCAGCCGTGGCTTCACCGGGACAAGGAGCTGTGAATGTTTTCCTGCATCCTCCTTTCTTGTGCTCGAGTTAATGAGTGTCATCAGGAGCCCCGGCGGCTCCGGCAGGCTGGGCCCTGCCTCATTTAGAGAGATTTGCATGCTGGCAGCACTCATTTTTTATCTCCAAGAAAAATGCACTGTCAGGGAAGCTGAGCGGCTGCTTCAGCCGCGGCTGCGGCGCCGCTGCCGGCCTGGGTGCTGCCGAGCGCTCCTGTTCAGGGGATCAACGCGGGGGTCGTGGCTTCGGCAGCCACCAAAGAGCTGCAAACCCACATTTTTGGTGCAGAACTTGCTGGAATTCCTCATTTCTTTGTTCTGTTTTCAACCGGAAAGGTGTTCTTTCCTCCCTTTCTCAGCTGTGCTCAGTGTTGTACTGGAGCCTGGGAGCTGTTGGCAGCACAGCCAATGGATTTGAGGTCAAAGCTGGGCTCTGGTCTTCCTCCTGGAAGAGGCGCTGTCCTTCCCTGCCTCATGGTACCTGTGTGCCTCCAGAGCCAGAGGAGACGCTTGTGGGATACAGGAAGGCAAAATGCCTGTGTCTACCTGAGCCCAACCGTCTGTGACAGACGAGGATGCTCCAGCTGCTGCTGGGGAATTAGAGCAGAGCTTGTTACTGCAGGTCAGCCTTTACAAGATGGATGATGAATTCTTCTCTCCTCCTCTCTCAGAGGGGAAAACCCCACTGGGCAAGGTTGGGATCCTCTGCGTGGTGGTCCCAGGGTGCCGGAGGGGCTGGAGCTCCCGGCCCCGTCTGGGATGCACAGAACGGGTCATCTTGGGCAAAAGAGCCGGAAAACCCATTCTGTGTCCCAAGGCAAGCTGGGGGCTGCTGGGCTGGGGGCTGTGTGGGCTCTGGCTCCAGCACCCAGCACAGGCAGGGGTCGGAGCAGCCCGGGACCATCCCAGCCCACAGCTCGGCCTCTTCAGCAGCATCATCTGCTGGGAAGCATTGAAGCATCACAGCTCCTGGTGCTTGTGCTCAAAGAGATCCCTGGCTGTGCCCTGCGGTCACTGGAGCGTGCAGGGAGAGCCCAACCTTCGCCGCAGCCCTCGCTGGGTTGTGTCTTGTCTCTGATTGTAAACAGGTTTGACTGAAGAGGTAAATGAGAAGTTAATTAGAAGGAACATGATTGATGAGCGCTGGGTGATGGGGAGGTGGGATACTTGCCCTCGAAGGGAAGGGGTTGGGGGTTGTTCTGCAGCTGGAGCATCGCGCTGTGCCCCTCCGCTGTCCCCCTGTCCCCTTCTCTGCAGAGGGACCTCAGGACACGGTGCTGGGGGCTCTGCTCCACCAGGAAGCCGGGAGCTGCCTGGGCTGAGGCTGGTTGTGGGCAGAGAAGGGTGAGAATTGTGACTGAGGAATATCCCGACATCCCAGCAGAGAGACCCAGGCTGCACTGGATACACAGGCACTGTCAAAACTGGGAAACACGCCTTCAGCAGCACAAATAAGTCACCTCAAGCACTGATCGTTGGAGGGGGTTGTAATAATTCTTTCCTTCTAAGAGCTGGGTTTCAGGGGAGGCTTTTCTCATCTGGCCATAAATAACGCGGAGGGGAAGGGGCTGCTTTGGGGGTTGTGTTTGTTGGCTGTCTTTACCTTTGATTATTGGCTTTGGTCCTTAAAACAATGGTTTGGAAAGAGGGAAATGTTCCTGGACTGATTCGCAGCGGTGCCGGCATCCGGACCCTGCTGCTGGGTTCTGCAGGGCAGGAAGGAGCTGGAGCCAGGCGGGGCTTGTGCTCGGAAGGAAGAATTCTTTGGGAGTGATTTCTCCTGAGGTTTAGCCCCTCCTCATTGACCCCCCCTTTGCCCTGGGACCCCCACAGCCCTGGGGAGCTTCCCGCTGCCCCCCCCGGGCTGGGACCCTCAGAGGCCCCAGAGCTGCTGCACTCAGTGCCCCAGGGATGCTCTCCCTGTCCTGGGGCCCGGTGCTCTCCCAGCCGGGTTCCCTCCACCCCAACCCCCCGGCCCCCCTCCCTGGTTCGTGTAGTGCGATGTTCGGTCAGTTTTGCTGTCCCGGCAGGGTTGGGTTGGGTTGGGTTGGGTTCACTCGCCCCAGCCCCTGCGCTCCGCACCAGGGCCCCACCGGGCGCTGTCTGCGTGGCTGTGCCGCACCGGGACGAGCAGTGGAGGAGGCTGCGCTGCTGGATGTCGGAGCTGTTGTTTTCCTGCAGCACGCACAGACCTTTGCGAATAATCTAATAATGCAGGAATGTCAAAGTCAGCAGTGGAAGGAAATCCTTTTATACAGGGATTGTCGAGTCTCTAAACAAGTATCAGAAATGAGCTCGGGATCAGCACGGAGGGTGTTTATTCTGCCCATCACAGCGATGAACAGCAGCAACGGATCTGAGTGATGGCTCCTGGGCATGGGCACAGCCCTGAGCCCGGCCCCATCGCTCATGGGGCTGCAGCAGCAGCCACCCCCGGGAGCTTCAGGGGCATGAGCAGCAGGAACCGAAGCGCAATCTCTGTGCTGTGTTCAGAGCAGGGGGTGCTGAGCACCCCAGTGCTTCAGCAGTGGTGGCGTTTGGGTGCTTTTGCCTTCCCCGGATGCCTTAAGCTTCCACTGTCTGAAGCAAGCACAGGCTTTGGGTTGTGTCAGGATGACCATGGGCAGCACTTGGCTGCCAGCAGGAGCAACAACCCAGCCTGGTTTGTGTCTGGGTGTCCCTGTGGGTGCCACCAGGCTCGCTGGGGTGTTGCTGTGTGGAAACAGCCACCGGATTCCCCCATCTCGCCGGTTCCCACCCCGAGCAGAGCCACTGGCACGAGCCACATGAAGCAGTAGGCAGAAACCCTGGTGCTACCAGAGATAAGGAGCATCTCATCCTTGAGTGAGCCTCTGGGGCCCTTGCTCTGGCTCAGGAGCCCTGCGGGGAGGCACCAACTACTCCAGCGCAGCAGCAAGGGTGCACATAAGGGACCTCAGGTGCCTGCTGGGTCTGGAGCTGCGGGCTCTGCTCTCTCCTCCAGTGCAGCAGCTCCCTCCTCTCCCTGCCAGGCGTGTGGGGTCCATCAGGGCTGCGTGGCCGCTGCAGACAGCAGCTGCTCTGGCCCTTTCCGCTGAGGAATTAAATTGAGGAGGAAAATGGAACCTTCCAAGCGCACCCAAGCCACGCGGGCGCTTGGCTTTTGCCCGCCTGCCGGGCCCCTGCACAGAGCCCGTGTCCATTTGTCATCCTGCTGCCGTGGCAGAAAATCAGCTGGAAATGAGACCTAATTCAGGCTCCGCAGCTGGAGGTGTTCCCAGCTCCGAGAGGGATTTATGCTCTTTGCTTCCTTGTGCCATGATTTAACCATCCACGAGGAGACACTGGAGGTTCCTGGCAGGTTCCTGCCCTGGAGGTGCAGCCTCAGCTCCTGCCACTCCTTGGGCTGGGGCTGTGGGACCTGGAGCAAGGAGCCCTGCCTGGGACACCCGGTCCCCCGTGGGTGACGTCCCCACTCACCCCGCTCCCCTCACTGGCCGGTAGCAGGGGATGGGCCAAGGGCCACACAGCACCGGGAGGCTGGGCTGCCCCGACCGCGGCTCCTGCTTGGCCTCGGCTGCTCTTCCTGTTGCGCTTGACCCTGTGAATGGAGCCCGTATTTTGGGGTGTGGGTTTTTTGCCCCCCCCCACATGACTCTGGGCTCAGTTCCCAGCCCAGATCCGCTCCAGGCGATTTCCCTTGGGAAGCTGGGGCCCTTCATTGCTGTTTCTCTCCTGCTGTCCCAAGGTGGGATCCTCTGAATTCAACCAGCCACTGCTGTGAGTGCTGTTATGGCAGCTTCCTCCTTCCCCCTGCTTTTAACTGCAGAGGGAGTAACGAACTCGGGCAGAGATCGATGCTCTCCTCTGCTCTGGGCTTTATTCTACAGGCAGAAGCTCTGCAGCAGGTAGAACTTTGAACCCGGGGGTCTGTACTGCGGGTATGAGGCAGCGCAGCTCCTGCTGCCGGGCACAGCTGGGCTCCTCCTGCCCCTGTGCTGGAGCCCGGCTGCAGGAAGGGTGAAGGCGCAGTTTGTATTTTCAAGTCTGATTTAAAGGATCGCTTTGCCACAAGCATCTGTCATCATATGGCAGAAAACACCTGAAATAATCTGATTTTTACCGTTTATCTGGAGCTCAGACACCCTTCAGGCTGCCATACGGCGCGCAGATAACACCGTGTGTGTGTGTGTGTGTGTGTGAGAGAGAGAGAGAGGGGGCTGCGCTGCGCTCCCAGCCCATGTTTATGCTTTTAGACTTCAAAATAGGTGCGAATGGTGCAGGCTGTGGTGCCGCGGTGCTGGTGTCGGGGTCACGGTGCTGGGGTGCCACCAGCCGTGGGGCTGGGAAAGGCCGGCGCTGGTGCTGGGTCTGGCCTCAAGCTTTGAGTGGCTGAAGGGCAGCGGGCACCGTGCCCGTGGCGTTTCGGGGCAGGAGCTGGTTTGCCGGCCCTGTCCCGGTGCGGTTACACGGAGCAGCCCCTTCGCCCCCGCCCGGCTCCGGCCGAGGGCTCTGAGCCCCTGTGTGCCCCCTGTCCCTGGGACACGAGCCCTGGTACTGGGGGGGGGGGGGTTATAACAACTGCACCCGCGGGCGGTGCCGGGGGGAGCCCCGCGAGGGTCCCCGAGGTCCCTGCTGCCGGGCCCCGCACCGGGCACCCCGCACCCCGGTGCCCACCCGGGCCCCGCTCCCCGCCGTGCCCGGGGCTGGGGGGTCCCGGGGGGGTCTCGCGGCCCGGCCCCGCCCCGCGCAGTTTAAGAATGAACCGTGGGAAAAACTTCGTGGGTGCGCGCGGGGCCGGGATCCCTCCGCCGGGCGGGGGAGGCTCCGGGCTGAGCCGCGGCACCGCCTCGGCGCCCTCCGCGCGAGAGAAGAGCTCCGCAGCGCGGCGGCGGCGGGACCGCGGCGCAGCCCCGGGGACACGGCTCGGCCCTCGGCAGCGCCGGCCCCGGGACGGCGGCGCCCGCGGCACCATGGGCGGCCTGGGCCTGGCGCTGGGGATCCTGCACTACCTGGGGCTCTACCTGCAGCTCGGCGCCGCCTCCCGGCACCCCCCGTGGGACGCCCCGGCGGCGGGCAGCGGTGAGCGCGGGCGGCGGGCAGGGAGCGGGGCTCGGCTGCCCCCGGGGGTGGCGGGCGCAGGGCGCGGTGCCACCGGTGCCGTCTCGGGGGCCGCGGGACGGGCGGCGGGAGGGGGGGAGAGCCCGGGGTCCGCGCTGGGCTCCGCCGCCGGCGGCAGCTCCGCGGCGCGGTTCGCGGCGGCGGCGGCTCCGGGAGCGGGAGGCGGCCCGGGCGAACCGGGGCTGGGCTCCGCCGCTCCCGTCCCTGGGGCCCGGGGGGCGGCCTCTGCCTCCGCCGCTGCGCTGCCAAGCCCGGGGCTTCGCACGGTGCGTCCCCCTGCACAGCCGTGCACCCCCCGTGCATCCCCGTGCATCCCATGCACCCCCCGTGCATCCCATGCACCCCCCGTGCATCCCCGTGCATCCCATGCACCCCCCGTGCACCCGCCGTGTGCTGCCACCCGCCCCTGGCAGCGGGAGCGACTCTCCAGTCTCCCGTTCCTGCTCTGCCGACTCCGGTGCTCGGTGGCCCAGCGGGTCGGTGGCTCCGTGGTGCTGCCAAGCCTGGCAGGGTCCAGCCGGGAGCTGGGATGGAGTCGTTCTCTGCGCCCCTGTCTGAAACACTCTCCCAGCCAGGGGTAATTCCCACCCCCGGGGCACTGAGCAGGTGACAGGAGACAACCCCCCCTCGGGAAGAGCACCGAGACCCTCCTCGCTCCCTGCAGCTGACACGGGTGGGTTTAAATCTGAGCCCCAGCAGAGGGCACAGGGCGCTGGGTGCCTTTGCCCCCATTGCAGCCATTCCCCTCACACGGCTCCGGGGCTGCGGCCTGTGGCAGGAGCAGCTCCCTGCCCCGAGGAGCCTCCAGGCTCGCCAGGCCCTGGTTCCCACACAGTGCCTGGTCCAGCGGGTACCCGCCTGTCTGGGCAGGGATGCTCTGCCTTGTGCTGGAGGAGGAATGCAGGAGGGTTTCTGGACCTGCCGGCCTGGCGTGCCGGAAGGAGATGTGGGCAAAGAGCCTCCATTAGCCGCTGCTGCTCCCCTCAGAAATTCAGCAATAGGCAAATAAATAGTGAAATGGTCGCTGAGAGGGAGCAGGGAGCCAAGGAGAAGAAATATTCTGGGAGGGCGAGTGCACTTCAGAGCCACATTACAGCTTGCTACTATGAGCAGTTCTGCAGCAACTCACTTAATCACAACAGAAACCTTTATTAACGATACTGAAAAGCAGTGAATAAGTGGGTCATGTATAATAAGCCGTTTGTGTTCAGTAGGTGAATACCAATTTGATAAAAGCTGTGTGTGTTGAAAACCTGTATAAATCGCTGTTTAGCCTATCAGAGATTGATCATTTCATTACTCGCTGGTGGAGCTTCTCCTCCATGCGGGGCAGGAGAGAGGCCGGGGATGATGGGATGGATTCATCTGTGCTCAGTGGGGCCGGTGGGGCCCTGCCAGGCTCTGCCCGCTGCAGGCAGTGCCAGGAGCTCACTGGCATCTCTGCCTGGTGCAGGCGACCAGAGCAGCCTCTGCAGCCTGGCCCTGCCATCGCTGTTACCTGTATCCTGCCCGCAGCAGATGCAGCGAGGGAAGGGGCTGGGAGCCGTGTGCTCTGCAGGCGGCCGAGGCAGCTCCACGCTGCTGCCGGGCAGGCGGGAGCCATGGGCAGGCGGGCTGCTGCCAAGGGACAAAGTCTCGGTCAGGGAAAGTCCTTTTCCTGCCCCCACAGGGAAGGCTCTGACACGAGCGAGGATGGAGCGAGGATGGGCTCTGTCTGCCCTGCTGCCCTGGAAGAGCGCCTGAGCCGCAGGCTCCTTCCTCACCATCCCTCCCCTGCCCACAGCGCTGCCTCTGCTCTGCTCTCCCCTCCTCTCTCGTCTCCGCTCTCTGCTCAGGCTGGCGCCTTCAATTATTCATGCCCCCCATTGCAGAGCCTCTGCACGCTGGGCTGGTGCCATCCATCGCCTGCGAACCGGCGCTGCCTGGGAAGCTCCGGCCGGCTCCCGGCACAGGGCAGGGGCCGCCGCTGGGTGAGCAGCTGGAGCAGCGGCGGCTCCGTCCCCGCATCCTTCCTGAGCACCGGTGTCTCACCGGCCCTGGGGCCGCGGCTGGGGCTGGGGCTGGAGGGAGCCTTGGCTCCCTGGGGCGCTGCCCTTCTCCTTCTCTCACACCCGATGATTATTCTATCAATTACTTTCATCAACACTTTGCATTCTGCCGGATTTTTTCATGCTTCCTGGTGGGAATTCTCCACCCGATGTGTTTTTCCTGCTGCTGTTCGTGCAGTCATTCAATGCAATTACTTCTGACACTTCTCCTCATCAAATGTCTGTGCTTTCTTTTCCCTTGAAGAGGCTGACAGACGATGGGCCAGACACTGGGAATTATTACGTTAGGACAGTGACAGCTAATTTTAATCATAACGTTCCTGGTGAGTGAGGCAGTAAATCACACGGCCGGGGCAGCTGCACGGGGCTGGAGCCACCAACAGCACCGGGACAGGGATGGGGACCTGTCACTGGGATTCTGGTTCATGGAGCAGGAAGGACTCACCTGCCTCGGGGTGCACAGCCCTTCCCAGCCCACCCGACGATGGCTCTGGGTCCATCTGAGCTCTTCTTCATGGCCATTTCCTTGCCTGTGGGTCCATCTCCCGCCTGGTTCTCTCCTCCCCAGGGCACCCAGGGAGCACCCCACCACACTGCGGTGGGTGCGTGGCCAGGTACTGGGTCGTTGGCTGGACTTAGCTGTGCCAGATGTGTTGGTGCCATGCACCGTGTGCTCCAGATGCAGCTGGACCAGGATGATCCCATGGGTGGTGGGGTGGGCAGAGCCAGGTAGGAGGGTGCTGTGCCCATGAGAACCGGGAGCTGCTGGCTCTGTGGTATGGGAACCAGCACCATGCGTGGTGTGGGCAGCGCTGCCAGTGCTGATGGCCCCTGGTGCTGGGCATGAGGCTGGGGGTGCTGATCTGCGGTGAAGCAGAGCTTCCGTCTGCCCCACGCCGGTTCCTGCCTGCTGCCAGGTTCCCTGCCCATTGGGAATCATCCCCTGGCAGAGACCAGCAGCAGTGCGAGTGGTGGCTGCAGGGCGCTGCCGGCGTCCCGCCAGGAGCTGCTCCAGCAGCCGGTTTGAGGGGTCACACTCTCAAATAGCTGCCCCAGGAAAACCGCGGTGCCCCCGGGAGGGGATTGTCAGAACCGGGAGCTGGAGCTGGGAGCCCCTCGCCCGGGCAGCTCCTGGCAGCCGGGGCCGGGTCTCTCACTGCCGTTCTCCTGCCTGGGCAGCGGGAGGGCGACGGTGAACGGATGGGAACATCCGCGGGTTTCAAGGTGAATTCGAGCTCCCCGCAAGGTGAGCTCCGGCCTCACGCAGCCGCTCGGGGGGTTTGGTTTCATTTACGCTGCAAATTTGAGCTAATTCTGCTGCTAATGTGACAGTAAATAGGGGCAGAGAAATGGCGCTCCCGGCCCCGCCGTGCCGGCGCTCGCGGGGCTCAGCCTCACGCTTCTCCTGTGATGGCAGCATTGCCAGAGGGGAGCAGGGCTCCCGCGGTGCCGGGTGGATGCGGGATCCAGCCCTGGTCTCATCCCGTCCCTGCCGGCTGCTCCCTGCCAGAGCCGCCTGCCCTGCCCTCCCTGGTGCCCCCGGCCGCTCTGTTCATGCCCCGGTTTGTGGCCACGATGTGATTCTGGTGACCCGGGGTCAGCATCCCTGCGCCAGGCTTGTCAGGAGGAGCTGCATGCCCAGATGTTAACCTGCAGACGGGAAGAGGAGGGAGGAGCAGCAGTGCCAGCAACCCCGTGTCCAGCGGCAGCCGGGCTCCTGCTCCTGGATCCATCCAGGGGGATGCCTCCTGCGCCTTTGCCTCTGCCAGGGAGGATGGAGGCAGGTCTGGGTGTTGGTGGGGACCCGCTGGCCTGGGCATGGCTGATGACAGTGCCTGGGGACAGGCTCCATGGGGGCTTGAGGTGCCCCTCGCCCCAGGGCTGCAGCAGCCACTTCCAGGGCCGCTTCCTTCCTGCAGTGCCTCACGGCACCATCCCACTGCCGGGGAGTGGAGAGGGGGCTGCCAGGGCGAGAGGCTGAGCCCACATTGTCCATGAGAGTCTTGGCTCCCGGAACCGCGATAAACCAGGAATTACGGTGGAGGGGGGAATAAACCACGTCTGATCACAGCCCATGGCACAGCAGCGGCAGCCGGAGGGAGGGACAAGGGGCGGCAGAGGCTGATCCGGTGACACGGTCCTGCACCCGCCTGCCCAGGGCTGCCTCCTCCTCCTCGTCCACCTCCCCTGGAGCCGGGGGCTCCCCAGCCCTGCCTGGCCACTCCTCCAGCCCAGCCGTGGCTCTGCCAGGGGCTGCTGTGCTGTCAGGCAGAGAAAGGAGCATCTGCCTGACCAGTGCTGCGATGCTTCAGTGGGGTTCACAGCTCAGAGCAGGCGCGGGCACGACCCGGGTGACTCAGAGGCATTTGCGAATGTCCAATCCCTATTTAACCACCCTCCAATCCATGTTTACACAAACGCCGACCCCAGTGCATGCCCACGGCCCTGTTTAAGTTGCGGTTGTTGCAGCTGGTGTCTTGGGGAGGCTGGGAAAGGCAGCACGGCCCCTTGCAAGGCTGCACCAAAGCTGGGCAGTGAGCAGGGTCCTGGCCAGGCTCGCAGGGGCTGCATGGCTTCATGTGCTCCAGGGGCTGCAGGGGTCCAGCGCAGCGGCTGGGCCGTCATTTCCAGGTGCTGGGGTGATGGACAGCCTGGCACAGGCTGGGGGGGGGCACCCATTCCCTGCCACCCTCCTGCCCGTGCCGTGCAGGGCCATGGCAATGAATCCTGCCCGCGTGGGGAGGAGAGCAGCAGCCTCTATATCTCCGGTTTATGAGAGCACCAAGCTGTCCCAGCAGGCGTTTTCAATTGTTTATCTGTGTTTCCCCGTTGAGTTCATTTTATTTCCCCTGATTTTTGTTTCCTGCAAGATTTATTGATCCTGATTTTCCCAGTTTATGACAGGTACCAGGCCATAAAGCACGCGGCAGCCAGCCCAGCACCAGCCCCCCTCCTGCCGCCAGGATGCGGCACCGATGGCAGCAGTGGGGAGAGGGATGGTTCTGAGCAGCTCCAGCACCAAAGCCCCATCCTAGCAGCGGTGCCGCGGGGAGCCGGCTCTGTGCCCAGCCATGGGGCTGCTCATTGCCCCACCACGTTCCGTTCTCATGGCAGGGACTGTCCTGATGTGGATCCGGGGCTGGCGGTGGCCCCGTTGCCCCTGATCTGGGTGTCCTGGGGCGGCTGCTGGGGTGTCCCTTGGCACTGGGGTCCTGGAGCCCCTTCCCGCAGAGGAGCCCTGTGTGGGAAGCTGGGATGGAGGGAGCGGGCAGTGGGGCGGAAGGGAAGGATAAAGAGCCGGGATGTGCAGGGAGGAAGGGACCGGCCTCACCTTCCCTCCTGCTGTCAGACCCTGCTGTCCATCCATCCATCCATCCATCCATCCATCCATCCATCCATCCATCCATCCATCCATCAGCAGGCGCTTTATGCCTTGTCTGTCCCGAGTTCCCAGCGTGTCACTCACAGCTGCGGCCCTGGGGAGGCGAGGAAGGGCTGGGGGGGATCAATGGGGTTCATGGTTCCCGGGGGTGCTGGGGGGGGGTGTGTGTGTCCAGGCAGCTCCACCGGTGGGACCTGCCCTGCTTTGGCTGTGCTCTGGGGTTAATTAATACACGCGCTTCCCAATTAAAACCTGAAAGGAAGGAGGCGCCTGATTCAATCAGGCCTTTTCTCTGCTCGGCTGCCAAATCCCATCAGTGGGACCAGACCTTGAGTAACCTGGACAGTCAGAAGCTCTCTGGCCATTGCCGCTGTCTGGGCTGGCGCAGGCTCTGCCAGGACCCTCTGGCTTTGTCCATTGCTCCTGCCATTGGGAATCCCGCGGAGGAGAATCCCCATCCTGGGCTGGGGCTGGGGAAGGGTGGGTGAGCGTTGACTGGAGGTGCCTTTGCTATGTGCCGGGCAGTGCCGGACCCTCCTGCCCTTCCCTCAACCCCTGGTGCTGTTCCCAGTCGGATCCCCCCGGCACAGACACCCCCCCCCCGCCCCTGCTGGCTGCTGGTGCTGGGTCCTGGGCTAAGGGGCTGCAGGATCCGTGCTGGGAGCCCGGCGGGAGCCCCAGGGTGGTGGGAGCCTTGTGCTGGGTATTTCCCTCAGTTCCCCTGCTAAGATGGATTAAAGGGAAGTGATAAGTATAGAGGATTTCATGCGTCCGGAGGGACCGGGAGATACCGAAGGTATTAACTTTTCCGTCTGGGCTGATAGCAGTTCTTTTTCAGAGGGGATCAGGGCTTGGTGGGAAGCTGCGCGCTGCTTCCGAGCGGGCCTGGGTCCCGGGGGGCTGCGATGGCACCGCAGGGACCTGCGTGGTGGCTGTGAACCGGCAGTGCCGGTGGCACGAGGGGCCTGGTGAAGGTGCGAGGGCAGATCCAGCAGGACCCCGTCCCAGCCCCACTGCCTCTGCGGCCAAAACAGCGTCAGGGGCACGGGGGGCTCTGGCAGCCCCAGGCTGGCTGTGCTGGCGCTGGAGGCTCAGCCCCTGTGCCTGTGCCGTGCCGCGGAGAGCCTGCCGCAGGCTGTGGGGATGCATTTGGCAGTGACCCGCGCGCTGGGGCCGTTGTTACAGAGGAGCAAGGATCCCTCCAGAGGAGATGAAAAGAATTCTAATTACATCTCTGAACAATATTTGTTTTGAGCAAGGAAAACAAACCGTATGGCATGTGGGAGAGTGTTTGAGGCCGCGTTAAACAGGGATTTGGTTTTCATTTGTGCTCTGATCTAAGCGGATGCTGTATTCAGCATCCGAGGTGCACTGGGGCCCTGTCACCCTGGGGCAAGGTCCCAGGGGGAGGTGGGGCGGGGGACTCAGGGGCTTCTGCTCCCTCCCTTTCCTGCCACCGCCCCTGGCAAAGGGTCGGGGGCTGGGTCTGCCTGCCCAGGATGGGTCCTGGTGCTCCTGGTGGCCCTGCTCGCATGGGCGGTGGCATCGCCCCTTGCTGTGACAGTGGCACATCCCCGCAGCCCTCGCTCTGTCTCCTGCAGCCCTCTTCACCGAGACCCCCCACGACATGACAGCGCAGGCGGGCGAGGATGTGGAGATGGCGTGTTCCTTCCGCGGCACCGGCTCCCCCTCCTACTCCCTGGAGATACAGTGGTGGTACGTCCGCAACCACAAGGACTGGGCAGACAAACAGACGTGGGCTTCCAACCAGGTAATGCCCCTCGTCCTCCCCATCCAGCAGCAGCAGTGAGAGGCAGAGCTCTCATGGGACTTCCCTTGCAGCAGCATTTGAGGCTCAGGGGGGTCCCTGTCCTGCAGCAGCAGCAGCAGCACTGACTGGTCCTGCAGGACCATGTGTGGGGTGCACAGCATCCCGCTGCACTGAGGATGCTCCAGTGCACAGGCCTGGGCTGTCCTGGCCACTCTTTCCAGTTATCCCACCCCTGGGGACTGACCCAGGCAGAGGCTTTGCCCTGGTGCTTTTGCCTTCTCCCATCTCATCACAACTGCCCTTGCGTCCGGCCCATCCCTGCATCCTCCCCCTCCAGCCCTCCCTTGTTTTCCCTATTTCCATGTGTACTGGTCTCGGCAAACAGCTGTCTATTTCTGTTCACACAGAGATAAGGGCCAAATAATGGGAAGGCAGCTTTAGGTATTTTAATGAGCCTTTATTACTGTGTCTTTGGCAGAGCTGCTGCTGGTATTACCATAAATTGAGCAGCATCCACGAAGCTGCCGCTGGCTCAGAGCTGCCAGGGGCTGCAGGGCGAGGGTGGTTGGAGCGGGCATCGAGCCCAGCCCAGGTCATGGGGAGCACCCACTGATGGAGCTGGATGCGATGGGGACCCACGGGCAGGCACCCTGTGTCCTCCAGCCACTGAGGTGCTCCCACCCCTTCCCATGGGCCTTGTATGGCTCCCACCTGCCCAGGGTGCTCGAGTTTGCCAGGGCTGGGCAGCCCCTTCTCCCTTCCCCTTCTCCCTTCTCCTCCTCCACGGAGCAGCCACCCCGGGCTCCGCTGGGCTCCTGCCTCCTCGCAGCTGAGCTGACGGTTTCTCTTCCCTCTCTGGTCTCTCCCATCCCGCTCTTCCAGCAGCTGAAAGCTTCGCCGCAGGAGGAGCCTGGGAAGGATGCGACTAAAATAAGCGTGAGTGGGGATAATGGCTCCTGCAGGGCCGCCGGCAGCGGGATGGGAGGGTTCCTGGTGCCCGGCGCTGCGCAGGGCAGGGGAGCAGGAGGGTCCCCAGGGTTGGTGTCCGTGCGAGGCCGGTGCCCCAGACAAGGTGTCCTGGGGCTGGGGGGTGTCAGGGACCCCCGGCACTGGGGGCTGCAGCCTGGATGTGAGCCCCGACCGGCTCCTGGCGGCATCTCAGGGACACGCTGGTGCTGAGGAGAAAATGAATCTAATTTAGTCAGGGACTGTCATCCCAAAGCCCGCCGGGTTCACGTGAGCAGGATGAGGAGACGCTCCTCTGTTGCTGGCAGCATGACCCCCCCCGGCCCTCCCAACCTTGGGGGGCTCTGTGCTTGGGGGTGCCACTGAAACAGCAGCATCAGAAGGCGCTTCCCACCCTCCTGCTGCAGGCTCTTCATTCACCCTTGCAGAGCACAGGGGGTCCCCACGGCAGGAGGGGTGAGGCGGGCGCTGGGCTCGGCTCAGCTCCACCGCTGTGCCCGGTGCTGCCGATGCGGGTGCGGTGTAACCGGGGGTATCTGAAGTGCTCGGGGTGCAGCAGCTCTGCTGCCTCCTGCAGACCCAGCGAGAGGCGTGGGTGTCCAACCGGCTTCGTTCTGTTGTTTTAAACGTCCCTGAGTCTGAAGTGTTTCCAAAGGGAGGCGATGAATGGCCATGGGCAAAGGCACCACGAGCCCCTCTGATAAACCCCACGTTACAGCCACAGCAGCAAGTGACTGAGAGCAAAGGGCAGTGCCAGGCGGTGCGAGACGATGTAAATCACACAGAAACGGCTGCATCGGGCAGCCCTGGGCCAGGCTTCCTCTGCCAAAACACACTTGGCGCTGGAGAGGCCGGCGCCGGCTCTGCCCAGACGCGGCAGCAGCAAACACCACGGGTCTGGGTTTATTTCCCACCTCATCTTGCATTCTTTAACCCCTGTTTTGGTGCTGAGCGCGGCACGCTGGGGGCTGAGCTGGGGCTGGGCACTGCTGTGTCTGTCTGGCCTGACCAGCGCGGGGGTCTCTCAGGGCAGCAGGAAGCCACAAGCATCACAACAGGTCATAAACTCATCCCTGCCGTAGCCGAGGCGCGGGCTGAGGCTGGCGGAGCTGCGGGGCAGGGCTCCAACGGGAAACTGGGCTTTTCTTGCGTTAGTTCTGAACTTCCCGCCCGTCCACCTCGGTGCCTCCTGGCTCTGCTGACACAAAGGTGTTTTCTGAAGCTCCTTCAGCACCCAGCTCACTCACACCAGCACCCACTCATCTCCCCCAGCGCACAGCCCCTGCCCCATCCCGGGCACGGCTCGGAGCCTGCCTTGGCCTGGGCCCTCTTTCTAAACACCATAAAATCTTCAGCTAACAAACGCAGCGGCGAGCAGAAAAATGGCCTTTGCCGTCCGGCGTGATTATAGGGAACAGAGGCAGGGGCCTGGGGCCGGTCATAAATGTGATTTATTGACCTAGCCCAGCAGCAGCCCCGGCTCTGGCGAGCGAGCGAGTCTTACATTTCATGGGGTGATAAATACTGAGAGCGAATCAATTTGGTAGGAAAGCTAATTACCGGCGCGGATGCGCATCGATCCCGAGCCCCCCGCAGGGACCGCGTCACCCCGGCGTCCGGGGTCCCCCACCTTTGCCACGTCCCCTGGGACCCCCGGAGGGGGCGCTGCGCTGGGTGTCAGCGGGGATCCCCACAGGCGCCTGACCCCCGTGTGCCCGCCGCAGGTGGTGAAGGTGGTCGGCAGCAACATCTCCCACAAGCTGCGCCTGTCGCGGGTGAAGCTGGAAGACGAGGGCACGTACGAGTGCCGGGTGATCGACTCCAGCGACGGCCAGGCCCGGCACCACAAGGTGAAGGCGTACCTGCGCGTGGAGGCGCCGGGGGGCACGGGGCACCCCCAGGACACGCAGCCGCACGGAGCAGCGCTGCCGGAGCCCGGCTCGGGGCACGCTCACCACCACCACCACCACCACAAGGCCGGGAAGGAGCTGAGGAAGCGCTCGGCGGACGCCTCCTGCGCGCTGTAGGCGGGCGGTGCCGGGGGGACGCCGCAGCCCCCCCCTCACGCCCCGGACTCAGCGGAGCCCTCGGGGGTCCCGCGCCCCTGCCAGAGACTGGCCCCGCCGCCCATCTTGCCCATCGACCCCCTCGCCCTCCTCCTCTTCCTCCCGCCGGCCAGCACCGGGTCGGTCTCTTCCCCAGCCCCGCGGTGCAGCGGTGCCAGGGCTCGGTGCGGGAGCAGGACCGTGTCCATGACAGGGGCATCACCGGGGCTGGTGATGGTCCCCATCCCACTGGTGCCATGTGGGGGTGCCCTGCTGTTTGCTGCCACCGCGGTGCCACCGGCCGCTTTGTGCCCCAGCTTTGGTGCCCGGTGGAACCCCTCTGCCTGTGGGACCCTCCCTGCCCTCCCTCGTGCTTCGCAGAAACCTCCTCCTGTTCCCGTAGGAGCCCTGGTTTAGTTGCTCTGCTCAGCCCCGCTCTGTGTATAAGTTCCAGCATCCATCTTACAGACCACGTGAATCACCTGCCCCTGCCCCTGCCTGCCCCAGAGCTGCCCCAGCGCATCAAGGCTTGAGCTCAGCAGAGAAGGACGGCGCAGCATGCTCCCGGCACGCTCCCGGCACGGCTGTGGTGCCATGGGCTGCGCCGCGCATTGCCCAGCCAGGCACTGCCCGCGGCCCCCATGGGAGCTGTGCCATGGGAGCTGGCCCCGCTTTCACACATTGCTCCTCCCGGCCCTTTGCATTCCATGGAGGAAGGGGGGCTTTGGCCACGAGCCCCATCCGCCCTCGCTCTGTCCCCACTGCCCGTGCCGGTGCCGCATGGCTGAGCATCCCTTCCTCCTGCGCCACAGCACCGCACTGGCCTGGGCCACAGGCTCCGCGTGGCTGCCAATGGCACGTGGGCAAATGCCACTGCTGGGGATGGGGCTGTGGGGAGGGATGGGAGGGCCCCGGTGTCCCTGCCAGGGTGCTGGGTGCTGCTCCCTGCCACACCAGACCTGCTGCAGCTAATAAAGCTCTTTAAACGAAGCCTCTGTGGGTCTGCGGTCTCTGTGCCTGGCACAGGGAGGGGAGGTGGCTTTGGCACTGTCTTGGCTAAAAGGCACAGTTGGGGCTGCCCCTGGGGCTGGTGGGCTGGGGGCAGTGGGGATGGGATGGGATTGGGGTGTGGGTGATGATGTTCGTCATCACCTGCAGCTGAGGGGTCAGAGCATTTAAAAGCTGCAGCTGGGGAGCTCCACCTCCTGCTCTGCTCTGCTCTGGCTGGGAGTGGGGTGATGCTGCCCCACGGGTGCAGGACACAACCAGGTCCCAGGTGAGCTGGGCCTGCCTCACACCATGGCCATGGGGAGCTGGGTGCTGTGGTGAGGCTGGGCGGGCTGCTGGGGTCTGGCCCCTCTGTGCTGCTGGGCACCAGCTTCAATCCCTGCCTGGGCACCAGAGCAAAGGCCTCATCTCTGGCCAGGCAGGAGGCTGGGTCCCTGCAGTGGGGTGCTGGGGGCTGCCCCTGGGTCAGGCTCTGCTCTGGGTGAGGAGCTCCCGGCAGTGGCAGCGCTGACTCGGCCCCATCTGCCGGGAGCCCCCCGGCTGCTTTGCAGTTCATTGCTCCCTGGGGCTCGGCAGCGCTCCCCTCGCCTCGCCTCTGCTTTGCTCATCCGAAGCCCTTTGTCATGGCTTAGAGTAACAAAAGCACCGGCCGCTGCCCGGGGGCTGAGGACGGGCACGGCGCTGCTGGTGACCGCGGCGAGAGCCACCGTGTCCCTTGCGCCCGGCCTGGCTCCCAGCTGCAAAGCCCGGTCCCGGCGGAGCAAGGGGCACCGGAGGCGGGGAGGGGAGCACGCAGGTGCTGCCAGGAGGGAGGGGTTCGGGGGCCGCAGGGCAGGGGGGCTCTTGGTGGCAGCTCTGCTTTGCCACAGGCAGCCACAGCCGCGGGGCTTGGGATGCGCTTGGGTTCCTGGTCAGGGACCCGCGCCCCGGGGGAAGGAGGGGAGCGGGAGGCGCCGTCTGCCTCGGAGGGAAAGGAAGAGCCGGGGCTGCGCTGGGGAGGGCGAGAGGCTGCAAATCACCTCCAGGGGAGAGTAAACAAACCGCTGTGTGGAGGAGTCACCTGCAGAACCCAGAGGCGAGCTTTAAAACGAACGGGTTTTATTAGCTGAGATTAATTTTGCCGAGTTTAGGGGAAATTTTGGCGTTGGAGCCAAAGGAGAGGGACCTGCTGGATGTGGGAGCAGGACCGAGCACCTGACCCACGGGCTGTGTGGGGCTCTGCCCTGGGTCTGTGTGTGCAGGAGGTGGCTGGACACGGGTTTCTCTGCCCCTCATCCCTGGGGAAGATGCTTGGAGCAGCCCCGCTCCCTGCCCCTGGGGAGGGCTGAGCCCCTGTGCAGCCCCTCCAGCTCCGCATCCTCCAGGGCACTGAAGGTGCTCAGTGGAGCTGGGCACCCTCCGCACCCTGGGTGCTGCCGCAGCTCGGTCCCTGGTCCTGGCACGTTGGGTGCTGCTCGGGTGCCTGCCCTGGGGAAGGGGGTTCGGGCAGGGCAGTGGAGCAGCCCCCGGCCCGCTTGTGAACGGGCTGAGCTTAATATGCAAGTCACTGCTGGGGAGGAACCAGCCTCATGAAAATGCCATTTCCACGCAGTCGCTCTTCTGGCCATTATCCTGCTTCAGACAAAAGCAATTTACTCTGCCTGTAATAAAGCAGGGGTGATAACGAAGCTGAGGAGAGCCGTGACAGGCGGCTGTGACGGCGGCGCCGGGGGGGTCCGGGAGAGCCGTGACACCGGATGAGGGCACCGGGGGTCTTGGTGCAGTTGGTTGTGCTGGGGCCTGGATGGGGGGGGAGGCTTGTCTCGGTGCAGGTGAATCCAGAAGGATTCTGCTTCCCAGAGGGACCAGCTCACACCACCAGCAGAGGCTTGGTGTGAGCACATGAACCCGAGGGGTGAGCTCCACTAAGTGCTACAACCCCCAAAACCCTGTGCCAGTCCTGGGGTGCTTTGGAGCCTAAAGGTTTCCTCTCCCACCTCTCCTGTCTTCCCATCAGCTCAGCTCTGCAGGGCACCTCTGTGCAAAATCCAGCCCCGTGTTAAACAGTCGGCGTGTGTATCCACAAAGCATGAAAGGGCAGAAGCTGCGCTGCAGCCCTGTCCTAGCTGGTAAAAAGCCATCGATCTGTGTGTTTCCTGGAGGACCAGCCCCCTTGGTTCCAACCATCGAGACACGTTTTGGATGCTCACACGGGATCCCCAGCAGCGATGCTCGAAGCCTGTGCCATGTCACCATCAGTTTATTGCTTTGGTTTTTGCCTTTCTGAGCTTGCTCCCACACTCGCAGTCACAGTCTGTCCCTTTGCTCCCCCAGCACAGAACTCTTGTGGGTGCTGCAGCTGCCAGGAGCCGCTCGGGGTGAAGGAGCTGAATCCCAGAGACACGGCCTGGGAGCAGCCGGCTGCAGACTGTCTGCGATGGAGCCTGGAGGACCCGGAGCTGCAGCGGGTTCCTGTGAGCCCTGCGTGTTCCGAGGGGCAGCAGGAGACCCCAGGGACTGGCTGTCCCCCCCTCTTGCTGCATTGCAAACCATGGCACTGCCATGCTCACACCTCCTGTCACCTCCTCTGACCACGTCTGCGCCCACCCTGGAGGCTGCACAGGGCACAGGTAGATAACTTCATCCAGGTCTCCTCAGGGTGGGTGATGGAGAGGGGTCAGAAATGCCCTGTGGAAATGGCAGGCGACTGGGGAGGCAGGAGCCTTCACTCACTGCAAGCTGTCAGCCAGGGCTGGGTTTCACTGCCACATCTGGTCACACTAATCCTGCTCTGTGGTGGGACTTTGGAGCACAATGCAGTTGCCTGGTCTCAGCAGCAGCCTTGATGTTCCCCAGAGGATCTGTTGCTCTTGCTGGGAATACTGGTGAGGATTTACTGGAAATGCATTTTAACTTTTCTGGTATCAATTGGTTTTACAAAGAAAATGGCTTTAACACACCCAAGCTGGATTCTTTCCTGGGAAGGGTTAAGGCCAGAAATGGGCTTCTGAGTTGTCAACTGCTGTCAAGCAGAGAACAGGAGAAAGGATGCCAGTTGTGAGGAGGTTGGAGGAGTGGGGTGGCTGCTGCAGGGCCACTGGCCAAGGATCCAGAGCTGGGAAGTAAGTTCTGGAAAATGACTCGCTCTCGGTACTGAAGCCCTTGAAGCAGATGTGCTGTGACCCTCAGAGTCCTGCCCAGCACCAGGCCAGGAGGAATCAGAGCAATGTACCCACCTCACCTCGACGGCTGTTTAGAACAGGCAGCTCCTCCTCTGCCCCGCACGATCCGGGCTCCAGATCCCGGCCTCTTCCTGGGTGAGCTCCATCCCGGCAGCTCCTCTCCCGCTCCAGCCACTTCAGAGCTCCCTCAGGGAGGGGGTTCCTGGGCTCCGCTCTCCCGCTGCCGCAGCCGCTCCAGCAGCAGCCCCACGTTGTCCGTCAGCTCATTCCGCGGCCTCCCCATCCCTGCCAGCTTCACCGGCCGCAGGCTGGCGTGGGGGGGCTCGTACCCGTGCGGGCAGCAGGTCTCTGTCAGCAAGAGCCATGTCCAGTCAGGGTCCACGGCCATTAAGTGGAGGAAAACACTGGGAAACGGTGGGAAGAAAGGAAGGAGTGAGAAGGGCTTCTGCTTGGCACCCGGCAGGGCCCTCAGCAGAGCTGCGGGATGCTCTGATGTGCTCTGCCAGCTTGAACAGAGGCGCGTTAGAGAGCACCATTAAAATGGCTCCTGTGCTCAAGAGAAGACAGTGGAGCTGTTTCACAGCTGCTGGCAAGTGGGAGAAAACCTGTTCTGCCCAGCAAGTTATGGACATCAGCCCAGCACCTGCTGACTAACTGACCCAGGCTCTGGTCTGGCAAAAGCCTGTCCCAAGCACTGGGAGGTGACCGCAGCGTACGCACGTGCTGCTTACACCCAGGATGCTCTGGATCTGCAGCGCTCCTAAAGCAAGGTGTGGATGTTGGTCAGCACCCTCGCTGGGTTTGGCAAATGAGGGGTCAGCCCACTGGACTGCTCTCCATTTTAGGTGGTGAACACAAGAGGGTTCCTGGGCAGCTGCCACAGGTAAGGTTAAATGCTGTATTGAGGGCATTGTATCCTAATCCTTATTTGCTGCCTCCAAATTGTCTTCCTTCTGCACAGCACCTTTCACAAAGCAGGATTTTCTTTCAAACCAAACAAACCCCACACCTCCTTCCTTACCAATGGAATGGAGGAGGAATGGCAGCTCCTCAAATGCTTTACACTGTGTTGTTGATGGTTTTCACTGTGAATGTCAATACCTCGGGTAAGCCAGGGATCTGATCTCTGAGCAAGCACCCTCCTGCCTCCAGCTGTGAGCCCCATTGCAAAGCCTCTGGACAGTCCTGCTGGAGAGCAGGAAGCTCCCAGGAGGGGAAGGGCTGGTTGGCATGACCTGCACTTGCTCATTTCCCCTGCCAGCTCTGCCTGCAGTAACCTTTGGGCTCAGCCAGGCCTGTCTCGGGGTTTGAGAAGCGGCGTCCACTGAAATCAGTCACGGGGCCATGAGGAGAACAGTGGGATGAGGCGATGGGAGGGGCAGAGGTGGGTCTGTCTGTCCCCGCAAGCAGCACTGGACGGAGCTCCCCTCTCTAAAACCAAAGATCACCTGCTCCAAAAGCCACACAAAATGCAGACCCCACTGTGTCCGAACTCTCCCTGAAGAACCTGCACCCCTCGAGTGAGCTCATTTCCGACCTAAACCAGGCAGGAATCCTGTTTAGCAGCTCTCCTGTGAGAGGGAGCACGGTGCTGAGGGGAACCTGGGAGAGCACAGAAACGAAATGAAGGCACTAGAAAGCTCCCTCACCTCACAACAATCCTGTGGCTGGGTGACCCTTACACCATGAGCAGCCAAAGCTGTTGCTCTTCCCTGTCTGCCATTAACCCCTCGCCTCTCTCTCGGCGCAGGTCTCTGCACAGCAACGAGGGGAGATGTCCCTGCAAGCTGCTGGCAGCGTCCCCTCCTGCGGGTGCTGTGGTTCCTATCGGTCTGCTCCTGAGGAACCAGCCTGGACGTGCCCCAAAGCCATGGGCAATGAGCCTCCTTCCTGGGAGCGGCTGGATGTAGGTGAGCTCACGGGGCTCCTGCTCCCCTTCCTTGTTCCTGCAGCTCTCTGATGGGACACAGGAGGACAGGCCTGGCCCCAGGGGGAGGGCTGGCACCTCCTGCCAGCCCCACACCAGCTCTCCAAGCTGCTGGTGCTCGCTTGGCCGTGGCAGCATGAGCGTGCTGCTGCCAGCAAACAGCAGGTCCCAGTGGCTTCCCCAGCTCGGGATGGGTGCTGGGCAGCTGCTCGGGAACAATCCTCTCTCCATGTGGCAGGGCGGATAGGGCCAGGCAAGATGAGTCACTGTGAAGTAAACATAGGAATGGGGAATACTGTTCAGCTGGCTTCTGCTTCTCCAGCATGGGCACAACCTGGGCTCTCGTACCCTTCCAATACCTAAAGGGGCTGCAGGAAACCTGGAGAGGGGCTTTGGACAAGGGCCTGTAGGGCCAGGCCAAGGGGAATGGCTTTAACCTGCCAGAGGGCAGACTGAGATGAGCTCTGAGGCAGAAGCTCTTCCCTGTGAGGGTGCTGAGGCGCTGGCACAGGGTGCCCAGAGAAGCTGTGGCTGCCCCATCCCTGGCAGTGTTCAAGGCCAGGTTGGACACAGGGGCTTGGAGCAAGCTGCTGCAGTGGAAGGGGTCCCTGCCCGTGCAGGGGTTGGAGCTGGAGGAGCTTTCAGGTCCCTTCCAACCCAAATCAGGCTGTGGTCCTGATTCCCAGAGAAGACCTCTGCTCCCCCAGCCTCTCCCCATCAGCTGCTCTGCAGAGAGCCACCCCCAAGAGCTTGGTGGTCCCTGGAGAACTCCACAGCCTCTGGTGCTGCAATGGCCTGAGGTGTGTGATTATCTCCGATAACCCGGAGTGCCGTGCAGCTTAAAGAACAACTTGACTTTCACATTTCAGACTAACGCTGGGGTAGTTTCTAAGCAACCTGTTTCCATGGCAAAGAATCCTGGGGTTAATCCAAGTTTGTTTTCTGATGTTGCTTTTTTTTTAAAACTTAAATATAATTTTATTGGATTTTGCTTGTGCAGGTGGCTCTCAGTGTACTTGAGCCCAGCACGAGACTGATGGCTGTTAATCAGCAGGCAGTGAACTACACAATCAACGCAAAGGAGGTACACTGCTAGACCAACTCCCAGATCTAAAAAGGTCCAAAAATAGTTCCTATTTGTTCCTGTTGTGCTAAATCACTTATTCTACCAGCACAAAGCAGAGCATGGCTGTTTTCTTACCTTTTCCCAAGCTCCAAGCAAAGCCAGGGCACAGTGGATGGGCTGGCAAAGGACAAGTCTGGCTGCTGCATCTCTGCTGAACATTAAACTAACAGGCTTCAGTAGGCACTGGGGAAATTATTTCTGGAGAAAACCAGGAGAAAACCCCCATTCCTACCCAGGTGGTTGATGCAAGGGTCAAATGGTAAAACCTCCAAAGCTCTGAGGGTGCATTAGGAATGGAGTGTGAATTTCCAAGCAGCCTGCAAAATGCAGAACTCCAAAGTTGGCACAGGCTAGTGACAACTCCTTAGACCCTATCCCTTCAGTTTCTTTTTCCCTGGAGTGAAAAGCTTGTCAGGAATGATACAACTTAATGGACTGATGAGAAGCTCAGATTCACACATGGTGACTTTGTTTGCACCATCTCCCCCCACCTTGTTCTAGTGCTTGGGCCCCACATGCCCCCTTAGCTGCTCAGGGGTTCTGGTCACTGTACCTGCAGTGCACTGGCTTATTCTTAATGGCAGGGCAGACGCAAGCAGTGCTCCCCAGCTTCCCAGGCTCTTCTGCAGCAGCTCTGGGTTGGGTTTTTTTAGTGTGTTTTAGGTTGTTTTGGTGCATTTTGTTTTTCTCAGGCTTTGGAAAACACTCCTCTCCTGGAACACTCCCAGCAGTCATCTTACAACAAAGCCCATTGTCCCATTTTCTCCTCCTCAGCCATGCTGGAGTCCTTTTTCCTTTTTTTTCCCCAGTGTCTCTTTTTGCCTGGTGAGTATCGCATGAAGCTGCAGTTACAAAATTCACTTACTCCCAGTGGTTCACCTAATGAAACTACAGGGTTCCATAAATGGGATTAAGCGGCCTCCTTGGGGCATGATAACATCCCTGGATGACAGCCAGAACTCCCTTCGTTTTTTCTCTTGTGGTTCCAGCACCTTGGCTAAAATTCCTGCTCAGCCCTTTGCATACCTGCACGCTCCTCACTCGCTCAGTGCAGGGAGTTATTGGAGCTATGACTGACTTGGTAAGACCTGACCTTGCTCTTGGCAGGTCACAACTCATGAGTTGAATAAGAATCCAAAAAGCTGAGCAAAGGCCACTTAGTATAAATCAATATGGCAAGCTGGTTCCAAACATCTTTTTACCTTGTGTGATTTCTGCAGTGATAAAGCTGAGTTATGTGACGTATGTTGGCATTCAGGCTGTGGCTAAGATTAGTTCTGGCCCATCTGTTTTTAGAAGCATTTAAAATGCAGAATTCTTCATGTATCAGGTGATAAGTGCCCTTGCCTGGATGGAAAGGGCCTTACATGTGACAGCCTGTGTCAATTTGCAGGATTGCTTTTGGGCACATGGAGAGCAAGGAAAAGGACTGGAGCTTACAGGAATGTGGTGCTTGAGCTGCTGGAGAAAGGAAATTGGGGAATGGCTGAGAAGTGATTCTTATCTGGCTGAAGCCTTGTATCATGTATTCTAGTTAGAGGTGATTGTGCTGTGCTTAACTCTGATCCCCTCAGGCTCCAAGACCAGGGATCAGACAGGACTAAACTAAAACAAATAGGAATGAAAACTACAGGTACTGCCATAGGCATGGTTAGTATCAGGCCAGATACAATGCATGCCTCAGAGCATGTATGTGTCTGGTCAACACTGCTGTACAAGAGAGCTGTTCACAAAGGCCTTTCTTTGTTCAGTGAAATGTGCAGTGCATCAGAGGCAGGGGGGAGCAGTGTAACATGTGCCATTTCCCTTAAAATAGTGTAAAAATAATATACAGGAGAAAAACATTGCTTGCCCTGAACTTTACTGCCCTTTTCCTCCAACAGCTGTGAGCATCCTTCACAGTACAGCTTCTAATGACCCCATCGCATCGCAGAGCTCAGGCAGTATTTTCCCCCAGCCCTACCGGGGAGGGAAATTGCACAGCTTTTTAGATTGTTTTGTTAATGATTTGAAAGCTTAAGGTTCCAAATATCTAGATGGATCCTGGTGTTCTGCTTTCCTTCCAGCATTGCTTACACAAATGAAGGCTTTATTGTGCTAAGGGTATGCAAGCCTACAGCGACGAGCCTCTCAGCAGAACAAACGCTGCCGAAGCCTGCTGCGATGCAATGAAAGCCACGAAGGTAAAAATAAACCTGCTCTCCCCAGTGCAGGAATACAAACAAAGGCACAGCTACAGCTTCTGAGCACGCTCCTTCTGAGCTGCTGCCCAGCCACACAAAGCCCTTCACCCCATGCACCTCGGAGACCGGTGCTTGGCGAAGGGAATGGCAGCTCTTCTGTTTGCCCTCTGAAGTCTCCACACCCGCTGAACCTGCTCCCTGCTGGCTCCCTCCCCATAGACAAGGCTGCCCACACAGAGAGGGAGCTCTCCCCTGTCCTTCAGCAGGGACAGAGAGGCACAGCTCACCCATTCATGCTCTGTAACTGGGCTCGTTTTGTCTGCTGAAATCTCTGGCCCTGTGTCCAGGTGACAACATATGACAACAGCAATTTCTTATCCTGACGGCAGGAACATGCTGAGCAGGATCTCGTACACCGAGCAGCAAAGTATGTCTGTCAACACTTCATACAGCTGATGTGTGTTCACCTAAACTGTCTGTGCTCCTCTAACCTCTCCCAGAGCAAGACTGGTGCCAAGACTGACAGCTTCCCAAACAACTCTCATCCACCTGGCAGAGCCCCGCCTGGCATCTTCACAGGAGCCCAGGGAAAATGGAAGGATAACAGAAGTAAATCCCCAGCCTGCAGAAGGTACTACGTGATAAAACGCATGGGAATGTCTGGCACATCCTCTTGCATAGCTGCCTTCTCCTCTGCAGTTTTATGCCACCAGTGGGCATAGAGCCCCAAGTATTCCCACAAAGGAGGCAGTTAGAAAACAGCAAGTAGCTCATCTTCTCCCTCTGTTCCCAAATGCCCTGCAAAGAAATCTGAAAGTAAGCTGAGGCTTGTGGGCATGCTACCCTCTAGCTCATTTTGGGTAGTAGATGGTACTTAACCAGAGAAAGGGGTTAACTTCCATGATACCCTGTTGTGCAGGACTCCAACGTGCCAGAGGGAGGAGTGGGAAAAGTGCCTAGGGAAAGGGGCAACTCTGCTGCCTCTGTCCCTCATTATTTGTACACCTGATACAAAGGCATTTATGAGACATTACCTCTGGGCAGCTTCTTGCAGTTTCCTGGGTTGCTTGGCGCTGAGGTAAATCAGGCAGGCATCTGCCACTTTATTCAGGTCACACTCGCCTGCAGAAATGGAACAGAGAAGAAGGGTAGGAGGTAACCCACTGCAGCCTGACAGCTCTAAATTGGCAGCAAGAGGCTTCTGAGACTTTGAACTGTCTGACCCAGAGCTCTTCTGACCTTGCCTTTTGAGCATCTTGCTGCCAAGCTAGGAAAGCAATCAAGGGCATTGAGAGAGGAAAAGAGCAACTGCCCAGCAAACCTTCTCCCTCATCAAAGTCAGCTCCAGGAATTTAACCTAGAAGAATTTCAGAGGGTCTCATTCTGTAGAAGAATGCAACGTGCTGCAGAGAGATGCCCCAAAATGGAACCAGTCAGGTTAGCCAGAAGTCTTAGCTGGGCTCCAGTTCTCCAGTTAACTGAGAACAAATCATGGCCCAACAGGCCCGGCTGCAGCTATCCAGGAGCTCCACTTTGTACCCACTTCTCATGCACAAGTGACATGATCAGTCAGATTCTGCAAAGTGTTGGGAATCTTCTCTCCCATTTGTCTCTTGGGGAGTAAAGAGCAACCAGCCTCTCTTTACAGAGCTCTCAAAGAGGACACATGAAGGACCTGAATGAGATGAGGCTGGGGAAATCAGGAAATCAATCCCATGGAGGAGCAGAGGGCTAAGAAGCAACTGCAGGCTTGGTCAGTGGAGCTGAAAGGAGAAGAGGTAAGCCTGGCAGAGATCTCGCACAGCCTGTACCTCCCTGGTACTCACCCATGTCCAGCTTCTCGCACAGAGAGCCCAGGCCCTGCAGCACAGCCAGCTGCAGCTTGAAGGCGAGCGTGTGGGTGTACACAGGCCCGGCTCTGGCACTTGCTGGGGCCTGGCTGAGGAGGGAGCTGGTCAGCTTAGGCAGGACATCTCTGGAGAATCTCAGCCTCAGGAAGTCCCCACACTTCTGAGCCAGGGTACACAGCACCTAGTGAGGAAGCACCAGTTACTGGAGGGTAAGTGCACAGAGCTCTGGGAGGAGCCCAGCATTCCAGAGCTCTGTTGGGACATGGCACTTCTTTCCTGGGTAGTTTTATTGCAGCTGAGGGCAATGTGGCCACACCTGATATGGTTTTCCATAGGGAGCAGAAGGTGAATGCTCGATTGAGGGGCTGAGTGACATGCACCCTGCTTTTGTTTCACTTGACCACCTCCTGGGACTGCCTTTCTCCCACCAGCACAGTAAAGGTAGGAGTAGCTTGTCAAGTCTCACTCAGAATTGCTGGAGGAGCCTCTGATGGAAGATGCCACTAAGATATAAATCCCCTTTGTAGTGGAAACAGCCCATCTACAAGCATGGCAGTGAGCAGAAAGGCTGACTGGCTACAGCCCAGGCACCCAGCACCCATGGGTGTGTGCCCAGGAGAGAAACCAAACTGACCTAGAGAATGGCCTTAAATACACGTGAAAAGGAAGGAGGGATCCATGGCCCCAATCCATCTGGTCACAATACTGTTCCCTCTTAGAACTTGGCTTATCCTCTCCTCTCCCAGTACCTCCATTGAGGAAAAAATCCCTTCTTTTCAGTCTTAACACTTCCAAAAAGAGTATTGGTACTCGCTCCACCAAGGGCAAGTTGCACTATACAGTGCCTCTGACAGCTGCTTAGGCTATAAAAGAACCATTTTCCTCTTCCCTGCAATACCCACTACCATTGCTCTTCCCCCCAGGAACGGTGTCAAGGTTTTATCTGTGGACAAGCTGCAGTGGGTGTGGTACAAGCCTTCCCTCTGCAGGGTGGTGACCCTGTGTTCCCAGCCACAGTTAACATCACTCCACAGGCTCGGGGCTTCTCTCACGGGCAGAGCAATGCCTGAGCACTTGGCTTCCAAGCACCAGCTTGAAGGCTCTTGGCAGAGCCTCGCTGCTGTACCTTGAAGGCTCTGAGCACTGCCAGAGGGTCATCGCTGATCAGGCGGGTGACGAGAGCTGGCCAGACACGGTGAGCCATGGGAAGCAGATGGTTTCCGTGAGGATGCAGCACAATTACACAGAGCTCCAGCACGTCCAGAACCTGGGCAGGAGGAGCAGGCAACAGACCTTGAGCATTGCAGCTCCAGGCATCCGGGTGGATCCCCAGTGACATGCCAGGAGAAAGGAGGGTTTAACACAAAAGGGTATAGCTTTGCCTAAGCATGAGCTGGGATAACTGAGCAGTACACGGAGCACAGGCCTGGTAGGAAAGGGACAAGTAGCACAGTGACATAACCTGCACTGGGCTATGGGGATGGGCTGGAACCAGGGCATGTACCCGGCCTTATCCTGCAGGCTGAGCTGTGCACCAGGACCCTGCTCCTGGGGAATGGGAGCAGGACCACCTGGCAGGGCTGGGGCCCTGGCGGCAAGAATCTGGGTTATGCCTCACTGCTGCATGTTCTGTCTCACTTTGCAGTTCAAAAGGAGGCCACCTTCAAAGGATTTTCATAATTAAAAAGCCTTCACCCCAGGCTTTCAGCCCTGCTTATCATCCCCAGCACCTTCTGAACTGATCCTGCCTGTGCACTGCAGGCTGAGGAAGGGGGATGGAATAAAGATGCTTCTGCTTCCTCCACCAAGGCTGAGGCATAAGACTTTGCTATCACGAGCATCAAGGGAAGGTGCTGATGTGAAGCCACCCCGGCTGCCATTCCTAAACCAGACAGCTCCTGGAAAACTGTCCCCTTTTCCCCTGGCAGACTCGGGGAGTCTGTCCTGAATGAACCTATGCAGCACCGACCTTCCTCGGGCAGGAAGCCCCTCATGCATCATGCACGTGCTGACAAGCACCAGCCCCTTCTTGGCCACCACCCGTCCCCTTGGCGCTGGTGCTCACCCACCTTGAGCCGCACACGGAGGCTCCTGTCAGACAGCAAGTGGATGCACCTCTCCAGCACGTCTTTGGCCAGCTGAGCATGGCTGGGCAGGGGAGCTTCTCCTTCTGTCTCACAGTTGTTTGGCTCTGGCTTAGCAAGGGTGGGAACCTCATCTGGAAGGCAAAATCATTACTGAGGCCACGCAAACGACCTGGAAACCCTGGTTTCCAGGTTGTGCCACCCACAACTCTGCGGGTTCCCAAGTGAGGCCTTGGGCATTTTTAAACACATCTAGATACAGGCAAGTCCATCCTTGAGTTCTGTGAGCTAAGTGTCAGGTTCAGCTCAGTGTGGGACTCGGGAGGGTTTGCTTTCTTCACTGGACAATGCAGCTGGTGTGACATTTGCAGGCTCTCCTCACCATGGACTTGTCTGCCATTGATTTTTATGAGACGTGAAAAGCCTGGGTATTTAAAGCTGAAGTGTTTAAAGGTCAGGATCGCAGCACAGCCCAGTAAAGACTAAAAATTCCCTGTATTTGTGTCTGTAAGGCCTGTCAAGGACAAATGAGAAGGGAGTGGTAGCATCATTAGCCAGAGAAGATGGTACAGGGATTCCCAAGGGAGGGTGAGGAAAATGCAGCAGGATCCTGGGAAGAGGAGACTGGGTCCTGAACCCAAATGACCTGTTATGAGGTAAGGAAAAACTGAGTGTGCTTGTGTTTTAGAGCCACGCAAGCCTTGATCTCCAACCACTGCACTCCCCCCTGCACAGAGCACAGGAAGAGCACCCAGCAGCACTGGGTGTGAGCCAAGGTCAGCTCAAAGCAGACCTGAGACTGCCAGGAGGGTGCCAGACCTTCAGCCTGGGCCTGGGTTACCCGTGTGACAAAAGGCAACCCCAGAGGTCCCCGTCTTTCTCCAAGTCTAACACACTCTGCTCCCACCAGGCACAGCACTGACCTGCCTCCTCATCCCCTGAGTCGGGAACATCGCCCTCTGCAATCTGCTTCTGCCTGATGTAGTCCAGGAAGAACTGCTCCATGTCTCGTGCTGTCACCGCCTGTGGCCCTGGGGACAAGGTCCTGTTCTGGCACTCGGTGCTCTGCTGCTGTTCCTCACTGCAGGATGAGCCAAACCACTGGACTGCAAGAGAGGAGCTGAGATGTCACTGAGCAATTGCGATCCCCCTCCTGCAAGCCAGTAGGGTACCGCAGGCCCCTGGGGACAAACAGGACTCTCCAGTCCCATGGGACTGAACTACAGAACCAGGCACCCGCTGTCACATCACCATGACCTTCCTGATGGGATGAGAACGTTAAAACCCTGCTATAAAAAGGAATACACTCCATGTGCTTCTGCAGAACACTTATGGGAGCAGTAAACCCATCCTTTCTCAACCACTAAAGGCCATGTTTCTTCAGGTCAGACACAAACCAGCTGTGGAGAGGGGAAGCTGCTGGCCACCTTTTCTTGAGAGCTGGCCCACCAGCAAAGCCAAGCTGCCACCACCTCAGCTACTTGAAACCTCCCATGGCAAGTCCATAGGCCAAAGACAAGCCCCCTTAGACTGAATTACACAAAGCAAAGGTTGTCTAGATACCTAAAGCTGTCATTAGTGAGTGCAGGACCCCGAGGAAGGTGGAAGCCTGGCTGTTGTAACACTGATCTAGCGTTGACAGGACATCTTGGATAATATCTTCTACCAGTGGCAGCAAGCTGGCATCTGAATGCCTCAGCATAGTGTCCAGCACCCGGGAGGCATGGGGCTGCTGTGCCAGCTGGCGCAAGCCCAGGGAGATCCCGTTCACCAGATAGTCAGAGTTGTCATTAATCAGACGCTGCACAGAGCCGTAGCCACAGGCCTCGCTCATCTCTGCCAGCGTCCCCAGCGCCGTCTCGCTGATGAGCAGGGTCTTGTCACCAGCCTTCTCCAGCACCGGGTACAGAGCCGTCAGCAGGAGCAGCCGGAACTCCTTCCCGAGGACAGCAGCAAAGCAGCCGACCCCTTCCAGCTGGATGCACATCTGCCAGATGTTGCTGTTCATGGTGCGGGCCGTTGCGTGCAGCTCCGGGGATGGAAGGAGAATGGTGCTGCACGTCCCCCCTGGGCGGGCAGGGAGTCCTGTGTGCTGCACAGGGTGCTGCTCATGGCTGACTTCTTCCGTATCAACGCTCGTGATCAAATACCAATTTGCCTGGTCTGTGTACTCTTCGAGAATGGATGTTACGGACCCTTTGAGATCGTCCATGCTCGGTGACGCTTCCCTTTCCTGGAGGACATCCACTCCCACTCCAGCAGCTCCTGCAATCAGCTCATTGAGGACCATGGCCGCCTGCTTTCGGTACATGGCAGATTCGCCGTACAGCCCCATGAAATGATCCACAAGCAAATAGAGGTTTCCGTAGTAGCCAAGAACACGACACACTTGTTGAAGGAGCTGGAAAACCTTCTCCTCTGTGAAGAAGCGGAAGTATTTCCTCTGGCATCTGCCATTCTGCACACCAGGCTGCAGGGAGCCCTCACAGCCCCAGCGTCTATCCTCCACTACCTTCACGTCCGTCACGTCCAGCTCCAGAACCTGCATCAGTGCCTTGGAGAGGCGGCCGAGGTGCGATGTGGAGTTGAGGACGACGTTAATCTTGGGGCCCAGCAGCTTCAGGTAGCCGAGCAGCAAGCTCAGAGTGGAAACCTTGCCTGTGTCATCCTGAGAGCTCATCAGGCGAGGAAGCGCTGTGGCAAGGGAGTGGAGGTTCTCGGAGAGGACATCAGCCAGAGCCCTGCTCTGTGCTATGATCCTCTGCTCTGCAATGCCCTGCAGAACCTCGTTACATCTGCTCTGGACTTCGCTGCTTTCGTCGTTAACCAGTCCCACCAAGGCCTTCAAGAGGTGAGTGAAGGAGCTCTCCAGCGAATGGCTGCAGTTCCTCAGTAAGTGGTGGACCAGTTCCACCAGCTCCAGTCTCACTTTCCAGTGGGGGTGAACTGAGGAGAACTCAACCATTTTCTGCAGGAGGAGAGAGAGTTTTTCGGCTGTACTTTTGCTCCAGTCGGCTCCTCTATGGACCAGTATTTCTGATACTCTGCTTTCCTTCTCTGGTAGCTTTTCTTTGCTCTTTGGGACTCTGGCTAGCTGTGCATCGGCCATCACCAGGCCAACAATCAGATAAAAGAGTCTGATGGCAGCAACGGTGGGTTTGTGCCCTTGTTTGATGTCTCCGGTAACGACCCGGGACAGGGAAATGGAAACCCCAGGCAGAAAGGAAGCAAACAGATCCCCACATTGCTGCGCCTCGTCATCGCCAAGGGGCCGGTGCTCCTGGCAGTCGCACTGCAGGACCAGGACCTGCAAGCACTTCAGCGCAGAGACCTTGAGCTGCTTTGCTCTCTCTCGCTCCGCCAGGCCCAGGAGCAAGGACACAGCACAGCCGAGGAGCGGGAGGGTGGCCGGCTGGTACAGGGACAGGCTCACATCGCCCGAGGCCGAGTGCAGCAGCGTGCGGAGCGCCTCGGTCACCGCCAGCTTCACGTCCTCGCTCGGCGCGGCGGGGCCGGGGGCGAGGCAGGCGCAGAGCTCCGCCAGCAGCTCCCGCAGGAGCTCCGGCCTGCGCACGGCGGTGGCCGCGAGCACCGAGGCCATGCACTGCACCGCGCTCTGCACCAGCCGCTCCCGCTGCGGCCCCGGCGCCCTCAGCGCGAAGCGCAGCGGGAAGAGGACGTACTCCTGCAGCTCCTGCAGCGCCGGGCCGCTCACCGCCGCCAGCCGCGCCGCCAGCCGACACACGTTCTCCGCCGTCTGCACCCGCGTCAGCTGCACGCAGGCGGGGCGCAGCGCCCCGAACGCGCTCCGCGGAGAGCGGAACAGGGCCATGGCCGCGGCCTGCCCGCCCCGGCCGGACGCGGCGTCACCGAACCCGCGCCGAGCCCGTCCCGCGGGGCCCGGCGGCGGCACGCGCCGGGAGGAAAGCCGCGGCCGCCCGCAGTGCTCATGCGCCGGAGCGGGCGCATGCGCTGTACGCCTCCCCCCCCTCCCCTCCGCCGCGCGGGCGGCGGCGCCGTTCCCCTCCGGCGATCCGTAGGATGCTGCCCTTCGACCCGCGGCGGCGGGGTGAGGGGCCGGGCGGCCATCTTGTGCGGGCGGGCGGCGGCGGCGGCGGGAGCGCGGCCCGGGCCGGCCATGTCCTCGTTCTCGGAGTCGGCGCTGGAGAAGAAGCTGTCGGAGCTCAGCAACTCGCAGCAGAGCGTGCAGACGCTCTCGCTGTGGCTCATCCACCACCGCAAGCACGCGGCGCCCATCGTCTCCGTGTGGCACCGGGAGCTCCGCAAAGGTACGCGCGGCCCGGGCCGGGTCTGCCCCGGGGGGGGGGGTGTGTGCCGTGTACCGGCCCCCGGGCCCGTTCTGCGGCCGCTGTGGCTGTTCATTGGGCTTGGTTTAACGGGCCCCGGGCGCAGGGCTGGAGCCGGGAAGCGGGGGTGGGAGCGCTGGGGCCGCAGCGCCGGAGGGGCTCGGCCGGGCTGTGGGGCAGGGCTGTACCGATCCCGCTGTGCTCGGTGTGCAGCCTTGTTTGTGTACCTTTGGGTTCGTGTTATCCATTGTAGAGTTGCACTGAGGGGTTGGAGATAAGCAGAGTAAAGGATGGTGTAGAGATCTCCAGCACTCGTGTAGCAGCATCGCCCAGGAGCATTTTGTGCTTTATCCCTTGCAGGTTCACTTAACTAAAGTTAACCGTTGGTAACTTCTCAGTCTGCCCCCTAAGGAGGGCAGGAGGTGCCTAGTGCCCGCGTTGGTGCCAGTGCCCAGGGGCAGGCACCGTCCCCAGCCCTGGAGCAGGTGATGCTGTAGTAAGTCCTGGAGCAGCCTCTGTGCAATTGCCAATGGTTACAGTTATAGCACATTAAATGAACTGCTGAGAGAGCTGAGCAAGGCCTGCCCTGAAAACGAGCCTTTTGTTCTCTGCCTCGTGTGTGTTGCACTCCGGAGAGCAGCATCTGCCACCGGTTCTGGCTACAGGGCAGCGCAAGCTGTGGTGCCAGGGTGGGAAAAGTTCTGGGCTATGGAGGAGTTGTCACATTGCCCTGACCCAGCATTGCCTGGAACGTTGTTGAGCGTCTACACCAGCTTTCCCCTACAATTCCGCTGGGCTCTGAATTAAGTGGTTCTGTACTGAGGTTTTTCCCCTGAAGTTAATGAAAAAGCAAGTCTATTGTATGAATTTGCTGGTGGGTTACAGCATCTTGTTTTAATTGTGTGTGAAAGTTATTTCTTACATGGTTTTCTTCAAAAAAAAAACCAAACCAACAACCCAGCAGAAATAAGGGGAACAAGAACCACTTGTTCAGGGCCTGGGATGTGCCTTGGGAATGTGGAAATATTTAGAACTTCGTTTTTAGACTGAAAAGCTTTCAGCAACTTTGTTCAAACCATGTTAATGGGTCTGGGTGAAAGGGAAAAACAAACGCAAACTCGCTCACTTCTCCCCTCTCCCTTTTTTTTCCATTTCCCAGCAAAATCGAGTAGGAAACTCACTTTCCTGTACTTGGCCAATGATGTCATCCAGAACAGTAAGAGGAAAGGCCCTGAATTTACCCGGGAATTCGAGTCTGTTCTTGTGGATGCTTTTTCTCACGTTGCCAGGTGTGTTGCTGGTTATGTATTTTTTCATCTGTCCTCTCTAGAGATGTGCTTTCCTGTTAATCGAAGTTGAATTCAGTTGGATTTTGTTGTCCTGTTGCTATGTTTCAGTCTGTGCAGTGGAGGTTGGATTCTCACTGCTTTGTGGCCAGGAACTGTTTAGTGTTAATATTCCTCCTGGGGCAAATTCTGGTGTGACCCAGCCCCTCACAGCTTCCCCACTGCTCCCTGCATGCAGCTCAGTGTGCTTTGTTACCACAGGCTCTTGCAGGTCTGCTGTGGGCACCGAAACTGAGGACTTGCAGGTGTGTGTTAAAGCCACGTAGTGAAGGGCTCTCCCCACTGTCAGAAGGAGCTGGTGTTTCGGGTCACTGGGTTCTCCTCGGTCATCTGGTTTGAGCAGTTGCTTTTTGTACTGTTTTAAGTTGTCTGCTCATCAGTCTCCTCACTAGGGGAAGGAAGAAGTTGGTGCCTAAAAGGGAAGCAGTGATGCAGCTTCCAGCCTGTTAGGAATGGACTATGCTGTAGCTAAGATTGTCTCTAAATGGCACAATAATTCCCATTATCTCAGCTAAACAGCCCTGTGTCGGGGTGTTTAGTGGTGTGCTTTCTGGGTGAGTGTGCTGTATGGCTGTATTTACGTGCCTAATGATCCAAACAACCTGCTTTTAATTGGGATGTTAGTGACTGAAACAACTGCTTAATACTCTGAATTGTAAACACGTCAACTTGGGGGTGGTTTATAACTCTTCCTGTGAATTCTGAATGAGGGCAAGTTCTTCCTTCAACACTTTCCCTGCCCTTATTCTGGATAGGAATGTGGGGCACTTTCAGGCAATCTTTGGTTCCAATGAAAGGGGAAAATTGGCCACAAATGTGTTTTGCACAGTTTGTCTTGGACAGTATGAGAGATTCTCTCCAAACATGCAGCTAGTGCAGGGGATGCAGCTGCTGGTTTAGAAGATGCTCTCTTAAAACATAAGGAACGTTTCCGAATTGAATCATAATTATTTTCTAATCTTTGAACAGAGAAGCAGATGAGGGCTGCAAAAAGCCCTTGGAACGATTGCTTAACATCTGGCAAGAGAGGAGTGTGTATGGCAGTGAGTTCATTCAGCAGCTGAAGCTCTCGATGGAAGACTCCAATAGCCCCCAGACTAAAGGTAAATGTGTGTTGCTTTTCTTATGTGCTTTGGTTTTACACTGATGCATGTTTCAGTGGGTGTTCTGTGAGGAATGGAGCTCAGGGCTTCTGCAGCCGAGCTGCTGCCAGAGCTGCTCATGGGGAATCCTCAGGACTGGCTTCAGAGGAGGCTGATTTTCCTTAAACCTGCAGTTCCAGTTTGCAGATACGTTGCCTCGTGACTTGGGGGTGGCAGTAAGTTGAACTGAAGGTTATGTCTGCCACACTGCTCCGGGGCTGCCCTTTGGTGTGAGCACAGGTGAGAGGGGTGCAGGGAACTGCTGCATCCACCTTGAGAACTGAAAGTGTCCCACTGCCTCTGAGAGTGGTCAGCTGGGTCATTATAATGGGTTATTCAGTATTGTTGGTGCTTTTATTCTCATCCTGGTTTATTTTACATAGTTACTGTATTTTGTTATGCTTCTTCAAGGACTTTTTAGTAACTGAAGGCTGGAATATATGCCCAGGAGCTGGGCTGGGCACTTTTCTCACACCAGCTGACGTCAGTTGGGGAAGACATGAGCTTTGCATCATTTAACATCATTAAATGTTGTGGTTGGAAACTTATTGCTGCATGAGACAGATGTGAGGAGCTGAGCAGAAGCTTCTTGCATTTAGTCTGCTTTTATACGGCTGTGGCAGATCCTGCCTCTTGTCTGAAAGGGTCTAACTGGTCGGACAGTAGTGAAGGGGTGGGGTAGATGAGTAACCTGTGGCAGGGTCACTGAAAATCGAGTGTTTTGGTCAAGGGGATATTTGGTTGCTCTGTAGCTGAAGAAAGTGTCAGTGTTTTCAGATTAGCTGAAATCAGGTTGCTGCTTTGACCACGTTTTGCTGTGCTCCCACGGAGGTGTGGTATATTGAGAGTTGGCTCAGGCATCAGTGAAGTGCCCTTGGGCTGTTCTGAGGTGGTGAAAGAGGCAGATGTGTCTACTGGAGATGGTAATTAATGCAGAATGAATATGAAAATGAGCATTAATATGAGACGTACATGTGAAGACATACACCTGTGGCTGCAGCTTTGTGGGTTTTCACATGCTGCTTCAAGCAGAGTTACCGGGTTAAGCTGGCGACCAGCTGAGCTGACCAGTGGGTTGTCTGCTCTGTATCAGCACAGAGGAGGTCTCTGTTCTGAGGGGTGGAAGGTGCAAGTTGTACCTGCCTAGACCCACTAGCTGGTGTTGAGGTTTCCCTCTGGCCTGGGTGCAGTGCATAGGAGCCTCTTGTCATGAAAGGGGAGGATTTACATGCCGAAATTCCTGTTGAACTGATTAACTGGGGATTTGAAACTGTTAATTCAAGGTATCCAGGTAGGAGTTTCACAAGCGTTTAAGGTGTAATCTAAAGAAATGATACTGTGTGTCCAAGGAACAGGCAGGGATTTCCTGGGGGATTGGCAGCCTCCCCTTGCTCTGTCTCCTCCTCCCTTTGGCATCAACCAGCCCTGCTACTGTTACCTTTGCAACTTAAAAACATTTACATAGAATCAAACCCTTCTGAGGGTAACAGACCTCTCCCTGTGGGAAACAGATTGAAGACGTACCAATGTTTTAACAACTGCCCTCTGCAGGACTTCACTTGGTGAGAAACTTAGCTCTTGCCAGGGTAATAGGAGGTACTGATGTGATATTTCTTGCATGAGGGAACAGAGCAGGCCTTTCCATGAATGTGACTGTTGCTGCCTTCTTGTCAGTTCATTGTGTATATGGCAAAATCAACCTTTATTGCTGTTTTGCGTGTGAGTGTTTGGAATACAATGCCAACATTAGAGGCCACCTGTGGTCATCCCTCTCTGTAGAGAGCTTAACCATCAGAGCATCTGCTGCTGTGGTTTTGAAGCAGAGATGGTTGAGGTGGGTAGATCCGGCATCCAAATGAGTTGCGTATGTGTGTCCTTAGTTACAGAGGAGAAGAAGTCTCTGAAACGGACTTTTCAGCAAATACAGGAGGAGGAAGATGATGATTACCCCGGGAGCTACTCGCCCCAAGACCCCAGTGCTGGGCCACTGCTGGTATGTGGACGGGTTTTGGGTGGGAGCAGTTCCCAAAGCCACCTCCTGTGGTGCAGCCACAAGGTGGGGCTGCCAACAAGGGCAGTGCTCCTGGGAGGTTCAGCTGGGGTTGAAGTCTGTGGGAAATGGAACAGATTCTTCTTCATGTTGAAGTCTGGTGCTGCTCTGGGTGCTTTCAGGAGGCTGAAGTGACCTCTGGGTCACTGCCAGTGAAGAGTCCCAGAGGACTGCTGGGACATCAGACTGTGTTTAAATTCTTTGCAAGATCAGTGTGTGATCTCAAACCCAGAGTTTTACCAGGGCTAAAACTTGGTTATTTTTTGTAGGACATCTCTTTCCATGAGCTATTAAAAAGCCCAACTGTTAATAGAATGGGAAAAGCAGTTCCGAGGAATTTGGTTTGAGGCTAATGTTAGTGGTGTGGAAAGAATCAGAATGAAATAGAGGGTCATTCTGACCCTACTTGAGGCTAAAAAATAAGCATAAGTTAAACCTTTGTGTATTTGAACAGGCTGAGAAAACACACCATCCATCTGGTAACTAAACACTGGAAAATGACAATAAATAACAGTTGTCAAAGAAATAAGTGAGGGGGTTTGTTGTTTTTACCTCCACAGGCCTCACAGCTTATGGTTTCTTGTGATGATGAGCGTTGTCTTTGTTACTGTTGGAAACCATCAGCAGTTTGCAAAGAAGCAGTAAATGTGCGCCATGGACTTCCAGTGTTTTCAGCTAAAAAATAGTTACCTTTTTTTTTCCCCTGTGTTTTTAATAGTTTCAAACTATTGAGATCTGGTTTAAACATCAGTGAGGGTGTTTGCAGGGTGGGGGGTCCCATTTCAAGGACAAGGGCACTTCTTTCTCCTGCTCAGGGAGTCTCTTTCTCCCTTGTTTTGTTTTCTGAGAAGGGAGGAGATGTGGTGAGTCAGGAGCTCCTTCTGAGGCTGTGCTCATCCACATCCTTTTGATTTAAGCCAGGTTATGATGTTCCAAGTATGTTCATTTAAGGTGACACGTTTTTCCTCAGTGCACTAAACCTGCCAGAGGGGTGATGTGGAGGGGTTCACATCAGTGGGGTTCAGGGTAGCTTCAGTCAGGACAAGACAGGGTTTGTTTTAGCTGGGATAGCTATTGTGGCATCAGAGCTCATGGCAGGTGACCAGGTACTAATGCTAAATCTTCTGACCATGGAAACCTAACACAGTTTGGACTGATATGAGTTTAGATTGGTTTTGCTGTCTCAGAACGTGCCTTTGGGGGCAGAACAAAACAGTGATGTAGCTCCTGCTGATCTGAGAGAAAGCATCAGGGGTGCTCAGCTGAGAGCTCCAGCTGATTCAGCACAACAGGCTGATGTGTGGTCGAGTACGTCAGCTTTGACTGCAGTGACCACTTCTCTTCATTGAAATGAGAAGTTTCCTACTGCAGAGTCTTAAAAAAGATGTACCTACTAGAATTCCACATAAGTTCCTAAGCACTGTGTTCTTGTGAGCTTGGAGAATACTCCCTGTGTTTGGAAGCAACAGTTTCAAAGTTACTTGAAGCAAATATTCCGGAGGTGGGTGACCTTAGATAGAGTGGCCACATCCCCAGGGAGCGGTGTTAGTGGCTCCTGGTTTTCATGTTGGCCAACTTGTCTCCTAGACTGAGGACTTGATCAAAGCCCTGCAAGACCTGGAAAACGCAGCGTCAGGAGATGCCACCGTGAGGCAGAAAATTGCTTCCCTGCCTCAGGAAGTTCAGGATGTTTCATTGCTGGAGAAAATAACAGGTATGAAACTGGCAGGTGAATGAATTTGGGTGCAATAACTTAGAAATCAGAGTGTTTTTTTCTTTATATGAGGAGCTGTCACTTATTCAGTCCTTTATTGTATACGCTTGCAGCGTCCAGCTGTGCAGACCACTATGCAGTTCATGTTTACTTGTATTCATGCATCAGGAGCTACTCAGAGAAAAGAGGAATCTCAAAGTGCACACCATGATTAAATGTGAAACCCACCTGGTGTGTTCAGCTGAGAGTACAGCCCGATGCTTGAGTGTAATTAACCTCTTCAGAGGGGCTGACTTCATAAATTTGATCCCCCCTCGTGCCCTGTTAGTGATATCTCTGCAAGGATAAATGCAGTCAGGTTGGTGTCTGCAACCACTGCTCTTGGGCTGTCGGTGCTGCCTGTTTACTGTATATCCCCCGTGATAAGAACTCCTGTTTTCCCGTCAAGCCCACAGTGTATTTGTGAACGAGATGTTGCTGTGCGCGTGGCAGTGTCCAAGCCAGAAGGTTTCACACTTTGTCTCTAACTGCCCTGCTGCTTGTGCCTGCAGACAAGGAGGCTGCCGAGCGCCTCTCGAAGACGGTGGACGAGGCGTGCCTGCTGCTGGCCGAGTACAACGGCCGCCTGGCTGCCGAGCTGGAGGACCGGCGCCAGCTCGCCCGCATGCTCATCGAGTACACCCAGAACCAGAAGGATGTCCTCACGGAGAAGGAGAAGAAGCTGGAAGTGAGTACCGGTGGCACCAGTGCCAGCAGGCCGACGGTCCCACTTGACTCCTGATGTGGGTATTTCAAGGGAGACGATCCTGGGTGTTATCTTTCCATATGGAGTGAAACAGGGTTAAGAAAGGGGTGAAACAAATCTGGAGAAGGCAAATCTGTTCTGACATTCAGTCTAGTAGGTTTAATTCAGGGGGACATGGAAGGTCCAGAGCTCCGTTCTTGTTAAAGAAAGAAAGGCTTACCTTTCTTTCAGTTTCTTCAGACTTACCCTGTCCTTTTAATGAAATCCCCATTTCCAAAAAATCAACCTCCCTTTGCCATAATTATCTTTTTATTATTATTGCTTGTTTTGTTGGTGAGTGCCCCTCATCTGCCTTCCCAGCCCCTATTTGATAAGGGAATGAAGTTCAAACAAGAACTTCTGGTATCCATCCTTTAACAGCCACAGCCACTCGTGCAGCTTGTGATGGTGTGTGAGCTGCTGCAGGGGAGAGACTCTGGAAGGAGCTTTGTGCTGTGGCAGGCACAGGCTGTTTGCTGCCATGACAAACCTCATCCTCTGGCAGCCCTGCAGCATGTGCTGGGGCAGATTTCATTCTGAGTGTTTTCCTCCCCATGTGTGTTTGTGCTGGAGTTCCTCACAGTCTTGTGACTGCGAGCATGCTGCTTTTCCAGAGCTGGATTTTCCAAATCAGCCAGGCAGGTGCTGACTCTGCAGTGGGTAGTTGGTAACTCTCTCGGCTGGTTTAGCCTGAATTTCCTCAGGCAGAGTGTCTGTGTAACAGCTGAGTCATTAAAGGCACTTTCAGACATGGGTATGGAAGATGCTATGAACCCAAATCCTGTTTGGCACCTGGTTTATGAGCAGAATGTAGTGAAAGTGTGAGGTCAGGGGTTTTCCCCTTGCTGAAAGGAGGACACATGTCTAGTAGAAACACAAGTATATATATAAATCTATAAATGGCAGACCTATTGCTGTTTACTCTTTCAAAAAGGCAGGAATAGGCAGCAGTGTTACAGAGCAGTGTTTGAAAAGCCCAGAACAAGCCATAAATTTGAGTCAGTTTGAGAGTGTGAAATGGAGAGATTCATCATGACAATGCTGAAATAAAATTTCTAATGCACTCGCTGAAATGTTGTGACAGTTGTGTTGGGCTGTGTTTTGGAAAATGTCCTTTCGGGAAGGAATGTTACTTGAAAATTGTAACAGTGGCGAGGCAGGAATCTCATCCTGAAAAGGCTGAGCTACAGCAGGAATAATCCTGCTGATGGCAGCAGGACAGGCTGCTGGCCCACTGTTCAGTGTGAACAAGTGCTTTACCAGGTTGAAAACTAAAGAATTAACTATCTGGATCTGATTAAATACCAATTTAGGTTGGATTTTGTCATGCTGCCAAACCAAGGTGGCCTTAGTGCTGTAGAAATCTCAAACAAGTCCCAGGAAATGCCACTCTCCTCCTTGACATGAAGGCACAATTCATATTCCTGTCAAATCCCAGCTGAGGGCTGTTGCCTGATGAAAGCATTGCCTTTCTTCTTGGGCTGTAGAAGGTTAATAAATGGAGGCAGATGTGGGTTGCAGATGTGACAGGCTCTATCTGCTCATCAGTTTTGTCTGTCTTTGATGTGCTGGCAGCACATGCCGTTATTGATAAGCCCGGCTTGTCCTTTGTAGTGCTGAAAAATATTTTATGAGAAGGAGCTGGAATTCCTGTGGCAATTAAGACCGTGTTAAAAACCAAACCATTTACTCAGGCAAAAGCTGAAATAAGAAAACAGCTTAAGCCAATGTAATCATACACATCTCCTCAGCGTGTGCTTTGCTCTCTCGAGGGATCTCTTCCAGAATCTCTGCTGCTTCTGACTGTGAGTTTTTTCTCTTGTGCAGTAAGTTCCCTGGCTCTGAGCTGAGGTGGCATTTCTAGGTGGAAGGTGGTTTGTTCACTTGGCTGTCCTAGTCCAGCCAAGGCTCTGCTTGGGAAGAGGGGTTTCTGTCAGTAACGTGGCTCAGGGCTTTAGTTAAGATATGAAAATCTCTCATTTGGAAATCCCTAAATATTTTTTGCACTTTATTTACTCACAAAGCAAAGTCTTTCACTGTGATAACAATGGAAGTAGCTAATCTGTGTCTTTTGAAAAGCAGCTTTTGCAGTCTAAAGAGCTGCAGTTGCTTACTAATCCTGTTAATGCTGTCCCTTGACGCAGCAGATTCTCAGAACATACATAAACTCAGTGTCTTGTGTGTCTGGTGGGATAATGCTCAAAGCCCGGGACACAGAGAAAAGCTCTTCAGTTGAGGGACACTGCTGAGAAAGGTGCTGTTGGACAAGGAGCTACACTTCAGCGTGGATACAGACGGGGGTGTGTAAGGGTCAAAACAGCATAGTGCTGGGAAGCCCTGGAAATCTGAAAGGAGAGAGGTGGCACAGGGCCTGAAGATCATGACATGGACAAACTGCTTTTAGGGTAGCAGTGGAAAGCGTAGAAATTGGGACTACTTTATGTGGGGGTGAGATCGGGTTAATGTGCTTGTAGTGTAAAAGGAAAAGGCAGAGTTCCTTTAATTCTGACAGTCAGGAAAAGCAGCAGGACCAAAGCTGATGCTGAGCAGCCTGTGACAGGGCATATTTTTAAGGGTGACTATTCCTTAGGCTGACTCGCTGAAAGCTGTGGTGGGGGGTGCTGTTCAGAACACTGGATTTCTGTTTAAATGTGCTTCATCTCGGGCAGCTGCTGTGTGATATTCCATGGCCTGGACAGCATCAGAGACTTTTATAATAGTAGGTGTCAGGAAATAAAATCCCTTCTCAGGCAGGCTTAGAAACTAGAACTGATGTTCATAAGGGTGAGGTGAGGTGGCTTCCCTTCTCACATGCATATTTACCTGCCAGTGGAAGTTCTCTGATTTGGGTTATTTTTGGCTGTGGCTGCTCCTGTTTCAGGGCAGCTGGGGGGGTTGTCCTTTAGCACCTGGGCTTGCAGAGCTCCAAGGGGAAGGACTGTCTTTTGAAGCCCTGTGTGTGCTCTTCCTGAATGCATGGCAGGCGAGAGGAAAAATCCAGAAAATGCAGGGGAGAATTCCCATGTCCATGTACCAGGTGACTGCAAAAGGAAGTCAGTGAAATAGATGGGACTAGAACCACCACTTGAAAGCAGAGCTGCAAAAGGGCAAATTGTGTGGAAGCTGTGTCTGAAATGACCAGTAATGACAGGAAATCTGGGGACAATTATTTGCATCTAATGGGGAGAAGAGGGAAAAAGTGAAATAGAGGGGAATGTGCTTTTGGAGTTGTTCTGATTTGCAGTTAGTGCTGGTGAGTTCTTCCCTGTGTCCTCCCAATACTTCTGGATCTGCTTTTGTAAAAGGTGATGTGAGGAACATACTACAGCGTGTACAGTTTGTTCTGTGTAGTGCATTGTGTTGGGGGTGTTGTGTACACAGCTGTGTTGTGTGTGTGCATATGTATGCAGACATGGAGAACATGCTGTATCCAAGATCCGGGTTAGGGGAAATGTTCTGATTGTTGACTGCACCTGACAGGTTGTGACTTGAATCCTGCTGGGAGCTGTGGGGCCTTCACATCTTGGGGCTTTTTAATATTCATGGCCTCAAGGCACCTTTAAGAAGGTGTTAAAACTGTGCCCATAGGAACTTGTAAGGCCTCTTTGGCAGTGCATCTCTGCAGGCTGAAGTGCGGTCTCACTGAGCCGCCTTTTCTGGGCCCTGCACATCTTGAAAGATGATGTAGTTCAGGGGGTTAATGTGCAATTTATTGCTGTGCTGCTTCCACCGCTTCAGCTTTTGCTGCATGTCACTGTTGGATGCCTTTGTGGCTGCAGCTTTCCTCTCAAGAATTCCTGGGCTCTGGTGTGTTCATTTCAGTGGTTTAGGCAGGGATCAAGAGGTGAAGTTTTAGTTTTTCTGCCAGGAAAGGAAACTGGTGGTGTTTCTCATGCATGTGGGTAGCAGGGGGGAGCTGTGGGAGCCAGGCAGTAGTTCATGCACTCACTGGGAGGGTCGTGACTCTCTGCTTTACAAAACTTCTCATTTTTGGTAATTATTTCGCAGCACTCTTCGCACTGGTCATTTCTTGTAAATACACTGTCAGTGGGACATTCTTATTTAACATGTTTTAGTGAGTATGTTTGAGAAGTACTTTAGGCTAAGATGCAAGCAGCGAAAGCTAAGGGGTACCCAAGCGAGCTGCTGTAGTAGAGCTGTGTGTTTCATGGTTTTAAATAGAAATTTTACATGAGCATATATCCCTCTTTGGTCTCAAACTTCACTATCTTTTTTTTTCCCCATCTCTGTTGACCCTCTGGTGTGTTTTCCCTGACTTGTGAGGTCTTTCCCTTTCATACATCCAGCTTAAGTGACAACAGAGCAGACGGACTGGCTGCTCTTTCTCTTCACTTTCTAGATCCTCATTAACACCCAGCCAGCTGGTTTTCAGTTGATGCAGTTCCTGTGATGACTTATGACACATTACTGCCTGACCTGGCACAGGAATGGAAGTGTCCAGGGCACACTCTAAGCTAAAATAAGATGAAGTCTGTGCTGTGTAACTGGACAAGGTGAACCGAGTCGTGTGGAAGGAATTCCCTGTTGTGTCCCTTAGTCAGCTTTATAAGGTTCAAGCAAAGCTTCCTGTGAATGAAACACTCTGTCAGATTCATTCAGTGGGGTTTAATTCTGATTTTGCATTTGTTTTGAGGACTTGGGATCTGTCACTTGGCTGCTGTGGATGTAGGATGTTGCATACAGGAAGGGAATGTTGATTAGCAAAAGCATTCATGTGGCACAGTGCCAGAGTATTTCTGTATCATCCTCAAACTCCTGCTTACAGCAAAGATCTCATTATTTTGTCTAATAGAAGCAAATAGCATCCAAGTACTGTTAATCTTAACGAAAGCCGACCTTCAGCAAGGCCATCAGCTGGAGACAGGGCACAGACAGGACTGTGGGAGGCAATGGCTGCTTTCAAGTACACTTCATATTCTTTCAGCTTTATAGAACAGAGGGGCCTTAAGAAGGGATCTGCAAGATACAGTTTCAGAGCATGTCATAGGCTACGTGAAGAGCATGGATTCCCATGACATCTGCTTCCAGAGTCCATGGTGGCAGAATGTGGCCACAGCTGGAAAAAGCAAAGCCCCTGAGCCTGGGAGAGGGTTATGTGTGTCTGCTTCTGCCTGTTCCCGAGAGCAGCTGAGGTGTGTTACTGAGTAGGGCAGATGGCAAATAAAAGTGAACGGGCCTTGCACCTCATGCAGAGGGTTGCACCTCCTCGTAGGTGCTGCTTCTGTGATGCAGCAGGACTTCAGGATTCCTCACTGGCAGGAGCAGCTGCCCAGCAGGGTTGGGTGGTCTCCAGGCTCTGCCCTGATGCCCATGTTCAGACCCTTCCCTTGCTGGATGCTGTGTGGTGGGGCTCCAGCATGGTCAGCACTGCCTGGCCTGGCTCTGGCAGTTGGGCTCTGGTGTCCCCAACAGCTCTGCCACAAATCACACAACGTTTTGATACCAGAGCAGATGGAAAGTGTTAAGCATGCAGAGCAGGCTGTGTTGTGTATCCAAGCTGTCCAGCAAGAACTCATCTCTTCTAGGAAATCTTGGTTCCTGGATTACTCCCTTAGAACATCGTTCCCATTCCTGAATTCAGGGACATTTTTCTGAGCCAGAGGCTTTAGTGGTTTGGGGGTTGTTGCTCCTTTTCCAGTTCTTCTGCAGGAAAACCAATCTGCAGCTACTCACTCCTGACACTGGCATTCTTGACGAAGTGCTGCCCTTTCTTTCCTGGCTTGATATCCATCACTCCCTGACAGTCCTGACCTACGGCTTTTTAATTTACTGCTTCTTTTAAGACAGTTTTCTGGAGTCTCTGATCCAGTCTCTTCCACCTCCTCTCTGTGAGCATTTGGAATACAATAATATAGTAATTATTTTTGCTGTCTCTGTCCCACACATGCAGGAGCTGATGCATTGCTCTCTCCCTGCCCCACATGGAGCAGAACACTCCTGTTACCAGCCCACTTTTTTCCCCTTCGCTGACTTCCCCATTCGCCTGGAAGATGTTGGAATGCAGCACTGCCCTGGCTTGCCTCTTTACCTGCTCTCATCCTCTAGTCATGCTTAAAAATCTGGGTGATTTCCTGGTTTTGTTCTGTCTTTGTAATGTGACTTTTTTGACTTGTCTCCTGGTTTAAGTGAAATTTCCCGAAATGGAATGGCCAGGGATGTCAGGCGTCGTTAGTTTGATCCTGGTTTTGTCTTTCACTAAATCAAATCCTCACAATCCTAAATGAAGGGGTGCACCTTCTCCTGAGCTGGTTTTGTCATTGCCCTCCTCCAGCCTCAGAACAGGGCACTTGGGTTTACAGAGTTGGTAGAGCTTTGGTCGAACTTGACCATATCCTGTGCCCATTACAGAAGTGTTTGTTATGGTGGTGAGTTAACTCCCTGAGCCTCATAAAAGGATTTAAGTTTGAAACAGGCTGTTACAGAACATCCTTACTTGGTGCTGGCAGGAATTTATGGGCTATTTCTGTAGCTGTTGCGGGTATGTGAGTTGTGGTGTAGGGGTATGCGAGTTGTGGAGGCTGCCTGTGCTCTCACTGTTCTGATTCAAAGTCATGAAACACAGCGAGTGTAAACTCCTTGCTTGTAACCCCACAGGAACTGCTGCGCTTTGATATTTGGGGAAGGTGAAGAGACTTTTCCGTCACTGAGAAGGTCAGAAAGGCCGGATTAAAGCTGTAAACGCTTCAGAAAGATGTTGTGATTAAATGTGTGCCTTGTTTTATTTGATCTTCAAAGATAAACTCCTCTCTTTGTCAAGTAATTAAGAAATGAAAAGTGAGTGAATATTACAGCAGACTCTATAGAAGCCCCTTTTGTGTGTGATTTTTAAGCTCATTCTTTTCTGCATTCTGCAGCTGCCATGGAAAATAGGCCATGGGTAAAGATGGGAGCATTCCAAAAGACGTGATGTGATACTGGGGTTTTATTACTTAAACAGCTGTCTTTTAATTAAAACCTGGCTTTTGAGACTGTTTTAAAGTTTTGTGATTCTAAACATTTATGTAAGTTACCTAAAAATCAGTCTTTAATGGAGCTTCTGCATTGGGTGACATGGATCTGCTCTGCAATGGCTTACCCAGAACTCGCCAAGGTACAATTCATTCTTTCAGTTTCAGGGTCCAAACTCTTCCTCTGTCTTCCCATTACAAAACACTAGTCACTGTTAGCTGTGTCTCTTGGATCACAGAGGTTGTTGAAGCTGCATAAGTATTTCTTGCTGGATTTTTAATGCTCAATCCAGGCCTCATTTGTGGAAAACCCACTGCAAGTTTCTTCTTGAGGGGTTCCTGGTTTTCCCCTCTGTAATAAAATTCTGAAAACTTTGGTCTCTGCATTTTGCTTGGTTTAAGTCCAGTGTGGACGAGTGTGTCTGGTTTACATGCAATGATCATGTGTGTGTTTCAGTGTTTGCTGGCATGCCAGTGGCATGGTAAGCTGCTGGGGTTGCTGATGTGAGTTGTCTGACAGCTTGTGGAGGAGACCCCATTTCACAGCCAAACTCGGGCTCAATTTAATGACCTGAAAGGGAAAATTGGATTATTTAAATAGTCAAAATTGATCAGGCTTGACATAAAAAGAGCATTTTAGCAGCACGGATGACAGGGTCTGTGGTCATGCCAATGGTTGCTCTGAGAGCTAATGCCCCACCACCTTCCCTCGGAATCCTCACCTGGAAAATACTCACGGCTTAGCTAAAAGCACTGTTAATGGACCTGTGCTTAATCTCCATTCTCTTGTCTCTCTCCCTCAGGAATACAAACAGAAGCTTGCTCGGGTAACCCAGGTCCGCAAGGAGCTGAAATCCCACATCCAGAGCCTTCCCGATCTGTCACTGCTGCCCAATGTCACGGGGGGGCTGGCACCTCTGCCATCTGCTGGTGACCTGTTCTCAACAGACTAGAACAAACGGTGTCCCAGTTCCCAATACCACCAGCAGAAGTGAGAAGACTGGTGTAGACTGGAACTCCGGCCCGCCAGGATCTCCAGTGGGAAGGAACCTGCAGACCCTGCTTTGCCCCTTGGCTGCTCGTGCTCCCCTGGCTCACGTTGAGGGGAGAGCGAAGAGCGAGGCTTTGTGAGCTCCCCAGCGAGTGGGGACAGTCCCATCTAGGCAAACTTTTCTCCTGTTTTTCCATACTTTTTAGTTGCTGTTTGCTCTTAGCACTCGTTACCCCACAAAAGTTGCGTGAATCATGTACATACATACCTGGGTTGTTTCCAAAGGAAGGCTGACCCATCACACTGCTCCTCTGTAGAAGTATCCTGCTGTTTCTGGAGGAGTCTGCCCCGATTTCACTGGGTTTGAGCCTGGTCTCTGGAGCAGGAGTAGCTGATGGGCTGCCAGGGCCGGGTGCGCGTGCTGCACCGCGGGAGGAGGCGGCTTCTGCTGAGCAGTGGTACAGAGCAATGTTATTCTTAAGCCTGCAGTTCCTCCGTGGTGTGGGGCTGAGGTGAAGATCCTTCCTGTTTGGCTTGTACAGAAATCGAAACTCACCACAGGCAACAAAAATGAGCAGCTTTTCTTTGTGAATTAGAGATAGCTTCAAAACTTACATGGCTGAGCAGCGCAGAGCTGGGAATTGCCTCGGTGAGAGGGGAAGGAAGGTCTGTTCTAGCTGCCCTAGATTTATACCACATTTTTCCTCTTCATTACACAAAATCTGATGCTCCCAAAGCTTTGATTTAATGACTGGAGAGGCTGGAAGGGTGCACTGCAGCTGCTGGTGGCCCTGTGACCAGAACCTTCATTGACTCTTGGAATAGCTGCGTTGAAAATACTATTCTATTAATTCTCTCCATAGCTTTAGTGAAGTTGTTTGATGCACAGAAGTTAAATGTGGTATAAATGTTTATTTATATAGAGCATAGGCCCATATATATACACATACCCTGTATGCACATGTACCATGTCCCTGCGTGTAGATATTAGAAGGATGTACTTAAAGGATGTACTTAATTTTGTGTCACAGATTATCGTGGGTGGAGTTTTATAATCAGGAGAAGTAAAAAAAAAAAGACAAAAAAAAAAAAAGGAGAAAAGGCAAATGTAAAACACTTAATTCCATTCTGTTGCTGGCTGATGGCTTCGTGCGGTGCCTGGCGTTCCAGTTCAGCTTGTGTGTTAGGTCTGACAAGCTGGGCTCTGATCACTGAAAACCATTCCAATCTGGATAACCATTCTGTTCCAGTCTGGGTAACGCTTCTGTTGCAGTTTAGCACCCCTCACTAGGAAACCTTTATAAAACCTTTTCAGTTCCTGGCAACGCTGGACCTGGGAGCGCAGGTTTGGTGGCAGAGGTGAGGCTGTGTCTGCACCTCCCTGTCAAGGAGGGGAGAGGAGCCCTGTGGAAATGCAAAGCTGGTTCTGCATCCTCCTCAGTTTCTTTCCCAGGGTGTTCGTAGCCCGCTCAGCGCTTGGTTAAACGGGTACTGCAGCGTTTGCTGGTCATGAAGCTGTTCAGAAGCTCTCATCCTTTCCCTCCTGACCCTTCATTTGTCCTTGTTTGAGTCTCCTCGTCCCCCACGGCCCAGCCCAGAAACGTGGTTTTTCTCTTCAGTTTACAGGGAATCCTTCCGTGGCAGGACTGTTCCCTCGGTGAGTCCATGTGATTGTGCAGCCCCCATGGTCCAAAGTGATGTAGGTAAAGCACAGCGCGTCCTCTGCTCTTGCCAAAGAGGAAGAAACAAACCCCAAACCTTACGAGCCCAACCCAGCGCCTCAGCCCTGCTGCCGGGGCTACCCCGGAGCTGTCTGAACCAAGTACTTCAGCTGGTGATGGAACGTGTGTCACTGAGGACAACAAAGCTGTCATCAAAGAGTGAGCCGGGCAGAGGCGCTGGCACCGCGGGCTCCTTCCTGGGCGGGTCTGTGGGAGTTGGGTTTTAATGGAAACGCTTGGATTTCTTTCCCCCAGTACACGTGTGTGGTTTATTTTGCTTAATTTAAATGAAGTCTCGTGGGTTTTAATTTTATTTGTTTTCCTTTTTGGGCAAAGGGCTCTGGTGAGCTGGTGGCAGCCTCGAGGTTGAACAGATTCCCTCAAGCTGTGTCTTGTTTTTGTTTTTTAACAAAAGCTTCAATCTGTATATGAACCGATGTAGGAATTAATTTAGACATATAGGCTGCCTGTCGTGGCAGCAGTATATTCTCAACTGTCTCATAGATATCTATTTTTGAATAAAGAGGGTGTCCTTGACCAGTGGTGCTTTGACTTTTTCTGCCCCACAGGTGTTGCATGGGGTTTGCCCTTGGATCTGGGGTGGCTGGGGACATGGAGGATCCCTGGAGCTGCCATGGACAGTCCCATCGCCAGCGGAGTACTGCTGAATTCGGGTTATATGGGGACATGTGGAAGAGTACAAAAGCCAAACTGAGCAGGGTGCTGGAGGGCAGCAGGAGGTGCAGAGCTGTTTCTTGTGTGTTCGCAGGGCTCCGCATGCCGCCGTTAGCAGGTTTACCAAAGGCTGCTTAAATGGCTCAGTGCAGGCACCGCCACCACGTCCTGAGGTTTAGGGGAAGAGACGAGCACTGACCAAAAGCTGCCCCTTCTGCTGCGGGTGCCTGGCTGGCTCTCACCACTCCCCTCACTGGTCTCTGTGTGTGTCCAGCCCCGGCAGGATGGGGACCTGTGGAGCAGCAGAGCCAGGACAGCCCAGCAGTGGTGCTGGTCCCTCCTGGGGCTGTGTGAGGGTCTGGGCCGGCCTGGGTGGGATCTTGGAGCTGTAACTGCTGGATGGGCACACCGAGAGATGCATGTCTGTGGTGTCTCCTGTGGTCCTGGAAAAGGGGGATGGCTTCCCGTGGGAGCTCTGCCAGCGGGGTGTTACTGCGTGCTTTGTCTCCCGGTGCCTCAGGTGTTCAGTGGGTGTAAAACGTCCATGTTCTCGGGGCTGTGCAGAGGCAATGGGATGTCAAAGTCCCACCACATCCCGCTCCCGTGTGCTCTGATTTATGGAGTTTGCTCCAGTGTCGATCCATCACAGAAGGTAAGGTAAAGGTCCTCAAGTCTGAAATGAGCTCCTGAAGTCAGCATCTCCAGCGAGCTGATGGGTGTTAAGGACGTCTCCCTGCCACATAAACACATCACCTTGGCACTTGGGCTAATGCTGGACTGGAAATTGTTCCGTGCAATGGGTGCTGTAAATATTCAATTTGTAATTTATCTCTGGTACGGCAAAAGCGTCAGAGAGCCTCAGGGAGGCGGTGCAGGGCAGCACTGGGTGCTGCAGGATGCGTGCAGGGAAGATGTCCCTGTGAAGGTGCCTGTTCTGCAGGACTGGCCACACTGTTCTCGCAGTCCTTAGAGGATGATGGAGAAGGTGTGTGAGGCAGACACCTGTCTGATGTGGACGTGCTAGAGGGGCGCGGAGTGGTTCATTATGCTCTGCAAACAGTATGGAAGGGTGCTGGATACTGGATAATGGGGGAGACACCAGCCCCAGGGAGCCAGTGCCAGGCTATGGCAGCAGCATTTGGCTGCTGTCAGGAGCCGGTTCCTCGCCAGGGCAGCCGTGCTGTGCCGAGCTCAGATGGATGGGAGCGACCTTCAGAAAGAGCTGTGCTGATGTTTATCTTAGCAGGGCCCGGCTCCGAGCCGCAGAGCTGGGGTTATTTTTAAGCAGGCATCGAGCAGCGTGGAGCCTGCCTCAGCAGAGCTGGGTGACAAATGCTCTGCACCGTGGGGCTGTGCAGCATGGCCCCGTGCTGGGGCTGAGCTCTGAACTCCTTCGGGTCCCACTGCCCCTCGAGGCTCTCTGTGCGCTGGGACTGCCCGAGGGGAGACTGAGATGAGCTCTCAGGCAGAAGCTCTTCCCTGTGAGGGTGCTGAGGCGCTGGCACAGGGTGCCCAGAGAAGCTGTGGCTGCCCCATCCCTGGCAGTGCTCAAGGCCAGGTTGGACACAGGGGCTTGGAGCAAGCTGCTCCAGAGGAAGGGGTCCCTGCCCGTGGCAGGGGTTGGAGCTGGAGGAGCTTTAAGGTCCCTTCCAACCCAAACCATTCTGTGGTTCTGTGTGGTTCTGGGTGCTGGGTGAGGAGCTGCTGGTGCCTCTGATCAAGGGGGTGCTCAGGAAGAGCCAGGTCTGCCTTTAAAAGTGAAAAATAGAGTTTTTATTCAGTGCTTGCACAGTTAACTCATGTCAAGGTAATGTCCCATCCCTCACTGCACGATGGCTGCAGCGACAGGAACGGTTATTGAAGCCAATACCTTGCTTTACCTATGCAGTAGGTTATATGCAGTATATATTCCTAGAGCTATGAATAGCTCTGTTATGTATGTAGCATATAAACAGCTTTGTGCTCACAGTGTACAATCTTTCTGTACCGACTGCAGTCAGAGGATTGCAACGGCACGTGTGAGCACACAGAGGTGCCATCAGTGCTGGAGAGGGCTGTTCTGCTCTTTGGTTTATGAGATCCGCCCTGCGGCCGGGGCTCTTGGTGCTGCAGGAGGAGAAGGAAGGGGCTGGCTCGGGGGTCTCTGCTGCTCCCAGGCTGGTGCCCCCGGTTCCCCTCTCCTGCAGCACCCAGAGCCGTGGCTTTGGGCTGGGCTTTGGCCATCGTCCGTCCTCCCACCGCTGGGACCGGCTTGAGCTAAAGCGAGCTGGGGGCCGGCGAGCCCCGGGCTGGGGGTGCAGGGTCTCTGCAGCGGGTGCCCTGGGGCCGCTCACTTGGGCTGGGGCGCGATGATAACGTTGCGGTAGCCCTTGACCCCCATCAGTTTGTCGCTCTCGAAGTCCACCATCAGCTTGTGCAGCCCCGCCTGGGGGGGCACGAAATCCACCCGGAACCTGGCCTCCTCCTGCGGCTCCACAGGCTCCTCACTGGGGTCAGCGGAATGGACAGGGGTCAGTGGGGTGCCCCGTCACCCTCCCTGTGCCCCGTCACCTCCCTGCACCCCCATCACCCTCCCTGTGCCCCATCACCCTCCCTGTGCTCCATCACCCTCCCTGTGCCCCATCACCCTCCCTGCATCCCCGTCACCCTCCCTGCGCCCTGTCACCCTCCCTGCACCCCCATCACCCTCCCTGCACCCCCATCACCCTCCCTACGCCTTCAGTGCTGGGAAGCGGAGCCCCCCATGGTGCAGCCAAGCCCCTCCCCAGCAGAGCTGCTCTGAGCCCCCACATCCCTCAGGGACCAGCGCAGCTGCAGCTCCCACTGTCCCCATAGCAGAGCCAGGCCCCAGGGCTGCCCTCCGGGGAGGGCTCTGGGCACAGAAATCCACCCGCCCCCATTGCCGGTGGGAAGGAGAAGCTCTCACAGCTCCTTGATCCGCTGCCCGTTGGTGAGCCCGGCGCCCTCCACCACGAACACGCAGTTGTGCAGGGGCGCTGCGAGGGGGTTCACCACGCTGACCTCGGCCACCAGCTTCCTGTTCTGCATCGGCTCCCCTAAGATCTGCAGGCAGGAGGGGTTGGAGCCAGCACCGCCATGGTCGGGAGCTGCGGGGCTCCCCCTGCCCTGAGCCTGGTGCGGCTGAGCCGGGCCCCTGCACATGCAGGTCCCTGCGGATGCGGGCCCTGCTGCACCAGCCCCAGGGCTCTGGTCACTGGGCCCAACCCCATCGGGAAAAATCCTCCCCCAAAACCCGCCTGTGTCCTTACCCTGATCTTGATCTCCGGGTTCTTGATGTAGACATCCCTGATGGCCACGATGACGTCGCCGCTCTGGTACTCGGTCAGGAGAGCCACCACCTTGATGAGGTTGTCCTGGGTCAGGCTCTCCCCGTACTTCTCGTACAGGATGCGCAGGGGCACGCTCCTCTCTGGAGGGGAAGCAGAGCGGGCTCAGGGCTCACCCGTGGCCCTGCACTGGCTGCAGTGGGGTGCTCAGGGCTCCTCAGGAGCTTCTCCATGTGCCTCGCCAGGTCACGGTGGAGCTGGGTCCCTGCAGAACTGTGGGGCAGGGGCACCATGGGGAGGGCAGCCCAGGGGCTTCTCCAGCCCTTTGCAGCCCCATTCCCTGGCAGCCTCCTGCGCTCAGCCCTGAGCAGTGTTTACCCCAAAGCCCTTTGGGGACGGGGCTGTTGGGTGCAGGGGGAAGGCAGCTGGAGGCAGCTGCAGAGCCTGGGGCAGGGCCCTGGGGATGCTGTGACTGCTGGAAGCGAATCCCAACATTCCCAGGGCAGGATGTGAAGTGCTCAGCATCAACTGAGGCTGCATGGAGAGGGATGGGTCCAGCACTGCTCCAGCTGGGTGCAGGGGCTCCCTAAGGGGTGCAGTCTGGGTTCCTGGGGTCTGTATTCCAAGGCAGGAGCTGGGGGGAGAGGCCTCAGGGGCTTGGATTCAAGCTTCAGGGAAAGTGATGTTGGATTTAGTGGAGCAGGGACATTCGTTATTCCCTTAATCCAGCTCAGCGAACACGGAGCGCTGAGCACTGCATTTGTCACTGGCCCGGCTAAGAGGATCTTGGCACCGCGCTGATTGCGGGCAGCGGATGCGGATCCCGCTTCCAAGCCCTGACGGCTCAGTGGAGAACTGACATAAACCAAGGTAGGAGGCGGCTGCACCGGTTCGTGACTGCAGCAAAGGAAGCGCCGGGGCCACCCAGGGAGGAGCCACCGAGAGCCCCAGCGCGGCTGCGACCTCCTGGCACTGAAGCGGCGCCCGCAGCTCCCCTGGATGGGACCGGGCTGAGCCGGGGTCATTCCCGCTCCTCCTGCCCATGGGAAGCCCCCCGGAGGTGCAGCCTGGGGGTCCCTGCCCCGTGCCCCGGGGCTGCAGCTGAACACGGGAATGTCGCTGGCCCGGCCCCAGCCCTGCCCTGGCCGTGGGCACGTCCCTCACCTGCGTGGGGCTCCAGGCTAAGGTTGAGCAGGTCCTTCATCCCGCACTGCGGCCCCACGGCGCCGCGGGAGCTGGCGGTGCGAGCGCACAGCAGGAGCCGGCAGCCGCGCTCCGTGTCCGTGTTGTTGCTCACCACGGCGAAGACGTCGAAGTCGCAGCCGTTGTTCGCGCCCTCTGACAGCTTGATCTTGAGGTGCAGGCCCTCGTCCTCCTCCCTGAGGGAGCTCGTCTCGTGCTCTGCCTTCGCAAACACCTCTCTCTCCTTTTCAGACCCTGCAGGGCACAGAAAACTGTGGTTCCAGGGAGGGGATGGCCCTGCTGCAGCTGCAGTAAGGATTCATTTCCCCACTCCTTTTCCCAACATCGCCCAGTGCCGCCCGTACCCTCGGGGTACTTGTAGGTGTGGGTGATGTCCTCCCTGCTGTCCCTGCCCACGCTCTTGGTGCTGATGTTCTTCCCCACAACCGAGGAGTGGATGCTCTTCTTCTGCGACCCGTCGTGCTGCACCACCCAGTACACCACGTCCGCGTTCACCTCCGCGAAGATGAAGGGGACGTCGTACTTCAGGCGCAGGTCGCCCTCCTTGATGGCTCTGACGGGAGCCGGCCCACAGCAGAAAACCCCTGCGGGGACCGGAGCCGCCATCACCACCCGATGCGGTTGCAGTGGGGGGAGCCCCGCAGCGTGGGGCTGGCGGGAGCACCTGCACGGTGCACGCGGTACCTTCGCTCTTCTCCTGCGGTGTGGGGTCCAGTGCCTGCCACCCATCATAGCCGGGTGCCAGGTCTGGACGGGCCATCCAGGACTCCACCCAGCAGTGGAAGTTCCTGCAAGGGAAGCCAGGACAACGGGGTCTCAGCCTCCCCGATCAGGCTCCAGGGAAGGGGCAAATGCTGCCCCGGGGGTGGGCAGGGGGGACCCACCAGATCATGTCCCTGGAGCGCCTGTCCTCCTCCCCGGTCTCGTTGAGGTAGCGGTCAATGACCAGGTTGCCGTTGGTGTCGTGGGCTGAGTTGTAGTTGGTCACCACCCGAGTGGGGACCCCCAGGCACCGCATGACTGCGGGAGCAGGGCAGGGTGAGGTGGGGCCCTGGGGTTACGTGGATGCCGTCCCACAGAGCCCCAGCTTTGCACAGCTCCTGCCCTTCCCTTCCCCCTCGGTGGGGCTTCCCGGGACAGGCCCTGGGACGAGCCAGTTCCCAGTCATGCAGGACCCCATGCGGGCAGCAGCACGCTCCAGCCTCTGACTGCATCCTGCAGCTGCCTCGTGCTGCACGCGGGGCTCCCAGGGTCAGGGGTGGTTGTAACACTGCAGAGGACGCTGCAGGCGGCTGCGAGCCCGGCAATCCCACTGCAGTTTTCTGCTGTTCCTGTCCCCCAGAAAGGACCTCGTGTATCTGTGAGGTCTGAACGCCCGCACACGAGCGCAGCCCCACGAGTGCTCCTTTTGCTCGGAGTGGAACCGTGCGAGTGCGTGCGCACGGCTCGGCAGCAGCAGCCCTGGGGGTTTTCTTCCCTTTTGCCCCGGCCCGGTGCCCCACGGCAGTGAAATCCCCTTGTCTCTGCGGGTTCAGCACTATCGCAACTTGACCTTAAAGCCATTTCCCTCCGCCGCGCCGAGCCTCCAGCCCTCCCCCTCCGCAGGCAGCGCTAATTGCGGAGCCAGAGCCCTCCTTATCTTGTTTTCCCTCCGTTTCCTGACAGCCCAGAGCTGAACTGCAAAGCACCGCTGCAGGCTGACGGCAACCAGCGCCTGCTGCAGCACAGCATCTGCTCTCACCGGTACACGCCACGGCAGCGAACACCCAGCACTGCCCGTACTTGACCGGCTGGCACCCGAAGTTGTTCCACCTCTTGAGAATGTCCACGCTCCCGATCCAGGCCATCGGGCTCATCCCATCCTCATAATGGTTGTCCCAGCGCCCCGCCAGCACCCCCCGGTCCTCGTCGTTACAGTTCACCTGCGGCAGGACAGGAGAGGCTGTGGTGGATGGTGATGGATAAGTGCTGGATGGGTGCTGGGAATGGAGGGGCAGGAGCCGGCTGGTGAGGGGGGAGCCGTGCCCCCCCCAGCTCACACACGCTGTCACCCCATCCTGCAGCCCTGCAAGAGCTCCCTGGGATGCAGGCAGCCATGGTACAAGAGAGTGCAGTGGTGCATTCATCTGCAGCCGCCTGCATCCCGGTGTGCTGGGGATGCACAGGGGATAGGAAGGTGGATGGAGAGGCCAGAACTGGGTTCGCTGAGTGGGGATGGATTTTACAGACACATCCTCCTGCCCGGGAGTCTGGCTGTGTCTGCCACCTGCAGCCGCCAGCGCGGAGCAGAGGCTGCTCCCTGGGTGGTGTGTGCCCACTTCTGCTGATTCTCTCCTCTTAAAAGGCTTTACACACTTATGGGATGCAAGAGCAAGGGAGAGGCTGTGGCGGGACTCACCATGGCGCTCACCACCCTGCCGATGTATGCGGGGTCATTGCGGCGGGAGCAATCCTTGTTCTGGTCCCTCAGGAATTTGGGGTTTGTGTCCAGCAGCTTCAGGCAGATGGACAAGATCTCATCCTCGAACTGGTGCAGAGCAGGGAGAAAAGGTGTGTGAGGTCCCCATGGTGACGGGGGCTCTCCTGCCTCCACGGTGGTGGAGGCTCCGCTGCGAAGCCCAAGGGCAGGGGCTGGATCCTGCTTCCTGCAGCCACCAGGCAGGAATCAGGCATGGACCTGACCTCCAGGAAAACCGATGGTGGTGACTCACGGCCCTTCCCTGACGGATCCCATGAGCACCCCTGGCTCCCAACAGCACAGCTGGAGCTCAGGGAGGTGTCCAGGGCTCCCCTGCACTGGGGCCCAGCAATGGGGGGCTGCAGTCGGGGCGCAGGCGCTGCCTCATTGGCGCTGCCTTATCGGTGCAGCCGGCACTGCGCCCGGAGCGCGTTATCGGGCACCGGCTCCTGGCACAGCTCCGATAGGAGCTGCAGGGACGCTCCCTCGCGCTGCCCGCTCTGAACTCAGCGCGCCCCTCTTGGAAACGAGACCTCGGTTTGCTTGCCCCACGGATGGGCTGGATCCTCCCAGGGCGCTGCCTTTGGGGGGCTCCAGCCCCCACGTTCTGCAGTGCCAGGGATGGTGCTGGGCTTGGCCAGGGGGTCCCGTCCCGCTCACCTGGCCGAAGTTCCAGGGGGTGGAGGTGATGTAGTCGCGGGTGCCCTGGTAGATGAGCCCCTGCTGGGACAGGACGTACTCGCGGCGCTCATCCTCATCCCGCAGGAAAACCGTGTCCTCTGTGGGGGAGCGAGAGATGGGGATAGGGCCCTGCCTCGCGCCCCCCGGCCCCGCGCAGGGTCATCCCCCCCAGGGTTGTGCTGGGCAGTGACTGGGGATGGAGCTGCTGGGAAATGAGGCAACAGGGGCTGGAAATGCTCCCGTCCGAAAACGCTTCTGGAGAATTTCAGTCCAGTTTGATCTGAGGACAGGAAATTGTCATCAGGCCTGTGCTTTCCTGTCCCATTCTTTCGCTTTCTTTCCTCACTTTTGTTTTATGGAGTCGGGTCTTTTCCCAGGGGGGAAACCTCCCTGGTGGGAGAAGTTAGCAATGGGAACCAGGAGCACTGTTTGGGATCGCAGCACAGCCGTTACTGCTGGGAAAACCCCATTTACTGGAAGTGCTTCCAGAACAAAGCCCAGAACGTGCACCCCAGCACCAGCCCTGGGCGAGCGAAGCTTCCTAAAGCCCCTTATCTCTGCGGAGCCAGCTCGGAGCGTTTGGGATGCAGGAAACCGGCCGGGAGAGGTGGGAGCACCGGGCGGCCTCCCGGGGCACAGGAAGGATGTGGATAGATGGAAACCCCGCTGGCTCTTGCCCAGGGCCGTTAAACCTGCAGCTCTGAGCTGCCCTTCTGTCAGGACGCCCCCGTTCCACCGGGTCACTGACACTGGGGAACACCCAGTGCTGGTCCCTGAGCACACAGCGGGGGCTCCACCCGGGGGTGGTGGGGCCAGGACAAGTGAGGGCAATTAGGAGCAATTAGGGCAATGAGGCTTTTCTTCCGCCCACCCACCCAGGAGCTGCTGCCGGCGCCTGCTCAGGGCTTGGTATCAGCACTGCAGAGGTGAGTTCCTGCGGGGCACTGGGGCTGCTGGGATGCGGCGTTGGGTGTTTGGGTGCTGGCAAAGGGGCTGCACGGGTCCTGGGGTGGGGGACGGGGCTCAAGGCCCCCGACCTGCTGCAGGGACCACGTGGAGGTTGAAGCAAAGTGCGGGTTTCTGCTTGGACCCGAGCTCAGGGCAGGGCTGTTGGTCTGCAGCAGTGGAAGGTGCACAGGGATGCTCATGTGGGAACCTCCAGCATCGGAGGTGACGCCTCACCTGGGTGCCAGGGGTTAAAGAGCAGCACAAAGTCCCCAAGGATGTAGCTGGAGCCCTGGTACCCTGTGGAGGCCTCCAGGGTCAGGCTGTAGCGGCCGACGCGGGCACTGGTGGGGGAGCAGAGAGAGACCGAGAGGGAATCCTCGTCCTGCTGCTGCATCACGGCGCTCCAGCCCGATTCCTCCGGGAAGTCGGTCATGGCAAAGTGGGACCTGGTTCCCGACGTCTCGATGGGGCAGGGTCCTGCCAGGAAAGCACAATGTCAGCTCTCCCGGTGCTCCAGGGGCCCTGGGAGCCCTGCACCATGCGTGCTGCACAAGGGGACCCACCCCACAAGCACCCCATGATACTGCCGTGCCCTCTCCAGCCTGTGGTGCCTGCCCTGACGTGTGCTCTGGAGCCGGGCACGTTTGCTGCTCGGTTTGTCAGGAACTGGGGCGCGGGCAGCCCGGCCGTGGGAAGCTCTTGTGTGTCCCTTGCTGTTTGGGAAGGGACAGAGCAAGGGCCTCTCCCCACGGGTGCTCCAGGGCCAGAGAGCACAGCCCCTGGTGCTCAGCGGGGAGCTGCCAGCTCCCTGTGCCCGTGCATTCCGCTCCTGCCGCACCCCCGGGCCCAACCCCCGAGCCCGTCCGTGGGGTGCTCTCGGCAGGGGCCCCGCTCCGTGCGCACCGCCTCAGGCGTTGCTGCAGACGTGGGGATTACATCAGTGTCCGGCGCTGGAGGGAGCCGAGGACAGCGCGATCCCTGCGCCCGTCCAAGCCACCTGCGCCCCGCCGGCTCCAAGCCCTGCTCCGGGGCTGGCCCCGGCCCCGGCCCCGGCCAAGCGCGGCTCCCGGCGGTGCCGGTGCGCGGGCAGAGCCGGCCGGGGCCGCGGCGCTGCTGCTCCCCTCGCCCGGGCAGACACGGGGCTGGTCCCCTGCCAGCCCTGGCCGCAGCGTGGGCCGGGCGCCAGCGAGGCACCAAAAATACTGATGAACTCATGAGTGACACAGTTTCTCCTTCTGGGGAGGCCGAGTTGAGCAAACCCCGTCCTTAGAGCAAGGGCCAGTCTGGAGCCGTCATGGGGATGGGCAGCCATGGAGACCTGCCTCCTCCTCCTCCTCTTCCTCCCCCTGGCTCCCCCCTCCCTGCCTGCAAAGCCAGCAGCGTCCCTGCGGGGCCCCAAGAGCCTGAGCAGGGCTCTTCAAGCACCGCTTTAGAAATACGGGCTCTGTTCTTGCACGGAGCTCTTCCTCTCTTTGCTGTGGGAGGTGGCACTTGGCGTAGTGGCATCACTGTCTGGGGGGGGGGGGGGGCAGGCCTGGCAGCCCCTGACCCAACGGGCCTGTGGGTCTGGCATGGGATGGGATGTGCTGGGATCACCTCCGGTGTGGCACCATGCACCTGTGTGAGAGCCAAAGCACCTTTGCCCCCGTTGCACAGCAGAGCTTCCCACTTGCAAAACCAGCTTGGGACTGCCTGGGATGCAGCACGACCTTGTCACAGTGCAGAGAGCCCTGCATGGCTGCTCTGGCACTGGAGGCAACAGGGAGCTGCTGGTTTAGGTTCAGGTTCATGTCTGTCACCCCATGGTGGGACTGGAGTGAGGAAACCCAGGAGCAGTTTCACTTTGCGTTCTGGCCTGGCTGCAGCCCCAAAATAACTATTACCCAAGGAAGAGTTTCATCTCCCCTGTGCCCTGAGCTGGCGGAGGCCAAGCCCCTGCCCACTGGTTGTGCCCAGCTCTGGCCACAGGAGCAGTCCCAAATGTCACTGCTGCCACTGGGGCTGCAGCAGGAGAAGCCCCTAAAGTGGGGCCATAGGGAGCCACTGGATGCTGCTCCTGGGTACCAGCTCTAGCACCACTCGGGGGCTGCAGCAAGGCCAGGTGCTTGGGGGGCTCAGTGGGAACATTTCCATACTCCAGGTTTTCTGTTTCCTGAGCAGACTGGTCTGGGGATGTCTGAGTGATGGGGGCCGGGGCTGCTGTGTCAGGAGACCCTCAGCAAAACTCCTGTTCCTGAAAAGATTTGCTTTTGCTGGTGTTTCTCAGCAGGGTGAGAGATGTGGTGCAGCCTTGCGCCTGGCTTGGCCACGGGGAGAGGAGGCTTTTTGGTGTATGTATTGCTTCCCTTCAGCTGCCTTGGTACAAAAGCCATGCTCAGCACTGGGCTGGGATGGGGGGACAGGGGCTGTGAGATGGGGCAGGTGCCCCCGTGCAGCGCTGTGATCCCGGGGCAGCTCGCTCGGGGCATGGTGCCACTCACCTGTCTCCACATTGAAGGCCAGTTTGTCCACCCCGTCCTCATAAGCCCTGCCCGAGAAGCGCAGGGTGATGGTGAAGGGCTGCCCGCGCCGCACCACCAGCTGCTGCCCGCACATCTCCGCCGTGCGGTGCTCCTGCCTGTTGCGCTCGCTCTGCAGGTCCCACGTCTCCAGCACCAGATCTGCAAAGGCAGCAGCAGGTTCAGATCCTCCCTGTGCCCGGTGCTGGCAGACAGGATCGCTATGGCCCCCTACCCCGGGGTTCGGGCCTTGGTGCGGGGGTTTGGAGCTGCCCTCCCAGCTGAGTTCTGGGCTCTATTTCTTGCCCCACGGTGCTGCCCTCCACAGTATCACCCCCTAGGATGGGCTCCGTGTGCTGCCCGAGCTGTTCCAGCTCTGTGGCTCCCCGCATCCTGCACTGGAGCAAAGCCCCCAAACCAAATGAGAGCTGCTGAGATGGAAAATGCCAGGGATGCTTCTGATAGCCCTCTGGCAGCGTGCCCTGTTACTGCCCTGTTACTGCTGTTCCTGCTCTATTTGCTGCTGACCAAGTGGCGAGACCGGCTGTAAATCCGGTGGCAAGGAGGGTGTTTGATTGCCGGTCCCAGCGCTCTGCCTCCCAGCCCTGCACGCCGGAGCGGCTGCCAGCCGCGTCCCACCGCCCCAGGCGCTGTGATGCTGTTCATTGTCACTCAGGACCCGTGGCCCCGGGAGGCTCTGCCGGCAGACGGGTTCGTTGCCAGGATAAGCAGAAGCGGTCAGCGCAGGGCACACGGGGGGCTCGGTGCTGACCGTGGGCGATGCTCAGCTCATCGTCCCCGAGCCATGGCTTTCCCTGGCTGAGCCTTTCCCGGTGCCAGCAGTGGTGGTCCCTGAGCCCTCCTCAGGCCACTGCCAGATGGAAACAGCTGCCCTGGCATCACTGTTCCAGAGCTAAATGAAAGCCCTGCTCCAGCTCCCCATGCATGGGGAACCCGCAGTGTGCAGCCGGGCCCATCACCAGTCCCCACTGCACTGTGAGAGCTGCTGTGACAGTGGGACTGGCCATAAATAAGGGCAAGGTCCCTCCAGCCGGTCCATAGGGACCCTGGAGTAGGGACATAGCACAGGGAGTTCCCTTCTCTTGGTAGGCAGAAGCAGGACTGTGCTACTACTGCACATGAGCTATGCGAGCATAAACCTCACTGACAGCCAAGCGTGCTGCAATGAGTGTGGTCAGAGAGCGGGACCGGGGCTCCTCCTCGTCCCAGGGTTATCGTCCCGAGTGGATTCAGCAAAGAGCAGATTTTAAAGTGCAGGTGCCTCCTCCCAAACTGATCCGTGCCGGGATGCGGGCGTGCAGGGGGCAGAGGGGCCCCGGGGACCCCAGACAGGGCTGGGCATCGGGGCAGGGCGATGCCGTCTCGCCCGAGGGCTACATGCCCACCGGTGTCACTCAGCCGTGTCCTGGAGCTTCGGAGGCGGCTCTGGGAGGCCGGGGAGTGCCTCTGCCCCTCGCACCAGCTCCGGAAACCCGCCCTCCTGGAGGTATTTGTGGGACAGCAGCGCTACTTCTGAGCCTCCAGAAACCCTCCTTAAACCAGGGTGGGACGTGGCACACGTCCCCGCTCCCGCTGCCCCCCTCGGCTCCGTTAGCACTGAAAGCTTTAAATAGCACCAAAGTTCATTGTGCAAATACCGCCGGCGCTCTGGAGCTGCGCAGGGGAGGGAGGGACTGGAGCAGACCCTGCACAAACCCGGGCTTGTCCGGTTGAGTCCCGTTCCCTCTCCCCTTTCGCTCCAGCTGGGAGTTCAGTGCTTCACGGCTGAAGGTGCCAGCGGGAAACCTGCGAGGAGGGGGGAGCGTCCCTCTCACCTTCGGCCATGGTGTCCCGGTGCTGGTCTCAGTGATAGTCCCGGTGCTGGTGCTGGTGCGAGTCCTGGTCCCGGTGCTGGTGCGAGTCCTGGTCCCGGTGCTGATCGCGTTCCCAGCGCTGGTCCCGGTGCCCCTCCGCGCCCTGCCCGGCGCTCGCTCCCTTTATACGCGGCGGCCGCGCACACCCCCGCGGCCGGGACGGCGGAGGGCAGAAGGGAAAACAAGGTTTCCAGGAAACGCCGTGCGTGGGTCCCACCTATTCAAACCACCCAAGCGCCCGGTTCCTGCCTCCCCCCTCCCCAGGGCGCAGCCCCTCGCCGCCGCCCCCGGGCCGGGCTGGACCCGCTGCCGGCGGAGAGGAGGGGAAAACGAGCGGAGGGAGGAGAGGGGCTGCGCCGTTCGCACCGAGGTGCCAGAGCTTGGGGAATGTTTTCTCCTTATAAAGTTTCCTTCCCTCCGTGCCTTATCTCCATACCCGGCCATTTCTGGCACGGATACAGCTGCTCGGGATTGCAGCGGCGTCCCTCTTCCCGTAAACGCATCCCTAAAAGACGCAGTGGCCAGAGGGAAGCGTGCTGCAAACCTTGCTGTTGCTCCAGGGCCCGGTGCTGTGGGGCGGTGAGCGGGGAGCAGGGGCTGATGCTTCCCCCAGCAGCTCTCACCCCCCGCATCAGCCACGGGTCTCTGGCCCCATGGAACCACCAGGGGTACCCCCTGGGACCGCCTGCCTTGGCCTGTCCCTCCCTGTGCCCCCCAAGGGTGACCTGACATGCGTGGGTCTGCCCAGCAGGGGCAGAGACCCCACACCTCCATGGGTGCAGTCACAGCAAGGTCTGAGCGTGCTGAGAGCAGACACCCAAGAGAAGCCCCATGCGCTGGGCACTCCCGGTGTGGGTCATGCTATGGGGGCACATGGCTGATTTTGCAGCAGTGCTGCCCTGTTATGGCAGGGGGGCTCTGGAAGGGCAGCATCTCTTGGGAAGGAGCTGAGCTGATGCCGGTGCCGCAGCCATGGCCGGGAGCTGCTCCTGCATCACCACCTGTGGGGGAGGCTGGAGCCAGTGCAGCAAAACCCCACTGGGGGCAAGCTTGGGGCAGCTGGTGGTAACGCAGAAGCTGTCCATGCACTGCTCCACCGTGCTGGGCACCAGGGGCACAGGCGTCCCCTGCCCTGCCGGGGCCGAGGGAGGGCTGGGGGCCGTGGATCCCCCAGCCCCACCAGCAGCTGGTTCTGCCAGCCCCGAGCTGGCCTCGCTCCCAGCACTGCTTCCCGAGTACAGGAGCCTTTGTGGTGATGTGCTGCTGTGTTCGGGCTCACACTGGAGGGTGCAGGGTCTGGCTCTGCCTGTACAAGCCCGTGCTTCCTTACCCAGTGTGACACTTGGATGTGCTTGGTGTGCACACTTGGCCTTGTGGCCCAGACGGGATGTGTTTAATCGGTAACGCGCAGCACGCGGTCCAAAATGGCACCGGCTGCTGCAGAGCCATTGCGAGGAGGCTCTTCCCACTCGCATCAGCAGCAGGAGCGGTTCGTTGCTGTGAGGGGTGTTGGGGTGTTTGGGACCATGTGAGTCGGGTGCTGGTGCTGCTCAGCCTGCAGGGACTCACTTCTGTTGTTTTCTGGCCAAGCACAGAGTGGAAACAACCGTCTGTCCCTGCTCCAGCATCCTGTCAGGAGAGGCAGGGGCTGAGTGCCCGGCTGTCCCCGGGGGTATCCCAGCACCTCAGCGAGGGGAAGCCTCCCTTGTTTCCAGTTTTAGTGTCCACTACCTATGCAGACGCATCTGTCTGCTCAGGCCCTGGGAAATGCTGCCCACGGATGGCCAGCCACACCGGCGGTGCTATTTTTACTCTCCCCAGTAGGACAGGGCTGCATTAAGAGGGTGTTTGTGCTGCTGGATGCCCAAAATACCTCATTTGCTCAAGGTGCCGGGCCGAGGACTGCGCCTCCCCTCGCACCCACCCCGTCCTGGAGCCGCTTCAAAGCGCTGGCTTTGCCCCCCCGGCCCCGCGCGGCAGAGCCCGTGTTTGCTTTGCTGGGTGTGTGCCGGGAGCCGGCAGCGCCCGCACGTCCTGACTCAGGCTCTTGTGCCGGCAGATAAACAGCGCTCAGCGGGGACAGAGTCTTCCCTGTCACCGGCGTCCGAGCCGCCCGCTGCCGGCGCTGCTCCCGCCCCGGAGTGCTCCGAGGGCATGGACGGGGGAGCCGGGTGCTCCTCACCTTGCACACAGCCCTCGGCAGCTGCAGTCCTCGGTGGGGACCCCGGCGTTATCCCACCCCTGAACTGCTGGGTGCTGGGGATGGATCCGGAATGGGGCCAGCAGGGCTGGGCCGGGACCCCGGGGAAAGGTTAAAGGGTGAGAAAGACATTTCTGCCCATGATGATGGGGCCGGTGGGAGCGTTCGTGGCTGACCACAGGGATCCTGCACGTGGGATGCGGCAGTGACCCCTCCCGCACCGGAGCTTGGAGGAGCTCTGCTCTGTGAGCATGGAAAATACTGCACAGCCCTGGGGTAAACCTGAGCTGCTCGTACCTGGAGGGACCGACCGAGGGCGGTGGTGGCAGACAGGGTCTGTGAGGACACCGCACGTGGAGCGAGGAGCTTTTCCTATGGGAGGAGTGGCTTTTCCAAAGAGAAGCAGATGGCTTTCCCAGCTGGCCCCACAGCCGGGTCCAGGCAGCCCGGTGTGCTCCTGTGCTGCAGTCTGGTGGAAGTGTCCCGGCGTGGTTGCAGCATCCTCTGCTCACAAGGAGGGATGTGCTGGTGGTGGCAGATGCTGGCTCATGGCACTGGCTCATGGCACTCGGCATGCACCAAAACAGGGGCTGCTCCTGAGAAATGGCCAGAGCCAAGGAGCTGAACCAGCATCACCCAGAGGGGCAGAGGCCAATAACCAGGTTGTGGGGACAGCCCTGGGGCAAGGTGCTTCTGAGCGGAGCTGAGGAGGAATTTGTTACACCCCGTCCTTGTTCTTGGGCCAAGTCTGTGCTTTTATGCAAGAGAACCACAACCCCCTCCCGTGTCTCATGATAAATCCTTTCCTGAGAGCTGGGGCAGGATTTTCCCACTGCCCTGGTCCAGGCATGAGGCAGCCCCATCCCACAGCCCCAGGGCAAAGGTACCTGTGGGCAGCAGCAGTGATGCGACCAGAGACGAGTGCCAGTGGCCCCAGGGTGGGTGTGAGGCCTGTCCCTTGCTGGGCACAGGAGGGTGCTGCCAGGGGAGCTGTGAGCAGGGATAAGGCGCTTGGCAGCCTGAGCGGGTTGAACCTGGCGTGAGCTGAATTCCAGTCTCCCGGTGCCATTTCCCAGCAGTTTTCTGGACCCCACCCAGCTCCCCTGCTCCCGTTGTGCCGGTTCCACCGCCCGGCTGCGGACAGGCTCCGGTGGGTGTCGTGGGAGGGAAACCAGAGGGGTCTGCGCTTCCCAGCATGGTGCATCGCGTGCGCGGGTTGCTGGGCGAGCGCACGGGTCCGGATGTCAGTGCCTGAGGCTGTGATTCCCACAGGGCTCACACGCGAGGGATGCGCTTCCCGTGGTCCCCGCCTGTCCTCTCAGCGCCGTCACACTGGTGTTTTCCAGCAGTCCCTCAGGATGGGGCAGAGCTGGGGTTCAGCCCTGCCTGCCTCGGAGCACACTGCCCTTACCATCCACCCTTGGAGCTCGACCCCTTGGCGTTACCTTTCACCCTTCCTGTTTTCCCAAAGGAAAACCAGTTCCAAAGCATTGCTCCTTTCTTCGGGGGTTCATTTCTTATGGCCACCCCGCAGCTCCCCAGGAGCTTGATGATGGCTGAGACCTGAGTTTGCTCTGTTAGAACAGGAGCTTGGAGGTAAGGAAGCTGCTTTGGGACACCTGTGCCTGCAGCTGCTTCCAGCCCCCTGGTGAAGCCAAGGATGTTGCTTCATGTTGTGGCTGTTCAGCCTCTTGCCCCAAGGGCTCCCTCTGTTTACCTGCTGGAACCCGGTGTCCCGGTCACCCCCGGGAGGGCAGATCCAGGCACGATGGTGTTTCCTCTGCGCCGGGGCCAAGCCTTCATCCTGCACTTTGAAGCGCCCGTGGCTGTTTGCGGCTGAGCCCCGTGCCAGGAGCTGTCATCACGGGAAGGGGCCCGTGGCAGCTCCACTGGCACCAGAGCCGATGGGGGCCCTGACGGGGGGTTCATGTCCTGTTCGTGGTTGTTCCTGTGCCACCCATCACCTGTGCCAGTCTCCTCACCCGGGTGAGGGCAGGGCCACGGCTCTGGCTGGGAGCGTGGCTGCCCCAGTGCCTCTTGTCCAGCCCATTTCTTCCTTCCCCTTCCCTCCATGTCACTGTGGTTGATCTCTGTCTCTCCTGCCCCCACAGTCTGGAGGGCAGGGCTTGATGGGAACTTGGCAGTGAGGAGGAGGATGAAGAGGAAGCAGAAGACAGTGGTCTTCCAGTAAAGAGAGCTTACAAGAGGCCTGGAGAGGGGTTTTGGACAACAGCAGGTAAGGACAGGCCAAGGGGAATGGCTTTAACCTGCCTGAGGGGAGACTGAGCTGAGCTCTGAGGCAGAAGCTCTTCCCTGTGAGGGTGCTGAGGCGCTGGCACAGGGTGCCCAGAGAAGCTGTGGCTGCCCCATCCCTGGCAGTGCTCAAGGCCAGGTTGGACACAGGGGCTTGGAGCAAACTGCTCCAGTGGAAGGGGTCCCTGCCTGTGGCAGGGGTTGGAGCTGGAGGAGCTTTAAGGTCCCTTCCAACCCAAACCACTCTGGTTCTGTGAGTTGCCAACGATGGACAGAGCTGCCTGCTCAGTGCTGCGGGGGAAAGCTGCCCTTGAGAACAGGGGGACAGTGCCCGGAGCTGGGGTCCTCCCCAGACCCACAGCCCATCCCTGGCTCCAGGCAGCGTTTGGCATCTTCTGCATTGATCAGTTATTGCCTCTTTTCCTTTGGAAGGAAGCCTTTCCTGGGCATTGCAGAGCCCGTCGAGGGGCTGGACTGGCTGCGGTTCCCCTGACATAACTCCAGCACTTGCCTTTCCTGAAAGGCTACAGCTTAATTGGGCAGACCCGGAGCCATAAATTACGTGCTGAGGGACCAGCAATTGTGCAATATTGTTGCAAAACCCCTTTTTGGTGGGAGGCATCGGCTGTGGTGTGGGGCAGCCAAGGGCTCCTCCAGGAAACGCTTCACCCTCCAGCGAGGGGCCGGAAATTCTCCTTCTGTTATCAGATAATCTCAGGATTTGCAAAATATCCTTTTTTTTTTTTTCTTTTGGAAGAAGACCAGGAAAGTCATTGCTTTAGTCAGAAAATCTGAATTCCATCTGGAATTCCATGCTGGAAGATGATTGTTTCTCCATGGCAAAGTGCTGTTCCTCCTTTCCTAGAAACCGAAAAAGTCCCAACTTTTCCTTTCCAAAGCTCTCCTGGCTATTTAAACACAGGTCAAATGAAGGGTGGTGAGCACCCCCTTCATTTCAGTGTGGAAGCTAAAGCAGACTTTGCTTGCCCCAGTTAAGAGGCAGCTTCCCAACACAGCTGTCGAGCCCAAGGCTCAGCCCCGGCCACTTTTACCCTTCACAGGTTTGGGTCATTTCAGCCTCTGACCTTGTATCACCACTGGAAACGGCACAGGAGAATGGCAAAGCATAAACCGTCCTCTGGGGCACTGGAGCTGTTATTCCTAGAAACAGGCAAAGCACTTTGGAATCAATGACATTTTACTCATGGCCGCTGGAGAGGTTTCATCTCCTGAATGATAGGATGGGATAAACGCGATCCCGATCCGGCTGGCACCAGCAGCTCTGTTCGCAGCCTGGCTGGACGGCTCCTGAAGGAATTAGAATAATCAATCCCCCAAATGACAAAAGTATTGATTAGCACTTTAGCCTCTTCCCAGCCTGGCAGCGCTGTGACTCCAGGAGCATCCAGAGCCATGAAAGGCAGCCTCAGCTGTGGATGGGGATGCTCAGCCAGTGACAGCGCAGCCAGGGGTTTGTATGCAATGATGGCAATACTGTTCTCATCCCTCTTCCTTGCTCTTGTTCAATGTGCACAGTGGTTCATTTTTGATACCTATTTAGAATCCTAGAACCATGGATGGTTTGGGTTGGAAGGGACCTTAAAGCTCCTCCAGCTCCAACCCCTGCCACGGGCAGGGACCCCTTCCACTGGAGCAGCTTGCTCCAAGCCCCTGTGTCCAGCCTGGCCTTGAACACCCTTTGAACTCCCTGGACATGGCAGGAGCAGCGGGAGGGATGCTCCCCGTCCTGGTGCTGAGCAAGCTGATGCAGCTCCTCAGCAGCATGGTCAGCCTTTTCCCAGGGACATGAGTTAACATGGACGATGTGTCCAGCCCGCGCGGCACCGCCACAGACCCCGGCTGGGATGTGTGTGCTGTGCTGGTCGCAGGGCTGAGCTCAGCCCCTAACACGGCCTTCCAAAGCCAAGAGTTTGTGAAATGCCAGAAGAGAGTTGGTGTCCAAAGAGGAATTTGGAGGTGTGCTGCTGCTTCAGCGTGCTGCAGAGGCGAGAGTGTAATGGGATGATAGAGCACACCAGCTGCTGGAAGAGCAGAAAATGGAGGCAACTGCCAGGCTGGGATTTAAATGCTTTTGGAGGTAGAACAGACTTGCAGTCTTGCAGTGAGCTGGGTGCCATCCAGATGGGCACGGATTTCACCAGTGTGTGTGGGGATGGGGAGCAGGGACATGTGGATGGATGGAGTGGGGATGGGAGCAGTGATGCTCGGGTGGATGGCATGGGACTCAGACACTGGGATTTCAGTCAAGCAGTGATAGAAGTGCTGCCAGGGAAACTGGGGCTTGTGCTGGAGCAGGTTTGAAAACTGTAAGGAGCAAAGAGCAGAGTGAGTAGGACTGGGAGAAGTGAGGGGCAGGAGGTCCCCAGCCTGGGGAGCCGCTGGGATCAGCCTTCATTAATACTGTGCTAATGACCTGGGCAGGAGCACAGGCTCGGGGGTGCTGGGACCGCAGCCTCCGAGGGGAGCTCAGTGGGGCTTGGCCTGGAGATTTGGCACAAACAAGGCTGAGGGGGGTATGAGTGATGCTCATGAGCGCTGGGATGGGCAAGTGCCCTTTGCCGAGGAGCAGCATCACACAGGGCCGCGAGCCATGACCGTGCCGTGCCTGGGAGGAGGGGAGTGTTTTCTGCAGTGGCCTTTGCAGGAGATGCTGCTGCTTCTCCAGTGTCCCTCGATTAGCTCATGGTGAGCTGCCGGCGGGGGGTGGCGCCGTGCCCTGGCCTGCACCGCCTGTCCCCATCCCAGCATCCCAGCCCAAACAGGCGGGATGCGCCGGGGGGCTGGGATCCCCGGGGACCTGGGGCTGGTTTGGATGGTGATGGATCGATGAAGTCGCTCCCAGCCCAGCCAGGTCCCCCGAGGCTTTGGGACAGCGCGTTCCCAGTGAGTGGGGAGGCTGGGCAGGAGACACCACCCTCGCGTGTACTGGGGAGGGGGTAGGATGGGAGTGAGAACGGGAGACGGAGGCATTTAACCCCCATTAAACCCCCATTTAACCCCCCTTCAACCCCCAGGCAGGGCCTGGATGAGCCAGCAGCGGTGTGAGCAGGAGCATCCAGCCGGCAGCAGGATGCTGGCAGCAGAGCCGGGCTGCGGGCAGAGCTGTGCGGCGGCACCGGGAGGCTTTGCCATGGCACTGGCTGCTGTTGGCCCTGGAGCCTGGGCGAGCAGCCCAGTGCCTGGCTCTCTGCAGGACACAAGGACCACAGCGGGTGCTTCTCTTCGGGTTTATTAGCGTTAATATCGTTAGTCCCATGTCAACGAGAGCACACGCACAAAATGCCTGTTGCTGTCACCTGGCCAGGGCTGCAGCAGCGGCGCAGGGACAGGCAAACTGCCCGGCAGAGCGTGGTGGGATCAGTGCACCCCAGCCCACGTCTGTGCTCCCCATGGATGCTCCAAGCCTGGCTCCTGCCTGCGGGGAACCGCTGTTCCAGGAACTGCTTGTAGGGATAAGTGCACTTTAGGTGAGGGTTACTACACAGCTATTAGAGTATTAACAGACCTCGTAGCCATGAAGTCAGTGCTGCACCACGGTGGGGTGAGAAAAAGGACAGGAAACTGAAGGATGCTGGAGCAGCAGCAGACCCCACCTCCGAGCATGGGATGTCCCATCCAGCTGGTGATGGATACCTCAACCACTGCGCAGAAACAGCCCTGACTGGGACTGCTTACTTGGCATTTGCTTTAGCTGGACTCTCGGTGTGGTGGTTCTCCAGGTAAATGATCTGGGAGGGCTTTTCGGGGGGGCAACGTGGTCTTGGGCTCTGCAGGTCCCAGGACAAGGCCAGGCTCGGTGCCGGGGCGTCCTCGGTGGAGTTCTGCGAGTCGGAGTCTTCAGAGGAGAAGCTGCTCTGGCTGGAAACCTGGAAGTATTCTGCCCGCTTATGGGCGGATGGACCACGTGTGACAGCCCCGGGGGGCACGGCCGCGGGACACGGAGGGTCGGTGCCTGGAAGACGCGCCCGGGCCGGCGCGGTGAGGGGATGTCTCTGGAGGGCCCGGCTGCTGTGGGTGAGTCCTGCAGCGCCCGGGCAGGCTCCGCTCTCGGGTTTGGGGAGGGAGGTGTTGGCAGAGGCGCAGTGGTGAGAGGCAGGATCACCCTCCGGCCCCTGATGGCCGTGGGGCTGCGGGGAACTTGGCTCCGCAGCCAGTGAGGGGCTGGGAGCGCTGCTGGCCCGGGGCTGTCCTGTCCCGGCACCGGCCTCTGGTTGCTCCCCTGGCACCGCTGGCTCAGGAGCTCCCTCGCAAGGGGCAGCAGACCCCGAGCCGGGGCAGCTGAAGGAGCCTCCGTGCCCCTCGGCCTCAGCTCCCCAGGCCTCCTGCAGCTCTGCCAGCATCTCCTCCAGGACCTGCCGCGTCTCCTGGTACCGGTGCCGTGCCTCGGTCCAGGCTGCCAGCGCGGGGCTGCTCCGCATCCTGCGCACCTGAGCCTTCATCTCCTGCAGCTTCTCCAGGGCGAACTCCACCAACAGCTTCTGGAAGGAGCTCTGCAGGCCCTGCAGCGCCCGGCCCTCCTCGCGCTTCCCCCGCCCCGGGCACTGCCCGCAGCCCAGCTTCAGCCCCCTGATCTGGAACAGAAGGGAAGTGTGGCCATGCCCGGGCTGCGCCACGGCGCCGGCTCCCCCCGGAGCAGAGCCCGAGCTCCCACCTTGCTGGAGAAGCATCCGAGGTCCCGCAGCAGCTCCCGCTCCGCCTGGCGCCGTTCCACCTGCCTGTGGAAGCTCGTCAGCTTCGTCCGGAAAAGGGCCACGGCCGCCTGGAAGAGGTCTGCCTCTGGGAAAGCTGCGCCTTGGACCTCAGCTGCCTCCTGACACAGCACCAGGCCGTGCCGGTACTGAGCCTGCAGGGACAGGAGGAAAGAGCAAGCTCCATGTTCGGGAACGGCACTGACCCCACGATGGGATGGGCGAGCAGGATATGGTGAAGATCATTTGGTGGCACGACCAGGGCCGCACTGCAAACGTTTGTGGGCGAGAAGAAGCAAATAGAACCAGGCTCTCCAAAGCTCTGCTCTGTCCTGAGCGGAGCTCTGAGCTCTGTCCTTGAGCCTGAGCTCTGCTAGCCTCAGAATGCTCCAAGTGCATCGCCCTGTCCCGAGTGGAGTCACTTTGCCTCATCCTCCCTGCGGTGCATGCAGCCAGTGGGCTATGGGATGAACAAAAGCCTGGCACCACATTATCTGCTGTCTGATGGACACCCAGGCTCTGCGAGACGAAGGGGGCTGTGAAGGACAGAGCACAGCAGGGGCTGGGGACAGCAACCCCAGCCCAAAGCGCAACCAGGAGCCACACAGCTTCCCTCTCACTGGAACAAGGCTGCCCAAAGACCCTGGTAAAGTGGGGCCTGAAGACTGCAGCTTGACCTCCACCCGGCCAGCCTGGGCACAGCCGCGATTGCCAGAGCTGGGGGATTTGGGCTGATCCTATCCAGCTTTGTTACGACATTCAAATGTTTCTAATTTGGTGATGTCTGCCCAGCACCAGGCAGGGCCCGGAGCTGCCCCAGGGACTCGTGTTACAGAAAACCCTCTCGAACATACTGTTGCCTGGGCGAGGAACTCGTTGAACTGCTCGTCAGACCCCAGGAAGCTCTCGGGGCTCCACTCCTCAGCACCCATCTCCTGCAGCCGTGCCGCTGCCTCCCCGTCCAGCCACAGCCCCAGCTGCAAGAGAGAGCGGGGTCAGCAGCACCTCCCCTTCCTTCCCCACCGGAGCATCCCGCCCCGCTCGCCTCTAGTGAAAATCAAAGCTCGGGCAATCCTGTTGCTCTCCGGGCTTCCTTCACCAGCAAACCCCAGGGAAACGCGCCTGAAGTGCTCAGCTGCGGGAGCACCGCAGAGGACAATGCATCCCGCTGCACCCAGAGCAGGACCACCTCACCTTGCTGAACTCAGCCTCCAGCTCCCGCACCTTCCGGAGGAACTCCAGGCGCTCCAGGGAGCTGTTGGACTGGAACACCAGGTCATGAAGCTCTTCCTCCAGCTGATTGTACAGCGCCTCGGCCGACTCCATGCTGGTCCTGGTGGTTGGGGACGAGGGGGGCCATCAGTGCTGGGTGCTGCCAGGCGAGCTGCGGCAGCTCCCGGTGGGCAGGACTGGATGGGGCAGCGCCCGGGAGCGGGCATGTGGCCATGCGGAAAGCGGGGATCAGATGTGCAATGACCCAGCACGTGCAGATGGAGAGATGCGGGCAGGTGCCTGCGTTGGGAGCCAACCATGGATCTCCTGCCACGCATATCCCTGGAGCCCACCTAGGACGTGAGGACACTCCCAGCTGTGTGCTGGGCAGCATCTCCAGCGCCGCACGCCAGGAGCACCTTTCGCGTGCCGACATCTCCCCATCCACGGAGCAAGGTGAAGGTTGGGGAACGTGGGACGGGAAAGCGTTGGCTTCCCGTGCCCCCGGGGAGAGGAGGGAGCAGGAGCACGGGATTCACGCTGCCGGCATGGACGGGCTGCGGGCGCGAGCGGCACCGCCGGGGCCGGGCCCCATCTAGCGGCTGTGCCTGAGAGCAGCCCGCGGGAGCCGCTGCGGGCCCCGACACGAGCCTGCAGGGCAGGAGGGAGCCCGGGCGTGCTGGGAGGAAGCCGGAGCTCCTGCGGACACGGGGTTCCTGCGGCGGTGGCTCTGCAGCCAGGAGGCAGCCGGGGGTCCCCGGTGCTGGCCGCTCTCCGAGGTGAACCCATCCCGTCCTACCTGACGTGGGCCGAGGTGCGGAGCCGGGCGGCCTCCCTGCGCAGCCTGGCCAGCACGGCCCCCCCCTCGCGCTGCACCCACACCAGCGGCGCATCGCTCAGCACCCTCCGCATCAGCTCCCGGTGCCTCCCGATGCAGGCGCCCGCATCCTGCAAGGGAAGGTTGGGCACGCTCTCACCTGGGGTGCAGCAGCTCCCATCGCATGCAGGGACCAGCCAAGGGGGCAGGGACAGCCCCATGGCTGGTCAGGGAGCGGCTGCACCGAGTTTTGAGCAACCGTGGTGAAATGTGGCTCTGTTGGACTACAGATGGGCACTGCAACCTGCAGTGCTGCATCCCGCCGTTACCTGCGTCCCCTCCTTTACCTGTGTCACCACCAGCGTGTTGCCACTCTGCAGCTCCTGGATGCAGCTCCGCAGCAGCTCCGATGCCCGCCGGAGGCTGGCCGTGAAGGGATGCAGTTTCTGTGGGTGGACACACAGCAGGTCAGTGGGGTGGGCAGGGGGGCAGGAGGGCAGCCTGCCTGTGAGGAGGAGAAGGAGCGGTGCCAGGCCAGAGCAGGGAATGCCGTGGGGCACTGGGTTAAATCTGAGGAAGGGAGCGTGGAGGTGGATGGGCAGTTGCAGGCAGGAGCAGGCAGGAGGGGGCTGCCCTCCTGCACTCAGAGCTCTCTCCTGGGCTTTCCCATTGATTTTCGGGGATGTGCGACATGGAAGCGGTGGCGGGGGTGAGAGGTGGGGAGGAGAGGTGGGGAAAGGGGCACTGCAGGGAGGTGAGGCTGTGGCTCATGGCGTGGAAACAGACACCTGGAAGAACTGCACCCACTCGCCGTGGCTGTAGGGGAAGGCACCGTCCAGCTCCGGTGTCAGCTGGGAGCTGTCGACGAAGCGGCCCAGAGCCTTCAGCGACGGCAGCGACTCCACCTGCGGGCACGGGGCGGGTGAGCGCTGCGGGACCGACACAGGGACACCCCCAGGGAGAGCCTGGAGCAGGGGCACAGCCCCTCCTGCCCTGAGCACCCTGTCCTGGTAACCAGCGGGTTGGCCCTGGGAGCACCACGTGTGACAGCTCCACTCGGAGCATCCCCCGGCCTCCCCATCGTGTTTGAATGCACGGGAGATCACTGGACCACAATGACCTGCCACGACAGCGCAGCTAGGTGATCACTAATATTGCACATTAACCCGAGCAGCACGAAAGGAATAAACCCAAGTTTAGGTTTATTATCCCAGTGCCCGTGTCCAGGCGCTGGAGGTAACAGGGAAGGCGCTGGCTGCCCTGGGACAGCTTTTGCCTGCTGCAAGCCCAGGGACCCCCATGGAGGGACAAGCCCCACTGAGGTGCTGCTCTGCCTGGGGTTCCCCAGCTGGGAACTGGGGCCTCCAGGTAAAGGGCACAGAGGATCCCCTGTGGCAGGAGGCTCCGCTCACCCTCGCTCTGCTCTTCCCACAGGAGACAACGTGGGGACAGGAGGAGGGGGCAGGGACAGGCTCACCTGCACCCCGGGCAGCTTCTCGCGGTGCGTGACCAGCTCCTTCTCGGCCAGCAGCAGCACGGTGTGGATGCAGCCCGGTGAGATGCTCTGCGGGGAGGAGTCACCACCCCAAATGGCAAACCCCGTGGTGCAGCCCTCGGGGCTGCCCAGCTCAGCTGGGGCTGGTGAGTCAGTTACAAAGGAAGAGGCTCCTGAGCTCACTGGTGTGGGGAACAGAAATGAGTCGCTCGGGCCGTAACCCTGTCCCAGCCACCAGCTCCCTGGCAGAAAGGACCCACGGAAAGAGCCTTGTGAGCAAAGCCTTTTGCTTGCACCAGCGGTGCTTCTGCACGCAGAGAGCACTGGGGCTGGTGTGGGATTCACTGGGCAGGCTGCAGCCAAGCCCTGAGCACACAGAGGCAAAGGGTGCCCTGGCAGGGAGGACCCACAGCCCCAAGACAGCACAGGCCCCCCCAGCAGCACTGGCTCCCAGGCACGGACCCCCCACCCCAGCACATCTGTGCGTGGGGGTGTGGAGCATGGAGTACCTGGGCAGAGCGGAGGGCAGAGAACAGGACAGGAGCAGGCGGCTGCTTCCTGGCATCCACCACGACGGTCAGCCCGGCGTCCTTCGTGTCTTGCCTGGCAAGGGGAGACAAAGCAGGAGGCAGCACACGAAGTCCTCAGGTAGGACCCACTCCAAGCCCGGTCCCATGGCTCTAGGCAGGCAGGAACCGGCAGCCACAAGCAATGGCCTTTTCCCTGTGGGATGCCTGAGGCGAGGGCAGGGCCAGACCTCATAGAGGCAGGGTACAGGGTCCCCGCGGGTGGCTGCAGGAGGGGCTCTGTGGACATGCCGGCTGCTGGGCATCCAGCCCTGCTTGGCCAGGGGCTGCCTGGGACCCTGAGCCGGGGAGCAGGCGGGGGGCCCATGGCAGCTCCCCCAGCCCTTACCTGGCGATGGAGCAGAGGTAGAGGATGAGCGTCCCCAGCTCAGCGGCCGAGCACCACGCGGCCCCCCAGGCGCTGCCGCCGGTGGTCACCTGGAGCAGGGCCCTGCCCTGCCTGTCCGAGCTGCCTGCAGGGAAAGGGGTGCGTGACCCCCCGGAGCCGCTGCGGGCTCCAGCCCCAGGGGCCGGGGCTGCCCATGGCTGCAGGAGCGGGCTCTGCCCTGTCTGGGCTCGGGGGCTCAGCAGCGGCCCCCGCACCCCAGCCCTCCGGAGGGCTCTCGGCAGGAACCAGCCCTGGAAATGGCAGGGCAGAGCTGCCTGTGTGCTGCTCCCGAAGGAAACGGTTTTGTCACCGTTCTGCAGCTCTTGGGAAGAAGGAGAAGCCAAATGTTTAGTGCTTGGCAGCTAAAGCTGAGCGGCTTCACTGGTGAGGAATGGTGTGGGAGGGCTCGGTGCAGCTGGGGATGGGGCAGCTGCTCCGAGCAGGCTGCTTGTTTTTATGGTTCTCATTCTTTTTGCCCAGATGAAAGAAAATTTCCCCCTGCTCCAGCAGAGCCCCAGGACCTCCCTCCAGCAGCTCAGTGCTCTCCCTCTGGAGCCCAATCCCGACATCCGCGGGTCGCGGCGCTGGTGATACCTGGCAGGCACACGATGCCCGAGTGCAGCAGCCCCGTGTGCAGGTCCTGCCAGGCCGGCGGCTCCAAGCCCACAGTGCTGGTGCTGGTGCTGGGCATGGAGGGTCCATTCTTACAGCCGGAGCTTTCCATGGGTCGTTCCTCCGCAGGGGCAGGGGCTGCCACATCCGAACCTGCCCATGGGGACAGAGGAGAGGAGCTGATAATGTGCAACGAGGCAGGGGAATGCAAACCCCCTGCACAGGTCCCACAGCCCTGCTCGGCCGGTACCTTTCCCGCCTGCCTTGGCTCTGCCCATCCTGGGCGAGTAGATGGCAGACATCTTCCTCCAGGCCCCTTCCTGCTGGCTGCCGGCTCTTTCATCCCCAGGGGCCGCCCCGAGCCGGGGCCCCTTCAGGAAGGAGAACTTGTGGCCGGAGCCCTGGGGCAGCCGGGGGCTGCTCTGCCGCGCCCCTGCCTGGGCTCGGGGGGTGAGGAGCGTGGGGCTGCCGGCCCCCATCCCGCGCTGCGCGGGGCTCTCACGGGGAGCAGCGGGGGGCGGCTCGGGGCCGGGGCCGTCCGGCTCCTCCAGGATGGCAGCCATCAGCCCGGCGCCGAAGCTCACCGGGTTCTGCAGCGCCGCCAGGTACGAGTCGCGGTGGCGGCACCGTGGCCCGTGTGGCCCCGGCTCCCGGCTCAGCTCCTGCCCCAGGCACGGGGTGCAGGGACCCTCCTCCGAGCTCGGTGTCGCCCCGCAGGGACCCCCGTTCACACAGCGGAGCGCAGCCTTGTTCCCGGCACCCGCCGGCAGGGACCTGGCCAGGAGGCCCATCTGCTCCGGGGACAGCTCCAGCAGGTCCACGTACTCCCCCTCCAGGTTCTGGCTGATGATCTCGCAGAGGCTGGGCATGGCCAGCGCGCTCGGCTTCTTCCGCAGCCCAGCCTGGTCCACCTTGATCAGTCCCGGGTATTTTCCCTGGCTCGACTTCCGAGAGGTGCCCTTGCAGCCCGGGATGGTGCCCACAACGTTGCTATAGGGCCCGGGGATGCCTGCCTTGCCGTGGGGCACGGGCACGCTGGGTGTTGCTGACTCGACTGCAGCTTCAGAAGCAGGGTCATGCTGGGTGTCCACAGACATCCCATCAGCGGCAGCCTTGGGCTTGTCGATGAACTCCGGTGTGGCAATGCTGCTCCACGGCAGCGGGGCGATGCCATTCTCAGTGGCCACCAGGCAGGTTTGCAGGGGGGCTCCGGCCCGGCCGCCGTTGATCTCCTCCAGCCACTCGTTGGTGAAGAGCAGCGCGTAGGCAGCCTCGGGGACCGGCATCTCCTCCACCGTGCACAGGTCCTGGGAGAGGTGCTTGAGGACGATGCGCGCCGAGTGCTCCTCGCACGGCTCTGCCTGCAGGTAGAAGTCCCCAGGGCGCAGCAGGAGCGGGTTGAGCGGCGCGAGGTGCACGACCACCTTCTCGTGCAGACACAAGGGCCAGCCTTCATGGAGAAAGATGCAGTTAAAGTAGGGAGCCTGGGAGGGAGGAAGAACACAGCGCGTGAGCGAGAGCCCCCACCAGCTCCAGACCCTCCCAGCCAGCCCCATGCACTCTCACTACCCAGCTCTGCAGTTCCATGGTGGGGATTGATGAGCCCCATGACCCAATGGGATATCCCTAGGCTGAGCCATAGCAGAGCCCTGCAAGCCCACCCGCTGCTGTGTGCTCCCCATGTGCTAACAGAGGTGAAACCTCTGTCAGAGCCTCTCCAGAGACAAGACAAGGTGACCCCCCAGTCCCTCTGCCCCTATTGCAGGAACTGCATGTGCCAGGCTCAGTGCTGGAGCCCTCCCAGGGAGCTGGATGCACCGTGGTCCCCTTTAGGGAGGGGATGGGGACAGGAGGGGAGATGCAGAGGGAGTGCACAGGCTTACGCAGGCTGCCTGCCGGACGTGCTCGAAGAGGCGCTTGGCTGGGATGAGGAACTGGAGCAGGCAGCAGAGCCCATCACCCTGGTAGCTGGTCTCCAGCAGCCGGAAGACTTGCCCCAGCACCGTGGGGGCCGTGGCGTCGAAGGGCGGGTAGAGGGCCTGGAGGGCGCCCTGCACCGCTGCATCCAGGGAGCCGGCATCCTGCGGGAGGAAAGTGTCACCGGTGGGGACAGCAGCCCCGCAATGGGGCACTGACCCCACACATCCCATGCCCACCATCCCGTGTGCTGTGCCTCGGCCGGGTCCCTCTGTGCCCACACCGGCAACGTGCTGAGCTCGGGGGCTCCAAACCTTCCTGTGCTGGAAGCTGGGAATGATCCGGGCACGGAGCACCCCAAGCACTGCACAGCCCAGGGGCAGGAGCACGGCCGGGTCTGGTTCCCAGCGCCGGGCTGTGGTTTAAGGAGCCTGAGAAAGGAGCTTGGGAATGGGGCCATGCGGAGGCGGAGGAGCTGCAGCAGCCAAGGGGTTAAGCTGAGCCAGACGCAGAGCAGAGCTTGGGGATGTGCCGGGCTCAGCAGCGCTGCAGGAATGCAGCAGATGGGAGGAAGGACAAACATGGGAAGATGGATTGGGTGTTTTGGTTCACTCTCATCACTGAATTCACTGAACTCTACATCGATCCTCCAGGCTTTTTCTGGGAATCGCTCTGCTGGGTCACAGCCCCCTCCCTGCGCTTCCAGACTGGGATGAGGATGAGGACACTGCTTTGTGCCATGTGTAAACTGGGGGCTCCAAGTTGGCTCTCCCAGCCCTGCAGGAGACATTGGCCGTGCAGACCCGGCTGGCGCAGCCAATGCGTGGAGGAGCCATCAGCCAGCTCCTGTTAAACCCCAGCATCACTGCAGGCAGTGCCGGGTGACTGCAGACAGACACGGCTGCTGAAACGAGCCACGGGACACACAGGGGCTCCTCCAGCTCCTTGGCCAGTATCTCTGCAGGAGAGGCTCCAACACACAAAACTGCTGTGCCGGTGCTGGGGGCTGGAAGTGGAGCTGCAGCAGGAGAGGTGCAGGTCTGTGTGGAGCAGGGTCAGGCCCAGCCTGGCTGAATGCGGATCTGCCCCTCTGCAGTGGGCCACCAGTCCTCCTCCTCCTGCAGAGCACAATGTGGTACCTCTGCCTGTTGAGTACCAGGGAGCCACCAGCCCTGCCGCTGGCTGCAGTCACAGCACAGCCGAGCCCATCTCCTGGGGTGGGCTCTGGATTTAACAGCGGAGGACAGCTCGCTGTCATCCCTGCACTCTGGGGTGGGAAGGTGGGATGAGCTGAAGGTGGGGTGAGCTAAAGGTGAGCATTAGTTTCAGGCAGCTAATCCTTGGCCTGTGAGCCCATACAGAGATAGTGACCTTGGTTAATTCAGCTTAATTAGCTTTAATGCGCTTTAGCTAAAGCACTTTGCAGTCATGCTCTGGATAATTCTTGACTTTGTGTCCACACAGGAATCTCCTGCCCTTGGGCCTGGTGGGAGAGCAGGAGAGCAAGTCCCTTCTCAGGGCCATGGGCTCTAAGTGGACGCCCCTGCCAGGCTGGTGGCTGTTGGACCATTGGTCTTCTCATGCTTGCTCTTGCCTTGTGCAGCTCCCAGGAGGGACTGGAGCCTGGCTCTGGAACAGCCCCACCGCAGGGTAAAGCCCAGCTCCCAGCTCTGCCTCTACAGGGTCACCATCCGCAGCGACCCATCCAGCTCCTAATGCTGCCCAGAGAGATGAGCCAGCTCTGCGCCCTGCCCAGGGTCACCCATACACAGCCCTGGCACACACAGAACCAGCTCTCTTGAAACCAAACTCGTGGCACTGATAAAGCAAGTAAAACCAGAAGGAAAAGCCAGGAACTCTGCTCAGGGCAGGCTGCACCACGGGGTGATGGGCAGCCCCAAACCCGGCCATTCCCTGGCTCAGCCATGGTCTGGTGGGGCAAAGGCACATACTTCCAGCTGCTCCAACCCACTGCCATCATCTCTGGTGACACTGGCCCCTCAAACCCTGAGCAGCCTCCCTGGCCTCAGCACATGCATCCCAGCTCCCTGGTCCCCTGCCTTGGGTAAAGTGAACTTGGGGTGCCTGGGGAGGGGCAGCCCCACTGCAGGGGAAAAAGGATCTTCCCAACCATCACCAGAACCCCACAGCATGCGGAGGATGGATCCACTGAGTCAACAAAGCCGCTTCCTTGTCCGTGGAACAAAACCACCCAGGACTTCATCCAGCAGCGGGGAGCTGCGGGCTGATGGAGGCTCCAGACACAGCCTGGGTTGTGCTGGGGAAGTTTGGCCTGGAATGCCTAGGAATGTTCCCTGAGTGTCACAAAGCACTTCACCACAGCGGGAGGCTTGAGGGGCAACCACGGTGGGAGATGCCAGGCCCCGGCCTGCCAGGGAGTGCTGGAAACCCAGACCAACCAGAACAACCATCAGCCCAGGTCCCTCCACCAGCTGCGGGTGAGCGTGGAACCGAAACAAAAGGCATTAGGGAGCATAAGGAGATTTACATTTGCAAAGCCATTTCCATTTTAATAAGCCAAAGTGCTGTTAAATAGAGATTGATATTTCTCCCCAAATACCCATATTTTTAAAGTGGTTTACACCAACAAGGCCAGCCGAGCTTTGGTGTTCTGGTGCTGGAAAGTTGCTTAACTCATACATGGGGTGACTCAGCTCCATCCCCCTTCTCCCTCCTCTCAGGAAGGAGCGAGGTTTGAGTGTTGAGACCAGCTCTGAATAACAATTCCTCTGGCTCTCCCACAGCTCTCACTGGCAGCAACTTTGGCAGCGCACGATGCAGACAGTGAATGCTATCGACCCCCCGAGCCCAGCACAGCATCGCCCATGAACCCACAGCAATGGGGACAAACAAGCCCTGGGACCCACTGAGCATCCTGTACCTGCACATCGGGCATGATTCACGCGGTAGCACCTGCTTCTTGCACCCCATTCCCCAGCCAGACTTCACAGGGGTGTTCAAGCATCCCGGGATGCCACCCGCATGCGCCCTGCCCCAATGGCCCCATAGCTCAGGAGAGGCCATGGCCCATGGGTGCCCGTGGATGCTCACAGGGTCCCGTGGGCTCTCGCAGGGCAGGGCAAGGGGAAGGATAGGAAAAGAGAAGGAATTACCATGTTGGGTGGGAAGTGGCGGAGGGGCCTGGCACCAGCCGTCCCCTCCCTGGTCCTCGCCGGGGCCGAGCGCTGACCCCAGCCCGGTGTCCCCCGGCCCGGTGCTGCCGCTCGCCGCTCCCCCGGCGGCTCCTCCCGCGCTGCGGGCGGGGACGGGCAGCCCCGGTCCCCCCTCCCCGGCCCCCCCGGCCCAGGCCGGCTCCGGCCGCGCCCCTTCTGGGGGAAAAAAGAAGGGAAAAAAAGAAAAAGAAAAGGCGCAGAAAGCGCGAGAGCGGCGGGGCGGAGCGGGGGAGGGGCTGCCCCGGCCCGGGGGGACCGAGGAGCACAACCGAGGAGGCGGCTCCTCCTGGGGACCCCCCCGGACCCCGCCGGTGGCCCCGGGCGGGATGGGGCGGGAGCCGCTGCGGCTCCGTCCCCCCGGTCGGATCGGGGAGCGGGGGGGATGTGTAGGACCCCCGGGGGGGGGCAGCTCCGGCTCCCGGGATCCTTCCCAGCACCGGGAGGAGCACAGGGCTGCGTGTGCGTGAGTGTGCGCACACAACCGGGCGTGCAGCGCTCGGCGGGTACCTCTCGTTAAACAAACACAGGCCGGTGCTGATGGGAACCATCGGGGCTGGTCTGTGTTCAAATCACAGCTCGCAGCTCGCGTTTCGCAGTTGGCCCAAAGCGCAGCTGATTAAAAGTGGCTCTGACGGCTTTTTGGGCTGTTCCAGCATGGAAAGTACCTACTCGGAGGCAGAATGGTGTGATTTAGCAGCCAGAAGTTGTACAAAAACAACCAGCGCACGAGCCAAAGCCACAGATTTGGTCTATCCCAGTGCAAAGTGCCGCTGCTCGCACAGCTTGGGCTGGACGCTCCCCCTGTCATGACTGGGTCTGGGATGGGACCAGGGATGGGTGGGATGGCCACAGCATGGCCCGCTGGGGCAGTCTGGATAAGGAACGTTTGTCCAGGGAGCAGCGAGCAGCCAAAGGACAGGCTGTGCAAACACGGCGAGACAGGAGGAGGTCCAGCTGCGCTGCTGGCTCAGCCGGACAGAGCACGGCGCCAGCACCCTGCGATTGCTTCCCATTTCCTTGGGAGCCAGTGGAGCCCAGTGCTCGCCCCCCAGGTCACGAGTGCTCCAGGGCTCAGGCACGGTGCCGGTGGGAGCCATGGGAGCAGGGCTGCAGCCCACCACCAGCTCCGACCCACAGGCACTGCTCAGCCCCTTGGCTCAAACCCGGTCCAAGCTGCCTGCCTGGGACCCCTAATGCAAACTGGGGCTGCATGGGCCAGCTTCTCCCTCCCTACCAGTGACCAATTGCTCCTTTAACTGTAATTCACTTACTCTGCTTCAGCCTTTATATTCCCTGAGAGGAGCATGGGCTTCTGCTGCCCTTTCTCATTCGCGTGGCCACTGGAGAAATGAGCCCAAGAACTTGCCCTGTCTTGTGCCCCTCTGCTGGGCACTGGGGCTGGGTGAGGAGGCTGTGGACGGAGGAAGGCAGTGTGACTGGCCAGGTCCAGCACCGGCAGATAGGGTCCCTCTGCAGCACTGGTGAGTAGGAGGGATAGGATGTGAACCTGAGCCCCAGGGACCACATCACCCTGGCACTGTGTGTGCCTGATGGCAGCAGGTCCCTGCCTGCACCACGGGGTGGCTTGTTTGGGCTGTGCTTGATTGAGGAACACTGCAGATGCACCCGGTGTGGCTGGGTCCTGCTCTGCATCCCTGCAGCACCCCAAAGCAGCTCCTCCTGCCACCCAGACACAGCAAAGCCTGGAGGTGGGATCAGTGTGCTGGGGACTGAGCTCTCCCTAGCAAAAGGCAGAGCTGCTGTGGGCCTCCAGGGCCCTGACCCCATGAGCTCACCCTCTTCTGCTCCCTTTCTCCATGTCCTGTTTGTCCCGAGCAGCTGCAGGGACAGACCGCATGTGGCCTCGTGCCCTGCCCCTCCGCGGGCACAGAGCCACCATTGAGATCCCCCCGGCTCTGCCCGAGGTCACCATTCCTGCATTTTTATTTTTACGTTGCTGCAGATCCCCCCCCCCCCGCATCCTCTTTTGTCTCCCACGAGGCTCCCAGAGCCGTCCTCGTGTCACGAGCTGCGTGAGGAGCCCGCCTGTCTGGGCTTGACGGCAGCCCTCGGTGGGGGGGACAAGACACAGCGGCTGCGGCGCCGGCCCCGGGGGTACCCCGGGATGTCGGGGTGGAGGCAGGGTGCCGAGCCCGGCACTGGGGATGGACCCTGGCGCTGGGCTCCCGCTGGGACCTCGTGGCTGCGCCCTCATCTGCCTGTGCCTCGCTGAGCTCTCGGGGCCGGGGCGTTCCCGGCTGCCTGGTCCCGATGCAGGGGTCAGGGCTGGCGTCAGCAGCGACCCCGCGCTGGCTCGGAGCCCTCGGGGCCGGGTCACGGTGATCCCGCAGCTGGGAAAACATCAGCGGCGGCCCCGGCTGCGCTCGGATGCTGCTGGATCAAAGGGTGCCGGGAGCCCGCAGGTGATGCGGCCCCGCGGGGCTGGCAGCGATCCCGGTGCTGACGGGACCCCACCGAGCTCTGGGGGCAGTCCCCGCGGTGTGGGGACAGCCCCAGAACAGACCACAGGGCAGGGCCCGGTTCTGTGCCTGGCACTGAGCTCGTCCTGGCTAGCAATGGGGCAGGGGAGGTTTTATCTCTCGCTGTGGACTTCTCTTTTCCAGGGTGTCCCCCCCCCAGCCCGGTCACTCTCACTTTCCTTGCCCAGGCCCCAGGTTTTCCCCTGCGGTGTTTGCCAGCCCCAGGCCGCAGCGATGCCACCAGCACCCGCTGCCCGGTCCCTGGGGAATTCCCAGGCCAGCTGTGGCACCGCAGGAAGCGGATGTGGCTGCTTTCCTTCCCGAAGGCCGGTGCACCCATTGCCAACCCTTGCCGGGTGCTCACGTGAGGAGCTCGAGGCGGTGAGCTCAGGGGACCTGCACTGGCAATGGGGCAGAGCCCCAGCACAGGGTGCAGCGTGGTTTGGGCCATTGCATCACACCAGAGATGCGGAAAGAGCTGTGGACAGCATCAGGAACTGCCCGCACATGCCAAGGAGCGTGTGGGGCTGGAGCGAGCCCTGACCTGGGGATGGGGACAGCAGAGCGGGTCCTGGCCTGCAGCCGGGGCAGGGGACAGCCAGTGGCACACGAGAGGAGCATCCTGTAGCTCCCTGCCCTCGCTCCCACCTGATGGTCCTTTCCTGCACACACAGCTCAGCAGCCCCCAGCCCAGCTCATGCTCAGCTCTCTGCTCACAAAGCACTCTCATGTCCAGCCTGTGCAGCGAGCATTAGATGTGGCTTTGGCTGCTCCTATCCAACCACAGGAGCATTTGCTCAGGGTCTGTGCTCCTTGAAGGGGTTTTTGGTTCACTTTAAAAATCTCGGACCCAGAAGGAGACTTTCTGGTTTTGCTTCCTCTGTGCCGCTGCCTATAAAATTTCATTTCTCCTCATGGAAGAGGCTCTGGTTCCTCAATGCTCATCCCGAATGTCAACAGTTTTGAGATGTGCCACGGACAGGAGGGCTTGAGCAATAGCTGCGTTTCACAAGCGCTTGGTTCAGGGATGTTTCCTCCGGCAGCCAGAACTTCCCTGGATGCAGCACAAGATCTGCCCGCATCAGCGGCCGTGGGCTTCCTCTGCCTGCTCCCGCCACCTCCCCAACGGGAAATGAAAGTCACTTAAATCATTTCTTCACTCAGCTCCATCCCACAGCCCGTGTGAGGGTCCAGCCAGCCTGGATCTCCCTGCTGGAGACCCCAAGGGTGCCCCCCTACCCCTGCCTGCCCCCAGCTCCTGCCCTCATCCCCAGCCCAAGAGCTGTGACATGTCAGGGCCCCGCAAGTTTTGCCGTTGGGATGTGATCCTGGTGGGCTGGATGTGTCCTCCTGTGCACGGCTGCCCTGTGCTGGGCACCCTCATGGTTTGGTTGCCCCCCATGGCCAGCCCTTTCACAGCCTTGCTGGGTGTGGGGGGACTCCAGGGTCTGCCCATATGCGATGAGAAACCATAACTCTCTTCCTTCAGCCCTTGCTGTGCCCCAGCGCTGCTCTGGTTACACCGGAGCCTTTGGTGGGTCTGTGCTGACAGCAGCAGCTCGAGCCCAGGGCAGACCCGAGCTCTGTGGTGTGGAGTGAGGAGGCAGCAGGGTTGGCGGATGGCCCGGGGGCCGTTCCCAGCCTTTGCTTGGCAGAGGCAGAGCAGAGCAGGCAGCGAGAACACAGCCGCGTCAGCCAAACCCTGCCCGCAGCAGGGCTGCACCCCACGGGGAGCTGGACACCGAGCTCTTGCCTCCCGGATTTCCCTGCCTGTGAGGAGAGGCACCGCGCACGCTGCCGGTGTTCCATGCCGTGCCGTATCGTGCCGTGCCGTATCATGCCATGCTGTGCCACGTTGTGCCGTGCCACAGGCACGGGTGCCAGCAGTGCAGAGGAGCCGGGCGGTGGCCAAGCAGGAAGCTGTGGGGCTCCGGGGCCGTCCCGCACCGGCTGTGGCAGCGGCTCCGCCGCCTCCCTCAGCCCCGGTTCCCGTTTTGGCAGGGGTATAAAGGCAGCGCGGGCAGGGAGAGCCGGGCACTGCGGCACCGCGGGGCAGCCGGGATGGGAGCGCAGAGCCTGGCCGTGGCTTGCGGGGCGCTGGCTTTGTGCCTGGCACTCGCCAGGGCCGCCAACCCCGGCTTTGTGGTGAGGATCACCCAGGCAGGCTTGGACTATGGTGGGTTTGGCTGCTCGTTTCCCTGCTTGCAGGTGTGCTGGGGCTGAGGCATGGAGCTGGGTGCAGGGTCCTGGGGCAGGGCAGGAAGCTTGGCTGGAGGTGCCAAAGGCACCATTGCTCCTTGCTTCCCACCGGTGCATCCCCCGGCTGGGACAGGCGCAGGGCAGAGGGTGCTGCTCTCATGGCAAGTGCCGGGGCAGCAGAGCCCTGAGCCCTGGAGGAGAGAGCTGCGGAGGTGGGAGCTGCAGGGGGGCACTGACAGAGATGGATGGGCCCCGTGCGGGTGTTACTGAGGCAGGCAGAGCCCGGCTCCAGTGGAGCGCTGTTATGGATTGAAATACACTCCACGAGGAACAGCTCATTTAGCCGGCAGCAATCCCAGCTGTGCGGGAGCAGGGACGTGACTCCCCTTCCCAGGCGGATGCAGGGATGCGGCTCCTGCTCGTGCTGTGCTGCTCCCTGGGACGTGTGCTCCATCCAGCTTTGCTTGCCCGTGCCGGGCGTGGAGCAGCATGGTGCCCCTGCACACCTCACCCCGCACCCAGCGAGGACTGGGACCTCTCTCCCCTTCCAGTGCCTGGCCACTACCTTCCTCTGGCGCTTCAGCAGCACTGCCCATGTGCTCACAGGGCTCAGTGCACCCAGATAAGCTTTAAAGGTAGCCTGGGAGGTGGAAAGCAGCCAGGGCATCGCCTGCATGTTTCCTTTAACCCTTTGCTGTGCGTCCTACCCGCTCCCATGGGAAGTGTGTGGTGGGGATGATGCTCTCCCTCTGCCCCTGCAGCCCATCAGCATGGGATCGCAGTCCTGGAGAAGGAGCTGGCCCAGCTGAAGCTGCCGGACATCTCGGGTGACTTCCGCGTCTGGCACGTGGGGAAGGTGCAGTACGAGGTCTCCAGGTGAGTTCTGCCAGTGCGTGGAGCAGCAAACGGCACCCCAGCCTCTGTGAGGGGCAGGAGGGAGGAAGAGGATGGGGAACCTCGCAGCTATGAGGAGCATCCTGTCCCCTCCACAGCTCTCTGAGGTGCTGGCCCTGTCCTCTGGGCAGGCAGTGACTCTCCTGCTTCACCCCTTGTGCAAGGGGGAAAGGGGAATGAGGATGAAGGGTGGATTTTGAAGCCCGGTGGGTGGAGGTGGCTTTGCCCATGGGAGCAGGAGTTTGGTCCCTGCGGAGATCCAAGCCCTTCACTGCCCCATTGCACCCCTCAGCTCCTGTTTTGAGCTGGTTTGGGTGGCTGCAGGGACCATGTTTCTAAGGGCACCATCACGCTGTGCTGTGCACCCCTGCCAGGCATCGCTGTGCTGGCAGGATGGGAGCTGGGATGCTGCCGTGTGCCCGGGCATGAGCCCCGCTCTGACGTGACTTGTGCCTGTCGCTGGTTTCTGTTTAGGCTGTCCCTGCGTGGCTTCCACCTGCCCTACTCACGGGTCTCGCTGGTCCCCGGCGTGGGCCTCCAGGTCTCCATCTCCAATGCCTTCGCCGAGCTGGACGGGAACTGGCGGGTGAAGATGCACTTCATGTGCGTGCCTGGCTCCTCCGCTCCCTGCCCTGCCTCTGGACAGGTTCCTTCTCCTCTCCTTTCTCCTGCTGTTTTGGCAGCTCTGGCTTTGCTCTCTCCAGAGTCTGTCCTGCAGCCGCTGTGTTCCTGACAGGAGCCAGGCCCCTCCAATGGCAGGAGCCCCCAGAGCTGCCCGCAGTGGTTATCCTGCTTGCCAAGTGCCTGGGGAGACAACGTGAAGCCATCTCCCCTCTTGTGGCACCTGGGGTGTGAGGGACGGTCCCTCCTACCTGCCTGCACCGGGGGCACCTTCCTGAGCGCCTGCAGGGACAGGGGGTGGGGAAAGGTTGCTGCCACTTGGCCAGGCACAGGCATGGAGAACCGTCCCTTTCTCGTCCTGTCCCTGCAGCCGGGACCACGGCTCCTTTGACCTGAGGGTGGAGAACGTCTACATCAAAATCCACCTGAGGCTGGGCAGTGAGGCCTCCGGGAAGCCCACCATCGACACCTCCGCCTGCAGCACCCGCATCTCCAGCATCCGCGTGCACTTCTCGGGCAAGTTTGGGTACGTGACCGCTGCGGGAACGTGGCTGCCGGGCCCTGGTGTCAGGAGCAGGATGCTGGAATAGCTGCGTGCCTTGGGGGCTGCCCTGCAGGCTGCCCGCACCAGCCCGCTCTGGCCTCTTGCACTGTCCTCATCCAAGCGTGCAGCTGCACGAGCTGAAAACCGGCCTGAATTTACCCTGCATGTTTAGGGGGGATTTAAGGCAGTCACTGGACGTGTGTGCAGGGGGTTGCAAGCAAGTGTGTTTGCAAATATAAACCCTGAGGCAAAGCCAGATGCCAGCTTGCTGTGGGAATGATGCTTCCCAGTGTCCTGCATCATTAGTGTTCCTGTTTCCCGGGCAAGTACTGCAGCAGCCTCTGAGCTGCATAAAGCAGGACTCCTCTCTGCTTTTCTCTGCAGGTGGCTTTACAACCTGTTCCATAAAGCTATTGAGTCCAGGTTCCGGAAGATCCTGGAAAGCAAGGTAGGTGAGGGAAGGAGGGCAGAGCTCCGGGTTTTCAGGTCGTCTTTAGCCTCTGCTTGTAGCTGATGAGGGACCAGAGCACATGCAGGGATGTGACTGGAGCCAGAGTCCACAGGCATGCTACCCATCTGGTGAGAACCAGAGGAATGGGCACTGCTAACGTCATCCCTGGCAGTGTCCAAGGCCAGGTTGGACAGGGCCTTGGGCAATACGGTTGTGAGGCGTCCCTGCCCGTGGCAGGGGGTTGGAACTGGGTGATCTTAAGGTTCTTTCCAACCCAAAGCCTGCTATGATTGTAACTGCAGCCCCCGCAGCATCGTGTGCCTGGGGCTGGATCCAAAACCTGCAGCTGCTGCCAAAGCCGGAGTAATTGGCTCCTAATGAACAAAGACTTTCCTTTCCATGTGGTCAGTTAATTGGATCTTATGCCTTGGCCAAGCCCGGTGCAGCAGAGGAAACCTGGTCAGAGCTGTCCTTTAAACGCCTGCGCTCTGCTTTGGGGAGCACGGGGGGGGGATCTCTCATTCTGGACTTGGCACTTCCCATCTTGTTTTAGTGGGGAGGCCCCAGAACCAGTGCAGGAACCTACATGCAGGAGTCCTGCAGCAAGACAAGGCCCAAGCTGTTAGCTGTAATTACTACAAGGCCGACTGGCAGAGTTACAGCCTCCCTGGATGCGACCCTTGCTCAGGAAGGAAGCAGTTGGAGAGCAGGCAAATCCCACTCCCACAACAGACCCCATCCTGCCCGGGCGCTATTCCCAATGCCATGCATTGGCATTCCCAAGGCCTCTGGGAGCTGTAGCAGCAGATGGGCTGGCAAAAGGAGCCAAGCCAGAGCTTGAAGGCCCTTTCTGCTGTTTTGCCTCATGGAAGGAGGGCTTCGGGTCTCCAAAGGAGCTCTGTGCTCCCAGGCAGCAATGGGTGTTTCCAGCACAGACAGAGGAATATCGTCTGGGCACTGGGCAGAGCAGCAATATGTCAGTAATGCCATGCTCAGGGCTCTGTCCCTCCTCTTCCTCCCCGGTGCTGCACAACCAGTGGCTGCACTGCTGTCAGTGGGGTCACTGCTCCTCTGGAGCTCCGCATCCCTCTGCTGCTGCAGGCTGGATGCCCGGTGAGGCAGACGATGGCTGTTTGTGCCGTTATGTGGAAGCGCTGGAAGAGACCTTGTGCAGATTATCTCCTGCAGTGAATTTCCTGGGCTAGTGTTTAGCCCGCAGTTAAATCCTGCTGCAACGCCAAGGCTTCAGCCATGGATGAGAGCAGCAGAGGGATCTGCTCTCTGTCCTGGCTGTAGGAGCTCAGGGCAGCTCTGCTTTGTCAGTGCTATCAGTGCCCCTGCGGGGGATCAGCTCTTTGGCTGCTCAGCACAGCCCATTCCAGCATGGGCCATAGGAAGAGTGTGAGGGCACGAGGGAGCTTCCTTTTGAGGGCCCCATGGAGCTGGGCTGTGCGTGGGGAGCTTGCTGCAAGCAGCTGTTTGCAGGCACAAACCCTGCCTGCGTCATGGCCGCTGCGTTAAGGTGCTGCCTGCTGAACAGAGACAACCACCTCCGAGTGCCCTTTATTTAATGAGCTCTTGCAAGGATGAAGCCAGCCCTGGGCTGCGGCTCTGCCTGGGCACAGCCTGGGCTGCGCTCCCTGCCCCTGCCCAGCTTCGCCCTCTCCCTCCCGCAGGTCTGTGAGAGCGTGGCCAAGTCTGTGCGCAGCGAGCTCCAGCCTTACGCCCAGACCCTGCCAGGTACCGGGGCTGCACGGGGCTCGGGGGGCGGCTCACGGCATGCCCCGGCCATGGGGACTGTGCTTTACCTGCGTCACTGGTGGGGACGCAGCTGCCGTACCCGGGGCACCCAGAGCATCCCTCGGTGCAGCAGCGGCTCAGAAACTGCCAGGAGGGAAACGGGAGGTTTTGCTTCTGAATAGAAGCAAGCACACATGAAGCTGTTGTTTTACAGTCACAGCCCAGCTTGATGCCGTGGCTGGGATCGATTACTCCTTGGTGGCACCCCCAACTGCTACTGCGCAGTCCCTGGACGTGGACCTGAAGGTGAGAGGCTGCCCTGGGAGAGCCAATGCCTTCCCACAGGCGGTGGGGACCAGGTTTAGGCACCTGCTGCAGGTGCTCTTTGCCAGCGCCAGTCCCACCACCCCCTGCTCTCTGCTTCACCAGGGTGAATTCTTCTCCCTGGCTCACCGCTCCGCCGTCCCCTTCCCTCCGCTGCCGCTGGCCTTGCCCCCGGACCACGACCGCATGGTTTACTTTGGAGCCTCCAGCTACTTCTTCAACACAGCCAGCTTCGCCTACCACGCAGCCGGGGCGCTGGTCTTTGAGATCACCAACTCCGTGGTGAGCAGCGCAGGGGGACGGGGCTGGCCCTGCCGGGGCCATGGGCGCTGAGCTCGCCATGGGCTCGGCTGTGCCGCATTGCCCTGGCGTGACTGTTCTCCTGGCACAGATCCCAAAGGGCGTTGAGTTCCACTTGAACACCTCCACCTTCTCAGCCTTCATTCCCCAGGTGAGTGCCCGGCCCTGCCTCCCCGCAGCTCCTGTGTTTTGCTCCATGCAAAGTGCTCTCCCCCAGGGATGGGGCTTTGAGCTGCTGTCCCTGCCCTCTCCCTGCCCCTCTGCAGCTGGAGGAGATGTACCCACACATGGAAATGAAGGTCAGGCTGTCCGCCCCTTCCGCCCCATTCCTGACCATCGGACCGGATGGGCTCTCCCTCAAGCCTGTTGTGGATATCCAGGCTTACACCATCCTTCCCAACTCCACCCTGGCTCCCCTCTTCCTCCTCAGCCTGGTGAGTTGTGACTGCGGCCCTGCTGGGGCAGCTCAGGGTGCATCCACAGCTTTAGGTGCTGCTGTGTGCCCATGAGCCCTGCCCTGCATCTCAGTGGGACAAAGATTTGGGCTGTGCAGCATCCCCCGGCTGCGCTCAGCAGCGCTGAGCCACTGCTGCGAGCTCCTGCTGGGGAGGTGCCGGGGGCTGCCTGGCACCAGCCCGGTCCTGGTGTAGTGGGGATGTCCCCAGCAGAAGACACCCGAGCTGGCACAAGCCAGGCTTAATGCTGTGGGAAAGGCACCCTGGATGGGCAGCGTCCTGCTGCCTTTTGGCTGCTCAGAGCCATGGCTGGGTGCCTGGTGCGGGGGGAGCACTGCCAGAGCTCTGCTCTCTCCCAGACAGGCAACGTGTCCGCTGTCATCGACGTGAAATCTGGCCACATCGTTGGGAGCCTGAAGGTGGGCAGGTACGGAGGGGGAGCAGCCGGGGGGGCTGGGGGTGCCTCTGGGCTCTGGGGACAGAGGTGAGGTGGGGAGATCCCAGAATGTGGACCTGGTGTGGAGGGGATGGGTTGGGGCTGGAGGGAGCAGGATCCATGTGCAATGAATGGGTGGGAAGTGCCCCCTCCACTGGGACACTGCCACAGCACCACTGCTGTCCCTGTGCAGGTTGAAGCTCTCTCTGAAGCATTCGGATGTGGGCACTTTCCAGGTAAACCATCCCTGACCATGAGCAGAGCCGCAGCATGGAGGCGAGAGCCTGCTGGGGGGCAAGGAGAGGGCTCATTCCCCTCTGCCCCCCAACACTAGGAGCTGGGGTGCACCCAGGGTGCAGAGCCAGATGCTGTTGCCTCCCTCACCCCTACACTTCCTACCCTGCCAGCATGGCCAAATCTCCTGGTCTCTGGCAAAGCATGTGCCCACTGCAGCTCCTCATCTCCTTTCCTTTCTCTGATTACCCTCCTGTGCCATCTCCTGCTCTCCCACAGCCTAAAGCTCTTCTCCTTCCCCTCTTCCCGCTCCCCAGGTACGAATGCTGCAGTCCATCATGAACGTCCTGGCTTCCAGCATCCTGCTCCCACGTCTTAACGGTGAGAACCTGCTGCGGGGCTGGGGTGCTGCAGCCAGGCACGTTGCTCCATCCAAGCAGGTCCAGCTCCTCAGTTAAATCCCCATTGCCAAGCCTGATCCATGGGTGAAGCCCACAAGTGCCTGCGGGCAGAGGGGTCGCGAGCCTCTTGGTGCTGTGATGTGCACCCAGCAGTGAATGCAATGGAGGACATGAGCAGGATGCACATCCTAATGCCTTCCAGCCCCTCTGCCCCGCTCGCTGCTTCTCGTGACTCCCCAGCAACTCAGGCCAGAGCCGGGCTGGGGCTCAGGCACAGCAGTGGCCCAATGTCCCCCAGCCGGGACGTGGAGCTTGGGAGGAATTTCCTCTGCCTGCCCTGGGCACATGGGTGAAGGAAGGGTTAGGGGGAGGCAGGTGCCCGCTTTGCACAGCCCCTGCTCCCTCTTGCTCCCATTGCCATCCCAGCATGGCCGCGTGTGTTGTGTTTTGCAGAGAGGTTAGCGCAGGGCTTCCCTCTGCCGCTGCCAGACAGGATACAGCTCTCCAACATCCTCGTGGGGTTTCACCAGGTGAGTGAGGGGAGCACTCGGGGTGCAGAACCGCCCCCCCCCCATGGTGGGCAGCAGGAACCATGCATCATTCTCCTGTTCTTAAACCCAGGGTCTGCGTTGCCCATTACACTTAGAGCACACAGCCCCGTGCAGCTGGGGTGCTGCGTGTGAGCACCCACTGCACACATCTGCCTGCGGTGGGTCAGGCAGCGCCTGCCAGACGTGGTGGAAGGAGCCCTGCCGGGTCCTGGGGCAAAGCCCCTGTTGTGGGGGCCCTGGGGGAGCCCCAGGGCGGTGCCACGATGGGGGTGCTGAGTGGCCCTATTGCAAGGCATGGCTGTGAAACGTCTCCAGCGCCCTTCCAGGGCTAGAATTAAGCTGCGGGCTATCAGAACCACGCTCCCTGCCGCGATGGGGGTGTGCTGGGGAACACAGGTGCCAGGGCCTGTCACAGCCTCGTGGTTTTATTCTTTCCCTCCCAGAATTTCCTGCTGCTCGGAGCAGACGTCCAGTACCAGCCCCGGGGACGGAGATAGAGCCGCAAGAAGGACCTCGAGCACCAGCCCTGTTCCCTTCACCCCTTCCCTCCTCCCGCGCTCTGCTGCTGGCGCTGAAGACATCAGCTCATGTCCTGGACCGGGCAGCACACCCGGGCCCGAATCCCGATCCCCTCGCCGGGTCCCCGGTCCCATCCCGCCCCCGGTCCCCCCCGGGCGGCAATAAAGGCGGCTGTGCCGGAGCGGTGTCTGTCGGAGCTCGTACCGGCTGTTTGCAGCCCCGCGGCCATGGTGAAGCCCTAAAGCACCGTCATTAACAACGTCATTAACAAACACCGTTATTAACAACGCTATTAACACACACCGTCATTAACAACGATATTAACAGCGATATTAACACACACCGTCATTAACAACGATATTAACAGCGATATTAACACACACCGTCATTAACACCGTCATTAACAACGATATTAACAGCGATATTAACACACACCGTCATTAACACCGTCATTAACAACGATATTAACAGCGATATTAACACCGTCATTAACAGCGATATTAACACACACCGTCATTAACAACGATATTAACAACCATACTAACATACACCACCATTAACACCGTTATTAACAACGATATTAACACACACCGTCATTAACACCGTTAACAACAAATACCGTTATTAACACCCTTATTAACGAGCACCGTTATTAACAACGGTATTAACACACACCTTTATTAACAAACATCGTTATTAACACACCGTCATTAACACCGTTATTAACAAACACCGTTATTAACAAACACCGTTATTAACAAACACCGTCATTAACAAACACCGTTATTAACAACGGTATTTTCACTGTTACTTCACGTTTCCGCGGCGGGGCGGAACCGCAGCAGCGCGGAACGCAGCGCCGGGGCCAGGGATGGGGGTGGGACCGCTTATGGCGGGGCCGCGACCGGTCCGTCCCGCTAAAGGCTCCGCCGCGCCCGGCGCGCCATGCTGTTCTGGGGCCGGGCCGCGGGGCTCCTCCGCTCGGCCGGGGCCGCTGCCCGGCGCGGGGCTGCCCGGCGGGAGCGCTGCGGGCCGGGACAGCGGCGCGGGGCCACGCTGCCCTCGGGGCCGGACCTGCGGCACTTCCTGAGGGGAGCCGCCAAGGGGGAGCGGCCGCCGGAGCCGCCGCTGGAGCCGGGCCCTGCACCCGGCAGCGGGAGAGGTCCGTGGGGCTGCGGTGCCGCCGCTCCCCCGCTGCGGGGCCGTGGCCGTTTGCGCTGCCCGCCGCTGGGGCTGCGGTGGGGCCCGGGGCGCGGAGTCCGTGTGCGGGGGAGCGGGGCCCTGGAGGGGTTGGACGAGCCCGGCTCGTTGGCGGCTCCCCGCTGTGAAGCTGCGCTGGGGACCCGGCTGCTCCGGCACCTCTGTGCGGGGCTGGGCAGCGCCTCCGGCTGTGACGCTTCGGGAAGGGCTGCTCGTGCCTTCATGTGCTGTCCCAGCAGTGAGGCAGCCCCCGCTGCTCTGCAGACTGCAGCCCGGAGCTGGCCTGTGGCAGTGCCGTGCTCTGAGGCACTCGCGTTTCCCAGGCTCATCTTTGTGCCTGGTTTACCCTTGCGGTGCGGGCTGCAGGCGAAGGTGGTGCCGCCCGGTGGTGGGGCTGCAGGTGCCTTCCTCTAGGGAAGGTGGCGGGAACAGGCTCCTGCATCCCAGCGCCTGTGTTGCAGTGTACCTGGAGACGTACGGCTGCCAGATGAACGTCAATGACACCGAGATCGCCTGGGCCATCCTGCAGAAGAGCGGTTACACCCGGACAAAGCAGCTGGATGAGGTGAGGCCCGTTGGCAGCGCGCTGCTGCCATGCCTGCGAGTCCCAGCCCTTGTCTGGAGCAGAGCCCTGGGGAGTGCTGGGATCTTTGTAGCTGAAGTTCTTTGGAGAGAAGGAAGCGTCTAATAAGTGTGCTGGAAAGCTGTGGGCTGGCTTTTTCCTTTCAACTGCTGGGCTCGCTCTGTTGGAGAGCGATTGGGCACAGTGGGATGCTCCTGACTCGTCTTTGAGTCAGCTTCTCTCATGTAGTGGAATACTCTGCTGGTCTCCTGGTAGTTTCTTGCACCTTTTTTGTTGAAACCACCACACACTTGGGCAGATCCTTTCCACTGCTTTAAGTGATTTTTCTCATCTGCCCCCTCGGGTTACCCTGCAGGGGGTAGCAGCGCCTGGCTGTTACAGATTCTTCTCCCTCTTTTGTCCTTCAATCCAGGCAGACGTGATTCTCCTGGTCACCTGCTCCATCAGGTAAGGAAGCTTCTGTCACTGCTGCTTTGGGACAGTGTTTGAGGAGCTGCCATTTCAAAACCAAGTTAATGAATGTGTTGTGCGAGAGGAGGAGGATGCAGATGGGAAACTACCTGGGTAGCTGAGGGATGCTGGGATGTGTAACGTGAACTGTGCCATGAATTACTTTCCTGTGTAGTGGGAAGAAGTTCTTCAGTGTTGTGAGCCCTGTGAACAGGCTGGGGGCAGGTGCAGACCTGCACAGTTTGGTGCCTTGATGATGCTGATCATTATTTTTAAATGCTGTTCTGTCTTCTCTGCAAGTGACCGCCTCTGGCACTGGGTCCCCCCTCAGAAACAGGGGAACCATTTAGGGGCAATTCGGGGTATGAATTCTAGGGAGCTTTGCTTGTCTTTTCTGAATGCAGACGATGCAGCCTGGCTCGCTGTCGCCTGCAGCGTGCTCGCTGTCGCCTGCAGCGTGCTCGCTGTCGCCTGCAGCCTGGCTCGTGTCGCCTGCCTCAGCCAGGCTTTTTCTCCACAAGAGCTTAGTCCCTGAGCTGTTTCTGCAGCGCAGGTGCTGCCGAGTGAGACAAACCATGGTAGATAAGAGTCGAGACATAGTGCACACAGCACAGACGCTTCCATGTGGTGGATGGTTCCCTGGCTTGAGCTCAGTTCTCTCAAAGCACTGGGGCTGCTTCAGGCCGGGGGGCTGTTGGAGTAACGGCTGTTTTCCTGGCTCCAGGGAGAAGGCAGAGCAGGCCATCTGGAACCGCCTGCGGCACCTCAGCGCGCTGAAGGCCTGGCGGCAGCAGCAGGCTGGCTCCCCCCTGCGCATCGGGATCCTGGGTACCTGTGCAGCAGTGGGCAGCACACGCTGTGTGCCCTGGCCCCTCGTGGTGCCACTGCCCCTTGTGCTGTGTTTCCTCCTCCCCTCTGGCCGCACCAAGCCTTTGCTGCGGGGTGGAAATAGCCAGCAAGGGGGTGCAGGAGTGTGATGGAGGGTGGGCACTTCCTCACGAGGACCTTTCTCCTTTGATGGCAGGATGCATGGCTGAGAGGCTAAAGGAGGAGATTCTGCACAGAGAGAAGCTGGTGGACATTGTGGCAGGCCCTGATGCATACCGTGACCTCCCCCGGCTGCTGGCCGTGGCAGAGTCTGGCCAACAAGCTGCCAATGTCCTGCTGTCACTAGATGAGACCTATGCAGACATTCTGCCTGTCCAGACTAGTGCAGGTGGCACGACAGCGTTTGTGTAAGTACCTCTTTTTCCTGTGCATGTTTCTGTGGCTCTGGTTTGGAAATGCTGCTGTGCAGAACAGACACGTCAGTGGCAGCAGCTACCCAGGAGATGTAATGCCTGGCTGCACTTGCTCCCAGCAGCCCAGAAGCATGAGCCTACCAGAGTGAGTGTTTGCTGCTGCTTCACTGTGTGACTGAGCCCTGGAGAGGCTGCCTGTGCTCTGCCTGGCTGTGGGCTGCTCATGCTCTCCTTGGAGAGTGCTGGTTGTCTAAGCCTGGCACTGCACTGAGTGATTCCTGTCCCACTGCTGTCTGTACCTTTCTGAAGCCTGCGCCTCTCCTCCTCCCTTCTGCCACGTCCTGTCACACATTCTCCTATTTAATTCTTCTAACCCTCCATGAGCTGTAACTTGTTGGCTTCATTTCCATTTGTTTAGTTTTGATAATAAGACTCCTAAACTTGTGATGAGATTCTACTGTGTGGCCAAAGAGACAGGGACGGTATCACCCTCTGTAGGCACAGGATGCAGAAGGATCTCTCATCCCTGCCAGGCTGTGGTGCAAGTCTGTGCTTCAGCAATTTCCAAGTTTCTTGGAAACATGCATGAAGAATGAGGAGGTGTTGGCTGGGGGTGAGCAGAAGCCAGAGCTGGCTGGAGCAGCATGTGAGAGCTGTGTTCAGAGCTGGGGCTGCGTGTGCTGCACGCTGAGGGCATCGGTAAAGGCAGTGGTTGATGAAGCAGGAGTGGATGCACTGGGGATGACTCTTCCAGAGCGATGGTGGAATGACCTGTGCTTGCTCTTGGCAGATCGATCATGCGGGGCTGTGACAACATGTGCAGTTACTGCATCGTGCCCTTCACCCGTGGCCGGGAAAGGAGCCGCCCCATTGCGTCCATCCTGCAGGAAGTGAGGATGCTCTCGGATCAGGTGCGGCAGAGCCTCCCCCCTCCTGTCCCAAGCCATGCGAGGAGGGCTGGTTCTCAGTGCAGGTGTTTCCAGTGGTACCTTTGAATGCACCGCCTTTACCTGCAGAGATGAGGTTACCATAGGGCTCCACCAGTGGCTTTTTGATTCCCCTTGTAATGCTCTGAGCCAGGCAGGGAAGGGAGGGCTTCCTTTGGAGGCTGCTCCTGGAAGTAAGAATAGAGCCGTGGCTGCCTGCATCCTGATGGGGTTATGGTGGTTTCTCTCCGTTTGTTGTTGTAGGGGGTGAAAGAAGTGACCCTCCTGGGTCAGAACGTCAACAGCTTCCGAGACATGTCTGAGGTGCAGTTTCAGTCGGCGGCAGCCCCAGGCCTCAGCCGTGGCTTTAGCACAGTCTACAGAGCCAAGCCAGGCGGTTTGCGCTTCGCACATCTCCTGGACCAGGTGTCCAGGATTGATCCAGAAATGAGGATCCGTTTCACCTCCCCACACCCCAAGGACTTCCCTGATGAGGCAAGTGTGAAATGAACACCTGGACTGCCGTGGGCAGGCTCTGAGCCGCTACGTGCGGGCTGTGCTTCCTTCCCAAAGGGAATGCTGAACCCCAGAACGGGAACAGCAGCTCCTGGGAGGGGGAATGTCTGTGCTAAAGCTGTCAGGCTTGCAGTTTGCTGGCTTTACCCATTGGCATCCTGGTAGAGTTGAGCTCTCTGCGATGTTGGCTCCTTGTTGCTCGTTGCAGGTCCTGCAGCTTATCCAGGAGCGACACAACATCTGCAAACAGCTTCACCTCCCAGCCCAGAGCGGAAGCACACGAGTCCTGGAGGCCATGCGACGGGGGTGAGTCCTGTGCCCTGCCCCCTGATCCTGGCTGCTGGTTTCTCCTCACCAGTCATGGGTTTCTGATGAGCAAATCCATGTGTTCTTCATTGCAGATACACAAGAGAAGCATATTTGGAGCTTGTACACCACGTGCGTGACTCCATTCCAGGCAAGTGTTCCCTTTGGCTGGCCTGAGCTGAGCACAGCTTAGTCTTTTCTCAAGCAGATCCTTCCTCTCCTCTTTGAGGAGGTGTAAAGCTGTGTCTCTGTTCCAGGGGTGAGCTTAAGCAGCGATTTCATCGCCGGCTTCTGTGGAGAGACAGAAGAAGATCACCAGCAGACTGTGTCTTTGCTGCAGGACGTCCGCTACAACGTGGGCTTCCTGTTTGCCTACAGCATGAGAGAGGTGAGTGCAGGACGTGATGGAGCAGGCTTGTTACCTCTGGGCATCAGCTCCTGAGTCGTTTCCCACAACACATTGTCCTGCAGAGACCTGGCTGTGGGTGTGTTATTTCTCAGGAACTTGTGCTGATGGAGCTGGGCTGGAGCCCAGGGACAGAGGCTCTGTCAATTGAGTCTGGAGAGAAGTGAATTTTCAGAAGGAATTTCTGTGGGAAGAGTGGGTAGTTGACAGGTCTCCATTAGAATCCTCTCCAAAGTGTGGTGCTGATGGGATAGAGGACAGGAGGTTGAGAAATGTAAGGAATATACGTCGGCTTTCATCACATGGGACTAGAAGAGGCAGAATTTGTTGTCTGTCCTTGTGGACAAACAGGCAACAGACATCTCATAGGAGCTGCAGAACTGCTCCACACAGCCACTGATGCTCAGTGCACCAAAAAGGTGCTGCAGAAAGAACAAGGAACTGAGATGTTGCTGCTTAGCACCTGAAAACATTCCTTGAGGTTGTAAATGCAAACTCATGTGTGGAGTTGTTGCTGGAGGAGCAGCCGAGCTGGCTGGGGCAGACCAGGCTGTGGTCTCTGGTTACTGAGGCCAGTCTTGCTGTGTCTCTTCACAGAAGACCCGGGCGTTTCACCGCCTGCAGGACGACGTGCCCGCAGAGGTAAAGCAGCGGCGGCTGCAGGAGCTCATCACTGTGTTTCGGGAGGAGGCTGCAAGGGCCAACGAGGCCATGGTGGGGCAGTGTCAGCTGGTGCTGGTGGAGGGGGTGAGTGTGCCTGGAACGGAGTCCTCTTCCCCCCCTCTTAGGCTGTACACAGCAATCATCACTTCTGCCCTCCCTTCTCACTTTCCCCACACAATCCTAGGACTCCATGACTGTGTCTTCACACTTAAGCTTCACACAGCCTGTCTTTTCTAGAGCCCTGAGCTGAGCACAGGGGGTGGGATAGGTTAGAGACATGTCTCTGGCCAAGTACTGAATTAGGGCAGGCTTTGAAACACTGGCTTTGGTGTGGGGGCGTCAGCACAGCAGCTCGGCCAGAGGACCTGCTAACATGGCAAGCTTACCAGTGTGCAGTGGGGATTTTAATGCTGGCAATAGTGCTCAATTAATTCCTGAGGCAGTAAAGCCCAGCAGTGAATCAGAGCTGCTGCCAGGCAGGTAATGTTCCCTGTCCTCCTTTCAGCCCAGCAAGCGCTCTGCCTTGGAGCTGTGTGGCAGGAACGATGGCAACATCAAGGTGATCTTCCCCGATGCCGAGGTGGAGGATGCTGCCGGGTGCCAGGCTCTGGCCAGGGCCCAGCCAGGGGACTACGTGCTGGTGAAGGTGACCTGACTGCAGTGCTTGGTCCCTCTTTTCCTTGCTGTTCTCCAGGGCCGCTGATGCCAGGGGAGCCTAAAATTAGCACAGATCCTCCTCACTCTGTTCCTTTTGGCGTTCCTTTCAGGTGACCTCCGCCAGCTCCCAGACCCTGAGGGGGGTTCCACTCCGCCGCACAACCCTCTCGCGCTCTGCAGCGTGTCACTGAGCTGTCCCTGCTGCTGCTGGGTGGAAGCAGCGCGTTTCTGCAGGAGGAAAGGAGGAAGTTTGGTCAGGAGATGGGGTAGAATTGGGGCCCTGTGTGTATATCGGAATATGTGGGAAATAATAATACATATATTTCTGGTTTGGCAACAATCTGCCCTTCATTGATCTGTGCACGTTTGCAGGTGAAAGGGCTGGCAGCTGTGTGGGAGCTGCCCAACCCACGTACCTTGTAATGCTGTATTTTCACGTGTGCTGGGGCTTTGCCTGCCCTTGCAGGGCTGGCCTCTGGCTTTGGTCACCTCCTCTCCTGCAGCCCAGGCGGAGGAGTGCCCTGCGGCACTGCTTTCAGCTCACATCCCTGTGCAGCCTGATCCGTGGCCCTCAGAAGGGCTGACACGCACCTTTCCCTGCTCTGACTTCCTCCCCACAGGCAGCTCTTCCCGGTGGGAAGCATGGCTGCAGGGTGCTCTCCATGAGGCCAGCTGCAGTGGTTTTACAGTCATTACTGTAAGAGCAAGAGCCTGATGAGGAGGAGAGCTGGGTTTTGATGGGGAGGTGACCATGCTTGCTCCACAGGCTCCCTGAGGAGCCACAGTGCTCACTATTTACCTCGCCTCTTGGTTTTTATTGGCCTTAGGGCTGAGATTTTAAGGCAGTGGAGCCTGTGTTAGGACGTGCTTACAGTGACCTTGGAGGCTGGATCAGTTCTTTGGTGCTGCCTGGAAGCAGGAATGTGATTTTCTCAGGGGCTACAGATGGGATGTGTCACTTGCCAGAGGATTTGCTCCCCAGATCCGGCTGCTGGGAAGGCTGAACATGGGCCTCATACCCATTCCTTTGTGTTTCTTTTGCCAGCCTGAACAGGGAGAGCCCAGAGCTCCATGGGGCTTTACCTCCCCCAAGCCAGTTGTGCCTGTGCACTCTGCTGTTGGGAGCTGAAGGGCTGTGGTATTTTGGCAAACCTCTGCAATGGGAAGGGGTTGGTTCTGCTGGGAATGCTGTGATACAACAGCTGGGGACCAGACCAGAGTACTGGTTAGTGTGAACACGAGTTGTACCTGCCCTGTAGAGAAACACAGATCCAGGAATCAGTACCCAGGCTTGGCAGGGACTCTCTGGGCTGTGTTACCAGCAAGGAGGCTTCCCAGGTTTTTATTACCAGTATTTAAAAGCCTTAATTTCAACCAGTTCCATAACTGTCCTCATGAGGTGCATCCTGTAACGCAGCTCAGCCCTTACCAAGTGCTCAGAACAAGTTCTGGTGTGTTCCTGTAGGGCTCCCAGGAGGCAGCAGCCCTGTTACAATCTGAAAGCTGCTCTTGTCCTTCTGGAGAAGAGCTGGAGGCAGCCCCTGCCAGGCTCTGCTTGCTCCTGGGCCCAGCAGGAGCCGTTCCTCAGAGGAAACCACGATGGGCTGGATGCTGGGTGGGATTTTGTTTCAGGGATGACTCGGGAGTCCTCAGGTCCAACCCTCCATCCTAAACCCCTCCTCTCTGCAGGCCAGTGCTCTGTGTGCTCACCCTTCCTGCATCCACGCGCTTGGGATGGAAACTGTGAGAAATAACACCACGGGACCAGAAGTCAGGGATAAAAAAAGCACATCAGAACAAAGGAGGTATTTATGGACACGGGTTTGGGGTTATCTGCTCGTTCTGCTGTTCAAATGCCTCTGGTTCCAAGTTTATGTTCTCCTACTGATTTGTGCACTGGGCATGGGCTGTGGCACTGGTGAGGAGCCCCCTGAGCCTGGTTTCTGCTGTAGCTGTTGGTGAAGGTTGGGGACACAGCCCGGGACATGGCTCTGGCCCAGCATCACCAGTACATAGTGACAAAGCCTTAGTGCTGCCTGGAGCGGGTTTGTGCTGTCCTGTGTGCCCCCAGCTGGGCCCTGCGGCCCCTGCCCTGGAACATCTGCCTCTCATTTGGGTTAATGGGGTCTCTGATTGAAGCAGAGGCTCATTCCAAACGTAGCCTCTGCAAAGAGGCCTTTGACCCCTTCTCCTTCACACCTCTCGATTCCACAGCTCCCTCCCCATTCACAGCGGGATGGGGCCAGGTTTGGGGGTAAGTGTCTGACAGGGATCAGCGCTCACAGCAGCTCACACAAGGCACGTTGCTCCCTCCAGCCTGTCCCGCTACCGGGCTGGGGTTCCATCGGCGTCCTGCGGGCTCAGCCCCGCGGCTCCTCCTGCCCCGCTCCCTCTGGGAACGCAGCAACGCTCCCGTGCCTCCTGCAGCCAGCCCTGCCCGGTGCCAGCCGCGGGCAAACCCCTGGGCAGCTCGGAGCTGGGATTTCCCCGCACAGCCCCGAGGTGCGGGGGTGCCGCCTGCTCGCAGGCACTCGCTGCACCCCGGCATCTCCTGAGCCCGGGATTTCCCAACCCCGCCTGCACGTGTTCCCCGGCGCTGGGCATCGCCAGGGGCACACACACAGCTTCACGTGCAGGGAGGTCTCTGCCGGGGAGAACAGGAGCCCGTTTCTTCTCTGGCGCCCATCACAGTGCTGGAGAACAAACCCGTTTGGCCCCCGGTCCCGGCTGGGCTCCCGGGGAGGGACAGGCGGCAGCGGGCGCTCTTAGCTCACCACAGCAGTCACCAGCCTGAGGGCAGCCTCAGCCTCAGCATCATTGCTCTGCCCCTGCCCAGCCTTGTGCCCATCTCCAAGGCTCGGAGCAGCTCCCTCCCCGTGCCCAGGGGATGTCACTGCGGCAGAGAGGCTTCTGCTCTTGCCAGCCCTTTTCCCCCGGCCTCCTCCTCCTGCACCACCTCTGCTGCGGGCTGGGGTCCATGGGGGTCTCCTGTGGTGGGTTTTCATCACCATTGCTGAAGGTGTTTGCGTGAAGCTTTGGGATTCAATGCAACACAGAGAATGTTTTAACAGGGTTTCCATTTCTAAGCTCATTTATACCTTGAGTTCATTCCTTTGGGGAATGGGCTGTGTCTGGGCTCCAGCAGGAAGGGCACGGCTGCTCCTAAAGGCTCCTTCAGACACAGCTCCTCTGTGCTGGCAACTCGAGGTGCTCTCCATCGCAGCACCGGCAGTGCCTGGATCCCAGTGTCCTCGCACCAGCCCCAAGCTGCTCCACAGCCCACCCAGCACCAGGACGAGCATTTCCATCCAGGCAACACCCTGGAGTGCTGCTGGCTGTGCATGGAATTCCAATGGGATGTGAACGGCACCCCCAGCTCTCCAGGGCTTTGTGAATGCAGAGTGGAGCTCACAAGTCTGTCACAGCAGCTGCTGCTCTGGGGCCTGTGCCTTTCCCTCCTCCCTTGCGAGCAATTTGCTCCTGTACTGACAGCCAGCTATTGACTTCTTGTTCTCCTGGAGATGAGCTGTCCTGTCTCATCAGCTTTAAATTAGCTTTATCTTTAGCCTTTGCTATTAATAAGCTCTCACCATGGTGTCATTACTTGATATCTATTTTCTGATGCTTTTCATTAATGGCTCCGTATCTTCCAGATATTTTTATTCCAGTCTTTTCCCCTCCTGCCTGAGTTATTGCAGAGTCACCCGGGGCTCCGTGAGGGGAGGGTGGCCAGTGCTGGGAGCTGAGGTGACACTGGGGTGTCTCTGCTCCCCTCTAATCCCAGCCTGAGCTCTGCCACCCTGGTGCTCTCGCGAGCCAATAGAGTAATCCAGATGCCTCCATGAGGCAGAGGTGGTGCAATCCATGGGGACAGCAGGGTTGGGCTGGAAAACCAGGATGATTCTCTGAGACTCCCTTTTCACAGGTGTCCCATGGCACAGACGGGCAGTGATGGGCACAAGTCGCTCCTGAGTGGGGGGGGTCTGACTGAACACAAGGGGACAGGTTTTCCCAATGAAAACAATCAGCATTGGAATAAGCTGGAGTTACTGGGTTCCCCAGTGTTGGACACTGTTAAGGTTTGGCTGGACAGGATGCTGGGATGTTCTCACCCCTCTTAGCAGAACTTTCCCTAGGAAACTGGAAGTGAATGGGAATTATCTCCCATTATTTCAAGGGGCCATGCCTGGGGTTTCTGTTCTGCTGGAGGCACCTTCCAAGCAGTCAGGGAGCTGGCTTCAGGGACTGTCTCACTGAACCTTCAGTGGTAGCAAAGCAAATACCCAAATCTCCTCCGTCTCTTTCCTAAGACCAGGAAAATGCATCCCTGGGCTTCCAGGAGCCCTGGTTTGGCAGCGGCCGGGCGTGGGGCGGCACCGCGACAGAGCCATCGGCTGAGGGATGCTCACCACAGCCCGCGGCAAGGAGCAGCCGGAGCGGGGGCTCCTCCTCCCGTCAGCCCCGATGCAGGGGGCTGAGCCTGAGCAAGCGGCTCCATCCCCTCTGCGTTGTTCCGGCTGCTTTTAACCTGCTTTTAACATCATCTTCTTGTTACTCGGTCTCAGGAAGTCTCGGGAAGGCCGGGGGCAGCTTGGGAGCTGTCAGACCCGAGCGGGTGTTTCACAGGACAGTTCCCTTTGAGACAGGGACCGTGCTGACGTTGGAGGTAAAGATTCTGCTCAGGGTTTCCTCATTTAACTCCATCTTTAACAGCTGCTGATGGGAAAACCTCCCCCACCCGTGCTCAGCAGGGAGCCCAGCACAGCCCTACTGGGAGCAATGGTACCCTAATGGGCCCAGCATCCGCAGTGCCCGGCTGCAAGCACCGAGCTCTCATCCATCTTCCAGGGCTCTTTGTGCCCTTGTTGGGTGGGAGAGCGTGGGAGATGCTCAGAGCTGGGCTGGGTGCTCTTGTACAACAAAGCACCTTACGAAAGAGGCACCGGATCGAGCCCAGTGAAAGCCGAGGCTGTTGTTTGCCTTCAGGGCTTTGGTTTTGCATGGACAGGGGCCAAAGCAAACCCCCGCCCACCGGCCCAGACCTCACGTTTCATCACTGCGTTTAGAAGCTGGTTTTCTGGTGGGCATTTGAGCCCTTCAGCCTCCTGACCACGGGGAAATGGTGAGAAGCTGCTGCTTTGTGACGAATAAAACCCTGCAGCTTTTGCCCCGCACAGATAACTCTGTGGGGACCCTGAGCTGAAATACCTGAGCTGTGGTTCAGCTCCAAAGGCGCTCATCACTGCTCCTGTCGAGCCCTTGCTCCCCTGTGCTGGTGCTGCCCAGCACGGGGCCGGTTTCACACAGATCCCACTCCTGTCAAAGCCAGCTGAGGAGTGGAGCCCCAGAGTGGGGCTGGTGTCGGCTGCAGGGGCACCCCCATGGCCCCGCAGCTGGTGGCAAAGTCGAGTGTGAATGTGGGGTGAGCAGTGGGTCGGGAGCAGGGGAGATGCTGCCTGGAAACCTGGCTCCCGGGACCCCCTCTGTGCCCATGGGATGGGCAGGAGCAGAGGGACCGGTGACGGGCAGAGGCAGAGGAGGGTGCTGGTGCTTCGCAGTGGAGCCACCATGGCACTGGGAAGGGGCTGATGCCACGCGGTGCCGTGTGGCACCCCCGGGGTCCTGGTCCCAGCCCCAGTCCGGGGGATGAGCCCCAGCGGGGCACAAGGGACGTGTTTGTTCATGTCCAACAGCTCCCGGCTCGCTGGCAGCACGCGGGGAGCAGGAGCAGAGAACAAAAGAACCAGAGGCTGAGGGAAAAGGGCAGCATAAATCTGCATAAATACAAATGAGGGGAGCAGTTACGGCTCCCATGGACCACGGCCGTGTGCCCTTAGCCGGGAGAGGGTCGGCAGGGCTTGGCCTGGCCGTGGCTCCCCACCTTGCCAGCAGATGTACCTGTCCAGTGCTCTTTGCTGTGAGTCACTGCTGGGCTGATGGGGAGACAAACAGCAAAGCCCCGGCAAACACAGAACCCCTGTGGCAGGTTGGAAAGGAACCAAGCCACGTGCGGAATGCAGATGAAGAAAACCCTTTTATTGCAAGCAGTAACAGGAGGGACGTGAATCCGCCTCCCCCACCACGCGCGACCCCCAGCCCCGCTTGCGGATCACAAGACGGGATAGCGTTTCCTCTGATCACTGGAAGCACAGCTGTGTGGGAACGCATCAGCCACGTACCGCCTGGATTAGGCCTTTTTCTGCCTTCTTTTTAACAGGATGAAATCGCTGGAAGCAGCAGCATTTCCTTTTGAAATGGTAAACCCGTCACGGAGCAGAAGGAGAGCAAAGACAAAGCCTCCACAGGCCGCTGGTGCTTGTCCCTTTTCTCTCCCTTCACAGGGATTTGGGGCAAACTCACAGGGCTCCCATGGGGCAGCCGCAGGGGATGACATCCCCACTGCCAGCCAGGGGGGTCTTGGTCCAGCACCAGGAAGGGCTCCTCTGTGCCGAGCAATTCCCAGCCCAAACCACAGCCCAGGGCCAGGCAGAACATGGGGTGCTTGAGGAGGGGCTGGGGTCGGGCTGTACCTTCGTTAGTGGGTGCCCTAATGAGTGGCTTGTGGCTGTGACACCGGGAGTGAATGTGGGCATGGCCTGAGGCTGCTGCCCTGGATCCAGCGGGAGCAGTGCATTGGCACACCTAAGCAGCAGCAAAGATAACTCTTGGCACTGCTAACCCTGGGGTGGACCGAGACTCCAGTGATCAGTCTGAAACGTAACGCAGAAGCAGCAGGGAGTTTTCTTGGGTGGGTTTCTCTATTTTCATGTCTGTTCTCCATGTATCCAGCAATCTTCCTCCCTCCTCCTCCTCCTCACGGTGGAGCAGTGGGAATGGCCGTGGGGTACCTGTGGGGATGCTGGAGCTGAGGTTTTGGCCAGTGCAGGAGCCTGGAGCAGCAGCTCCGTGCTCCCCATCAGTGCAGGCTCAGCTCTGGAGGGTTCGGCTCAGCCAGCCCCGGCACCAGCACCAGCACCGAGGCTCTGAGCCAGGTCCCAGCAAACCATCCTTACCCCACAGCGCTGCTGGCCCCATGGCTACGGAGTGCCCCCGAGGTTGATGCCTGTGACTGGGGAGAGGGACCCAGGTCAGTGCCCCTGGCCCCCCCCAGCCCCACAGCTCACATCTGTGGGGCCGGCTCCCGACACAGCAATGGCTGAGATCCCTCAGCTGCAGCGGCAGAGCTGATTTAGTGCCCTGAGGAGCACGGCTCGGGGGAAGCTGGGACCGCGGCCAGCTCTTCCTTCCCTCCTCTATATATTAACTTTGCATGCATATGAGGCTGGAAGCTCTTCCAATCACCTCTGCAAATACTAATTAACCCTCGCAGCATCCCGAGGACCATTATTCACTCCTATTAAGTAAATATTATTAAATCCTCTTATGAGAGGTGAACGACTTTTCCAGGGCTGTGCAGGGCCCGTGTAGGGGAACACAGACTTTGTCTCACACCCGCACACCCGGAGGCACCAAGGGCCTGAGCCGGGGGATGCCTCTGAGGACTGCGGACCAGGAACCACCCCCAGCACCGCTGTGTGGGGTGGAAGCGCTCTGTGGGCCCTTCCTGAGATGCGTCAGCACCCTGAAGCTTCGGCTGCACCCCGGGGCCGTGGGGACCCGCTCTTGGCCGCTGCCTGCACCAGGGCTGCATCGCCCCGAGCATCCCCACAGCCTGGGCTGCTGCCTGTCTGGCCCACAGTGGGGATCCCGTTGTGCCTGGACTTACTGCGCAGGAGCCAGTCGATGAAGGCGCTTGGGAATGGGTAGTTCTGCGCAAGCAAGGAGAGAGGAAGGTGTGAGAGGGGAGGGAGAGGGAGGGCGGGGGGGCCGGGGTGGACACAGCCGTACCTGCAGGTCCAGCTCCATGTAGTGCCCGCTCGACACCGGCAAACTGGAAAGGGCCGAGTGGATTTTCCCCAGGAGCCCAAAGGAGACGACGCCTGAGGAGAGGTCAATGGGGCTGGGCAGAGCCGGCTGCTCACCAGGACCTGCTGGGTGCTCTGCCCGTGCTGGTGCATGGAGCCAGAGGCTGGGGAGCTCAGTCCTGCCTGGCCACGGCCCCAGCACACAACCACGGGATGGTTTGGGTTGGGAGGGACCTTAAAGCTCCTCCAGCTCCAAGCCCTGCCGCGGGCAGGGACACCTTGGAGCAGGGTGCTCCAAGCCCCTGTGTCCCACCTGGCCTTGGGCACTGGAGGACAGCAGGGCCAGGGTGGTTTTGCCACGTCAGGCACCAGGGATGAGCCAGGACTGTGCCCCCCCCCCAGCAGCTTTGCCAAGCAAAGCAACCCCTTCTCCAGTGGGTCCGGCTCTCCTGAGCCCCCCAGGGCCTGTGGAGGTGACTGGAGAGAGAGCTCAAGTGTTCCTCTAAAAGTTAATGTAGAAAAGGCAATTTGACGACTTACGGTTGAGGAATTGAAGCTTAATGTTGATGATGCTGACCCAGATGTTCACCAGCGGGCAGAGCTGCAAAGGAACAAGTGGCTCAGCCTTGGTGAGGACACCATGGGTGTAGCAATGTGCTTCCTACCACTGCGTGGGGTTCACAGGTTTAACTCGAGATGGAACAATCGGCTCCTCACAGGCCCCCCCATGGATAAAGCAACATCAGTTGTTGAGCCCTCTCTGCTCGGGGCACGGATTCCATTGAACAGAATAAAGGGTTCGCTCAGAAACCCCTTTCCTCTGGGGCTGCCAGCCCTGCTCAGCGCCTCGGCACCGGCCTTTCACAGAGCCGTCGGGTGCAGATTACCCCGTCCCACCGAGCGATGCCGTTTGAATTGCTCCTAACAACTAACTCCGGGCTGTAAGAAAGGTCAGGGGAGTCTGGGAATTCACTCACGGGATGTGGCTGTGTGCACATGTATGTGTAGAGAGTGTGTGTGAGTAACTGCTGCACAGCTGTGGCGAGAGCTGCAGTAAGTGCAGGGCTTTGAGGCACTCACCAGCGCGGGTATGAGGGACCGGAGGGAGCTGTTCAGCAGATTGCTCACCATGTTGGTGAAAAACCTGCCGAGGGAGGGAAGCACAGAAATCCCTGGGGGAGGTCTCAGAGCCAGGCCTTGGCATCCAGACAAACCCCAGCTCTGCCCCCTGAGCCCGGGACGGGAGCACCAGCACCCGTTGTCTGCTCCTGCCGCTGTGTTTAAAGATGCCGCAAGCCCACAGCTCCCCCGGGCTTCAGCAGGAATTACTGATGCTGCGGATTTTGCTCCCTGGTTCCCAAATCTGGTTGCTGAGGAGGAAATCTGTGCCCAGCTTTGAGGCTGAAATTCTGCCCCGCTGCAGACTTGCAAAGAGCTGCGAGTCCTGCCTCTTGTTTTAACCACTTCCGAGCGCATGCATTGCTCCACATAGATCAATGGCGATGTCGTAGAATAGTCACAGAACCAGAGTGGTTTGGGTTGAAGGGACCTTAAAGCTCCTCCAGCGCCAACCCCTGCCACGGGCAGGGACCCCTTGCTCCAAGCCCCATCCAACCCGGCCGTGGATGAGCCCCAGGTAGGCACAGCGGGGCTGGGCTGGGCTCCCGAGTGATGGCTCCATCCCTGCTAAACCCCCTCAGCGCCCACGCTCACCCCCTCCGCAGGTTGACTTTGAAGCCCACAAGCAGGTTGCTGCAATCCTTAGACACCAGCTTGAGGTCCCCGGGGGTGTCCTGGGTCAGCGCCATGTGGGACGTGATGTTTGTCTCCACCGAGGAGCCGCTCAGAAACTGAAAAATCCTGGGGGACAGGGAAGCACCTCGGGAACCGGAGCTGCCCCTGGCTGAGCCGGAGCTGCCCGTGGCTGAGCCGGAGCTGCCCGTGGCTGAACCGGAGCTGCCCCTGGCTGTGCCGGAGCTGCCCCTGGCTGAGCCGGAGCTGCCCCTGGCTGAACCGGAGCTGCCCGTGGCTGAGCCGGAGCTGCCCCTGGCTGAACCGGAGCTGCCCCTGGCTGAACCGGAGCTGCCCCTGGCTGAGCCGGAGCTGCCCCTGGCTGAACCGGAGCTGCCCCTGGCTGTGCCAGGGCCACTGGAGTCGGCTTGGCCGGGGCGATGCTTTAGTGCCACCAGCGCCTGGGGATGCTCCCCCAGCACCCAGGAACGTGCCATCCTCCCCCCGGCCCCGCTCCGCCGCCTCCCCCAGCCCTGCTCACCCTGGCAAGCGCAGCACCAGCTTCGAGTACAGGCTCAGCACAAACTCGCTGCCGCGAACGACCCTGCAGGACACTCGCACGTTCTCGAGGTTCAGCACCTTCAGCCTGGGCCGACACCAAAGCAAACCCACCTTGGGACGGCAGGGTCAGCAGGAGCAGCCCCCGCAGCCCCATCTCCTCCTCTTCACTGCATGACCTGCTACCTATGGGGGTATTCCCAGTGAAAAGTGATGGTGGGGAAGGGACAACTTCAAAGCAGGGTCAGTTTGCTCAGGGCTGCACCCCCAGCTCCCGGGGTGCCCATCACAGTGTCGCATCACTCCCATAGGGAAGACTTTTCCCATCTTTGGTTGGAATTTCCCTATCTCAGCTCCTCACATGAGCCCGGGACTGGTGGTTGATGTAAGAGGGAAGAGTTGGCTCCTGAGCATCCCCTTAGGGGAACCCATCCTCTGGACTGATCCATTACCCTGCAGTGAGCACCACCCCTGTGCTTCGGTGCCCACTTACCAGGAGAAGTGTGTTGGTGTGCCAGGGACTCCACCGCCCAGCAGTCCTCCTGCACCCAGCACGCCATCGAGACCAAGGAGACTTCCATTGCCCAGGAGACCTCCTTTTCCAAGCAGCTCTGTGCCAAGCAAACCTTTCTGTCCAAGAAGGCTCGCATTGCCAAGGAGGGCACTGCCGAGACCATTGCCAAGGCCTTCTCCACCAAGGACGCCAGTGCCAAGGAGCCCGTCTCCACCAAGGACGCCAGTGCCAAGGAGCCCGTCTCCACCAAGGACGCCAGTGCCGAGCAGACCGCTGCTGCCAGGTTGTCCTCCTGTAACAGTCACATCTCCATTACTGTCCTGGCTTTCACCGCCCAGCAGCCTCCTCTCCCACGCACACCCATGCCATGTGGACCTTCCTCACCTAGGAGGCCTGTCCCGAGGATCCCAGAGCTGCTGGACTCTTTTCCTGCATCACTGGAACCTCCGCTACCTTTTCCACTCGGACTTCCCGTGCTAAGGATGCCGGTACCGAGGAGCCCATCCTCACCAAAGAGGCCTGTGCCAAGCAAGCCACTTTTTTGGTTGAGGAGACCTTCGCTGCCAAGACCGGTTCCAAGCAGACCTGCACACGAAAGTCCCAGTTACCCCCCAGACTTCCCACCTGTGCCAGGATGCTCCCATGGGACACACGGAGCACCGCGGAGCTCACCGTCTTTGGATTGCGCTGGGCTCAGCCCAAGGACACTGCCCAGGTTGAGGAGGCCCTGGGAGGGGGGCAGGAGGCCTGTGGCAAGGACGAGACACCAGAAGCGCAGCATCTTCTGACCCAGCACCTGTGGAGAAACCCACATCAGCTCAAGCATCAGCCCCACCCCATAGGAATGGGCAGCCTGGGCACCGATCCGGCTCTCCATCCTTCACGTGCGCTGCTCCCAGGCAGTGGGGCAGGTCCCCCCTGGACATGGAGCCCCCAGGGGCCAGCCCAGACCCACAGCACCCTTTTCCCACCCGGAAAGGTCAAACTGCTCCTGGTTATCAGGCAGCCACTGAAGCACAGCGCCGAGCTGCTCTGCATTGTGCATGCCCGTGGGCTACCCCTCTGCGGAGCTGGTGCCTGACATTGCAGGGAAGCTTGCAGGGAGAAAATGCCATTTCAAGAGAGCTCGAGGACGGAGATGAGGCAGGAGGACCTTGCAGGGAGAGATGGATGGCTTCCCACCGCTCCGAAGTGACCCTGGAAGAGGAGCACTCACAGGGACGCAGCCGGATGAAAAACGGTGAGTGTCAAAGCCGCGTCCTTCTCCCTGCTATGAAGAACACTGTTATTAAAGCCCGCGGCACAGCCAGACCACACTCCCTTTGCCATGGGCAGGTTGTTTGCTCTTCTCATGGCGCTCCATTCAGGCTATGAAAAGAGCCCATTTTCCCTGAATTTGATTTGCCTCTATTCAAAAGAAAGCACCTTCAAGGACCTTGCGTTCCTGGGCACCTTGGGGTTGCAATCACCACTGTGGAGTGCTTGTTTAGGCACAGAAAGGTGCTTCAAATAAGTGAGAACAGGAAACCAGGGAAGCGCTGCCGTGGGTCCCCGTTTCAGGAATGCCCACCTGCAGCACCCATGTCCCAGGCCTCGTCCCAGCTTTCCCTTCTGAGGAAAGGATTGCAGAGCCTCAGCACCAAGCAGCGTCACTATTGAGGTCAGACTGAACACCTGCGCTATCAGTTCCAGGTGCTCTGAAAACAATCCCTCCATGACAGTTCTTGGCACAATCAAATTAGACTTTAATTCACTGGCCTGTCTTTGAGATTTTCCCTTTGATCAGAGCGCAGCGATGCACAGCTCCTGGAGCTGGGATTATTGAACAGGAGAGGAGGAGGGAGGCTCAGGCAGCTCCTATTGAAAACCGTGTCAAATAAAATCAGGGGGATTTGTTGGAGGGTCTCTGCAAGACGTGTGCAGCATTGCAAGAGGCTCCCCCAAAGGCTCTCAGGTCTTGCAGAAGAGCTCTTAGAACGCAACTGCCGCCGCAGTTATTAACGTTATCTATCAGGTTGCTGTCTCCTTGGTCACACACGTTTAGGCTGAACATCTTGCACATGCAAAATTCATGTATGGCTCTGCAGATGAAGGCTTTACAGCAGCTCAGATGAGACCTGATAAGCTGAAAATGGCTCTGAATTCTGGTCACCGAGAGCATGAAGCAACCAACCCCCAGTCACTTCTGCTGGCTCAGTGGTAACGTAACAACAAAAATAAACATGGAATTTGACAAGCAAGAGCTCTGCTGGCTTTAAAAATTAATTCTCATCCATTATTAAATGCTGCTACAGAAGTCAAAGAAAACATCATTAAAATTCCTGCTTTTAAAGCCGCGTCACACTTCGCTGCAGGTCACCCAACGGGAGCAGCTGCTCCGTGGCCACTGTGCCGCAGCACCGCTTACCTGGAGCCCTTTGCTGCAGTGGTGCTGCTGCCGTGGCCGCTCTGCGGGGCTGGCTGGCAGGAGCAGCCTTATATAGCCGAGCTGCAGGAACCAGGAAGGTCCAGGGAAGGATGAAGCGGGATAGTTCCTCCTCGCTGGCTGTGAAGTGTGAACCCTGCACCAGCCTGACCCCGCACGCTGCACGTAGCCGTGCTGGGCCCTGGCCAGCAGCTCAGCCTGGATGCGGTGCCCACCGGCTCTCCTCCTGCCGGACACGCTGCATCCCGCTCCCCGGGCTTCTCCTCCTGCCCCTGGGACCAGGGCAGCAGCACCGGGGGTGAGGGTGCAGCAATGCACCCCTGGGTGCTGGTGCAGGAGCCCGTGTCCTCAGGCAGGGGATGCTCTGGTCAGGCTCCATCCCACCCAGCGCCATGCTGCTCCTTGCACATGGTCCAGAGAAGCTGGACATGGCCATGGCCAGCACAGGCTTTTGCTGCTCATGGCTACTCAGTGTCTCTCTTGCTTTGCTCTCCCAAAGTGAAGCAGAAAGATGCTGATCAAGGTGGAAATCTGTGATTCCTCCTTCTCCCCCCTCTTCTTTCTGCATGCAGACCCCTGAGCACCCTTAGAGCATCACGGTTACTCTGAGCCACCTCAGAACCCTGGGGTGCAGGGGGATGCCACGAGGAGCTGGGGATGCTCTTATCTCTTTGGCTAAAGAGAGGGTCTCAGAAATGGCGCCATCATATTCACCAGGGACAGTGAGAGGTGAGCATTACCTGCCAGTGAGTTAATTCCATACAGAAACAGCACGAGGCAGATTAAAATGAAAAGTTGTCACAAACTAGGAGTGTGTGGATCTAGGGCATAGCAGCTGTGCTGTGAAACCTGCCTGTCACGCAGAGGAGAGCAGGAGATGGGCTGTGCCTCCAAGAAAAATCTCAACAGTTTAAAGAGGCTTGAGAAACAGCAAATAAAAGAAAATGGGGAAATGAATATAGAGAGAAAGGGAAGAAAAGCATGAAAGATGACAGGAAAAACCTGTTTCCAGGTGGTTTTCAGGGTGGATCTTGGCTGGACAGGGCAGGACAGACTCTAAGGCAGCAATATGACATCTGACCCAGCTATTCCTCTTTCCCCCAGAGCAACAGGCAGCTTTAGAGCCTTAGAGAAGGCTTCATTGCTCCAACAGAGCAGGGAAGAGCCTGGCCATAAATAAACTGGGGGCCATCCTGAGCCCCGGGGTTCACTGGAACACACACACACACACACACACACACACACACAGGCTGGAGCACCCGTGGTGGCTGCAGAAGGGGATGGACTTTGTTAAACCCAAGCATGAGAACACAAAATACCCCCGATCCTTCTGAGCGTCCACAGAGGAGTCAAAACAACGTTCAGAGCCAAACCCCACCGCGGTCCAGGTGCCAGCAATGCAGGTGGGACGCAGTGTTTGCATGGAGGAGACCAAGTTACTGCATTGGGTACGAAGAGCAATGCGGCAGGGACTCCCTGGGCAGGCTGAGTCCCATCACCCCGGGGGCAGAGAGGGAAACCCAGGGCTCCCTTGGCAGCCCAGTGTCCCCGGCTCACACTGACAGCAAGAGATCCTGGGGAAGCAAAGGGGTTTGGTTTCCTCTGGAATCCTCTGTGCAGAGCCCCGGAGCGGGGCTGCCATCGGGGCGCGTCTGAAGCACTTCAATGACATCGATGTCGATGTTCAGCAGCCTGGGGAGGGGAACCCCCTCTGCCAGCACCTCTGTGGGGCACAGCCCAGCTCAGTGCCAGGCAGGGCTCGCTGCCAAACCTCAGTCCCCAGCTCCATCCTCTCAGCGTGCAACCCCCCCCTCCGCAGGGTTCTCCAGAAGGGCTTTTGTGCCACGGAACTTGGCAAAGCATCCTGGCAAAGCATCCTGCCATTGCTGCTGCCCTGAAGCATCCTGCCATTGCTGCTGTCCCCAAAGCATCCTGCCATTGCTGCTGCCCCCAAGCATCCTGCCATTGCTGCTGCCCCGAAGCATCCTGCCATTGCTGCTGCCCCGAAGCATCCTGCCATTGCTGCTGCCCTGAAGCATCCTGCCATTGCTGCTGCCCCGAAGCATCCTGCCATTGCTGCTGTCCCCGAAGCATCCTGCCATTGCTGCTGCCCTGAAGCATCCTGCCATTGCTGCTGCCCTGAAGCATCCTGCCATTGCTGCTGTCCCCGAAGCATCCTGCCATTGCTGCTGCCCTGAAGCATCCTGCCATTGCTGCTGTCCCCGAAGCATCCTGCCATTGCTGCTGCCCCCAAGCATCCTGCCATTGCTGCTGCCCCCAAGCATCCTGCCATTGCTGCTGCCCCCAAGCATCCTGCCATTGCTGCTGCCCCGAAGCATCCTGCCATTGCTGCTGCCCTGAAGCATCTTGCCATTGCTGCTGCCCTGAAGCATCCTGCCATTGCTGCTGCCCTGAAGCATCCTGCCATTGCTGCTGCCCTGAAGCATCCTGTCATTGCTGCTGTCCTGAAGCATCCTGCCATTGCTGCTGCCCCGAAGCATCCTGCCATTGCTGCTGTCCTGAAGCATCCTGCCATTGCTGCTGCCCCGAAGCATCCTGCCATTGCTGCTGCTGCCAGCGAAGCAACCAGGGAGGCTGCTCAGGGTGTGAGGTTTCACCTCCCAGCAAAGCCCTCCCACCCCACCCAAGCCCCTCAGTGCAGGTCCCGCTGGCTCCTGCTCCATGCAGTGGGGTGAAGCTCACTGCAGACACTGATGGCACACCCAGCACGGGGAGCGGGCAGGTTCTCACCGTTCACTGCAGGCACGAGGGCAACATCGAGAACCTGCCCAATGAGCGTGTCCAGGAGGGAGACCTGCAGCAGGGAGAGGGGTCCCTCAGTGCCACCGCTGGTCCTGAGGCCTCACCCTGTCCTGCAGGAGCCAGCCCTGGAAACCAAACGTGCTCTATCCGCAGGTATCCTGCACAGGAGAGCCCAGGGTCCCCTGACTTCTCCCATTGTCCCCTACGAGGCACAGGGATGAGCATCCCTGGGCACATCCCAAGGGGACACTGAGGACATGTGTGGGATGTCCTCTGTTCACCATGGAGCCAGGGCCTCACAGTGAGGATCTGCCTGAGAACCACTCATGGATCAGCCATGCAAAAAGTCCACGTCCAGAGGTGACAGGAAGGTGCTGTTCAAAACAGACCACAGCCATTACCTGCTCTCAGTTCTCCTGAGCCAGTGTCCACCAGCGCTTTCCTTTCTGCAGGGGGTTTTGTGTGCTGCTGAGGCTGCTCCTGTTCCTATGTCAAAGCCACCGACGGACGAGGACACCAAGGAGAGATCGGCCCTGCGGGAGGAACCAGAGGTGAGTAAAACTCAAGCACTTCCTCTGATGGCCCAGTCCTGCTGCTGCCCCCGTCGCTGCAGAGCCATGGCCACGGCCGCCCCGCAGTGCCCTACTTCAGTTTAATGTCCTCGCCTGAGAACGGGGCCAGCAAAGAGGTGTGCTGTGGTCAGAGAGGGAGCAGAGGGCAGGGGGGCTCTGCAGGACACAGCAGGTTCAAGGAGGTGCCCCGGTGGCTGCCATGGGTGGCAGCAGGGGCACGGGCACCCGTGGGGCAGTTGCTGGCTCTGCCAGCCCATGGTCCAGCCGGCCCCAGCCACGCTCCCCATGACAGCCCGGAGTTCCATGGAAAGGAAGCGGCCAGGGCATTGCAGTGTTTGCCGTCACGGCTCTTCGCGCTCCTGGAGCGTGCGATGGCTGCACGCATGACCCCGAGCCAGCCCCGCGGCGCTCCCTTCGCCGGGCACTCGGGAAAGCGAGCCCCGCGGTGCTCTCCCATGACGGCAGCAGCGGGAGCAGGGAATGCGCTGGGATCTCCCTGGGCTCCCCGCGGCGCCCTCGGCACCCGCTGCCCGGGTGGCTCAAGGGAACCTTCCCAAACCCGATAGCCCAGCCCCGGCACACGGGGCAGAAGATGCAGCACTTGAGTGACTTACGTTCAAGCCTCCCTCGAGGAACAGGTTGGAACCAGGGGAAGGCTGGACGCGGTGTACTCGATGCTGCCCAGCACGCCCGGGGCACCAGCGCTGGTTTGCAGCGGGTGCTCAGGGCAGCTCCCTGGCCCTGGCTCCCTGCACCCTGTGCTGCAGGAGACGTCGTCTCCCTAAGGAGCAGCTGTGAACGGAGGGGCCAGCTCACAGCCCCCTGCAGTGCCCAGTTAAGCACCAAGGGGTCCTTCTGTCCGTCAT